>NW_020954556.1:52479160-52826661 GCF_900497805.2 Vombatus ursinus
CACACACACACACACACACACACACACACACACACACACACACACACACTGCTCTTCATTCAATAAACTCCAGTGGTAACCAACTCCAGGATCAAATATACAATCCTATGTTTGCCTTTAAAGCACTCCACATAGTGGTCCCTTTTCTACCTTTCCAATCTGATCTCACTTTACTCTGTGCTTCATGTATTCTACATTTCATGTACTCTATCATTCAGTGACACTGCCCTTCCTTGCTGTTCTTTTTTTTTTTTAAGGTATTCTTCTTCCTTGCTATTCTTGAACAGCATCTTCAGACTCCCTGCATTTTCATTGGCTATTCCCCATGCCTGGAACATTCTCCCTCTTCATTCCCAACTCTTGGCTTCCCTGGCTTGCTACGCCTTCTACAATAAGCCTTTCCCTTCCTACTCACCCTAGTAATACCTTCCTTCTAAGATTACCTCCAAGTTATTCTACAAATCTTATTTGTACATAGTTTGCATGTTGTCTTCCCCATAAGACTGTGAGCTCCTTCAGGCTAGGGACCATTTTTCCCTGTCATTGAATCCCCAGCACTTAGCACAGCACCTGGCTTACCTATTAGGTAAACACCCAATAAATGCTTGATAATTTGACACAATAAAATTTGAGTATATAAAAATATATCAAAAAAGGATTAAAAGCTACAACTCAATATAAGAAGCAACCTCTTAGACATTTAGATAGTATCCATACATGCTTATTATCTATTTTTATATGAGTGATTTCCTAGATGGGCTCCAAGAAGTTTATAAGCATCCAATATACATTGAGAGGCAGCATGAGATGGTGAATAGAGTGCTGGATTTAGAGTCATAAAGACCTACCTTCAAATTCTGCTTCTGACAGTCACTAGGTGTGTAACAAGCCATGGAATGAGAATTATAGAATTGGAGAGTTGGGAAAGACTTTGATGGCCATCTAGACTCAACCTCTGCCTCGAGACTTCCAATGAGGCACAACTCAAAACCTCAAAAGGAAGCCAATTCCAGACAGTTCTCATTGTTGGGAAGTAGTTCTAGACAGCAAATGTAAATTAGTCTCTTTACTTTCCACCTATTGCTCCTGATTTTGCCTTCTGGAACCAAACAGAACAAATCTAATGTTTCTTCAACATGATCGCCCTCACATCCTTGAACCCAGCTACCATGCCCTAAGAAGTTTTCTCCTTCTCATGCTAAACACCACCAGTTTTTTAACTGTTCCTCATAGGACACAAACTCTAGGACTTTCATTATCCTGGCTACCTTCCTCAGGATATTTAACAGTTTATTAATGTCTTTAAACTGTGGTTCCCAGATCCGTACACAGTACTTTAAATGAAGTCTAACATAATACAGGACCAACAATAACAACCACATTCTGAAAGCTCTGCCTCTCTTAATGTAGCCCCAACTGCACATTAGTTTTTTTGACTGTTGCGACATCACACCGTTCAGTCATATGATTTAAACACACTAATGGCCCATTTTTTTCCAAAATATCTTTCCATGCCTGCCCCATTTTGTACATGTGAAAATGATGTTTTATACTCAAGTATAAGAACTGACTTTTATTTTATATTTTTATATATATTTTATCTTATTTGATTCAGCCCAAAGCTCTAGCCTTTCAAGATCTTTTAAAATGCTGATTCTGTCATCTGCTATATCTTCCAGCTTAGTGCTATCTACAAATTTCATGGGCATGACATCTATGACTTCACCTAATTCACAACCTCTGAGCCTCAGTTTTCTCACCCACAAAAAGGGGAGAATAATATTTGCTGTATCTACATTACAGTTGTGAAGATGAAATGAGAATGTAAAAAAGCACTCTGCAAATTTTATGGCACTTTACAAATATCAAGTATGGTATAGTTAACAGCAACAGTTATTTCAAAGGGAATAATAGGCAAGAAACAATTCCGGACTCTAAACCATAATGTGTTTCAATATGTCATCATTCAAAAAGTTTGGGATCTAGAATGTGAACACAAAGTGTTAACAACTCTCATGCCTTTCACCCAAGACCGTGTAAAAATTCCAGTGAACCAGACCAAAGGAAAAAGTTAGTACGTACCTTATTAAGTTCTTCTATCCTTCTTATTAGATATGGGTTACTTGAGGAATTCTCAAAGTAGACATAATCTGCAATAAAAGGTAAAAAATATTTTAATAACTTCAAAATTAGCATGCAAAGAATAGTATCATTTTGTCACTCTGACATAATTCAAGTCATAAAAATTATACAATTCACATTCCAAACTTCTTAGCTCAGCTCATTCACTATGTAAAACCAAGTTTAAATAAAATAAACAATACACGTATCACATGTTTGTAATCCACAGGCAATGAATTTCATTTATATATTTATTTCAATTAACATGGTTAACTAGGATCTTAGATTTAGAGTCAAGTCAACAAACATTTATGTAGTGTCTACTACATGCTAAACAGTGTGCTAAACACTAGAGAAAAGCAACAGTCTCTATTCTTAAGGAATTCATCATCTAATGGGAAATAAAACTTGGCAAATACTACAAAATATATATAGAATAAATTGGAGAGAATCTCAGGGGGAAGGAGAGAATAAGTTTGAGGAAGGAAGCACTGTCCCTGAAGGAAAAAGTCCATGCAGGGGAGTGGGGGTGGGGAGGGGAAGTAATCAAGTAAGGTGTAACAAGACTGGCGAGATAACAAAAGGTCAGATTATGAAGGGCTTTAAAAGCCAAACACAGGATTTTATATTTGATCCTGGAGGCAACAGGGAACCATTAGATGTGACTAAATATGGGGAATAATTTGGTCAGACTTGCACTTTAGGAAGATCACTTTGACAGCTGGGTGGAGGACAGACTGGAACGTGTAGAGAGGTAAGGCAAGAAGACCTACCAGCAGGCTATTGCAATAGTCCAAGCTCCAAGGGAAGTGGACCTGCACCAGTGTGGTGTCAATGTCAGAGGAGAACAGGAGCGAATATACAAGAGATATTTCAAAGGTAGAACAGGTAAGACTTGGCAATGAATGGATATGAGGGGGTGAGAGAGACAGTGAGGAGTCAGTGATGACACCTACATTGTGAGCCTATGTGACTAGACCTCGAAGGGATCTCCAAGATCATGGAGTATAACACTCTCAACTTACAGGTGAAGAAACTGAGGCACAGAGTGTTTGACTTACCCAAAGTTACACTAGGAACAATAATTTTTAAAAAGCAACTCACTTCTACAAAAGGCTCTAAGTTTTAAGAAAACTGACCCATGACAACTCATTTGAGTCTCTGTAAGACAGATGCTAACTATTAATCCATTCTACAGATGAGGAAGCTAAGCTTGCCCAGAATCACAGAGCTAAAGTATTCAGGTGCAACTCTAATCCCTGACTCCAAGTCCTGAACTCTATTCACTAAATCAACAGAACTAAGTTTAGAATCTAGTGCCTCTGACTTCAAAACAATGGTCTCTGCATTACCGCAGGCTGATTAAACATCATTAGGTATAATTATTCAACCCCCACTAAATAAGTGGCACTCAATATGCTCTCTCACATCCAATGCTATATCCATGATCCTAAGAAGTGAATATGATGAAGGCAGTAGGTACAACTATTTTCCTCTCATAGTCAATTTGCTCTTGACTATAATACAAATGTCTCCATTTTCCTCATACAAGAACTACTTAGTAACTTAAAGGTTTCTATGTCTAAATGACATTTCAATGACCAACTAACTTTTGAAAAATAGATCAACAGACAATGGGGAGGGCTTGGTACAGCAAATGCTTGTGGACTTGAGAGTCATAGTAACCTGAAAAACTGAAAATATTTACATGTTTTACACAGCCATAACAGGAAGGACTTTAACATGGGCAGGGCCCCATGGAACTGACAGCAAATTCTTTTTTATCATCTCACTCCCTTTGGGCCCATTTAGCATCATGTGTGGATATCAGAGCAAGCTTTCCACAAAAAAAAAGGAGAAAAAATTTGAAGTATGGCTTGTTGTCTCAATCTAATAGGCTCACTGGAAACTTCCCACTGTGTGTTTTATTTGAGAGGCTGGATTTCCATTGTTATTGTCTCTCTTGGTGCCTGTTTCCCTGTCTTTTTCCTACAAAGTGGCCTCATTTAGCCAGTACCAGTGCAATCCCTCCCACCACTAGCCATGAGCTGAGCTAATGAGAAGAGAAGCAAGAGCAGCCTCTCAGACGCAGCACTGCACTCATCTGAATTATTATTTTGTCAGGAAGGGGACAGGAGGGAATCGAGGAGGGAGAAAGTTTGTGTTTCACGTTATCACTCTCCTTTTGGAAGAGGCAGGCGCTAACCCAAGGCGCTGCTGCCCCCCATCAGGGGCTGCCTCCAGGGGGAACTGGCGCCCGGGCTGGGCTGGGCAAAGCAGGGCCCCTGGGCGGGGAGGGCGGATAACCAGGGCTCTGCCTCTGCAGACAGGCCTGCCTGGCTCTCCCTCCGCCCGCCTGCCCGCCCGCTCCTGGGGCGGGCCGCCCCCACGCTCCCCCGCCAGGGGACGGATAGCCTGGCTCCACACTCACTGGGCCCCACTGCCCTGCACCCACATTGCGGGGGGAAAGGGGGGAGCAGGGGGGATGCTCGACCGCCCTCACCACCAAGGGCTCATACCCCGGGGGAATGGGAGGGCGATCTGCTCCTGACCCTGTGGGGGGGAGGGGCCCAAGCAGGCCCGGGGGGAGGGGGAGGCCCGTGGGCGAGGGGACACGCGGGGAGAGGGGGGTGCCAGGGAAAGAGAGGCACGGGGAAAGGGGGCGGCCACCAGCAAGGCAAGGGTAGGGGACACGCGGGGGCGACCCTGTCCCCCGTGGGGAGGGGGCGGCGGGGGGGGGGGCCCCCCCCGGGCCCGGGGGGGGGGGGCAAGCGGGGCTGGGTGGGAGGAGGGGATCTGTCCTCCACACCCCCCTCCCCCGCTCTCTCCAGCGGTTAGGGTTCCAGCTCTCCCGCCCCCTCCTCCCCCAGGCCCGGGTTCCATCCTACCTCCGACCCGGTACATGTTGGCCGCCATGTCCGCCCGCCCGCCCGCCGAGCCCAAGCCCGAGCCGGAGCCGGAGCTGGAGCCCGAGCTGAGCCCCGCCCGCCGCCGCCGCCGCCGCTTCAGCCTCAGCCGCCTCCGCCTCCGCGGCTGCTGCTGCTGTTGCTGCCGCTGCTGCCGCCGCCGCCGCCGCCTCACCGAGGGGAGGGGGAGGGGGAGAGGAGGGGGTGAGAGAGGAGATAGAGAAGGGGGAGGGGAGAGAGAGGGAGGGGGGAAGCGGACCGCCCTCCGGGCCAGCGACGGGTTAATAGGGCCCTGCCCTCGAAGGGGCGGGCATGGGTGACTGGCGGGAGATCGCTGGAGAGAATACTGGGGGGACCCTGGAGACAGAACTAGGGGTCAACTGCTTGGCGAGTTCAGGGTTTTAGACCCATTAGGGAATTTAGGATGATCCCAGCCCAGAGGACCTCCTCCCTCTCTTCCTCACCCCCCGCCCCCACTCCCCACACACCTGTATGCACAGTTGCTACTCTTGCCCTCAGTAGCTCTGTGTGTGTGTGTGTGTGTGTGTGTGTGTGTGTTGCAGTTTGGGTGCACGTAAGCCATACATGGGAATGTGCTGTGGTGTTTCCTCAACTGCCTCTGTAGCTCTCAGTTTACTTCACTACTCATGCAGGGTGAGGGACTCTGGTGCTCCTATTTCCCCTCGAAGTGGGAGCCCTGTAAGGACCGAGGGAGGGAGCCTGGAGGTCGGGGCTAAGCAAATGTCTTGGCCCCTAAGTGACTGCATTGATGCGTAGTTCCAGGATTATTCCTGGGAAACCAGTTCCTCCAGGCAGAGGTACCCATGAACGCAGTCGTAGCTTCAGAGGTGTACAAATCCAGGGGGGGAACGAACCCTAGGAGGGAAGAATAAGAGATGATGCTTCTCTCTTTGACCTTATGTTAGGAGAGCTCAGCTAACCTTCCTTAATTGTAAGGCTAGTCTTGCAGGTTGAAGGAGCTATACTTCCCCTTGAACTAGAAACATTAGGACACAACGGGGGAGGCTAGTGGTGGGAACTAAGCAAGTATCTTGGTCCCTAAATAACAGCATCAATTTGTAGGTCCAATTCCTGTCCTCTTGTCCCTTGCAAACTCGCTGCCTTCGGGGCTGCAGAGAGACCTGTGAAGGCAAATATGGCTGCAGAGGAGTAGGAATCCAGAAGGAAAAGGGCTGGGGGACAGCAGACAGGATAGGAGGGCTCCTTTTCCATTGTCAATGTTAGAAAAACTCAGCCTGCCTCTCCTGCCGGCCCCATTAGTAAGAACCACATGACAACCAGGTTGGTAGTGATGGACAGTAACAAGCTATTTGCAGCTAAGTTTTCCACTGGGTCGTTATTTTTCCCAATTTGGTCCTCTAAACAAACTACTTGGTTTTGATAGTCTTCATATCCTGACAAAAACAAGAAACGAAATAAAGTCTGAAGCTAGCTAGACATCCCCAAATGAACCCAAACAACCTTATTTAGTGAAACTAAACTGTTCCCAAGCTAAATCGAAGGTTCCAAACTGTTCCCAAACATTGTTGTTTAGTAAACATGAAGATGCCCCCATGCTATTGTTCCTTCTTTGGAGTTTCTGACTGAGAAAACAGCCGTCTCTCACTGGTTCCAGGCTCCAGATATTGTAGTTGTTTTTTTTTTTTTCTCCCCTTAATCTCCGGAAGAGAAAGGCTACACTTCGTTTCCTGAAGAGTCATTCATTTATTTTGATAGAATAAACAGAAATTTTCTGATGAAATCAAGACTTTATGTGTAGCCAAACTAGAGAAGTGGGGCAAATAAAACGAAATCCACCTTTGCAAGGACTGCATAAGCAAGGGGTTTGTGAGTCTTTAATTCAAAGTCTTTTCCTCTTCCCTAAGAAGAAAACTAACAGCAATGAAGTTGTCATCATTCAGCTTAAAGCCATCGTAATTGTTGTACTAGACTTTTATCAAAATATTCTCTGTGGTGAGGAATCTCTAGCTATCTATTTCAAAGAGGAGCCAGGGAAGACTGCTTTATTTGTCTGGTAGCACAGGACCCTCAGAACTGTAATCAAATGCTGATGCTGAGCACTACTTTGTTATCACCTGAATCAACAAGGTCTAGCAACTCTACTTTGCAAATGAGATAATGATGTAAAGGGGGATAATCCCTGAGCCGTTCCCAGTGACTGACTCAGGGAGACAGACTGAGGCCTTTTCCCCTATGCCTTCTTCCAGAGTTCAGCAAGGAGGGAGAGGGGATCTCTCCTTTTCAGGCTCTCTTCCTCCACCAGTATTGACAACCTACAGCAGAAACACCTGGCAATGTTAGATATGTGCTTGCACAGGCCTGAGATGGAGTTTAAGACTGTTCCTGAACCCCAACCTAGGAGGAATGATTGTGAATTCCTTAAGCAATATAATCCTGGCATCTATACTACTAACCAGGAAAGATACATTTTCAGCAAAGCTTTGCAAGTTAACTCCTAGACAATTCCAAATTTGTTTCTGATTATAAATATTCAGACACCAGTGTCCTAGAGAAAGAAGACTTCTTCAACAGTTGGCTTCTTAGAGAAGAAAGAGAATCACCCTTAAGTATGTACCTAATCTAGTCCAGCTGCACTTCCCAGCTTATTTTTCCTTAGTATTATTTTTACTTCTTCATGTATCACATTAAAGACAATAATGTTAGAATCCAAATATGGTGGACTTCACTGTCTTTGAGGGAGAAAATAGGTTGTTGCAAAAAAAAAAAAAAATCTTACAGAGCTTTTCCATTTTTCATCTTATATTGTCCTCCCAGTTTCATCCTTTAATGCTCAGAGGATTATTAGGTCTCTTGGCGAGTTTTCTGTGATTTTTTTTCACTCTGCCACTTTTCATTATTTTAGGAGGCGAGGTGATAATACTTCTCATCTTCTGCTATACTCGCCTTTAAGATTTTTACCCCCCAAAATATTCTAGACTGGCATTGCCTTTGGCCTCCACTTATTTCTGCTTGGCAGGAAGATCATTGTTTTGCATAATAAGGAATTTTCTGAGGGTTTTTGGCTTCTTCATTGTAACAAGTGATTTAGTTAAATCTGATGGTTTGTTGAACTGAATTGAATTCTTTAAAATCAAGCTATATTGCCTTTCTCAGTTCTAGAAAAAGAGAATTAAAGCTGGTGAGAATTGTTACCTCTTTAGGTAATAGTAGTAGAACATCTAATACTCTCTCTTTAGGATATAGTGAATGTCTATGTTGATGTCTGTTCTTTTAATTACTTCCCATTCTTTTGCTTGTTGAAGACTGAGTTCACACCAATAAGCTTAAATTCATTTGATAAATTAACTTAATAAATCTCATTTCTACTGACCATATTTCAGTACTGTTCCTAAAATGTCCCATAGAATTCACATTACACTTTTTGGCTTAGGTGGTTCAAATACTTACGCTTTTAAGAATTGCAATTTTAACATGTTTTACTTCTTTGGGTATTTGTGAATAACTAAAAAAAAAACTTGTCCATAATTAATCCCCTTAATAAGATAAGTATATTCAAGTCTTCTTTCCACTTTACTTTCTGCTTTGATTAATTCAAAGTCATTCATCTCTATTCCACATCCATGAGTAGGCCATAAAGATAGCATTTACAACTGTTTCAGCCATTTGTTCATGGCAGCGGTTCACTGTTTTAAAACCCTGAGCTGTCTTAATTGCATGTTATGCCTTCTTATTTTTATTCTTTTAATTTCTTATTGATTTTGATCCTGGTTCTAACAAATCCATCATCTAACTATACACAGCTGATTGGAAAATGACTCCCATGCTTATAACCAGTTGTTTCCTATCTGTTACAATTGAATCAATTTCAGATTTGACTGTATTATTCAGTGCTTGTCATGTTTCACACCTCCCAACTCTGTTGTTAAAGAAAATGTTCATGATATGTAGATGTGAAGCTTCAGTGTATTCTACAAGTCTTGACCTCTTTTGTTTCTTTTTCATGTATTTAAATCATATTTTCATACATATATATGTATATATTGCCAGTATCCTTTAAAACCACATGTGCATTACAGTCACCAAGGGTTAAAGCACAAGTTGATTTAATTTGCAAGGGCTTATCACATTTTTTCATAGAATTTCTCTACCTTCTCATCCTCTACAATAGCTACAATCTACACCAAGGAAGGGAATACTCACATATATGAAGTTTCAGGTTCATCCAAGTATCCTAGAAGTATTATTATTGATGGAATAAGGGAAAGATCTGGAGCTTGGAATACTGCCTTGGATAGCAAACCTAGCAAGGAGACAGGACTAAGCAGGTACCCTTCAAGTACTATGTGTCTGCGGATAGGGTGGGGTTGGGGGAGGGGGTACAATGAGAGATAGCAAAGTCAAAGCACTTCTAATCTGGCTTCTGGCCTCATCATTGAACTACAACTGCTCTTTCCAAGGTTGCCAGAGATCTCTTAAATGCCAAATCCAGTTGTCTTTTCTGTGTCCTCATCCTTTCTTGCATCTCAGCCTCATTTGGCGTTTAATACTGTTGACCACTCCCTCCTCCTAGACACTGTCTCCTCCTGGGCTTTCATGTCACTCTTCTGGTTCATCTACCTACCTGCCCAATCTTTCTCAGTTTTCTTTGCCAGATCATACATGATCCAGGTCCGCAACCCCTGTATGTGGGCGTATGCACATCCTCTGTCCTCTCTATATACTGGCTGTCTTGGTGATCTCATCAGCTCTCATGATTTCAACAATCATCCCTCTGCAGATGACTCTCCGGTCTATGAATTCAGTCCTAGACTTTCCACTAAACTAGAATCCCACTTAATTGACTATTGGGCATTGGGAACAAGATGTTCCCTAGACATCTCAAACTCAAATGTCACAAATAGAACTCATTATCTTTCTTCAAAATCCTCCCTTCTTCCTAATTTCCCTATTTCTTTTGGAGCACCATCATCCTTCTAGTCACCCATGTTTGCAACCTCAAGGTCATCTTCAACATTCTTCCTCATTCACAAACTTAATCAATTAATCAACAAGTATTTATTTAGGCAAAATATAATGAAAGGAACAGTCCCTACTTTCATGGAGCTTATATTCTAACATATTTAGAATATATAGAATATAATATAGAATATATAGAATATAATCTAACATATTAGAATGATTCTAATTCTAATGTGTAGATTAATAATAATAATAATAACTAGCACTTATATAGTGCTCTAAGGTTGCAAAACACTTTACAAGTATTATCTCATTTGATCCTCAAAACAACCCTGAGACATAGGAGCTATTACGTTTCCCATTTTACAAATGAAGAAATTATGGCAGACTAAGGATAATTGACCTGCCCAGGGTCATACAGCTAATAAGTGTTTGGGGCCAATTTTGAACTCAAGTGTTCCTGACTCCAGATCCGTCACTCTCTCTACTTCACCACCTAGCTGCCTACATATATAAATATATTCAGAATATGAAGAGAATAAATACAAATGTATACCAAGTAGTCAAATATGAGGTAGTTTCCCAGAAAGTACACTAGCAGTTCAGGAGATCAGGAAAGTCTTATTTAAAAGATAGTACTGGAACTACATCTTGAAGGAAGAGAGAGAGAGATTCTATATGCAGAGGTGATGAGGCAGTGCATTCCAGGCTTGGGAACAGCTGCTACAAAGGCACGGTGACAGAAGGTAGAATGTGGATGGACAGAGACAAGGCTGGCTTTCAGAGCACAGAAGGAGGAGCAATTTACAATGCAGCTAAAAAGATAAGTCAGGGCAAGATTATAAAGGGCTTTAGAACTAAACAGAAGCCTTTATATTTTTCTAGAGACAATAGGGAGCCAAGGGAGCTGATTGAGTAGGGGAGGGACGTGGTAAGATTTACCATTAGAGAAAATTATTTTGGCAGCATTGTAGAGGATAGAATGGAATGGGGAGACACTTAAAGCAAGGAAGCAAATTATGAGTCCATGGTAATTATCTAGGAGAGAGATGATGAAGGCCTGAACTAAGGTAGTTAACTATGTGAGTTAAGAGAAGGAATTAGGTGTGAAGGATATCATAGCAGTAGAAATTTGGCAATTGATTAGATATATGGGATGAAAAAGTGAGGAGTTGATGGCACCAAATTTAGGAATCCAGGAAAGTACAAGAGTGGCGGCACCTTCCACAGGTAAAGGGCAGTTTGGTAGAGAGGTAAGTTTGGAGGGAAAGATAACAAGTTCTATTTTGCACATATTATATTTGAGTTGTCTCCAGAATATACAGTTTGAGATATCCGATAGGCAATTGGTGATGTGAGATCAAAGCCTAGGGGAGAGACGGGTTGGGTATTTAAATGGGGGAGCCATTGGCATAGCGATGATCATTAAACCCATGGGAACTGATGAGGTCACAGAAAGAGAATACAGAGACCATAGGGCTCTAAGAAGTAGACAAGTAGGAAGAGAACCAGGAGGGAATGGTGTTACAAAAACCCCAAAAGGAAAGAATATCCAAGAGGAAAGGGTGGCCAGCAGTCAAGTCCAGCACATAGGTGAGGACAAAGGAAGTCTGAAAAAAGACCCCAAGATTTGGCAATTAAGAGATCACTAATCACTTCAGAAAGAGCAGCTCCATTCCAGCAATAAAGTTGAAAGCTAGACTGTAGAGTTGAGAAGTGGGTAAGAGAGGAAGAGGAAGAGGAGGCAGGGAGAGTAGCTACCTTTTACTTGTAGTTTGACTGCAAAAGGGAAGCATGATATAAGATGACAGCTTAAGGGTCTGTTGAAGGTTCGTTTTTTAAAAAGGAAAGATGTATACATGTTTGCAGGTAATGGGGGAGGAAATAAAAAATAGGAAGAGGTTGAAGATTAGTTGTCAAGTCTCTGTTGATTCTATCTCAATACTATTTCTCACATCTCTCCCTTTTTCTCAACTTATTGTCTTATTGAGTTATTGCTTTCTGTTTGGCCCATTCTAATTTTTAGGGTGTTCATTTCTTGGTTAAGGTTTACCACCTTCTTTTCTAAACTATTAATTTCCTTCTCATTCTTTCTTCTCTAGTTCTTATTTCATTTGACCATTACCACTACCCTCATTTATGTCCTTATCATCTCATATAATATCCTCCTAATTGGTCTAACTACCTGCAGTATATCCCTACTCCAATCAATCCTCCATGGAGCTGTGAATTTTATATTCCTAAAGCAAAGACCTGACCGTGTTACCTTCCTGCTGAAAAAAAAAGATAAAACATAAACTCCTCTGTTTGGCATTTAAAATGCTTCATAGGAATTGTGGCTAAAATTGTGACATTTTAGGACCTAGCGTAACACAAATTTTCCCCAACAAACATCTCATTAAACCTTTAAAAATGCACCAGAAGGAACAACAATAAGGAAAACCAAAAAGAAACAACTATAAGCCCTTCTATCCAGTCCAGGAGTCTAAAAGAAGACCAGGTTTCTGCCTGTGGAGGCTCTGAGGAGAGGCAAGCTGGGTTATATAGAAGGTGCAACATAGAAGTAGCCTGGACTTTCTGTAGTAGCAAGACCAAACCACTACCCAGGCAACCATACTAGAGCCATAGCTGGAGGCTAGACCATTATCCAGGCAACCTGTCCTGATGTAGCAAAGCAACTGGGGTCTTCCAAAAGGTCTGCTACTAGCACAATCAATATTTGATTGGGACCTGTCAGACTTACAGCAAAGGTCAGAATCAATTCCTGGTTTAGGACTGTGCAAGTGGAAGGTGACAGAGAAAGGGCCAAGGCCAAAACCTAAAAGTTGAGCCACCAGCATACTGAGCTAAAATCCAGGAAGGCATGGCCAGATCTTAGCCACTACATCTAGGACCAAGTGGGAGCTGACCACACCATCCAAGACTATAGGAGGGAATAAAGTCTGATGCAATACAGAATACCCAATATAGAAACTGTGACTAGATATATTGATTAAGAGAAGAAAATGCCATACACATTAAAGAATTATTATGGATTAAGAGAAGTCCAAGGGGTGGCTAGATGGCACAGTGGATAGGCCTTCAGCCTTGGAGTCAGGAGGACCTGAGTTCAAATCCCACCTCAGACACTTGACACTTGCTAGTTATGTGACCCTGGGCAAGTCACTTAACCCCAATTACCTCAGCAAAAAAAAAAAAAGAGAGAGAGAGAGAAGTCCAAGAGGCAAACACAAAAGAGAGTAACTTAATAACAAGTCCAAATAGAACCTCAGAGAGGAAAATAACCTGGCCACAAAGATTACAAGAAATGAAGCAAGAGATACAAATATAATGTTAAATGAAATAAGAACTAGAGAAGAAAGAATGAGAAGGAACATTAATAGTTTAGAAAAGGTGGTAAACCTTAACCAAGAAATAAACATCCTAAAAATTAGAATGGGCCAAACAGAAAGCAATGACTTAATAAGACAGCAAGAAATATTAAAACAAGATGAAAAGATTGCACTAATGGAAGAAATTGTAAGATATATACTATTAAAGACAACTGACTTGGAAAACAGAACAAGGCTAAATAATCTAAGAATCATTAGACTACCCGAAATACATGGCTAGAAAAAAACCTGCATGTCATATTTGAAGATACCATAGAAAATTGTCAAATCAATTAGAACCAGAGAACAAAGTAAAAATAGAAAAAATCCACCAGTCACCACCTGAAAAAAAAAGGAAGGAAGGAAGGAAGGAAAGAAGGAAGTTTCCAGGAATACTATGGCCAAAATTCAGAACTTTCAGGTTCAAGAAAAAAAAAGTACTGCAAGCAATCAGACAGAAAAATTCAAGATCAGAGGAACCACAGTCAAGATCAAACAAGACTTGGTCATTTCTATTTTAAAGGAAAGCAGATCTTGGAATGTGACATTCCAAATGGCAAAGGATAAAGGCTTACAGCAAAGAAAAACTTACCCTGAAAAACTAAGTATAATTTTACAAAAGAAAAAAAGGATTTTCAATAGAATATAGAGACATCTTCCAGGTATTTCCAGTAGGGAAAAAAATAGAGAACAGAGTAGAAGGTTTGAAATGCAAACACAGGAGTTGAGCAAACTAGAAAAGTAATTTTATTTGATCATTTGGAAGGACCACTACAATGAGGAAGTGCTTACATTCTAATATAGGGATAAGAATCCCTTAAGAACCCTAACATCTTCAAGTGTCATAGAAGGAGTTAAATGAGCCTGTCATTATTTGGATCCTGCCTTTCTGGGCTAGTTACACTTTACTCCCCTATACATAGTGGGAAGCTAGGCAGTGAAGTAGATAGAGCACCCTGCCTTTTCCTCAGTTCCTCATCCATAAAATGGGGACACACTGGAGAAGGAAATGGCAAAATATTCTAGGATCTTTGCCAAGAAAATGTAGAATTGGACACGACTGAACAACAACAGCAACTCCTACGCCTAGTCTTCATCCAGCCAAACTGATCTACTCATATAAAACTTCAATCTCTTGGCTTGGTACTTTCCCAAATTGTCTCTCCCACCACCTGGAATACGTTTTCTCCTCACCTCTGATGTTTCTTAAAAATCCCTAGTTTTCTTTGATGATCTACTCAAAAGCTAGATTCAAATGAGGTTTTGGCCTTGGCCCTTTCTCTGTCACCTTCTACTTTCACAGTCCTAAACCAGGAATTGACTCTGACCTTTGATGTAAGTCTGACAGGTTCCAATCAAATATTGATTGTGCTTGTAGCAGACCTTTTGCAAGACCCCAGTTGCTTTGCTAAATCAGCACAGGTTGCCTGGATAATGGTCCAGCTTCCTGATATGGCTCTAGTATGGCTGCCTGGGTAGCGGTTTGGTTTTGCCTACTACAGAAAATCCAGGCTACTTGTATGCTGCATCTTCTATATAACCCAGCTTGCCTCTCCTCAGAGCCTCCACAGGTTTCTACTGGTCTTCTTTTAGACTCCTGGACTGGGTGAAGGGGTTTGTAGCTATACTGCACCCTCTAGATTTCTGTACATTTATCTTATATAATATTTGCTTATTTGTGCACAATGGGGTAACTGGGTGGTGAAGTGGACAGAGTATGAAGCCTGGAATCAGGAAGACCTGAGTTCAAATCCAGCCTCAGACATTTATTAGCTGTGGAACCCTGGGCAAGTCATTTAACCCTGTTTGCCTTAGTTTCCTCATCTGTAGAATGAGTTGGAGAAGAAAATGGCAAACTACTCCAGTAACTTTGCCAAGAAAACCCCAAATGGGGTCACAAAGAGTTGGACATGACTGAAAAAACTGAACAATTTGTATACAGTACGTGTTATTCCCACACATACTCCCATTAGAAATATTAGGTCCTTGAGGGCAAGCATTATTTAGTTTTTGTCTTTACAATCATCTAGCACAATGTTTTTGTTTCATTTTGTTTGATTAAACTATTTATTTATTTATTTATTTATCTTTAGTTTTCAACATTCACTTCCATAAGATTTTGAGTTTAAAATTTTCTCCCCCTTCCTTTCCTCCCCCCTCCCCTAGATGGCGTGCAATCTGATAAAAGCTCTACTTATACCATCATATTAAGCGTATTTTCACATTAGTCATGGTATAAAGAAGAATTAGAACCAATGGGAGGAACCACAAGAAAGCAGAAACAAAAAGAAACAACAAAAGAAAAGGAGAGCAAATAGTATGTTTCCATCTGCATTCAGACATTATATGTTGTTCTGAGCTTCAGGGTCACTGTCATTCTGGGAGACAGTGGCCAGTCTTTTCCTGGAGAGCAAGCCCCAGTCAGGCTTTAGTCCTCCTGCATGGAGGAACAGGTTCAACAGGTCATGTTAATGAGATCAGAGCCCAGGACTGCTTTGCCAAAACAAGTTTGGAGTGGGGTGTGGGGAAGAGTGAAAAGGAGATGGGGGAGAAAATTGCTCTGGTCGGTGAGTTACCAACCAAAGGTCAGGGCAGTGTGTGCACAGACAGGCTGCTGAAAGTTTGATGATTTCACCCACCTTTAAAGCCCAATTTTCCACTGGGGCATTTGTAGGGTATCTACCCAGAAGCTTCCTTCCTGCCTGGATCCTGGAGGTGGGTGTAAGCAGTCAATCGGGTGAGAGAGGACTCTGCCAGAGAAAGCAACTCTGACTAATTTCTGCCTCACCCTCCCACCTTAAATGATGGGATCTAACACTCTGTTCTAAAGGAAACAGAGACAAGAAAATCATGGAGAAAGAGAAAGAGAGAGAGAGGAACACAGATACAGAAAGACAAAAAGAAAAGAGTAGTCTCCCTCACTTTAGTGGCCCCATTCCACTTTCAACAGGGTTCAGATTTGCCTGGTACCACAGGAGTACGTTCTCCTCCATTGCCTTGACAATAGAAAACATATCTGTATATACAATTGTAGGAGAGACAGCAACTGGGCCCTTTCCATTCTCTTAATTTGGGGAATCCTTTGCCCAGCAGCAACCCTACTCCCCATTTCCTCTGTTTCCTCCATGGATGACACCCATTCTTACCTTCCTTAGTCCCCACCAAGCAAGGTCCGATTCCAATTCCAACCATACTGGTTTTCTTCCTCAGAGAAATTCCTGATCTCTGAACCCCTTGAGGTGACACCTTCACCCCTTGAGCAGCCCTAGCCCATGAGACATAGGCAGTTTCACTGTCAGAGCTGCAGTTGCCTTTAGGATAAGAATCTGAGGAAAGTTTATTTGCCTTTCTGATTTCAAAAAGGGCTGAAAATACTAGAGAACTGGAAATGAAACTTTGAACTCCTAGATAAATAAATAGTTATGTACGTCTCTTTTTATCTCTGTTGACTCCAATGTCTGGCTTGTGAATTTCAGAGGGAAAAAAATGTATTACTCACTCTGCTCCATGAAGCCTATCTTATAAAGCTGGATCTCCACCATATCAGAGCAAAAAATTAACTCAACTTTTCATGTTTAATTGCACAAATCAGAACTGAGGGTGTTTGATCCTGAGGAGACTGCTTCTTGGGGGTGGTTAACTTTCTGGACCTAGGGTTAGGTAGGTATTGGACCAGATCAAACTCTCCTCTTCAGTGTTCTCAGTCTTACAGTGAAAAGATGTTCCCTGTCTGACTGGACCAAGGATGCTAGATTAATAACTAGGCTTTCTAGAGAGACTTTCCAGAAGGTGTTCCAGCTTCTCCTGAAAATATCCCAAATCCCATACCTACATGTACAGGACATAGATAGATAAATAGATAGATAGATAGATAGATAGATAGATAGATAGATAGATAGATAGATAGATAGATAGATAGATGATAGATCGATAGATCTACATATATATATGTATATACACACACACATATATACACATATACCTATACATATATACACATATACCTATACATACATATATACATATATAATTATGAATTGGGGAGAATCAGAAGGAATTAATGGTCTGCGAGGCTGCTATTACCACCAACAGACCTGGGCATGTGTACTTTGATTCTGGGGAAGAGACACAAGTTCATCTGCCATGTTCTTTTTTTTTTTTTAATTTAAAATTTTTTCAAAATTTATTTCTCAAGTAACAAGTTTTTAAAAATTCATCTGTCCCACTCAGAATCCCCCATTAAGCAATATATTTTTAATCTCTCAATATATTTTAACCCCATATCCTATGTCCCTTAGCAAGAGACCAGAACATGCATCCGTCCCCTCAGAGACAAAAAAGAGTCCTGCCCAGTTCCTGGAGAAGTGCTCCAGAAATGATAAATGTTGGAGAAGATGTGGGAAAATTGGAACACTAATGCATGGTTGGTGGAGTTGTGAACTAATCCAACCATTCTGGAGAGCAACTTGGAACTATGACCAAAAGACTATAAAACTGTGCATACCCTTTGGCCCAGCAATACCACTTCTAAGTCTTTATCCCAAGGAGATCATAAAAAAATGTAAAAGGACCCACACATACAAAAATATTTATAGCAGCTCTTTTTGTGGTAGTAAGGAATTGGAAATCAAGAGGATGCCCATCAATTGAGGAATGGCTGAACAAGTTGTGGTATATGTGATGGAATACTATTGTGCTACAAGAAATGATGGGTAGGCAGATTTCAGAAAAACTTTGACTTACACGAAATGATGCTGAGTAAAGTGAGCAGAACCAGAAGAACATTGTACACAGTAACAGCAACACTGTGAGATGATCAGCTTTGATAGCCTTACTTCTTCTCAGCAACACCATGATCTAAGACAATTCCAAAAGACTCATGATGGAAAATGCTATCCACATCCAGAGGAAGAACTATGGAGTCTGAATGCAGATCAAAGCATATTATTTTCTCTTTTTGTTTTTTTCTTTCTTGTAGTTTTTCTGTTTTGTTCTGATTCTTCTTTCACAACAGGACTAATGTGGAAATATGTTTAATATGATTGTACATATATAGCCTATATCAGATTGCTTGCAGTCTTAGGGAGAAGAGAGGGAGGGAAACAGGGAGGGAAAGGAGGGAGGGAGAAAAAAAATTTGGAACTCAAAATCTTATAAAAGTGAATGTTGAAAACTATCTTTACATGTAATTGGGGAAAATAAAATACTATTAAGTGGGGGGGGCGGAAAGAAGTGCTGTAGTCTAGCAGATCTGGAGGTTTATCTGATCATACGGGTTCATACTGGGTTCAGAAAGCACTTGGGATATACCATCTCTCCCCTTCACTCAAGCAGAATCCAACAGAAAGTTCTGTTCTGTGCCAGCTAAGCTCCTAAAGCCTGTCAGATTGGGAGCTTTATGGATGGGAAATTTATGTTCCACATCAGACCTGGGCTGCCATAGCACAAGGAGACATTGTAGACTTTTCATGTCTTCCTTTCTTTCCCACCATTCTCCTGGCTCTAATATTTACAGCACAGTGCATTGGAAAGAATGTTGCATTTGCTTTCACAACATGACTAATGTGGAGACATGTTTAATATGATTGCACATGTATAACTTATATCAAATTGGTTGCCGTCTTGGGGAGAGGGGATGAGAGGAAGGGAGAGAAAATTTGAAACTCAAAATCTTATAAAAAATAAATGTTAAAAACTATATTTGCATGTAATTGGAAAAAATAAAATATAATTTCCAAAAAATATCAATATTTGATGAATTAAATAAAAAGAATGTTACATTTGGAGTCAGGAGAGAACTAGGTTTGAATATACCCTCTGACACTAATTGCATGACTCTGAATCACTTAACCTCACTGGCAAAAGGTCTATAAAATGGAAATAACAATATTTGTACTACTTACCCACAGGGATGTTGTGAGGATCCAATGAGATAAGGGGAGGGAAGGGAAGGGAATAAGCATTTACATGGCACCTACTATGTACCAGGTACTGTGCTAAGCACTTTTTACAATCAATCATTTGATCCTTACAACAACCTGAGAGGAATAGGTGCTATAATGATCCCCATTTTACAGATGGCAAATTTAAACTGAGGTAGAGGTCAAGTGACTTGCCCAGGGACTCACAGCTAGTAGATATCTGAAGTTGGATTTGAACTCAGGACTTCCTGAGTCCAGACCCAGCACTCTCTCCACTGCTCTGCCTCTGCCTATGCTAGCATATGTAAGTTGGTTTGCAAACCATAAAGTGCTATATAAATGTCAGCTGTTAGCTTGTATAACATTGATTGAATCACTCTTGTCCTGTGTTTCTCCATCTGTAAGATTTGGGAACTGGACTAAAGGACTGAGATTCCTTCTAGCTTTAAATGTTAAGACACCTGTTATCCCCCCAAAAAAGCCCTTAGGACCTAGGCTTATGGGAGATCTGTTCTACCAATGCAGCGGAAGGGACAGAATTACCCTTGGGGTGTCTTTCTAGCCTAAGCCTTCTGATTCACAGAGCTATTTTCTGGGGAACCTAGACCATATTTGCCAACCCCAGACTTGAGCATTTTAACAAGAAGTCTGTACATGAAGGATGTGGCAACTCCTAGATCTGAATGCATTATTTATGTCCCTAGTGTCAACCTGGCTCCAAGGCACCAGGGAAATGGGAAAGGCACTCAGGCCTTGGCTGATTAACCTAAATATTTAAACAGGAATCAAGAGTTGAGGTAAAATCCATTTTTCTTCAGTAATTCAGAGACTGAAGATTTTCCAGGCAATACTATGAGAAACACCATCCAAAGAACAGTTAGAAGTGGGGGGGAAAGACTCCTGAGTCAGTCAGATGGATAGCCCGTCTCTTCCTCCTCTCTAATACCAGGCCCTGTACCCCTCTGGATAATGTAAACATTATTTGTAGAGAGTCTGAAAGAAGAAAGGGATATAAAGACAAGGTGGAATTAGAAGTTCTCAGGACTCTTTGGTCGACACATTTCTTAAAGTTTTATTGTTACCTTTTGTTTTTATATCACAGTTATTACCCCATAGCCCATGCCTCTCCCACCCCCACCCCGCATGTAACTGCAACCTGTAGCCCAGAATCCTCAGCATTATACTTACACAGACTGGCTTAAATCTTGGCAGTCACTGTTGCCCCATTTTTCAACATGCCCTCCTCCTCCCAACCCCATCTTCTGTCACCAAAAGTTTCTCAGACAAATTAAGTAGACCCACATATTTAGGTTTCCACAAATGTAAATTAAAGGGCCCCCATTTCTTGTAGGAGCATTCAAAATAACACTGTAAAGAGCATTACAGGGCAGCTTTTATTGTTTATGCAATAAAGACAGAATTCTGCTTGAATGAGGGGAGATGGCAGACCCCAGGTAGTATCTGAAACTGATATAACTAACAGTTGTGATCATGGAAACCTCCGAATCTACTGGAATGGAGTGCTTCCCAACGAACTGGGCAAGGCTTTTTTTGGGGTGGCTCTAATGGTAAGGATATGTGCTCTGGCCTCTTGCGAAAGGACATGAGATATATAGATATGTATCAAGGATTTTTTAAAATTTGCTTAGTGGGGGGCAGAGAATGGGGAGAGGGTACTGGAGAGACAATTCTATTTTTTTGCAGAGAAAATGCAAAAACAAAACATGAAGGGCTCACGGCAGAGCATAAGTGATCCATGCCATTCTCCTCAAACTCTACTGCTTACCTTCCCCCCAAATCCTGAATATTCCTCCAGCCTTATAGCTGAAGGTTTGGACTCACTCAGAAGGAAAACAAATGATGTTGCTGAAGAAGGTTAACCCTCACCCCATGATGTTTGAGGGAGGCCCTTCTTTAGCCTGGGAATCCATATAAGCCTCCAAGCTTATGGAATTACTATAAAGGGTTATTTGTTCCCCAAAACTAAAATGAATTTGGGCTTGCTAGAGAGGCAGCACCCTTCTTAGTGTACCTTCCATATCTAAATAACTCTTGGTACTACCAGGAGCAAAGTCCATGTCTTTTACTCTCCCAGCTCCAAGGCTATGTTTATGACCTTTTCCCCAAGAGGCTGATGCTATCTAGAAGCTCTTCCTTCTCTCATTAGAAGCTGGATCCCCAAACTCTACAGAAATGCAACATTGTCCAAGAAATCTCTTTGCCTCTATCTAAGAGGCTGGGGGTCAGAACTTTCCACCATTCAGTTACATGGTTTCCTTCTTTACAACTGCTATATCTTGGACTGAGAAGTTGTGCCACTGCCTTACCATGTCTGGGTCCAAGAATTCAGCCTCCAGGAACCTCTAGGGGTGGGTAGATGAGAACTTGAGATATTCCTGCAGTGTGCATCTTCCTTAGGGCTGGAGGGGTTGGGGGGGGGGGGGAAGAGTCTGTGTGCATGCAAAGAATTTCTACCACCAACACCCATACCCTAGAGGTAGCTAGGTAGTACAGGAGATAAAAGCTTGGGGCCTAGAGTCATCAAGACTTGACCCCAAATACCTTGTCTAATACTTAATAGTTGTATGGCCCTGGCCAAGCCACTCTATCTGCCTCAACTATAAAATGGGCAGCATAATATCACCTACCTCACAGGGTTGCTTTGAGAATCAAATGAGATAACATTTGTAAAAAGTGCTTAGTATGATGCCTGGCATATAGCGAATGCTATATACATGTTAACTATTATTATTATGTGCATGGTCCGTTGGAGATGGAAAAAGACAGTGAGGGCTGTCACAAATAGGAGAGTAAAAGACTTTGGTCTTTGTACTTGCTATTATTACCTTGAGTTATTTGGACAGTGAAGGTCTGATAAGAAGGGTCCTGACTCTCTAGCAACCTAAAGACCCCCAGGTCTTATCGTCCATCCCACTGTTGTAACCTCAGGACTTTGGGGCTAGCTTACCTTTCTTTTATGTGTTGTTTCCCTTAATTAATGCAAGAACTCTCTCCTTTTTTCTATTTATATCCCCAGTGCTTGGTACAAAATAAGTACTTAGTAAAATCTTTTTTCATATATTCTCCTGAGCTATCCTGTCTCATACCAGGGAAATAATCTAAACCTTCTAAAAGAAAAATATCTCAGATAACCAAGTACTTGATCATTCCCCTATATGAAAAGAAAAAAAAATTAGCAAAGTCACCCAATAAGTTGACCATATCTCACACTCTATATCATATTTCATATCTGTGATCGCCATCATATTTCATCACTAGTTCTTTCCAGGCTGAAAGGGGTCATTACAATTAATTAGCATCCAACTGTCTTTTAGTGTTGTATTCATTTGTATTATTCCTGCAATTCTTCATATATCCCCTGGGTGTGTGTGTATGTGTGTGTGTGTGTGTGTGTGTGTGTGTGTGCTTACTTTCATACCTCCTTTGAAAATTAGTTTATTCAAGTCTACACATTTTTCTTAATTTCTCATATTCATCATTTCTGGTGGTGTAATGATATTCTGTTTATTTCAAATTCTGCTATAAGATCAAGAGTCATTCTCTGATAGATAAATGGTGAAAAGAAATGAACATTGGAGAAGAACTTGGAGCTATGCCCAAAGGGTTATAAAACTGTGCATACCCTTTGACCCAGCAATACCACTACTAGGTCTGTATCCCAAAGAGATCAAAGAAAAAGGAAAACGATCCATATGTACAAAAATACTTATAGCAGTTCTTTTGATGGGTGGGAAAGCATTAGAAACTGAGGGTAGGCCCATCAATTGAGGAATGGCTGAACAAGTTATTGTATATGATTGTGATGGAATGCTATTGTGCTATAAGATGATGAGGAGGGTGGTTTCAAAAAACATGCGAAGACATATATGAACTGATGCAAAGTGAAGTGAGCAGAACTAGGAGAACACAATAACAACAGTAACAACAATATTATTGTTGGACACAGTAACAACAATATTATAAAGATGACCAACCGTGAAAGACTTAGCTACTCTGATCAATAATCCAAGATAATTCCAAAAGACCCATGATGAAAAATATTTTTCACCTCCAGAGAGAGAGAATTGATGGGCTCTGAATACAGATTGAATTCTTTATTTTTATTGCCTTTTTTTGTTGTTTTCAACATGGCTAATGCAGAAATATATTTTGCATGACAAAAAAGGATGTAAACAGTTTTCAAAAGAATTACAAACTGGAGAGGATTCTGGGAACATGGTGGAGTAGATCATAAAATTCCAAGCTCTCCAGATTTCCCCCACAAACAAGACAAAGTAGTACCTCAGGGCAAACACAGAGCAGTAAAAATAAACAAGAATTGGGGCAGAGCAGTGGTCTTCCTGGGACAACCAGAGAAGATCTGAAGAAAAATCCCAGGACTGAGGTTTGGTCCCTGTGAAGTCTAAACACCTCTTGGCTAGTTCTCCTGAAACAGCAAGTGGCAAGCCCTGGAGCTAGCTGGGTTGGGAGGTAGCCTCAGCCTCAACCAAAAGAATTTTCATTTCCCAGACAATGTGGGGAGTTAGGTATCTGAGGGACACCAAACCCAACTGTGCTGCTGAGTCTCAGCCCTGGGCAAGAAGGAACCAGCACATGCCCAGTGAGTGCAGAAGCGGTGGCGCAGGCAGGGATGCAGATAGCTGTGGGCACTTATTGTATAGCAGAATTCTTGGTTTTGGTTCCAGGCCAGAGAGGAGAACTGAAGGAGAATCAGAGGCCAGAGGCATCATCTCCTATACCCCAGGACTAGAAGTGATTACAATAATAACCTGCTACACATTTTT
Source organism: Vombatus ursinus (assembly GCF_900497805.2). NCBI lineage: Eukaryota > Metazoa > Chordata > Mammalia > Diprotodontia > Vombatidae > Vombatus > Vombatus ursinus. The sequence continues at coordinate 52,503,226 of NW_020954556.1, forward strand.
TAAAAAATGAGCAAGCAAAGGAGAAAGAACTCAACTATAGAAAGTTATTATGGGAATAGAGAAGACCAGGATTCATCTACAGAGGAGGATACTGAAGCAAAAACAGCCTCACCTACACCAAAGAATAACATCAAATGGTCACCTGCCCAAAAAGAATTCACAGAACTTTAAAAATCAAATGAGAGAGACTGAGGAAATTTTTTAAAAAAAATTACACAACCTAAGAAAAACAAGATTATGAAAAGGAAGTCAACCGACTGGAAAAAGAGATCCAGAATCTTAAGGCAGAAAATGATTCCTTGAAAATTAAAACTGGGCAAGGGGAAGCCAGCAAAGTTATAAGAGACCAAGAAATAATAAAACAAAATATAAAGAATGAAAAAATAGAAGAGAATGTGAAACATCTCATAAGAAAAACAACTGATCTGGAGAACAGATCAAGAAGAGAAAACATAACAATAATTGGACTACCCTAAAGCTACAATCAAAAAAAGAATCTTAATATAATAATACAAGAAATAATTAAAGAAAATTGTCCTGAAGTGTTAGAACAAGAGGGGAAAATAGAAATAGAAAAAACCCACTGATTACCACCTGAAAGAGATCCTATAAGGAAAACCTACAGGAATATCATAGTTAAATTCCAAATCTCCCAGCTTGAGGAGAAAATATTAGGAGCAACAAGAAAAAAACAATTCAAACATGATGCACCACAATTAGAATCACACAAGACCTAGCAGCTGTGACATTTAAAGACCACAAGTCTTGGAACACTATATATCAAAGAGCAAAAGAACTGGAGTTGCAGCCAAAAATGTCATATCCAGCAAAGTTAAGTGTAATCCTGAATGAAAAAAAAAAAGGATATTCAATGAATTGCCAGACTTTCAGGATTTTGTTGCAAAAAAAAAAAAGCCTGATAGAAACAGAAAATTTGACCTACAAGATTCAAGAGAAATATAAGATACACATCAAAGACTAATTATAAGGGACTCAATAAGGACAGACCATTTACTTTTTATATGAGGAAATGTAAAATGTATGTCTAAGATTTTTATTAGTAATTAGGGAATAAAAGTCTTCTAAATTTATAAAGAAATAAGAGAGTTGAGGGAATAGGATAAAGGGGACTGTATAGAAGAGTGTCTGGATTAACAGGAATGGGATAAAGAGGGAATAACATATATTTGGAAGACTATAAAAGTCTTCTAAATTTAGATAGAAACGAGGGTAAGGGGAAAGGGTGAGGGGAGGAGATAAGAGAGGGGTCTTTGGAAGGAGAGTAGGTTAAGTAACAGAAGGGCAAGGTAGCAGGTAGAAGTAAAGTAGAGGAGTCAGGAGGGATAGGAAATAAGAGATACACACAAACATAAATAAAGATCAGAAGTAGAATTTATTAAGAGGGGGAAAAAGCAAGGGTAGTAATCATGATCTCAGACAAAGTTAAAGCTAAAATAGATTTAATCAAAAGAGAAAAATAGGAAAACTACACTATATGTCAGCCATATTAATATTATTTTAGACTATTTAAAATAATTAGACAAAAAAGGTTGGAATATTGCTGTGGTGTAAGAAAATGATGAGTTGGTGGACTTAGAAAAATATGGAAAGACTGGGACTTATGAAGGAAGATGTTATCCACTCTCAGAGAAACAGAGGACAAACTAGTATGGTCTTACATAGATGTGTATGAATGTATATGTATATATGTGATTATAGATATCTAAGTATATATATATATATGTGTGTGTGTGTGTGTGTAAGTTTGTGTATGTATATATATACATATAAATGTACGTTTGTGGGTATATGTGTATATATATGCATGTATGTGTATATATGCATATATATAAATATATCCATGCTTAATTGTAGCCCTCTTGGGAGAGGAGGGGAAAAAGGGGAGGAAGAAGAACAAAATAAAAAGTGTACAGCAAAGAACAAAAGAAAACTTACAAGGAAACAAAGAAAAGATGGACAGCTCTGAAAACAATGTGTAGTATTTATTATATAGGCTTTCTTGAAAAGGAAATTTATTGCTGCACATTTTGAATCCTCTCTTATATTCTGCTGTGCATGTGGCAATGCTTTTTTTTTATTTTGTGTTTACGTTTTGGTATTTGTTTATGTTTCTTTTTCTTTTCTTATTGTATATTTGTTTTAGTATTTAAGTTTAAAATAAATTAATAAAAAACAGTTACAAACTAATAACAACCATAAGAAAGATGACTCCAAATCATTACGAATAACAAGTGAATGAAAAAGCATTTATTAAGTGCTTACTATACGCAAAACATGGTGCTAAGCACTAGAGATGCACATAGAAAAGTAGAAATAATCTCTGCTCTCAAGCAGCTCACATGTAATGTCTTTCCTTTCTTTGCATCCCCAGTGCTTAGCACAGTAGGCCTGGGACAGTAGGTGCTTAATACATGCTTATTAACTGACTGATACAATAAGGGGAAAGAAAAACATAAAGGAGTTTCAACTATAAGTCAGATGTAAAGGTCCCATGGTCCCTAGAATACAGTGGCAAAATAGAGAGTAAGACATCTTCTTTAATGTTGTGTCCACTGATAAAATCTTTTCTGTTTCTGATTTTGAACTGTTTGACAGAGAAAAGTACTTTGGCAACAAGAACCTTCTTTTCTGGGTCTTCAATAAATATAGTTACTAAGAAGTGCAAATTGAGACAACTCTGAGATTTCAACTCACACCCAAAAAAACTGGCAAAGATGACAAAAGAAGGTAAAGTCAATGTCAGAGAGGTTGTAGAAAGATGGACACACTAATGCATTGTTGGTGGAACTGTGAATTGGTCCAGCCATTCTGGAAAACAATTTGGAATTTTTAAAGAAAGTGACTAAAATGTCCATACCCCATGACCCCAAATTCTACTGGTAGGTATTTGCCCCAGGAAATCAAGGACAGAAAGTCACCATACACAACAAAATATTTATAGTAGCACTTTTCCGGTAGCAAAGAAATGAGGGAGGAAAAGTTCATGTCCATCAAATTGGAGCAATAAGAAATGATGAATATGATAAATGCAGAGAAGCATAGAAAAATTTATTTGCACTGATGCAAGGTGAAGTTAGCAGAAGCAAGAAAACAGTATATACAATGACTACGATAATACAAATGGAAACAAAACAATAAATACTGAACTCTGTGAAATAATGATTTTTTTAAAAAAAGGAAATCATAATATCAAGTTTAGTCCCAAGGAGGAAATATGAAAAGGCACTTGCCACCTTTCATTGAAGAGGTATGGGACTACAAGTATGGAACACTGCATGTAACATCAGATTTCTAGTTATTGTTTTACTAAACTGGTTTTTTCTCACTTTGCTACTCTTTGTTAAAAGGGATGGATCTCTGGAAGGGAAGAAGAGAATAACACATTGAGAATTGTAGGTGATGTAAAAACAAAAGACAACAAAAGAAATGTTTTTTAATTTTTTTCCGAAATTCTTCAATTTGTCTAGCCATTCTCAAATGTTGAGTCGTAGATTTAAGTTTTTTTTAAATTATCTTTTTTATCATGAATTTAAACATTGACAAATATGAACACGTCCATACATAAAGGATAGCAAAAAAGAATTGCGTATGAAAACACAAATATCTATGTATAGTTTGAGTATTGTTTTTTAAAAAAAAAAACCATATATATAAAATCTACCACACTAGCTCCAACTCTGCCCTGCTTATCTGTTTCACATTCTAAATTTCCTTCTGCTTAAGTCTTCAGTATCTTTTTAAACATTTCATTAACATTCTTTTCTCCCTTTTTTCATCATTATCCCTACCCAATGCTAATCTCTCCCCACCTCAAAAGAAAAAAAGAAGCTCTCCTTTGAAAGAAATAAGTATAAGCTCCCAGATTTAGAGGTGAAAAGAATCTTAGAGGTAGTTTAATCAAACTCCCCCATTTTGCAAATGAGATACTCAGGCCCAAAGTGGTTCAATGAGTTGCCCAAGGTCACACCAGTAATAAGTCACAGAACAGGAATTTAAGCACAGGTCTTTCCTATCACTCTAAATCCAATTCTCTTTCCATTATAGCATACAATTGATGGACACCCATTTTGTTTCCATTTTTTCCTCATTATGGTACATGCCTTTTTATAAGGATACCTGTCTTTGTAAAGAAAAAAAGTCATCCTTGATGTTAATTTGTTTATTTAAAGGATTATTAGGACATGACTGTTGTGTGCATGTGTGTATGTCTATTCCATGAATAGACACATTCATGTGATAGAAATATTCCCAAAGGAAAGAACTTTCCCAAGAGGCTCAAAGGCTCAAGGGCTATCCTGAAGTTCCCAGGACTTTGTTTTCTGTGACGTTCTGTGAATGCCATGCAGAATGCTTATTTCAGGAGGGCTAAGACCAAACGGGGAAGAATGGGAAGGAAGCAAGTAGAGGAGATGGTAACAGCAATACCTGGCTCAGGAAAGACAGCAGCACAACCTATTTGCGGGTTTCACTTGGAGAGTAAGTTGAGTGTCACCGAGAGACAAAGGCCCTCTTCTGTGACAACTCTGATGAAAACCAACAAATGCTACACAAATGGATCTCCCCAAAGTTTGATACATCCAGGCTAAAGGCATTTGCCATGTACCTACAACAGATCATGAACTTTGAGGAAGATTTTTTCAATTAATTTTTATTTTATTTTTTTCTCAATGTAAACATGTAAACAAAAATTTTGAACATTTGTTTTTTAAAATTTTAAACTTTTAAAATTTTTTTAAAAGTTTGATTTCTAAATTCTCTTTCTCCTTCCCTCCCCTCCCCCCTGCTCAAGAAGGCAAGCAATTTGATATAGGTTATACATGTGTGGTCATGCAAAATGTATTTCCATATTAGCCATGTTGCAAAAGAAAACACAGACAAAAAAACCCAAGATTAATAAAGAAAGTTTTAAAAAGTATGGTTTTATCTGCATTCAGACTCTATTAGTACTTTCTCTGGAGGTAGATAGCATTTTCCATCAAAAGTCCTTTGGAATTATTTTAAATCATCGTATTGCTGAGAATAGCTAAATCATTCATAGTTGATCATCTTTACAATGTTGCTGTTACCATGTACAATGTTCTCCTGGTTCTGCTCATTTCACTTTACATCAGTTCATGTGAGTTTTTCCAGGTTTTTCTGAAAGCATCCCACTCATCTTTTCTCATAGCATGATAGCATTTCATCACAATCATATACCACAACTTGTTTAACCATTCCCCAATGGATGGGCATCCCTTGAGGAGGACTTTTATTTGCCATTATTTTTTCAGAGCTAATTCTGGAGTGACCTGGGTTCAAATCCTCACTCTGGACTTGTGTGAACTGGGGCTAAAAACTTTATCTGTCTGGCCTTCGGTTTCCACCAATAAAATGAGTTTGGACTAGAATCAGTGCTTCTTAAACTGTGGGTCGTGACCCCGTGGGGTCATGTAACTGAATGTGGGGGTCATGAAAAATTGGCAAGAGTAAAAGGTTTCTGAACAGGCAATGACCGAAAATTAATTCCAAATCAAACACGTAACGAATCTGAAGTGTTTCTGGCAGCACTTGCCCATGTTGCATTGTGCAACTTTACTGCAGCAGCCTCAGTTCTAAACAGAAAGCATGTGCTCTTTGCGCTGCGCATGCCCTCACACCATGCAATGTGGAAGTCAACAAACACTCCCAGAAACACCTCAGCTCGTATTCGAAACTATTGTATGTTATGAATTGCAGTGTTTTTACTGTATATACAAAATTGTTAGACAAATTTTGGTTTGGGATTAGGACAGAATTTCCAACAATTTCTGAAATGGCCTTAAATATACTTCTGTCATATCGATCAAACTCTGAAAAACATTGAAGATGCTTTATATCCTGCAGTAATAAATATTCCACCAAGATTTAATTCTTTATGTAAAAATAAACAAGCACATCCATCTCATTAGTATGTAAATTTGCTTTTGTCTTTAATAAATGGTAAAATTATATATATATACCAAAGAATTGTTCTAAAATAAATTTCTTCATGATTTATTATCAGCAAATGTTTGATTTGTATACCAATTTTATATACCCATATGCCCAGGGTGGCGTAAAAATTTCTTGGGCAAAAAGGGGTTGCAAGTGGAAGAAGTTTAAGAAGCCCTGGACTAGATGACCTATAAAGTCCCTTCCAACTTTGAGTCTGTGATCCTATTCCTTTACATTATTTTAGTATGAATTAATTGTTTTACTTTGAAAATGCATAACCCTCCTCTGTTCTACCAGGTACAAAGTAACCTTGAGTGGGCAACTAGGTGGGCAGTGGATAGAGCACTGAGCCTGCAGTTAGGAAGACCTGAGTTCAAATCCAGCCTCAGACACTTACTAGCTGTATCACTCTGGGCAAGTCATTTAACCTCTGTTTGCCTCAGTTTTCTAAACTGTAAAATGGGGATAATAATAGCACCTACTTACCAAGATTATTGTGAGGATAAAATGAGATAATAATTGTGACATGTTAGCACAGAACCTGGCACATAGTGATCGGTATATAAATGTTAGCTATTCCTGTTTAGATTACTTGGGAAGTTCCCAGTTAAACTGGGATGGAGGTTCGAACCAAACAAGGAGCATTTATCATTCAAATACCCCAGGCTGAACCTAGTAGTCTGTGTGAATCCAGAGCTGAGTTGCATCCAAGCTGCCTAAATGTGTTTATTCAAGAAGAGATCTGTGTTTAGCTTTATCATATAAATTTTTAAAATCTAATTGAAATGTTTTTCATGGGCCATGGGCACAGTCTTCATTGTGCCTATTGTACACTACAGCCCTGCAAAAGGATGTTTACAGAGTGCTTACAAAGAAACTCATAGTAGGCACATCATACTAATGGCCCTGAAGGGGCTCCTCTGGCTATTTAATTAATCCCAGGTGGCTATGTGAGAGCAGGAGAAAGGATTGCAGAAGTTAGCAGTCAAGTGAAAGCAGTGCCTGTAATTCTGCTCATTTCACCCTGTAAAGCAGGGCAGCCCCCGCCAGCTTGACCCCAGACTCAACCATTCAACCCCCTTGCTTAGCAGAAAGCAGCATAAAATGCAGAGGACTAACCCTACAGCATGAGGGTTGGTATTATCTGGCAATTCTGAGAAAAAGTCCTATCCAGGCTTTTGAAGAGGATTAAGTGAGATCATAGGCAGCTACACTATGCAAACACTATACAGAGTCTTAACAGGCAAGATCCAGGTATCCCCTGGCCCCTGCACAGCAAAGCTGAGTCCTTGAATCAGAGACAGATAACTTGCTGCTACAGATAAAGGAAAAGAAAAATTGCTGCGAGTGCTTAGCAATTTATTCACACAATTAATTGCAAGAGAATTGTGAATGAGGGTTTTATAAGTGACAGAGATATGGAAATGATTGCAGTGCCAGGAGCAGGCAGAAGGCGAGAAAGGCACAAAGAACTCCAGGCGTTGTGCTGTGGACCCCAGGGAAAAGCCAGGATGTCAGTAATATCTACAGATAGTGCCCTTTGGAAGAGAGCATAAAACTAGAGGGTAGAGGTGGGATCATCCTATTTCTAGGAGGTGACATCTTATGTCTCTGCAGCCTTGAGTGATTCATGATTCTGTCTTTCTTTCCCCTAACCAGGAGTTTCAGCATACTCTGTTAAGAATTGTCCAGAAGAGCTCCAAGTGGGTATCCTTATTGCTCTATCTTAATCTTAGAAAGTCATAGTATTTTAGAGTTGAAAGAGATTCTAGTGCTCACCTAAACCAATTCATTGGATACACTAGGAAATTTAGTTCCAAGAAAGGCTGAGGGACTTACTCAAGATTATGTAGCAAGTGGAAGACTTTGGACTACCACTGTTCATAAGGATATCTGCAAAAGGCTCTATGCATATTTTCTCATTTGATCCTCAAAACAACTCTATGGGTGTTATTAGTCAACCCAACTAAGTCGACAAAAATTTATTAAGCACCTAGTATGTACCCAGGACTGAGCTAAGTGCTGGGAATACAAATGCAAGCAACAGAAAGATAGATCTGCCCTTCAAGAGCTTAATGAGGAAATACAAAACTGAAAGGTGGGAGGGATTGGGAAGGTACCCACTTCTGGGAAAGTGCTTAATGGAGGGACATGTTCATATTGCAGCCTGGTAAGAAATGAAGAGATGGCTGACTTGGGTGTCCTTATATGGAGGGGCCATCCAATCAGAAACTGAGAATACTTTCAAGGTGTGAATTCCAGGGCTGAAGATACCTTCCAGGATGAAATTTTCTAGGGCATGAGGGAGCCATATGCATTTCGATCTGATGAGAAATGAAGAGATGGCTATGATTCTTTTTTTTTTTTTTTAGTTTTCAACATTCACTTTCATAAGATTTTGAGTTCCAAAGTTTTCCTTTTCCCTCTCCTCCTCCCTCCCCAAGAAAGCATGCAATCTGATATAGTCTATACATGTACAATCACATTAAACATATTTCCATATTAGTCATGTTGTGAAAGAAGAATCAGAACAAAACAGAAAAACCACAAGAAAGAAAAAATAAAAAGAGAAAATGATATGCTTCGATCTGCATTCAGACTCCATGGTTCTTTCTCCAGATGTGGATAGCATTTTCCATAATGAGTCTTTTGGAATTGTCTTAGATCATTGTATTGCTTTGATGAGCCAAGTCAATCAAAGTTGATCGAAGTTGCTGTTACTGTGTACAACATTCTCCTAATTCTGCTCACTTCATTCTGCATCAGTTTAGGTTAAGTTTTTCCGGTTTTTCTGAAATCTACTTGCTCATCATTTCTTATGGAACAATAGTATTCCATAACATTTATATACCACAACTTGTTCAGCCATTCCCCAACTGATGGGCATCCCCTCAATTTCCAATTCTTGGCCACCACAAAAAAGAGTTGCTATAAATATTTTTGTACATGTGAGTCCTTTTCTTGTTTTCATGATCTCTTTGGGATACAGACCTAGAGGTGGTATTGCTGGATCAAAGGGCATGCACAGTTTTATAGCCCTTTGGGCATAGTTCCAAATTGCTCCCCAGAATGATTAGATCAGTTCACAACTCCACCAACCATGCATTAGTGTTCCAATTTTCCTACATCTTTTCCAACATTTATCATTTTCCTATTTTGTCATGTTAGCCAATTTGATAGGTGTGTTGTGGTACCTCAGAGTTGTTTTAATCTGCATTTCTCTAATCAATAGTGATTTAGAGCATTTTTTCATATAACTATAGATAGCTTTAATTTCTTCCTCTGAAAACTGCCTGTTTATATCCTTTGACCATTTCTCAATTGAGGAATGACTTGTAGACTTATAAATTTGACTCAGTTCTCTATATATTTTAGAAATTAGACCTTTATCAGAGACACTGGCTATAAAAATTATTTTCCAGCTTCCTGCTTCCTTTCTAATCTTGGTTGCATTGGCTTTGTTTGTATAAAACCTTTTAAATTTAATGTAACTAAAATTATCCATTTTGCATTTCATAATGTTCTCTATCTCTTGTTTGGTCATAAATTTTTCCCTTCTCCATAGATCTGACAGGTAGACTATTCCTTGCTCTCCTAATTTGCTTATGGTATCACCCTTTATGTCTAAATCATGTACCCATTTTGACCTTATCTTGGTATATGGTATAGGATGTTTGTCTATACCTATTTTCTGCCATACTATTTTCCCAGCAGTTTTTGTCAAATAGAGTTCTTGTCTCAGAAGCTGGAGTCTTTGGTTTATCAAACAGTAGATTACTATAGTCATTGACTACTGTATCTTATGTCCCTAACCTATTCCACTGATCCACCATTGTATTTCTTAGCCGGTACCAAGTAGTTTTGATGATTGCGCTTTATAATACAGTTTTAGATCTGGTATGGCTAGGCCACCTTCCCTTGCATTTCTTTTCATTAATTCCCTTGATATTCTGGATCTTTTGTTCTTCCAGATGAATTTTGTTATTATTTTTCCTAGTTCTATGAAATTATTTTTTGGTAGTTTGATTAGTATAGCACTGAATAAATAAAATTAATTTAGATAGAATTGTCATTTTTCTTATATTAGCTTGGCCTGCCCCTGAGCAACTGATATTTTTCCAGTTATTTAGATCTGACTTTATCTGCGTGAAAAGTGTTTTGTAATTGTGTTCATATAATTCTTGGGTGTGTCTTGGCAGGTAGACTCAAATAGTTTTATATTGTCCACAGTTACTTTAAATGGAATTTCTCTTTCTATCTCTTGCTGCTATGCTTTGTTAGTAATATATAGAAATGCCAATGATTTATGTGGGTTTATTTTATATCCTGCAACTTTGCTAAAGTTGTTAATTATTTCAAATAGTATTTTTAGTTGATTCTCCAGGATTCTCTAAGTATACATCATCTGCAAAGAGTGAGAGCTTTGTTTCTTCATAGCTTATTCTAATTCCTTCCATTTCTTTTTCTTCTTTTATTGCTAAGGCTAACATTTCTAGTACAATACTGAGTAACAGTGGTGATAATGGACATCCTTGTTTCACCCCTTATCTTATTGGAAATGCCCCTAGCTTATCCCCATTACGTGTAATGCTTGCTGATGGTTTTAGATGGATGCTACTTAGGATTTTAAGGAAAACTCCATTTATTCCTATGCTCTCTAGTATTTTTAATAGGAATGGACATTGTATTTTGTCAAAAGCTGCATCTATTAAGATGATCATATGATTTCTGTTAATTTTGTTATTGATATGGTCAATTATGCTGATAGTTTTCCTAATATTGAACTAGCCCTACATTCCTAGTATAAATCCCACCTGGTCATAGTGTATTATCCTCATGATAAGTTGCTGTAGTTTCTTGGATAATATTTTATTTAAATTTTTGCATCTATATTCATTAGGGAAATTGGTCTATAATTTTCTTTCTCTGTTTTGGCTCTTCTCAGTTTAGGTATCAGCATCATATATGAATCATAAAAAGAATTTGGCAGGACTCCGTCTATTTTTCCAAGTAGTTTATACAGTATTGGAATTAATTGTTCTTTAAATGTTAATTGTTCTTTAAATGTTTGATAGAATTCATTTGTAAATCCATCTGGCCCTGGAGATTTTTTCTTAGGGAGTTCACTGATGGCATATTCAATTTCTTTTTCTGAAATGGGGTTATTTAAATATTTTATTTCCTCTTCTGTTACTCTAGGCAATTTATATTTTTGTAAATATTCATCCATTTCACCTAGATTGTCAGATTTATTGGCATACAGTTGGGTAAATTGCTCCTAATTATTGTTTTAATTTCCTCTTCATTGGTGGTGAATTTACGCTTTTCATTTTTGATACTGGTAATTTGGTTTTCTTCTTTCTTTTTTTAATCAAATTAACCAAGGGTTTATCTATTTTATTGGTTGACATGGCTATGATTCTTTAGTGTGGAAGCTCACACAAACCTAAACTTCACATATTGGAAATACCCTGTACCCCTTTAGCCTCTCTATCTGATTGGCTGGCTCCTCCCAGAATTTCCATTTTAAGGAGGAGGCCAAGGACAGCCATATCTTCATTTCTCTCCAAACTACATTCCTGATTCTCCCATTCTTTCTTTACAATGTTCCATGATAGTTACCTTCATATCTTCCCCCTTCTCCCTTTCAGCTCCATTTCATGTGTTACCTTCCTTCTTCCCCGACCCCCCCCCCAGTTCCTTGAGGGCAAGAATTGTCTTTCTAATTGTATTTGTATTCCCAAAGCTTAGGACAGTGCCTGGCACATAGTATGTACTTAATAAATACTCATTAACTTGTTGATTATTATCCCCATTTTACAAATGAGAAAACTGAGGCTTTCAGAGCTTAATCAACTTTCCTTTGCTTGCTAGTAAGATCAGAAGTAGGATTTGAACTTATTTCTCTCCTGAATCCAATTCCAACACGTTTCCCAACGTACCATGTTGCCTTTATAGGGAATGGCTCTCCTATTTTCCTGGTAGGGTACGTGTTCTACCAAATCAGGCTTTTCCAACAAATACTTTCCCTGCAAACATTTTTTCTATGGGTTTCCCTATCTTCTCCCCTTTATGAACCTCAGTGCCAACCCAGCAACTTCATCCATTGCTTTTCTGTCGGTGTGTATGCTTTATTTGTGTGACTGTCATGGGAGTTAGTATTTGGAGTTTTTGCAACTAATTTCCCCATGTAAAGCAGTTATCTGGCTGAGCTAATTTCCCCATGTTGATGAATAATAATTTGCATATTTGTGAGCTAAAATTTTCCCAAAGTAATAACTGCATATTTTTACCCTGTAAACTCCTGTTTTCAAGTAAAGGCTTAGGGGAATGTAAGGTTTTGGACATGATCTGCACTGTTGCTATGGCCAAAAGATCCTAAATTCATGAGGTTGTTGGACAGTGGATAAGGAAAGCACATGCCCACACTTGGGAATAAGGAGGAAATGGAAATGGAAGTCAGAACACCGGGGACTGACTCAGAAATCCGTTGTTATGGAAATGAGCGCTAGGCTTGTAGAAACCTGAGACCTGGATGCTGAGCCCATTTCAGTGGGCATAGAATCCGCACTATTGGCTTGATCAAATATAGAGCTTGCACAAACAATTAGACTCAGCCTTCAACCATCAGGGCAATGGGGTGTTTTGCTATCTGTGAGAGTCAGTGAGGTCCCAACCAAGAGCTACCCTAGAATAACACCCAAAAGAGGAACTGAACAAAGGAGTGCCAAGCCCCCAGGAACAGGCCATTCTACACTGAGTCTGTATGTAGTTTAATCGGGCCTCAGGGAATACTTCATGAAATTCAAAGCATTTACAGAACACTATCTATGTGCTAAGTGCTATGCTTGGTGCTATGGGGGAAGGAAAGATATGGCATTGACTCTGAAAGTAGTTAATGGAGAAGACAACACACAAACAACTATGTTTATGCAAGATATATATACATGGTAATATAAACAAGGTGAATAGTATTGAGTGGTATTCTCAGAAGGAAGGCACTAATGTGGGAGTAGACTGGGCCTGGGAAAGCCTTTTTGCAGAAAGTAAGAAATGAGCTGAGTCTTAATGAAAGGTAGAAAGCAGAGGTAAGGAGAAAGAGCATTCCAGGCATGAGGGACAGCCAGAGAAAATGCCTGAAGGAATTGAAAGATAGATTGTCACACGTGAGATACAGCAGGAAGGCAGGCATTAACTGTATGGTAGAACACACAGAAGGAGGTCCAGAGAGATGGGGAAGGGCTAGGTTCTAAAGGGCTTTAATAAAAGTCAAAAAGCATTTATTACTTTATGCCCGGTACTGTGCTAAGTACCCTACAAGACAAACTGTGGGTTTTAGATTTGATTCTAGAGATAATAGGGAGTTTATTGCATGTGGGGGAGGGGTGGCAGGCAGACCTATACTTCAGGAAATGGCTTTGGCAACTGAGTAGAGAAGGAACTGAAGGGGAAAGACCAGAAGAGAGGATACCAACCAGGAGGCAATTTCAATAGTTCAGGCCTGAGTCATAATGGCCTGCACCAATTCAATTCAGTAAACATGTCTTGGGGGTAACTAGCTGACTTAGTGGATAGAGTGGCAGGCCTGGAGTCAGAAAGACTCATCTTTGTGAGTTTAAAATCTGATCTCACACAGTTACTAGCTGTGGGATCCTGAGCAAGTCACTTCACCCTATCTGTCTCAGGTTCCTCATCTGTAAAATGATCTGGAGAAGAAAATGGCAAACCACTCCAGTATCTTTGTCAAAAAATCCAAAAATGGGGTCACAAAGAGTTGGCACTACCGGAACAACTGAAGAACAACAGCAAACATTTATTAAGTACCTATTATGTGCTAAGCACTGTGGATACACAAAAGAAAAAGAAAGATAGTCCCTGCCCTCAACGAGCTTACAATCTAAGTGGGAAGACAAAATGCAAAAGGAAGCTAGGAAGGGGAGGAGGGGAAGGTACCAGGGGTACCCAGTGGAGGGAGTAGGGAATTCTTGTTCTGTGAGGTTGAAACCAGGCAGGGCAGCAGTTGCAAAGTGAAGTGAGCAGGATGTCCAATTTCTGTCCTCTATAAAGGAAGGCTTTTGGAAGAGTTTGGTGCTCTACCCTCCAGACCTCCAGAGGAGGTGGTGTCCAGGCTTGAGTCAGCAGCTTGGTGATGAGATTAGAAATGATAAGCTTATCTCAGGAGGGGAATCCTGTTTCATGAAGTTTAAATCAGACAGAACTGAAGATGCAAAGTGGTGGTAACTGTGTGAATGGAGAGAAGGGGGTATATATGAAAGATGTTGGGAAGATAGACACTAGAAACTTTGGCAACAGAGTGGGTATATGGGGTAAGACAGAGAGAGGATTCAAGGACATCAGGGTTGTAAGCCTCAAGTGAGGATGGTGCTGCCCTTGACAATAATAGGAAAGTTTGGAAGAAGGGAGGGTTTGGGAAGAAACAAACTTATTTTGGACATGATGAATTTAAAACATCTATGGACATACAGCTCAAGGAGTCTAATAGGCAACTGATGATATGAGACTGGAAGTCAAGAGAGAGCTCAGGGCAAGATAAACTGGCCCAAGAATCATCTGCATAGAATCTTCTATTTGAATCTATGGGAGCTTTTTGAGATCATCAAATAAGACAGTATAGAGAAAGGAGAGGAGAGGAGAGCAGAGGACAGGAGAGGACCAAGGCCAGAGCCTTAGGACCCCTGTGGCTAGTGAGCACACCCTGGATGATCATCTAGAAAAGGAGACGAAGAAGGAATGGTCAGACAGGTAGGAGGAGAACCAGGACAGAGCATCAAAAGGGGTATGCATGAAAAGAGGATCAGCCTCTGATCCAAGAAAGAGTCACATACTCAGTATACTTCGAAGGTAGAGACCACCTTTGCTCTCACTTTCTTCTTCCCTTCACCAGGAATGTGACATGGAACCTTTCTCTAGGACTTCCTGTGCCTTCTCTTCCCTGACCCCCTAGACTTATGGTGACTGATCATACATGGAAATAAGAATATATGATCATCTAATTGAACCTGATTGAGAATCTCAAGGCCCTTACTGCATCTTTTGCTTTGTGTTTCTTTCTCTGATCATTGGTGACCTAACAACAATCCTGAGATTAGTTTCCAATATGGGAAGCAACCTTGTAAGTTCTAAAGATCCATAGCTCCTGGGTCCATTGATCAGTGCCTACTTCACCGCAGGTGCTTCCTGCAGTCACTAAAGTGTTTCTTGGCACAGAAGATGACCACCAACAGAAGAATGAGTCCAAGCCCTAGCCAGGCTTGTCAGAATATATGAACCTTGATTGAAATTCTTGGACAATATAAAGCCAAAGTGGAAGATAAAAAGCCTATTCAATAGTCATGCTTTAATGTTTCATGTTTCAATGTTTTAAATACCAAGTACCTGTGAGAATATGATAGGTAGAAGTTATAAGTCAGCATACATTTTACATCTTTGTCTGGGCATACTTAAGAATCTGTGTTTAAAGCATTTCTTTTGTACTGAAGAAAATAAACAGATGTCTTATACCTAATCTACCATGTACATTGTTGAGTGCCTTTCTAATGGCTTTTTTAGAGAGCCCCTAGACAAGAAGTTAACCTGAACATTCTTTTTAAAAATATACTTTTATGGCTAATGTGGAAATGCTTTACATAATTGCATATGTATAACCTATACCTGATGGCTTACCATCTCAGGGTTGGGGAGGAGAAGGAGGGAAAGAGGGATAGAATTTGAAAGTCAAAACTTTAAATAAAAATGTTTTAAAAATTTTTAAATATATACTCTTATTTCATTAACTATTCCCCAATTATATACATATATATTTTAAAATTTTAACACTTACTTTTTAAAATTTTGAGTTCCAAATTCTCTCCCTCTCTCCTACCTCTACCTTACCCATTGAGAAGGCAAACAATGTTTTATCAGTTATACAACTGAAATCACATAAAACATATTTCCACATTAGCCATGTTGCAAAAGAAAACACACACACACATAAAACCCCAAGAAAAATAAAGAAAGTGAAAAAAGTCTGCTTCAATCTGTACTCAGAGTTCATTAGTTCACTCCCTGGAGATAGATAGCATTTTTCATCATGGATCCTTTAGAATTGTCTTGTATTGTTGTGTTGATCAGAGTAACTAAGCCTTTCACAGTTGATCATCCTTACAATATAGCTGTTGCTGTGTACAATGTTCTCCTGGGTTCTGCTCACTTCACTTTGCATCAGTTCATATAAGACTTCCCATGTTTTTCTGAAACCATCTTGCTTGTCATTTCTTATAGCACAATAGTATTCTCTTACAATCATATACCACAACTTATTCAGCCATTCTTCTATTGATGGGCATTAAACCTAAACATTCTTTAAGTGATTTTCCTGAAGGTGCTGGGTTGAGAAAGATACTGAGGAAGAGCCTCGGTCTTTTCTTTAGAGCTTGTCTACTCATACACCTAGTTGTGGGGCCCCTCAGCAGTTAAGGAATCCCTAGTTCCCTGTCCCAGAAATACTGGTCCCAGAAAGCAGATACAAGGTAACCTTGGTTGAGAAACCGCTAGGAATTGGGATGAGGATGGTATGGTGGTAGGAAAGGAGGAACCAGGAAAGACTGTCTTCAGAAGGTGACATTTGCGTTGATTCTTAAAGAAAACCCAAGCATTCTAAGAGGTGAAGGTACAGAGGGAGAGCATTTTAGGCACCAGGAACAACTAATGCAAAGACACAGAGGTGAATTAGTGTCATGTTCAAGTAGACTGATATGCCTAGACCTTAGAGTACATCTATCAGAAGCCAGGAGAGGTAGGAAATGTTCCAGTTGTAATGGATTCTAAATGCCAAATGGTGGCATTTATATTTGATCCTACCTCTAATCTAACCACTGCAGTTGATTCACTGATTGACATGATCAGATAGATGTGTACTTTAGGAACCATACTTGGGTAGCTGTGTGGAGGATGGATTAGAGTGGGTATGAGACAAGGCAGGGAGATCAGAGTTTGTGTTCTGTATCATAAGTGCCCTTGAATGAAACTCAGTGGATATAGGGCAAGGCAAAAGAGGCTTCCTAAGTAGGAGAAGGACCTGAGCCACGAGACTTGATTGGATAGCACAGACCTAACCCTGAGACTAACTTGAGAACATAGTAAGTGGCAGTCATCTGTTCTGAGGGCCTGAGTGAAGCAGGGGAGCTTGGCAGAAATGCCAGTGTGGGACAGGTGGGGTGAAGCTTTTGAGTGACAGCCACATGCCCAGTGTCCTGACCACTAAATAGGACCACACCATGTCAGAGTGCTCCCATCTGCCAACACTAATCTGTCTTTTTAAAATTGTTTTCTTAGTGGTACAATTTTAGTCTTTCACCAAAATATTAAAATGTTAATGTTAAAAAACAAAACATTAACCCACAATTATTTTAAAGGACAACAGTTTTATTGAAAATACTTGATTTTTTAAAAAATCCCCATGTCTGGCTTAGAGAATAGGATGTACTTGTAAGTAATAATGATTTGTTAGTAATTTTTCCTCCTGGATTCTCTCTTCTTTTAAGATTTTCATGCCGTGGCTGTCTCCCAGTTCTCCTACCTGCCTGCCCACTCCTCAGTTTCCTTTGCTGGACTTCATAAAACCATGTCATACCTACTAACTATGAGTGTTGCGTCAAGGCTCTATCCTGGTCTGTCCTCCTTTTCAATACACTAGCTCACTTGGTGATCACATGGGTTCAATTATCATCTCTATGCAGATGAACTAATTTCTCTTAATTAAATACTTTGCTATGCAGCTCTTGCTTGGTCTATGAATACACTTGCATCAGTGGAGACTGAAGCCAAGATTTACATATTTGATTACCCTAAACATCCTAAACCCAGCCTGGTTGAGTAAGGAGCCCCAGAGGCAGCTAGACTATAAAAAGGACCCATTGTTACAGGTAGCTAGGTGATTCAGTGGGTAGAGTGTTGAGTCTGGAATCAAGAAAATCTGAGTTCAAATACTGCCTCAGACACATTAACTATGTTGCTCTGGGCAAATGATTTAATACCCTCTGTCTCAGTTTGCTCATCTGTAGAATAGGGATAATATAGCACTTACCTCCCAGAGTTGTTGTGAAATCATGAGATAATATTTGTATTGTGCTTTACAAACCTTAAATCTGTGCTATTATTAACATAAAGAAATTATTTCTAATTGGGAAGATCGGGGAAAGCTTAATATAATAAGTGGTATCTGAAGGATGGGTTAATATTAATAATAATAGTTAGCATTGATATAGCATTTTAAGGTTTCTGAAGCACTTAACAAATATTATCTCATTTTATCCTCATAACAACCCTCTAGGGTAGGTGCTTATCCCCATTTTTCACATTAAGGAACTGAGGTTGAGAAGTTAAGTGACTTGCCCAGAGTAACACAGTTGAAGATGAAGAAAAGTTTCTAAGGATAGAGTTAAACTCAGGTCTTCTTGATGTAAGGTCAGCACTTTATCCACTGTACCACCTAGTTCCCTCAGGTTAAAATCAAAGGACTAATACAATTCAATGGGTAGAGATGGGGGTGGAGGGAGGGGAGAGAAAGTCTAGTGAGAAGAATCACAGAATAATGGAATCTCAGAGTCGGTGGGGACCCACAGGTCATCCAGCCCAATGTATACCTGAGCAACCCAAATGACAAGTGGTAATCCAGCTTTTCTTATGTGGACGGGTTTTATTTTGTTTTGTTTTGTTTTATGCACAGGCCTCCTTAATTTTTTTCTTCTGTCTCATGTGTGAGAGGGATAAAGGGCTGAATCTTCTCAGAATTTCTGTGATGGTTCTTGCAACATGAATCCTGTCTGCTTCTGCACAGATTTCTAGAGCTGAGGACTTTCAGTTTGTGCCTGTCAACTGTGCTAATCGGGAAATGTCTTTGTCACAGGTGAGTGAGCTAGGGCACATACACACACACACACACACACACACACAGAGGACAATGAAGGTTTACTTCTTCATTAATGTAGCTTGTGCGACATGGGAAGACAGGAAGTGAAAAATGAATCAGGGTTCCTGCACAGCAGTTTGCAACCTACTTGAGAAGACAGTACTTTATGTCTCTCAACCCATAAAACAATTGGAAAGCAGTTCAGTGCAGTGGATGATTAAATGCGAAAGTAAATATAATTTAATGCCAGAACTTAAGATATATTGAATGTAAGCTTAGGGGAATAAAGTTCTTTACCCCCAGGGGATATGAAAATAGCCATGGATGAGAATAAATACATAGGAATGTGTCTGGTTTAATGCTTAATGCTGGCTCTCATCACTTCCATGATTGAACTATTGCAATAGCCTTCTGGTTGGTCTCCCTTCCTCATACCACTCCCCACTGAGGAAATTGAGGGGATTAGGACAGCAAGTGATTGATTATGGGAACTGAGTGAACCAAGCTGACTCCATTTTGTGACTCAATTCTGGAGCTAGCTCAGTTCCCTTTCTATTGAGTTATGGGCAAATCTAGTCCAATTTCTGTGAGACAACTTTATTCAATTGTGGAAACTGGGAGAAAAAAATTTGTTGTATTGTTTAAACCTAGCCCTGTATGTCTGGAAAGCTGGACCACCCCTATCTGCTGCTTAGAGACCCTTCATAAGGACCTAGGTTATGCTGACCAGAAATGATCCAAAGATTGATGCAAGGAATTTCCTCACAATTATACGTCTCAAGCAACCCATATGTCTTGTCTGAAAATTGGTCCCATATTGATCAATCAGTTATTGTTTCCATGTTCCTTTGATTGTTTACAAACACTTGGGGAAGTGTAGGGAACCCCTTTTTCTGAATTCAGGAAATTGTACCTATTTACTTTCTCCCTCCCAATTTGAAAAGTCCCTACTCTTTCCCACAATTAGAAAGCAGATTACCTAATGTTGTATTATTTCCTTTTAACTAATTGGTCTTATTTGATTAATTATTTTAATGTATAAAAGTCTGTTTCCCCCTGTAATTGGGACCTAGATCTAAGCTAGGTCCTGGTTTGTTGAGCAACTGACATACATTGCTTAATAAATTGATATGCCCAGAAGATTGAACCTTTGTTTCCTCAGTTATTTCATCTTTAACCCACCACACCACTGTAGTCTATTCTATACAAAGATGCCAAAGTGATTTTCATGAGTCAATATTTAACAGCTTTCACAATCTTGTCTCTTCCAGTCTTTCCAGTCTTATTACACTTTACTTCATAAATAGACATTTTGAATCAGCAATACCTGCCTTCTCGATGTTTCTTATACAAAATGGTTATCTCCCCTGCCCTGAATACTCTCCCTCTTGACCACTGCCTTTTAGTTTCCCTGGCTTTCTTTTTCAAGACTCAGCTCAAATCCTACCTTCTACAGGAGGCCTTTCCTGTCCTATCACTTCCCTCTATTCTTGGGGGGGAGTGCCCATTGAGACCCCAGGGAACTTCTTTAGGGCAGAGACAGTATTTTTTGCCTTTCTTTGTGCTTAGCACAAAGCACTTCATTTACTTGGAGAAGTAAATACTTAATAAATGTTTGTTGACTGATTTAATGAACATGGGGTTTAGGAATCAGGGAAGTGGCTGTGAACTCTAATCTGAGTAGCTTCTCTGGACTAATGGACTACAAATGATCTAGTCCCAAACTACAAGGTTTTTGTCAGGTGGGAATAGAGAGTGGGGATTGAAGTAGGGAGTTATGGTCAGGTTGAGAGCTTTGTCTGACTTGGTGAGAGGTGTGCCTAAGGAAGATTGCATTGGTGTCAGTGTGAACAATAGATTGGAGAGCCAAAGTACAGTGGCCAGGAGACCCCTTAAAACCAGGATTCTTAACTTTTTATATCATGGAACCCTTTGACAATTCAGTAAAGTCTACGGGACTCCCTTCTCAGAATAATGTTTTAAAATGCTTACAATAAAATCCAAAGGGTTACAAAGGAAACAATTATATTGAAATATTTGTATCAAAACATTTTAAAAACAAGTTCACATATGCCAGGTTAAGAAACCCACCTTGCCTAAGAGATTATTAGTGCAGTTCAAGTTAATGGCTGTGAGAACCTGAACTAAAAAACCAGATATTCAGACTTTTAACCTTAGAAGATTTGAGTTGAGATTTCATAGTATAATGGATTCCCCAATCCCTCCCAAAACTTATTTTCTAGACTTTAATACTTAAAATCTAAAAGGTGACCTAGATTGTTAATTTAGGGAGGCTGGGGGAACTTCCATTCTGCAATCTCCTTGACCACTCTGTGTACTGCCTAGTCCCTCCTCACCTAGATAAAGAAAGCATTTCCACATCTGGCCCCAAAGTTCCCACCCAGAGCTTCAAATAATCAATCAATAAACATTTATTAATCTCCTACTATGTAACAGGCACATGTTAAGCATTAGGGATACAAAATTTTAAAAAAGGTAAAAGATAAGTCTCTACCCTCAAAGACCTTATAATCTAATGGCTTCAAGCCATCCTTTACCTTTTAGATGCTTCATTTGTTCCTTTCCTAAAGATCACTATGGCTCCAGACTCCTAGAAATCCTATGTAATCTACTAGTCTGCCATTTTTTTCCAAAGCATATTCATTAGTTGGTGAGAATTTTTGATTTTACCCTTCAGAGTAACTAGCCTTTTTTTCCCTTTTTTTAATTAATAAATTTATTTATTTTTAGTTTTCAACATTTACTTCTACAAGATTTTGAGTTCCAATTTTCATTCCATCTCACCCCTCCCCTACCGCAAGATGGCATGCATTCTGAATGCCCCTTCCCCTAGTCTACCTTGCCTTCTATCTCTCCCCCCTTCTCTTATCCCCTTCCCCTTCTCTTTTCCTGTAGGGCAGGATAGATTTCTGTACCCCATTTCCTGTATTTCTTATTTCCCAATTGCACGTGAAAACATTTTTTTAAACATGTGTTTTTAAAACTTTGGGTTCCAAATTTTCTCCCTTCCTCCCTCCCCACCCACAATCATTGAAAAGGCAAGCAACTCAATATAGGTTATACATGTGCAGTTATGCAAAACACTTCCATAGTAGACATGCTGTGAAAAACTAACTCTATTTCCCTTAATCCTATCCTGCCCTCCCCCATTTATTCTATTCTTTCTTTTGACCCTGTCCCTCCTCAGAAGTATTTGCTTCTGATTACCCCCTTTCCCAATCTGCCCTCTTCTCTATCATCCCCCTACTCTCTTGTCCCCTTCCCCTCCTATTTTCCTGTAGGGTAAGACAGATTTCCATAGCCAATTGAGTGTGTATGTTATTCTCTCCTTAAGTCAAATCCTATGAGAATGAGATTCATTCATTCCCTCTCACCTTCCCCCATTTCCCCTCCACTGTAAGAGCCTTTTCTTTTCTGTTTTTTGTGAGATAATTTACCCTGTTCTACTTCTCCCTTTCTCCTTCTCCTAGTATAATCCTCTCTCACCCCTTAATTTTATTCTCCAGATATGACCCCTTCATCTTCAACTCACCCTGTGCCCTCTATCTATCTATCTATCTATCTATCTATCTATCTATCTATCTATCTATCTATCTATCTATCTATCTATTTATCTATCTATATATACATACATATAATTTTTCCCTCCAACTACCCTAATACTGACAAAGGTCTCATGAGTTACAAATATCATCTTTCCATGCAGGAATGTAAACAGTTCAACCTTAATAAGTCCCTTATGATTTCACTTTCCTGTTTACCTCTTCATGTTCCACTTGAGTCTTGTATTGGAAAGTCAAATTTTCTGTTCAGCTCTGGTCTTTTCATGAAGAATGCTTGAAAGTCCTCTATTTCACTGAATGACCATTTTTTCCACTGAAGGATTATACTCAGTTTTGCTGGGTACGTGATTCTTGGTCGCAATCCTATCTCCTTTGCCCTCTGGAATATTATATCCCATGCCCTGTGGTCCCTTAATGTAGAAGCTGCTAAATCTTGTGTTATCCTGATTGTGTTTCCACAATATTTGAATTGTGTCCTTCTGGCTGCTTGCAATATTTTCTCCTTGACCTGGGAACTCTGGAATTTGGCTACAATATTCCTAGAAGTTTTCCTTTGGGGATCTCTTTCAGAAGGAGATCAGTGGATTCTTTCAGTTTCTATTTTTCCTTGATAATATTTTGAAAGATGATGTCTAGGCTCTTTTTTTGATCACGGCTTTCAGGTAGTCCAATAATTTTTAAATTATCTCTCCTGGATCTATTTTCTAGGTCAGTTGTTTTTCCAATGAGATATTTCACATTGTTTTCTAATTTTTCATTCTTTTGGATTTGTTTTACAGTGTCTTGATTTCTCATAAAGTCACTAGCTTCCAATTACTCTATTCTAATTTTTAAGGAAGTATTTTCTTCAGTAAGCTTTTGGACTTCCTTTTCCGTTTGGCCAATTTCGCTTTTTAGGGCATTCTTCTCCTCATTGGCTTTTTGGACCTCTTTTGCCATTTGGGTTAGGCTATTATTTAAGGTGTTATTTTCTTCAGTATTTTTTTGGGTCTCCTTTAGCAAGCTGGTGACTTGTTTTTCATGATTTTCTTGCATCACTCTCAGTTTTTCCTCTACTTCTCTTACTTGCTTTTCAAAATCCGTTTTGAGCTCTTCCAAGGCCTGGGACTGATTCATATTTTTCTTGGAAGCTTTGGATGTAGGAGCTTTGACTTTGTTGTCTTCTTCTGGTTGTATGTTTTGATCTTCTTTGTCACCAAAGTAAGATAATATAGTCTGATTCTTTTTGTGCTGCTTACTCATGATCCCGGCCAATTGCTTGAGTTTTAAACTCTTTGTTAAGGTAAGAGTCTGCTTCCAATGTGGAGAATGTACTGTCCCAAGCTTTGGGGGTTTGTACAGTTGTTTTCAGAGATACTTCTAGGGACCTGTAAATTTTCAGTTGTTCCAAGGTGGTATGATAAGGAGAGAGGTGTTTCCTCTCCACAGCCACAACAAGCTCCACCACACCAGCGCTCTTCCTTGCCCCAGGACCTCCCCTCAGAACTGTGACCCAGATCCAAGCATGGGCAGAGCAAGAGATTCCTGCCTCAGCTCTGGCAAATAGATCCCTGCAATCTCCCTCTTATCAGCCACTGGATTCCCCCTCAGTCTGTGGGCCAGAAGCTCAGGAGGCAACCGCTGCCCCAGAGGCCACAGTCAGGACTTATGGCTAAGACCTAGCTCCTTCTCTCATCACAGTCACAAACTTTTCCCACTGACCTTCTCAGCTGTCTTTGGCATTCGTGGGTTGAGAAGTCTGGAAACCTCCACAGCTGTCTGCAATTCAGTCCTCTGACGCTTGCTCCAACTTCGCTGCAGCCTATGCGCCCAAGCTGAACTGTGCTCCTCTCCCCACTCGGAGCAATATACCCTTCTGATCAACCATCCAGGTTGTCTTGGGCTGGAAATTTGTTTCACTCTGTCTTTTTGTGGGTTCTGCTGCTTTAGAATTTGTTTAGAGCCATTTTTTAACAGGTATTTGGAGGGGTTTGGGGAGAGCTCAAGCAAGTCACTGCTTTCACTCTGCCATCTTGGCTCCACTGCCGAAACTAGCCTTTTTTATATACCATGCTAACTCAACATCTCAGCAGTCAGTGTGGTTCAGTGATGGATTTGAACTCAGAGGATCTAAAATTTTCATTTTCGAAATCACTACCTAACTTTGGACAAGCCCCTTAACATCTTAGACTCTCAGTTTCCCAATCTCTAAAATTTGACAAGTAGGTGATAATCTTTAAGGTCCCTTCCAAAGATAAATCTATGACCAATAGTGGATGTAAGAAGGGTCACATCTTAGAGAAATGAATAGTCTGGTCATAGGTGAGAGGTGAGCTATAAGGCTGGTAATTTAGGGTTGAACTCAAAATTTTTAAACCCCTAGGCTCTATCCATTTTCATAAGACCCAATTTAGTTCACCCAAAGTCACATTTATAGAATAGGGAAAGGGTTGCAGAGATGAAAGATAAGAGCAGCTGGCACAAACAACAGAGATGGAGACAATAGAGGTAAAACTCAGTTAGCTTAACCCTCTCCCCTCCATTCCTCTACCATAACTTTTAGAACCTACACAACATTACAGGTGGCATGGGGTTAGGGTTGGTGCTAGAATTGAGCCAGCCCAAAAGGAAGAAATGGTTTATTAAGTTTGTTTAGTGAGCATGACCAAGACAAGCTGCTGTGGATATCCAGGCAGAAACTTTCCCTTCCCAGGGGAGAGGGCCACAAAGATCATTCTTTTATATATGTATATATGTGTATGTGTATACACACATCTGTATCCTAGCCCCCAGAAAGAATCAGCAAAGGCCAGGACTTACCCATTGTATCCCATTTTCTTCCCGAGTCCTTATACTCAACTAAAATAGCCAACGTAAACATCTTTTTAAAAGTAAAGATCAACCAGCTTCTGATATTTCATGTTTGGAGGATATGGGGTGTGTTGTCCATCTTCTTCAAACATGGTTATGTGTATACTAATATACACCTGTTAGCATAAAGCATACACCTGTCCTTTAAACTGCATATTCTATCAGATACAATCACCCTATTATACTGTTTTCCCTATTATCATGAACCATACATTGTAGAGGATTGCATTGTGAGCATAATGTGTTCTTATATGCTGGGTCTAAACAAAATTTATCAACAAAAATGCATAAATAAATGTTAACAGTGATTGTAAAAAATGTTTTTTTCCCTTAATTTTTGCTGTATTAATAAAAAGTACGTATTACTGGGCAATTTCATAGGGAAAATTAGAAATGTATAGGTATCAAACTCCCTCCCTTCCAACCTTAATGTTATTTGCTTTATCATGCATGATATTCACCAAATGGCCAGTATTTCAAACTCTTAACAGAGTTGGGGTCAGATAAGCCTGTTAGATTTACCAAGTTGTTGGTTTTTTTAATCAAATGGTGGTTTTCCATTCTTGCTTGTGTGTGTGGGGAAGGGGTGTTTGTGTTGGGGGAAGGGAATGGCGTGAAGAGGCAACACAATATAGTTCTGTAGAAAACCTCATTTTTGTCTGTCTCTACCAGCATATCTGTTTTTTTCCTCTGAGTTATAAGCAGACCAGGGTCTACATAGCCTGAATTTAATTTTGGTTTTTGCTTCATGCAGGTTATCCCCTAAAATGTTAGATTTTAGTTTCCTTTTCCCAAACAAAAGTCTCCCCTGATAATATTACTTATTAAATATTTCTATTTAAATATTTCTATTTAAATTTCTACACAAAAGATTTTTTTTCAAAGCCCATAGCTCTTTTCTCTCAGTTTTCCAGGGCTATGTCTGCTCCCTTTTAAAGTCCAACTCCAAAAATGTAGCTTATGTATGTACCAACCATGACTCAACTGAATGTCCCCCAAACCCCATGATTCCTTCAATCATGGGCAAGCAATGTGGTAGTAATGAACCAAGTGCTCAGGGCAAGGGTACTTCTTCACACCCCATCAAGGAAATATCACCAAAGTGATTCCAAATATGGTATCAGTAAAGATGTTTATACCCTCTATAGTAAGGGTTCTTAACCTTTTTGTGTGATGGACCCCATTGACAGTCTGGTAAAACCTCTGGGACGCCCTTGATTGCAAAGGAAACCAATTTTATTTAAATAAGTTATCAAAATATCTCCAAAAACAAAAACAAATTCATGGACCTTAGGTTAAGAATCCTTGCTCTACAGGGAGACATCTTCAATGGCCTCATCTTTCAAAAATGTCAATCTTAATATACATCCACATGCATCTGTCTTTCTCTGAGACCCAATGAGTCTGAGCCACCTGTCTAGTCTGTCAGAGAGCATCTGTTATAGGCAGGGACCAGACAATTTTTCTTTTATGAATTCTCTCTGGGACATCTAAATCCTTCCTTACGAGAGGAAGTAATCAAGGTTGGGAGTATAGAGAGAGATGGAGTGAAAGCATCCTCTGCAAAGAAGTCTTCCTTAACCAGGAGAAGGAATAACTCAGTCCTTTTAAATACATTTTTAGAAAATCCCTGTGTCTAAAACCACAGCACAGGTCATAATCTACCCATATGTTAAGACCCAGACCAAAAGCTACTTCCATTCAACATTTAGATCATTTAGAGCTTGAAGGGGGACTTAGATCTAGTTCAACTCCTCATTTTACAGATGAGGAAACTAAGACCCAGAAAGTTGAAGTGACCTACCCAAAGTCACATGGATTACAGGTATTGAGCTGGGATTCAAACTCAGTTCTTCTGTCTCTAAAAGTGTTGCTTCCTTTATACTATCCTTTCAACAAACATTTATTGTGTCCACTAAAAGAGAAGGGCATTGGTTATGCTAGGCTAAGCTCTGATGATAGGACCAGAAAATCATGAATATAGAGGTTAAAAAAAAACCCTATGCTTTAAGAAGTTTCTTTTAAATAGAAGAGGAAAGAGTAGAAGGGACCATGTAGGAGGCTTTTATGGTCATCTACACAAAAGGTGATCAGAATCTGAACTAGGGTGATGCCTAAGAGTGAAGAGAAGGGAAGATGGTTGACAAGATTTTTGACTGAATAGATAGGGGATGGGGGAGGAGTGAGGGAGAGCAAAGAAATAAAAATGGCTCTTATGTTATGAACACGGACGACAGGAAAGATGATGATGTTTTCAACAGGAAGAAGGAAGTTTGGAGAACGTGTACTTTTATGCGAGAAGATAAATTCTCTTTAGGACCAATAACATGACATAAACACAAAGCAGTTTAGACAAAGAGACCCAACTGGACAATCTGTCAGTCAGTCAAAAGTAAACATTTATTAAGCACCTACTATGTGTCAGGCACTGTGTTAAGTTCTGGGTGATATAAAGCTAGAGTTTCTGGGTGGTACTATGTACAGAGCACTGGGGCTAGAATCAGGAAGAACTTGGTTCAAATCTGGCTTTAGACACTTACCAGCTATGTGACTCTGGGCAAGTCCCTTAACCTCTGTTTGTCTCAGTATCCTCATCTGTAAGTTGGGGAAGATACTAGCTTATCTCCCAAGGTCATTATGAGAATCAAATGAGATAATAATTGTTAAGTGCTTAGCATAGTGCCTGGTACATAGTAAGTACTATATAAATGTTATATAATGAAAGGAAAAATACAGTCCCAGTTCTCAAAGAGCTCCCAGTCTAAAGGGAGAGATAGTATGCAAACAACTATGTACTAACAAGTTATGAGAGAGAAAGTTTGGGAAGAAAGGTTTCACTTTCAGCTAGGAAGTAGGGAGGTTAAGGAGACAGCAGGAATGTGGATATGGTTTTCATGAATGAGAGAGCTTGGGAGAAGACATTAATGCTCATTTTACTTAAAAAAAAAAAAAGATGGATAGAAAAAAGATGATTTGAACAGAGATCAGGTGCTGGGACAGTACATCCCATCTTAGAAAGGACTTCACAGATTTTCAGAGACTTCTGTCTCTAAACCTGGGCCAAGACCACACCTTTTGCTAATTTCCTTCCACTGCTCTGCTCCACTCCTTTGTTTGAGAGGAGCCACTTCATTAGCATGTAACAATGGAAAGAGGAAGGTGCCATCCAGCTTTCCAGATTTCCATTGTACAATTTAAGGGCTTGGCAATCCTAGAGCTACTCCATTATCATTGGTATTAGTTGGAGTTAATGTTCTTTTGTTAAAGCACAAAGGTTTGGACCTCTTTTCCCTCCTTCCCTCTTTTACTAAGTCTAAACTAGCCCGAGAATAAATTCCTGGCCTCAATTCCCCTCACCCACTCTAATGGGAGCTGCTTCCCAAAAGTTCTAGAACCTGATATGTACAGAAGTCCAGTATTAATCTACCTTTTTCACAATATAGTAACCTTACAATATTACATAGCTAACATAACTACCATCAATATAGCACTTTAAAGTTTGAAAAACATTTTCCTTATCTATCCTCACAACAACCTTATGAAATAGATGCTGTTATTTATTTCATTATTAAAACGAGGAAAGCAAAGGTTAAATGATTTGCTCGGGATCATATAGCTAATAAATGTGTAAGGTAGAATTCACACTCATGTTTCATGACTCCAGGTCCACTCCATCTATTATAACACCTAACAACCAAATCCTTTATAATAAAACAACACACATAATATAATATATAATACAGTAAACAATAGATATAATATATCCTTTAAGATATATTGTTCCATATATCTTTAAAAGGACATGCATGCAGATTTCATTAACCAGAATTCCCATCATAAGTATTTTAAGTCACAAATTCACTTTGAGGTCACCAATCTTTCCCTGATTGCTATTTTTATCATATGCAGTGAGTGTGTCTGGTGCCTCCTGTTTCCTATGAGACAGCTAGCCAAACCATTGCTGTTATGATGGGAAATGAGAAAACTGGGGAGACACCACTGTTCAAGGTCAGCTTTTAGCAGCTTTCCCATCAAACAGGCATTGCTAGGCAAGGAAATCACAGCTGTAGTACTTAAAATTTTGCAAAGCACTTTGCATACTTATTTGAGCCATTCTCCTTATAAAGATTAAGAAATTGAGATTCACAGCTTGAGAGGTGCCCATAGTGAGATAAATTGGAATTCAGGTCTTCCAGACTTTAGGTCTAGCACAGAACGCTGCCCCTCTCTCTCAAGGCCCATGACTGCATAGTATTTAATGTTCATTCCTGCTCCTTCTTCCCCTTCAAAGCTGGAGAGCTGGTTCTCTGCAACTTATGGTGGTACAAAAATGAAAAATAAAAGGAAGTTGCTGAAGCTTCAGGACAAGTTACATCTATGAGTACATGAGACTAAAGGATCATTATACTTCCAAACTGGAAGTAGATTTTGGGCACTGTGGTATGTTTTCTTATACCATAGACATCCCCTATCTCTACTCTGTTAGCGCCAGGGAATAAATATGCTTGAAGGCAAGGAATGAAGGTTGTTTATCTTTTGTAATAAGCATTTAAGGAGTCTAAGCAAAGATGACAATATGAAAGGGTCCAATCAAGTTCTCCCCAGAAGTACCTCAAGAATGATAGAACGTAGTGCCATATGAAGCAGATGATTAAGAAGCCTATAGAGGAACATCAGTAAGCTTCTTCATCCCATCTGGGACCACATTGAAGCCCAAAGTTGATGCCTTTCCTGGTGGTGATTGGGGTGTGGGGGGTGCTCCTCTATATACTAGGAGACAGAGCCAAAGCCAAAAGTTATTGCTCTGGGTCTGGACCAGGAGACAGAGCCTTAAGATAAAGATTATTATTGCATGAGGGAAGGAGGCCCCTGGAAGGCAGGGTAGGGGAGGAGGAGTTGAGCCAGGACACAAACTGAAACCACAAGTCTGGTAGGAAATTGTGGTAAGGAGTAGGATTGGATTATGAAAAGAATGAAAATCCTAGAACAAGATGAATAATATCTATTCTTTGCCTTCAAGCATGTTACAATACTTACTTCTTCCCTAGTGCTAATAGAAGATGTAGAAGGCTGCATAGGATGTTCAGGGAGGACTAGCATCTCTGGTGTGAGGACTTACCAAGCTCTGTTCAGGGCTGTCTCTGTTGTTGACCTGTCACCTAACTCTCACCTTTGGTTCCAAGAAGTTATAGCATGTGCGATGGCCACAGTCTGGTAAAACCATCTTGGCAGATGGGCTAAACCACGCTGAGGGTAACCAAGCAGCCTCAGACCCATCTGTGAGTTAGAGGGATGTCTACCCCAAGCATGTGAAGACTTCCCTGGTGGAATGGCCAGTTGAGAAAAATTTGTTCCAAAGGCCATGACGGCAGCTGAATCAGGTGCTGTGGAGTGCTTAGTACATCAAAGACGCCAAGGTCATCCACTGCATCTTGAGCCATCCCTAGCTGTCTTGATTCTGTCCTGCCACTTGACTGTGATGACTCTGGAGGACAGAGTGAGGCCGATGACTTTGTGCAACTCTGCCTCACAAATCCAATGTTATACACGAATCAAAAGACATCACCCATACCATTTTACCTGTCTCAAAGTCCTGTGGTGACAGGCAAGTGACAAAGCAGCAGGTGCAGATACACTGGCAGCTATAGTCACAACCCTTTACACAGGTGGCCAAGGCCTGTGGTCAAGGGTTGTTTCTCACTGGAAGCAGCGGGGGAATTCAGCAGCCCCCTAGGTGTCTGAGGAACCTTTTTTTTTTTTGCACTCTAAGGTTTATTTTGCTCTAAATTTGGCTCTAAATATGTAATAAAAAATTTTTAAACCTGTGATTCTATGTCCCTAAATAAGATGAAGTTCTAATCAAACTAAGTTTTATAATAAGCAAAGTGAAGATCAGGTTTTTTCTGATTTATAACAAGATCTATAGGGAGACATTGTATTTACTAGTTATTGAACCTAGAAATGCTGTAGGAGCACAAACTGGTATTTTTGTGGGCATGGGTAAAGGTCAACTAATACAACAGTAGAGTGTTTAAGAAGCAAGCCTTTTTTCCAAATTAAATAACTTCTTCACAGCTTCAAGATTTGCTTCATCCATTGGCTTCCTTATTGGACTACCAGGCTGAAGGAATTTGTGAATCCTGGGGAGTTTGCTGATTGCAGCTTTGAACTCCTGCAGTTTAGGAAATGCTGAGAGAACACCAGACTTGCATTCTTCAACCATTAAGATGAGTTCAAATAGAAAGATGTCTGCCCAGGTCAGCTGGTTGCCAACAAGATAATTTTTCCTTTGGTCTTTTAATGCCTTCTCATACACTGAGAGGAACCTTTGAGTGGCTTTCTCAGCAACGAAGCTAAGACTCTTTTCCCAGTCTTCAGGCAAAGCAAATGGCACTAACATAATTAAGTCTCTCAGCTCTTTCATTCCTTCCATATACATGTTAATAAGGACTTGTTCCTTCAGGTCCTTCCCATACAAGTTGTATTTTGCAGCTATATATCTTAGGATGGCTCTGGTTTGTACCATCTTCACTCCATCAATTTCAACCATTGGCACTTGTTGATACATTAGTTTCCCATCCTGAATTAAATTCTGAACTTCTTCAGCTGTTTCCAAAAGCACTTCTTCAAACTCCACACCAGCAGCTGCCAAGAGCCAGCACACCCATTCCATTCTGTCTCTTCCATCAAAGTAATACAGTTTGGCCTTCCCAGCCATGATTCTCAATTCCTTGTTTTCTGAAAAACAAGAGAGAACAAACAATCTGACCAGGACCTCAAGAGACAAGCTTCCTTTTCATAGCCTTGTCTGCAATGGGGACACAAGAGGAAAGTGCAAACATTAACTGGCAATCTGAGGAGCCTTTTAAGGATCACACTGCTCACCTCCTGTGTGAGGAAGGGGCTAGAGAAGGTGCCCTAAAAATTGTCTGCTTATTCAACTCTGACCTGATTACCACAGAAGGTGGGGAATACCACTCTGTGGTCAAAACACAAAAAAATGTACAAAAACATCCAACTCCACTCACTATTAGCACATGAATGTGCACACACTTATAGACAGCACAAAATCCAGTAGATCTGAAAGATGAACAGTTTTTGTCGCAAGAGAACTCAGCAGGTATCACAACCAAGTAGCAGCCCTGAGTGAAACAAGGCTGGCAAATGAAAGTCAGCTTACTGAAGTTGGAGCTGGATACACATTTTTCGAAGGGGAGTGCCATGAAGCTGGAATAGGTTTTTCAATCAAAACTAATCTAGTCAACAAGCTTATATGCCTACCAAAAGGAGTGAATGAGAGACTCATGACAATGTGATTGCTATTTGCAGGAAAATGTCATGCCACCATCATCAGTGCCTATGCTCCCACCATGATGAACCCTGATAAGGTTAATGAAAAATTTTATGAAGATCTAGAGTCCCTTAACATTAATGTGCCAAAAGAGGACAAGCTTATAATTTTGGGTGACTTTAATGCTAGAATAGGCTCAAACTACCAAACTTGGCAGGGAGTTCTAGTTGGAAACAGCAACAGCAATGGTACTTACTATTGAAGACTTGTACATCTCATGACCTTCTCATTACCAGCACTGTCTTCCATTTACCTAAATATAATAAAACTTTGTGGATGTACCCTCACAGCAAACATTGACATTTAATAGACTATGTGATTGTAAGGAGAAGAAACAAGCAGGATGTGAGAGTGAAGAAGGCAATATGTGACGCAGAGTGCTGGACTGATCATAGACATCCTCTTTAAGCTAAATATTCACATTCAACAAAAGCTGCATCCCCAAGGCAAAATGACTACCAGAAGAATTAATGTTAACAGATTAGAGCTCTTCACTGAACTGAAACAGTTTGTTGCTAACTTGAAGGAAAAGTTGAGCCAACACATAGTTGGCAACAGTGGAGCAGAAAAGGAGTGGGCAGCTTTCAGAGATTTGGTATAGAGCACTGTATTTGCTCATCTGCGTCAGAACACTCGCAAGCATCAAGACTGGTTTGATGAAAATGATGGGGAAATTCAGAAGCTGCTAAATGAAAAACAAGAACTCCACAGGGTTTATCACCATGATAATCCATTCATCTCTAAGAAGGCAGCATTTAATTCCATCAAAAGTAAATTACAAGTAAAACTTAGAGAGATGAAAATTCTTGGCTCTGTAAGAAGGCAGATGAAATTCAGTTTTATGCTGATAGTAACAATTCAAAATGCTTTTATGATGCCCTGAAGGCTATTTATGGGCCAAAGACCTGTGGTGCATCTCAACTACTCGGTGCTGATGGAGCCACTTTGATTAGTGATAAGGACACGATCCTAGAGAGATGCGCTGAACACTTCTATAATGTTGTCAACAGATCATCATCAATCAGTGCTGAAGCCAACTCAAGTTGAAGTCAATCCCTCCCTAGCTGAAGTTCCAACTGAGAAAGAGGTTTTGAATGCTATTAGGCTACTTTCGTGAGGCAAAGCACCTGGTACTGATTCTATTCCAGCTGAGATTTACAAGGTAGGGGGTCCATTGCTCATAGAGAAGCTGACTGGAATTTTCCAGGTTACATGGCAAGAGGAGGTTATCTTCCAGGAGTTTAAGGATGCCTCCATTGTCCATCTCTATAAAGGTAAAGAAAATAGATTGTCCTATGACAATCACAGGGGAGTCTCTCTCTTAGTAATTGCTGGCAAGATTCTCGCCAGAGTCTTCCTTAAGCAACTGATCCTTCACCTGGAAAATGGTCGTCTACCTGAGAGCCAGTGTGGCTTCAGAAAGGGCTGAGGAACGGTTGATATGGTGTTTATTGCCCCACAATTCCAGGAGAAATGCCAGGAGCAGAACAGAGGTCTATATACAACATTTGTAGATCTGACCAAGGCCTTTGATACTGTCAGTAGTGAAGGCTTATGGAAACTTATGTCAAAATTTGGTCACCCTGAGAAGTTCATCAGCGTCATACATCAATTTCATGATGGCATACTTGCCCAGGTTCTGGATAATGGACAATGCTTTCATGCTTTCCCAGTCACCAATGGAGTGAAACAAGGCTGTGTGCTTGCTCCTATGCTTCTTAGCATGATATTTTCAGCTATGTTGTCAAATGGTTTCAATGAGAATGAACATGGCATCAAGGTCAGCTACCACACTGATGGTAAATTCTTCAACTGGAAAAGACTACAAGTCAAGACCAAAGTGGAGGGAGTGTTGGTGCATGATTTTCTGTTTGCAGATGGTTGTGCACTCAGTTCAGCCTCTGAAGCTGAGATGCAACAAAGTATGGATTGATTCTCTGTTGCTTGTGCTAATTTTGGCCTAACAATTAACACCAAGAAAACACAGGTACTCTATCAGCCACCACCACACCATCCATATGTGGAACCATCGGTTACAGCAAACAGAGAAGTTCTGAATGCTGTGGATAAGTTCACTTACCTTAGTAGTGTACTTTCCAAGGATGTACACATTGATTATGAGGTTGACACATGCATTGCCAGAGCTAGCTCAGAGTTCAGGAGGCTTTGAAGGAAAGTATGGGAGAGAAGAGGTATTAGACTGACTACCAAACTGAAGGTCTACAGAGCCATTGTGCTGACCTCATTGGTGTATGCCTGTGAAACCTGGACAATATATCAGCACCATGCCAAGAAACTGAATTGCTTCCATTTGAATTGTCTTAGAAAGATTCTGAAGATCATCCGGCAGGATAAGACACCAAACACTGAGGTCCTTTCTCAAACTAAACTGCCAACCATTCAAACTCTGCTTCAGAGAGCACAACTCCAATGGGCTGGCGATGGTGTTCTAATGCAAAATGTATGTTTGCCAAAAAGACTATTTTATGGAACACTCACACAGGGCAAGCATTCACATGGTGGTCAGAATAAGCGATACAAGGACACTCTCAAGAACTCTTAAGAACTTTGGAATTGATTGTGTGACATGGGAGACACTGGCACCGGACCACTCAGCTTGGTGTGCCCACACCAGAAAAGGTGCTGTGCTCTATGAGCAAAGCAGAATTGAAATAGCTCAAGAGAAATGCAAGAAAAGCAAACTTAGAGAATCAATCCCAAAGGTTCACATGGACTATTTGTGCCTGACTGGTGGCAGAACATTCCGAGCTTGTATTGGTCTGATCAGTCACGTTGGACACATTAAAACTTGACTCTAGCATAGTGATGTCATTTTGGTCCTCTTTGAAAACAATGGACAACAACAACACTCCTCCTGGATAGTGAACAGAGAAACTGGAATAATAATAACCTTATTATAGAGCCAAGGGAACAAGAAGAGACTTTTACCAGGCAACCATAACAAAAAGGCTAAAGACTTATGAATAGAGAACAAAAACAAAAAACAACTCTTAATACAATGAAAAAAATACCATGGGATAAGTTAATACAAAGATAAAATCCCAGAAGAAGACAATAATTCTGCAATAATTATTAGTAGAATACAGGCGGTGGGGAGTGAGAATATATGGGCCACAAATACTCCAAATGGATGGAAGCAATAAAGGCAAAATTAAAACAAGAGACATAGAAAGAAATTATGTGATTTGGAAGAAGTACAAAATGATTAGAACAGAAGCTTGGATAATCTTATCCAATTAGTTGTGTACACTCTAAAAAGACAGAATGGAGTAAACAAAATTCAAAATGTCAATGATATATAATAAAACTATTAGAAAGTCAAAATAATAAAAAATATTAGAATATGAATATCTACTATCAAAAATAATTGACCTGGAAAACAGACTAAAGAGAGATAATTTAAGAATCACTGGACTCTCTGGAAACCATGATCAAATGGAAAACCTTGAGAACATATTTCAGGAATCTCTTTTTTTTTTTTTAATGAAAAGAACTATAAGAATCAATGAGCAAAGTAAAATTGAAAGAATCCCTAGATGACCATGTGAAAGAAACCCAAACTGAGCACAATAAAAAATGTGATAGCCAAATTCCAGTGTTTTCAGGTCAAATAAAACATAATCCAAGCTTAGCCAGAAAGACAGAGATCAAGAGACAAGAAACTATGGTCAAGATTACCCAAAAATATGCAGCAATTGAATAAAGGAAATGAAAACTTAGAATAAAATACATCGAAACACAAAAGAAAGTGATTTGTAAAAAAAAAAAAAAAAGCCAACTTATTCTGCAAAGGAGCACATTAAGGAGGGGAAGCAGGATTAAACCATTAATAGAATGGACTATTTCCATTCCAGTTAAGAAAACCAGAGCAGGGTAGAAAGGGGAAAAAAAGAAAGCTAGAAAGGTAAATACAGTTGAGTAACTTGAAATGGCTACATGATAATTGAGTGCTAACAGTGAACTGATGAAACCACTGTTTCACCAGGATCCCATTGTCTCCAAAGGTCGAGAGGAAACAGAAACAAACTGTAGGAGTGTTGTTTTGGTCTGTTTTATTTTGTTATGCAAGAAAAGAGACAGAAAAAATAATACACTGGAGACAAAATTAAAAAGAGGGAGGAACGTTATCATTTATTATAATTGGAGAGCTTCACCAGAAGAGTATATGTAAGTATGAAGTGTTGGGGAAATCATGAAACTCACTGTCATTTGAATCTGGCAAAGAACAGTTTAAAATACACACACACACACACACACACACACACACACACACACACCCCAAAAGTATATAGTGTAAAAATACAATGAAGTAAACATGGAACTAGGTAGAGACAGAGAGAGGGAGGAGGGAGGAGTTTAAGACAAAGAAAAGTTGGGAAGGGAAAAATCAGTAGCACAACAAATTTTAGAGAATTGATTAGGGTTAAAAAGAGAAGGAGAAAGGATAAAACCATAGGTGTGCTAGAGCTAACTAGTCTAGCCTCTGGTGAGAGTGCATTTTAAAATTTTCAGTATAAGTATTTACACTGAAATCAGAAATCAGGGCTTCATTTATTTGTTGATTGTCTAGACTTAAGAAAGTGATGAGGAGAATGCTAAAAATGCAGATTGAATTTAAAAGTCTATCTAGTATTCCTTTTTTTCCTCAGAGAGTCAAATGTTAAATATTACCAGTACACCTGAGGATAGGACTCAGTAATCTGGGTTTGGGCTGGATAAAGAGAACATGGGCAGAAGAATAAGATTCAACAACTCCAATAAGATATTATTTATGTTAGTTCAATTCCTTTCCCATCATCTTCTTTGTCTTTGTAAAGAAGGAAACACTGGGGGAGAGGGGAGAGTGTGCAAAGAAAGCAAACATTATAATACGATATGAAGGAGAGAAAACCACAAATAAACCGTCAAGGCAAATGAGATAAATTCACCCAACAAAACAGCAGAAGACAGCAGAATGGATTAGATAGCAGAACCCAATAATATATTGTTTACAAGGAAAATATTTAAAATATAAAGATTCTCATAGTGTTAAAATGAAGGGTTGGAGCAGAATCTGCTCTCAGATAAATTTTTTTTTAAAGCAGGCCTGTTAATCATGAGTGCAGACAAGTCAGTGGTAAAAATCGGCATCGTTAAAAGAGGTAAACAAGGAAATGACATTATACTTAAAAACACTATGGTTAAAGAAGCAGTATCACTACTCAATATAAAAGCACCAAGTGGCATGCTATGGAAGTACTTAAAAGAAAAGACAATTGACCTAAATAAAGGGAGAAACAGACAGCAAAACAATAAATTTTAGGAACTTAACTGTGCTTTGACCAAGATAAATCTTGCAAAAATAAGAAGTTAAAGATGTGAAATTCCAAAGAATTTTAGAAAAGTTAAACTAGACATCCAATGATTACTGAATAGAGATCATAAGAAGTACACATATTTCTCAGTTTTTCACGAGTCATTTATGAAGATTGACCATTTACCACAACATAAAAAACTCATAAACAAATGCAGAAAAGTAGAAATATTAAACATATCCTTTCTGACTATAATGCAATAAAATTACAAGCAATAAGGAGAGTTTGGAGAAAAATTCAATATTGAATTATTTGAAATCATATAATTAAAAAGAATGAGGAAATAGTAAATTATTTTATCAAAGAAAATAATAATAATGAAAGAATATGCCAAAAATTTTTAGGATCCAGCCAAGGTCATTAGAGGGACACTTATGTCTTTAAACATTTTCATCAGAGAGAGAGAGAGAAAGAAGAGATCAGTCTCAAGAACACATAGCTTACAAAGTCAGAAAAGCAACAAATCAAAATACCAAGTAAATACAAATATGGAAATTTTAAAAATAAAAAATTAAGATAAAATGAAAACAACAACAACACTAGTGGAGACATGATCTGATAATTAATTGTCTATGAAGATGATGTAGCCCTCACCTCTGTGACAGCTGAGATACAAAAGTCCTAGGCAAGCAAATTCTCATTACCAAGGTCCCTGACACTGTGAAATAGTTCAAATCATGAACACACTGCCTCTCTCATACACATGGGTGTGTGTGTATGTGTATAATGTTGTTGTTATGCATTCGTTCAGTTGTGTTTTGCCTTTCGTGACCCCATGGACCATAGCATGTCAGGCCCTTCTATACTGCACTATCTCCCAGTCTGTCCAAGCTTATGTGCATTGTTTCCATGACACAATCTATCCATTTCATCCTTTGACATCCCCTTCTCCTTTTGTCTTCAATCTACCCCAACATCAGGGTCTTTTCCAATGAGTTCTGTCTTTTCATTATGTGGCCAGAGTATTCAAGCTTCAGCTTAACTATTTGTCTTTCCAATGAGTAGTCTGAATGTATTTATATACATTGTATATAGTGTGTATAGATAGATATGTGTTATATATATGCATATACCTATGTATATATGTCATATATATGTATTTTTACCAATGAAAATTATATTCTTAAAAATGCATTACCATCTCTTTTTTTCTGCTGTAACCTTGGGGCCACTGGGACTTTCCATTTGACTTACAGCTGAAATCGCCCTTAGATGTTGTTTATGTACTTTTTCCCCCATTAGAATGTGAGCTACTTGATAGCAGGGGCTGTCTTGCTTTTCTGTTTATATTCCCAGTGCTTAGTGAAATATTTGACAAATAACAATCATTTAGTGATTTTTTCCTTCACAAACAAAATGAGAAGCCGGTATTTTTGAAAGACTAGTAACACTGACAAACCATCAGCTAACTTAATTTTTTTTAAAGAGAGGAAAATTGAAACACTAAAATAAAAAATAAGGAAGAAAATTCACAAGAGATGATGAGGGAAAATAGCAAATTGTATGGAAGCATTTTATTGAATTTTATGCCAACAAAACAAAAACTTAAATGAAGTAGATGAAAAATTATGAAAATAGAAAATATCCATATTATAAAGACAAGAAATGGAGAACTTAACTCAATCTCAGAAAGAGAAGTTGAACAAGTCATAAATGAATTCTCGAAGGGGGAAAAGTCTCTAGGCCTATATAGATTTAACAATCAATCAAACTAATCCTGGCTAAAATCCATGTTAAAATCACCACTTAAAATGCCCCAGTTGGGCCATCCTTGTTCTGGTTTTTCTGGGGCAGTCCCCCTTCTCCCTGCTTAGAGAGCTGTGGCTTTACCTCCTCTTAGCCATTTCACCCAAACGAGTTCAGCTCCCAACACTGTCAGAATCATGGGTCCGTGGAGGCAAAAGGAGAGGGCAGCTAGATATTTTCACAGCCACAATCCTGAAACGTAATATGGATATGAGAATTCATTGGCATTTTGGTGTTGTAATTTAGAAGGGCAATCATTACCTCTCAGCTCTGAAAGGAATGTGGAACTATTGTGATCTTTGAACCAGAAAGTGGACTTGAGTCACACCCAGGAGTTCTTAAAGGGACATATACAATCTGTAAGAGACAGATGGAGAAGTAGATTTAAGAGCAGGGTAGCAGGAGCAGCAATGGGGAAAAATGACTTAATGAGCTGAGCCAGAAAGAATCAAAGGCACAGGAGCAACAACCAAAAAGAGAAACGGAAAGAAGAGTGGAACTGTGTCAAGAGAAGGGAGAGATCAAGGTGGAGCATCAGTGCCCTGCAAGCACTGATAGTGAACTCAGACTGAAGCTATTGGTTGTATTCACCTCCTCAACAACTGGAGGTATTTCCCCAAAAAGTTCTGCTCACAGTTTCATGTACAATTCTCTTTTTAGTTTTTCTATGTATGGTGGAATATTTAAGGTTGATTTTTAAGCTTAGAATAAAAAATATTTAAAATAAGCATTTAGTATATAGTAATATCTTGTACATAAGTGTTTTGAATGAATGAACTAAATCACTAGCTCTTTGAGATCAAAAAGCAAGTTTTAATTCTGGAAAACAATTTGCCCAGATAGTTGCCAAAATGTATATATCATATGGCCCAGTTATAGCACTATGAGGCCCATATCCCAAAGAAATCTAATAGAGGAAAAAAAATATACATATATATATATATTCACATGCACATACACACAAATTTTTATAGCAACTATTTTAATGATGGCCCAAAATTGGAAACCAAGTGGGAGTCCTGATTAGAGAATGGCTAAACAAACTAGTGTGCCACAAATATGATAAAAAGGACAATTGCAGAGGAAACTGGAAGACTTCTATAAACTGATGCAAAATAAGCAGAACCAGAAGAACAATGACAATGTTATGGAAAAAAATAACTTTGAAAGACTTTAAAACTCTGATTAATGCAATGATAAACCATGAGTCCAAAAGAATGAAGATGAAACCTACAGCTTACCTCCTTACTAGAAAAGTGATGACCTTATAATGCAGAAAGAATATGCGTTTTAGGTCATAGCTGATATAGAAATTTGTTTTGCCATACTGTGTGGCTACTTATCGGGGTGGAGAGGAGATGGAAGAACAGGTTAATTTTTAAATGCTTATTAATTTAAAAAATAAAATAGAAATATATAAACAAGCATATTTTACTTGTGTGCCTTTCAACAGTGTCTCCCAAGTTCACATCAAAATTATTTAAGATTCTTTAGAAGTCAAAACAGAGATAACTTTTTCCAAGGAACCTCTGGTCATTAATATCAGATGAGGCACAAAATAGGGAGAGATGTGTTCACTAAATGCATTCACTATTATCATGAGGGTATGCCAACATAATGTTCAGGTTGAAGAGAGATTTCCTATAGACAGTCTGGTGCTCTAGATGCTCCTTTTCACGGATGTCATAATGATGATTGCATGAAGCCCCAGAACACTGCAGAGTCTCTACAGCCACTCAAAAAAAGGTCTAGAGCAAATATTCCTAACCATTTTTTGTTATGGACCCTTTTGGCTGACTGGCAAAACCTAAGGATTCCTTCTCAGAATAATGTTTATTATATTTATAACTGAAGGGAATGTTGAATTTCAGTTAGAGGTTAGTGAAAATAAAGATGTGATTTTTTTTTCCTATCCTAGTTCACAAATCCCTGAAAATCTATTCATGGACCCTTTGGGAGTCTGTAAGCCTCAAGGTTAGAGGTATTGATCCAGAATATGAACTCCTTAGTAAAAGTTTACAGGGAATGGTAATAGATGATTATGAGCAGTATCACCTTCTAAAGCAGAGAGAAGCAATAGAGGAGAAAAGCCAGATTAAAGGAAGCTTGGTGAGAGACTCAACTAAACAAAGTCATCCCAAGGGAATGTAAAGATGAACATTGAAGGACAGCAAAATTAAGAAAAATGAACTAAAAATCCGCCAAGATTTAACAAACATTTTTCATCATCATGAACAGTAGACCCCCGATACTTGGGTATCACAGTTCCAGATGTGCTTGCAGAGGAGGTAGAAATGGCACTCAAGAGAATAAAGATAAGGAAAGCAACTATATTAGACCAAGTATACACAGGAAAAAAAATCCTTCCTAGAGGCAATACAACTGTGAGAGCATTGAGGGATTGATTTATAAGAACTCTGATGGAGGGGAGGATACCAAGGACATGGTGGGGTAGGTGGGGAAGGCTCAGATTTTTTTAATATCAAAAAATGGTGACTAAGAGAATATCAACAACTTGATTTTCTGTATGTTCATGACCTAGATGTTCATTTTGCCATCTATATACAATTTTTATGAACATCAGCTCCGTATGTGTGAAGGATATTCTCAATAAAAACTGGTAGGGAACAGGTAAGCTTTCACAAGTCATATTCCATAATTGACCCCACATTTACCATCATACAATTGACAAAAAGATCTTGAGATTTCAAAATCTCACTGTGCTTATTGGTTTGTTGGGTTTTTTTTTTAATTTTTAATTTAAAGATTCTCTCCCAACAGGATAGCTCCTCTCTATACGTCAAAATCATTCAAG
The DNA here is from genome assembly GCF_900497805.2 of Vombatus ursinus. Taxonomy (NCBI): domain Eukaryota; kingdom Metazoa; phylum Chordata; class Mammalia; order Diprotodontia; family Vombatidae; genus Vombatus; species Vombatus ursinus. Next base: position 52,545,833 of record NW_020954556.1, read on the forward strand.
ATTTCTTGACAGATATAAAAAAAAAGATAATCTCATTCAACAATCTTTTGATCATGAACATCAAGCAAGACATAAAAGAGGGAGGGGTATGATCACCAAAAGTGTTCACCACTGCTATTGGGGAGACCAAATAGAGATCAGGTTGAAGAGGAATTTTTCATGGATGGTGATCTCCTCTCAATTCCCTGGTTTGCTGATGACATCATGCTGGTTACGTAAAGCTCCAAAATATTGCATAGACTTCCACAAAGATATCTGTAACCACTCAAGAGTTTGGCCTGACCAACCACACGTGATAAACTAAGTATGTGAAGAATGTCTATTGCCAAGATTCTGATATGCAATTGGATGTACATCTTAAAATTTGTACATTCATTTCTATATCTGGACAGACAATACAAATGGACAATGATATGGGTCTAGAATTAAACAGGGAAGAGAACAGGTCATATTCCCTTCAGGAAATTGCAAAACTTTTTTAAAGAGCTCAAACTTGTCCTACAAATAAAAGTACATCATTTAAACACCAATATTCTGTTGTTCTTACGTGACTGCAAGACAAAAAGACTATCACACAGAGGGCAATGGAGAGGTACATGCTGGGTGTGAGCAGCCTACACCATATTAACCAATGAGGCAGCTCAAAGAGAACAACAGGAGTAAAAGACAGCATCTGGGAAATATATCAGACAGAAAGAAGATGGGTTAGTCATGTGGCAAAAATGAGGAATGAGAAATAAAGTCGGCCATTAGTAACTTTGCAGTGTCTGGAGAAAGCAATAATTCTCACACATTAGGTAGAGCTTGTTTGGCAAATCTCTGGAAGAGATGTACAAGTGTCACACAGTACAGGCAAGCATGGAATGAATTGTGAGTGAAATCATTGAACAGTACATCCAATTTGTTAGAAATAAGGCCTTAGAGAAATAAAGCCTTCTAGTTAAAAACGAAACTAAGCTCGGAGTGAGTGAAAAATCATTTATTTTACGGTTCTTGGAAGAACCGGGCAAAATCTCTTGGAAGAGATAGCGCCGATTACAGAAGCGAGAAAGAGTTTTATACTGTTAAACCTCGACTCCTTCCTTCCATGACTGAATTGGTCCATCCCTTTACGGGTTATAATCTTACAAGTCCACACATCTCATGTCCCCTTGACATGCCCCCTCCATCCCTTGTCATCCAAAAGCCCATGCCTTTTGTCCTACTTAAGGCTAGTTAAAACCAGCTCTGCCCTCTAGAACTTTGGGGCCCTTCTCATTGGCTTGCCCTTTCAAGGTTTTGCAAGCTTGTTAAAACAATGTAACTTGTTTTTTTTTACCAAATTCTTTGCTGATGTTATAGGATGTCAAAGGTTATCTTAAATTGTAGGAGCATGATACCTTGTCCCTTACAAATTCAAGATCACAAAGTCATTTGAATAGTTCAGTATTTTTCTATATTTATTGGAAATTTTCCTCCCAATCTGGTCCTTTCCTTTTCATTTTAGATTCATCACCTTTTGTTGTTCTAAAGCTCTTTATTCTTAATCAAATCCATCATGGATTGATTTGGTTACCTACAGTTTCTTTGATTTGTTCAATGGATGAAAATTGTCTTACTTTCCATAATTATACAGAAAATATGATTTTTTCTTTTAATTTTATGGGTTTTCTTTTAGCTCATTCCTCCATTTGAAATAGATTGCAGTACATAGTGTAAAACATGCAGGTAATTCCCCATCTGTGTTATACTACAATCTAATTTTCCTAATATTTTTCCTTGAATTCCCCAGAATTTAGCAAATATTAAATTATAATGTTTTTCATTTTGGTTCTGAATTATCCATTAAGTTCAATTAATCCAGTTCTCTAGCTTCTACTTTTAAATCCAATATAAGATCATTTTTATAATGATTGTTGTATAGTGTAATTAGGCATAGTTGTCTGAAACTTGACTTCCTGCTTAACTGTTTGTATGAGTTTTCTGTGTCCCCAAGGGTCTGCATTTCTGATGTGGGCAAATTTTCTTGTGTGTGCATAGGCATATAATAAATATTTATAAAAATGAATTAAAATAGCTTCAGCTTATGTGCCAACACTTAATATAGAGTAATAAAAGATAGAAAAATTCTATTAAAAAGTTGTTTTTCTCAATAAGACTTGGGATTTCATTATTAGGGGGAGTTCTTGCTGATAAACTCTCTACCAACGCAAATAGGCTTCTATTCTGCAGTTTCTGTATAAAACTTTTTTCATCAGTAAGAATAGAGCCCCCCCCCCACCTTTTGGACTATAATATCATAGTTCCAGGAACCTTTATCTAAGAGGTAAAAAGAACACTAAAGATGGGGGGAAATGATTGGATTAGACTAATTGTGCATAGAAGATATCCGTGCTGGAGGTGACACATTGCGAGGGAATTGAGTGATTTATAAGATATCTGAATGTGGTGAAGATAACAAAGGTAGAAAAAATCTCATACTTCAATAATACTGAAAAAAGGTGACCTACTAACTACCTACCAACACGCCTGCTTTCTCATTTGTACAAAACTTTTATGAAAATAAGCTAAGCACAGGTTGTGAGTATTCACATTGAAGACATTAGTATAGAATAGTCAGGCTGTTGCTAACAGCATTGCACAATAGATCATATCTTCATTGTTTTTTTGGCGGGGGGGCGGTTTGGCTAGGCAATGGGGTTAAGTGACTTACCCATGGTCACACAGCTATTGAGTGTTATGAGTCTGAGGTCCAGATTTGAACTCAAGTCCTCCTGACTCCAGGGTCGGTGCTCTATCCACTACACCACCTAGCTGCCCCAAGAAAACAACCCCTTAAAAAGTGTCCAATCATTAATATCACACAAGGCATAAAACAGGAACTTGTCAAACAAGTTCACCACTGTCATGGAGGAGAGACCCAGTGCAGAGTCCAAGTTGAAGAGGGAGTGATGCCCTATGGATGGTAAGTTCCTCCTAATTCTCCTTTTTGCTGATGACATCATGTTGGTTGAATCAAACTCTGGAACATTGCAGAACCTCCTGGAAATTTGCCTACTCAAAAAGTCTCACTTTTTGTTCAGATTATGACATGAAGTTAGTTGCATAATTTATGGATTTCATTTTTTAAATTTTTTTTTCCCTTAATAGTATTTTTTCAATTACATGTGAAGATAGTTTTCAACATTAATTTTTGTAAGATTTTGAGTTCCAAATTATTTCTCCCTCCCTCTCTTGCCTCCCCCTTGCCTAGGACAGTAAGCAATCTGACATAGGTTATACATATAGAATCATGTTAAACATATTTCCACATTAGTCATGTTATGAAAGAAAAATTAGAACAAAAGGGAAAAACCACAAGAAAGGAAAAACAAAAAAACAAAAAGATCTGCAATTCAGACTCCATAGTTCTTTCTATGAATGTGGATAGCATTTTCCATCATGAGTCTTTTATCTTGGATCATTGCATTGCTGAGAAAAGTTAATATCATTGTTGATCATTGCACAATGTTGCTGTTACTGTGTACAATGTTCTTTCTCCTGGTTCTGCTCACTTCACAGTTCATGTAAGTCTTTCCGGGTTTTTCTGAAATCTGCTTACTCATCGTTATTACATTCATATACCAAAACTTGTTCAGCCATTCCTCAATTGATGGGCATCCCCTCAATTTCCAATCCTTTACTACCACAGAAAGCTGCTATGAATACTTTTTTACATGTGGGTCCTTTTCCCTTTTTGGTGATCTCTTTGGGATACAGATCTAGTAGTAATATAACTGGATCAAAGGGTATGCACAGTTTTGTGGACTTTATCAGTAAACATGCATATGTACATAATCATATATTTTTCCAAAAGACCTTTTGTTTTCAAATTTTAATCATTTTAAACAGGCATGTATTTGCTCTCTCTTCCACTTGGTCCTCCTCTCCACTCCCCCCCCCCCCCACTGAACAAACAAAAGAAAAAAAGAAGCCCTTATAACAAATATCAGCATCTATGTCTTGGTCAAGGTACAAGTAGACAAGAAATTGGTTTCAGAATTAAGCAGGAGGATTCTGGGTTCTGATCCATTGAAATATTAAAAATGATTATGACTCTGAAGGAGGCACATGGTTGTTACATGGACACTCTGCAGCACATGACAAAAAAAACTATGAAGAAGAATTGGAGTAAAGGATGTTATCTGAGAAATGTATAATAGAAAAAAAAAGATGGACCAGCCACATGGCTAGAGTGAGGGACAACTGAGAGATAGCTTGTATGCTCCATTAATAGCCTTGTAACACCTGGAGAAAGTAAGGAAGGCCCATAGTGTTTTGGTTGGGATCCATTGCTAATCTTACAGAAGGAAGGACATGGACAAGAATGGCACAGGAGGTACATGTATGGATGGGTTGTGATCTGCATCACTGGATGGAATATCCACATCAAAGAGATCATAGGTTCAATTGAGTATTTGAGTGCGAAGAGTCTTGGACTTGAAATCAGAAGATGGAGGTTTGGATGTTCATGTCTTGGCAAAAATGAGATGAAATAATCACAGGAGATAATATTTATAAAAAGCATTTAGCACAGTGCCTGGCACACAGTTGTCGTTCAGTCATGTCTGACTCTTCATGACCCTATTTGGAGTTTTCTTGGAAAAGATGCCAGAATGGTTTACCATTTCCTTCTCCAGCATTTTTACAGATGAGGAAACTGAGGCAAACAAGGTTATGTCACTTACATGATATAGCTATTAAGTGTCTGAGGTTGAATCTGAACTCAGGAAGATGTCTTCCTGACTGTAGATCATACACTCTCTCCACTGAACTATCTAGCTGCCTGATCTGGCACGTAGGAGGCATTATATAAATTGTTATTCCCTTCCCTTGGCTCTCCCACTTATTAGTGATGGGACCATGACCATTTAACCACTAGGTGGCACTGTGGGGTTGTACAACTAGTTGACTGATCCTCTACATTAGCTCTTATAAAAACAGCTTGGCAAAGTGACTAGAATGCTGGACTTGGTCCAGAGGGACCTAGATTCAAATACTATCTCTGACACTTAGTAACTGTGTGATTGTGAAAAGTTACTTAATTTCTCAGAGTCTCAGTTTGCTCAACTCAAAAATAGGGTCAATAGCACCTACCTCCTTGTTAAGAGGCATAAATAAGATGTGTGTAACAAGGCTTTTCCAATATTTCTTGGAAGTCACTGGGAATAATGGATAAAGGAGGTCACAAGAAGGTAAAAACATGTGAGAGTATACATTTCCTAGAATCCTCAGGCGTATGTTTTCTTTCCCCTGGAGGAGCTTTCCTGCCTTCCTTTTTAGGGGGATTCAGGCAGAAAAAAAGGTACCCATATATGCTTTATTTGGGGTCATGCGGCTGGAGTATGGGAGTGTTCCTCTGGTGGTGTCCCTGAAACTGATCAGACAGAGTAAAGAGTGAACTGGGATTGACCTGGAGAATCATGGAGCATGAAACTTACCTGTAGAGATGCAGACTCAGAGTAAACAAGAATAGGTGGAATGGAGTTAAGAACAGGCTGGAACAAGTTAAAGACTATTGAGAGAAATGTTGACTACAGTCGTGGTGAAGCTAGCGGATGTACCATTATCAGAACGTGCTCCTCCTCTGTTATCTCAGAGCACTTTCTGGGCCATACCTCAAGTTTTAGAAACCTGCCAAATTCTTGAACCTTGACTTTTTCATTTCCTTCCTCCTAATTCCTGGCAGGAGGTACAGAGGGGAAAGGGAGTCAATCCAAGCTCCAGTCAATATTGCATGTTGCAATTAAAAATTTTTTATAGTTTTGTATTACTCTGCTACCATTTTTTAAAAAGTTATTCTATGGTGTTTTAATAAATCTCATGGCAATTAAAAATAGTAAATTACAAATTCTGTGAAAGGGGATGTAAGTTAGAAGCAAAGTTTACAAATGCCGAAATTGAGATCTTAAGGCATTGATGAGTATTCCCTGCTTCAGTAATTTTTGAGCATATTTCAAGAGAGACACCTAAATCTATGTAGAACCTGGGACTAGCTACAGCTCCTAGATGGTTTGAGAGGAGACCTAGCCAGTGGGAGGTTAGAGTAGGTTACCCAGCAATAGTCAGTATGCCATCTAGTGAAGAGTAAAGGAATCTGCAGCCATTGGGTAAAACTCATGCATTTGTTTGGAGTAGGTGACTAGCTGCCCAAAGAGTGGTGCCAACTGGTGGCCAAACTATACTTTTCCCATTGGCTAATTAAATAAATATTAGCTCACTGTACTCAGAAAGTAGGAGAAGGAGACAGGTTTGGGTGGATACAGCTCTCGCAGCACACCATATGTATGCCTAGCACCCACCACCCACACACTATCTGTCATATCTATAAAGTGCTCTGCAAACTTGAAAGGGCAGTATAAATGCTAGTTAATGATATTATTTCTAAGGTTTCTTTCAACTCTAAACCTTAGTACCTATGAAACAGAATAGATTGTAAGCAAAGAGGCAACCAAAATCTATTAGAATCTTTATTTAATATATTACCCTTGAACAAGGCTTCCTTTTCCCTTCCACTCCCGACTCCTATGGTACAGATGCCCACAAAGAGAAGAAGAGGAGATTTTCCTTTTTTTCCCTTTGTTTTTTAAGCCTGAGGTGTTTCATTATGTGGATATAATCATTAAAATGGTAGTTGCAGTTAGAAGGGTCTAGGAAGTCCAGGGCCCAGAATACTGGCTGATTCGTACTAACTACACAGCAAATAAATACCATTTCCTGCTTAGCTGGATACCAATTGAAACCATGGTGAACTAGAAACTGAATGACAACTAAAATTGAATCTATGGGTCTTATGGTCACAATTATCTGCCTCTCTACCCCCACAGTTGGTGGTACTGTGTATAGAGTGCTGGACATGGAATCAGAAAGATCTGAGTTCAGATCTGCCCCAGGCACTTATTATGTTCCAGAATTTTGAAATCTTGTCTGACCATTATCTGTTGGCTTTTCCCCTTCCATTTGCTTTCCATACTACTTCTTACCACTACTACTACTATTCATTGTCTACCTTATGGCTTCTAGGTCCATGACCACTCACTTCTCTCCCAAGCCATCTCCCCTGTACTAACCACTTTCTCCCCTTTTCTCCATCTTGACTCCTTGGTGAACCAATTCAACTCCACATTGGCCTCCTCCTTTGAATCCCTAGTCCCCTTATCATATCAGCCAAGCCTCAACCTTGTATCATTCCCACCACTTGCCATCTTTGCTCCACTTACATGCTGCTTGCTAAATGAAGATGGAGAAAATCACACAACTGTTCTGACTGGGTCTACTGTAAATTTATGTTACATAACCTCCACTGGGCCCTTCTAAACTTTCCTTGTCTACTCACTACCACGCTCTCCACAATGGCTCTTCTAAATCTTTTCATCCCTTCTCAAACTTCCCCTGACCCCTTAGGGGAGAACCTTGCCTCCTATTTTACAGAAAAAGGCCACTCATGGAGTACTCCCTCTTCTTCCTTCTTCTTCATCTCCTATCACACACATACTTTTGACATTATCTCCTCCTTCACCCCTTCTCACATGATGAAGTAATCTTACTTCTTACCAAGGACAACCTCTCTACCTATTCAAATGATCCCATTCCATCCTGTCTCCTCCAACAGATTGCCCACTCTCATCCCCATTTTTTCACTTATTTTCAATCTCTTAATGTCTACTGGTTCATTCCCTATTGCTTGCAAGTATGTCCTTGTCTCCCTCATCCTGATCATTCTATCCCTGATAACTAACATCCTATATCTCTTCTGCCCTTTGTAGCTAAACTGGAAAAGGCCATCTATAATAGGTGCCGCTACTTTGTCCTCCCACTCTCTTATTAACCTTTTACAATCTGGCTTCCAACTTTATCATTCCACCAAAATTGCTCTCTCCAAAGTTGCTACTATTCATCCAATGACCTTTTTTCTATTCTCATTCTCTTTGACCTCTTTGCAGCCTTTTACACTGGTGACTCCTCTCTTCTCCTTGGTATTCTCTCTTCTCTAGGTTTTTGGAACACCACTCTCTCCTGGTTCTTGTCCTACCTATCTGACTGTTCCTTCTCTGTCTCCTCTGCTAGATCCTTTTCTAGATTACACCTTCTAACTGTGGGTGTCCCTCAGGGTCCTCTTTCAGTCATTCTTCTCTTTCCCCCTCTGTGTTGTTTCACTTGTCAATCTCATCAGTTCCATGGATTTAATTACCATCTCTATGCTGATGATTCTCAAATCTGCCTATCCTGTCCCCAAACTCTCTGCTGAGCTCCAACCTCACATCTCCAATTGCCTTTTAGACATCCCAAACTGTATGCCTAGTAGACATCTTAAACTCAACACATCCAAAATCAAACTTGTGATTTTTCCCCTAAATCTTCCTTCCCACTCCTACCTTAGCTGTTATGGTAGAGCTCACACCATCCTCTAGTACAGGCCTTTGCCACTTCATTCTTGGACTATTGTAATAGCCTACTGGTGGGTCTTCCTGTCTCGAGTTTCTTCCCGCTCCAGTCCATCCTCCATTCATCCACCAAAGTGATTTTCCTAAAGCCAGGATCTGACCATATCACCCTACTCAATAAACTCCAGTGGCTACCTATTGCACCCAGGATCAAATACAAAATGCTCTGCTTGGCATTCGAAGCCCTTCATAAAGCCCCATCCTCTTTCCAGTCTTCTTACACCTTATTCCCTGATAGGTATTCTTTGATCTTGTGGCAGTGGTCTCCTGACTGTTGCACAAACCAGATACTCCATTTCTCAGCTCCAGGCATTTTCTCTGACTGTCCCCCATTCCTGGCATGTTCTGCCTTCTTCACCTCAACCTACTGATTTACCTGGTTTCCTTTAAGTCCCAATTTAAATTCCTTCTTTTACTGGAAGACTTCCTCATCCCTTCTGAATTCTAGTGCTCCCCTCTGTTATTTTTTCCTACTTATTTTGTGTACAGCTTTGTTTTATATATATTTGTTTGCTTGTTTTCTCCCCCACTAGATTGTCAGCTCCTTGAGGGAAGGAACTGTCTTTTGTCTCTGTTTGTGTCCCCAGCACTTAACATAGTGCCTGGTACATATTAGATGTTTAATATATATATCATTAATATACATATTAATTGATTGATTATTAGCTGTGGGACTTTAGGGTAAATCACTTAACCTATGCCTCAGTTTCCTTGTCTATAAAATGGAGATAATAACAGCACCTACCTCCCAGGGTTGTTGTCAGGATCAAATGAGATAGTATCTGTAAAGCACTTAGTACAGTACCTAGTACATAGTAGGTGCTATATAATGTTAGCCATTATTACTATCTACTCAAAGAGTGTGCCTGGGACTAGATAGTCAAGTGGTATATGTTTTAAATCTAATCCCATGTCAGTGTCTAAAGTAAATACACACCACACACAGAGAATGCCTTGGCCACTTAAAAGGAAACTTGGGAAGCCTATTTTTTTTTTCCTACAGAGATTTACACTGACATTTGCTCTAATTGTTCTTGCCGTTTCATCCATCACAATAGCAGCTAGTGAAGAGGGTATAAAAAGCTTTCCTTGTGTCCTTTGCTCTGAAGATTTCTGTTTGTGATTACTTTTCTCTGGAAAGGAAAAATCACATCTGTAAGAACAGAACTCTCAGCAAATGTTAGACAGAGGGTAAAGCTCCATCGAGATAGGAGGAGAATCCTTAGGGGATTGATCTTGGTGCTGTTCAACTGCTGAGCTCTGTTAGCAACTGTTCCTGGAATTGGGGCATAGGGAAAAAAGTTATTTATACCCCCAAAATAGCACTACCCATCAAATCCATCATTCTTTGGAAAATCACAGAAAAATAGCTGAGTTTCTGGCCTAATCCTGAGGTAAGCCTATGATGGAAAGAGCCTTGGATTTCCAATCACACCTGAATTGCCATCTTGGTTTGGCCACTCTATGACCTTGGGCAAGTCCCTTAACTTCTCTGTGCTTATTTCTTAATCTGTAAAATAGTAGTAGTAATAGCTAGTATTTATATAGCACTCTGCATATATTACCTCATTTAGGCCTTACAACGCTGGAAGTAAGTGCTATTATTATTACCATTTTACAGATGGGGAAACTGAGAAGAATAGTGGTTAAATGACATGCCCAGGGTCACAGAACCAGCAAGTATCTGAGGAAGAATTTGAACTCATGTCTTCTGGCTCCAGATCCCATGCTTTTTCCCATTGCACTATTAGCTGCCTTAGATTAGGTATACCACTAAATGGACCTACTTCATTAAAGCCCTGAAAAAACAACAGAAAGAGTATTAGTCTTAAAGCCAGAAGATCTAGGTCTCAGTTTTGCTACTTAATAATTGTGTGACCTTGGTCAAGTCACTTAAACATTTTAGGCCTTTGGTTCCTAATTTGTAAAAAGAGGATCATTATACTATATACCTTGTTGCCAGGAAATTGCTTTGAAATAAAAATAACAATAGCATAAGAATTTGCGATTTTGTTGATGGAGGTATACATTTACAGATGACCATAATAATCCCTCTAAGACAAGGTTCCTAACCATGAAATCCTGAGGACTCTGTGGATAGATTTCAGGGAAGGGCATGAACTTGAATGGGAAAAATATATACATCTTCATTTTTATTAACCTCAAAGTGAAATTTAGTATTGCCTTTAATTGCCCTTGTAGGACACAAACATTATTCTGATTAGTGGTTCTTAGGTTTCATCAGATGGTTAAAGGGCTCCATGACACAAAACCTTGCTTTAAGATAGGCCTGCACAACCTGCACCCTTTGGCTTACAGCTGAAAGCCAAAGGATTTTCTCTACATACAAAGGGTGTTTTCCTCTACGTTTAGTGACAACCCCCCCCCCACCTCTAAATCCTTTGGTGTGCCACAAGCTGTCCAAGGGCCACAAAGCCAGCAGGCCTCAGGTTGTGCAGTCCTGCTCTAAGACTTATAGATAAATGCTCTTTAAAAACTAAATAAACAAAAGAATGATGCCTTTGTTTTCGTATCCCAATTATTGCTGGTTATTCACTACCATCCCTAACTGATCCCTCCCAAATAACAAAGGAAAATGGTTAAACAAAAACAACTGACTGACCTCAGGCCCAAAACTGAGTGGCCAACATTCTGCCTGAGTAATCTGTCATGTCTTTCCCAAGAAGTGGGAGGTATGCTTCATTATCTATTTTGCACAGAGTTGCGCAGTAGAGCAGTCTATTAATTAAACTAGTGATATGCCTTTCCAAAACAGAGTTGGCTAGTTCTTAGAAAACTGGGTAAATCCTTTTCAGCCTCTAGGACTGATTGGGACTTGTGTTCTTTTGAAGTAGCCTTTACTCACCCAGGAATGACCTCTATGTCACATTGAGGCATGGGACTGGTACTTTACCAAGACCTATCGTTATAACAGCTTATATTTACATAATCCTTTAAAGCATATAAAAGTGCTTTACATATATGCTAGGGAAAGCTATCTTTGCCTTTGTGATGTCAGTTTAAGCTTTGCTCCCCCCCCCACAGGAATTCTAATGTTTTGAGGTTTTTTAGATAATTTTCTGGGTGTTGAGGACTTTTCCTGATCTGATCCTAGTCACTGGGTAGGGATGACAGGAACTGGAAAGCCAAATTGAGAGAGGTCTAAGTTTTTTCTCTAGCCTCAAAAAGACTCAGATGAAAGTGTCAACTAAAAGGGATATGCTTCTTGTACACTGAGAAGGGGAGGAGGGGGACAGAATTCTGTCACGCTAACTAAAGTTAGGACAGAGCTCATAAATTGAGAAAGGAATGTCAGGATATATACACAGCTGATTTCAGCTGGAAATGTGTTAAGTGGCCTGTTCAAATGTTAACCCTGAATATCTCCTTGTAAGCTTCCAACCAAGCCTGGGGAAACTTTGCTTGCTGCTGAAATATACAAGGAATAGTGATTCTGGAATTGTGGAGAGAAAGCTGATGGAGAGAAAGCTGAGGTCCCCAGAGGGGATCTGCATAGAGAAGGAGTTGGGGCCACAACTTCTTGAGAGGGATACTTCATGGTTTTGAGAGACTATTGGGTGAGCAGCTGAGAGTGAAGCATGTGGGGTAAGCCTAATAGGTCCCTAATTCCCAGCTTGCCTTCCTAAAGACTGGAAGAATGCTCTCCCTGAGTGAACCGGGGTCTTCTCTCTTAGTTTGAGCTGAGATTTAATCTTGCTGCCAGGTAAATGAGCTCATTCATTCTTACATCTTTTTGTCATATTCTAATCAGCATAACTTCTCCAATTTCCATTTGCTCTTTGCTTGGATAAATAGGTTTACTTTTTACTTGTGATGTTCCTTTGTATAAGCAACATATAGTAAGAAGGAGCTAAATTGGCTACCATTCTCTTTTAAAGTGAATGAGAAAAGACTTTGTTTCTGAACCAGACTCATAACTCTAGACTGGACCAGAGATATTTGTGAGGGCAGATAATAATAACAATAATAGTTAGCATTTATATAGTGCTTTACAAACATTATCTCATTTGATCTCACCATAACCATAACTTTGGGAGGTGAGTACTATTATTATCCCCATTTTGCAGATGAGGAAACTGAGGCAAATAGAGGTTAAGTGACTTGCCAAGGGTCGCACAGCTAGTAATCACTCAATCAATCAACATTTATTAAGCATCTACTATCTGCCAGGCATTGTGCTAAGCATTTTACAAATATTATTTCATTTGATTGATCCTCACAACAGCCCTGGGAGGTAGGTGGTGTTATTATCCCCATTTTATAGATGAGGAAACTGACTCAGACAGAAGTTAGGTGAATTGCCCAGGGTCATTCAAGCTAGTATCTGAGACTAGATTTGAACTTTGAATTTCATGTAGCCAAGTCCAACAGTCTATTCACTGAACCACTTAGCAGTGAATAATTCTAGGCCAATACATCTTTTAGAGATAGATGAGAAAAGAAACAAGCTCTCAGCTACAGTCTTTCCATTTTCCTCAAGATGGAAATCCCTTAGAGAAGAGTGGGACAGATTCCAGAATTATCTATTCATGCCACCTGTGAGCTACATATATCCATTTAGAAAATGCATGTGGACATACACATCATACATGGGCAAACGTTGACTTACATGAGAGTTACAACATTTTCCTGAGGAAGAGGAAGTGAATGACTGAGACAGTGTTAATGTTAATGGTGAAAAGTATAAGTAGCAGCTTAGCAAAGAGATAAGAGAGATGGTTTTCAAACCTTGATGGAATTGAAAGACTTAGGGAACACCCTTAGAAGAGAGTTTGATATTTGTAGACCTTACGGTCATGGAAGCAGAGCAAAGAGATGCAAAAGTGGGGAATGAAAGATTGATGTAACAATGAAGCTCAGACCCAAGGATCAGGAGAGAAGCTAGAACTGAGGAGTAATGAACAAGACACAGAGCCGTGATGGGTAGGAGCAAACCCTGACCTTTCTCTTTCCTAGTACTTGTGAATAATATGAGCTGTACAGGTCCAAGGAAGGAAAGTTGACTATGATGACTTTTAATGTTTTTTTCTTTTTAAGGGAGGGTTTCAATCCCAAGGTGGCCCTGTAAGTCTGAATCAATCATATAGTCCTCTAGGGGAAATGGGACCCACCAGGTAGGAAAAGTTTTCTTGACACTCTATGGGATTCAAGTACAAGACTCTTCTGTATTCTTTCCCTATTTCCCACCAGCTGCATTGCTTTGGGATATTTTTGGTCTTCTACGATCATGCCTTTATATCCTAAGAAATTCATCATTGGGAAATCTCATTATCCTGAAAGATTGAATCAGTCTTGGTACTCATGTATCCTCAGTACCCCCCATACCGCTGATTGGACTCTTTGACCAAAGGGCAGAGCTATGAGCTCCAAAATCTCCATTTAAGGAGGGGGCCCAGCACAGTCTTCTCTCCATTTTCCACCAGTTTCACTGCTTTTGGACTTTTGTTTTTACTTTTCCATCATGCTCCCACCACCCCCTTCAGCTTCCTATTATGTGTTGTCAAAGAGAACCATGGCATCAGGAAGGTGATGCCATGATTTGCAAGTGAATTGGATTTAAGTGAGGGAGGGCTATGCAAAGTCACCAGCCTCACTTTCCCCTCTGGAGCCATCTGAGTCCAGTGGCAAGATACAAATCAGGATGACTGGAGATGCTCCCCCTCCTCCATTAGATTGTAAACTTTTTGAGGGCAAAGCTATCTTTCTTTTTATTTGTAATTGTATCCCCAGCACTTAGTATAGTGCCTGACACACAGCAGGTTCTTAGTAAGTGTCTACAGACTGACCAATTGTATTCTTTGTTATGTTCAATAAACTTGTTCTGTTTCATATCACATTAGCTTGATACTTATAAAGAAACTAGAAGCAAAAGACCTTGAATTCTCTCCCTTCTCATCTCTATCTCCTGACTTCCTTCAGGTCCTAGCTAAAATCCTACCCTCTGCAAGAAGCCTTACTGATCTCCATTAATACTGGTGACTTTCCACTATTGATTATTTCCAATTCATACTGAATATATCTTGCCTGTACATAGTTGTGTGTGATGTCTCCCTCATTAGACTATGAGCTCCTTAAGAGTACAGACTATTTTTTTTGTCTTCCTTTGTATCTTCAATGCTTAGCCCAGTTCCTGACACATAGTAGGTGCTTACTATTTGTTGACTGAGACAGATCAAGGATCTTGAATGACATAACCAAAAAAATTGTTTTTTTCTTCTTCTTAGTTGATTATATTTTAAATTCTTTGTTTTCTAAAGTAGAATTGCAATTGAATAGCTTATAATTTTTAAGTCTCTAGCCAAGACTGTTCAGTTTCTTTCACATATAGGGGTTGCAATTTGGTGAGGTCACAGGAAAATAAGCATTTCTTTGTTTGGGACTCTGGTTGAATTTCCTCAGGAAGAATGTGAGGCATAGCCATTGACAACCTCAATGAAAGGATTATGAAAATGTCTTCAGTTTTAGGGATGATTTGGTTTGTTCAGGTTTTTGGCCATGAGAGCCACTCCTTTGTTCCAGGCCTATAGAAGAGAACTTACATTACAAAGTTGTCCCAATTTTCCTTTTTCAAAGAGATCCAGAGAGATCTGAGCACAGATCAGAGACCACAAATCATAGAGAGGACTTTGGTTCCAGAGGGGTGCTGACAAATTAGCATTACCTCCAAAATGACCATCTTTCTCCCTTAGCCACAAGGATGGCAGCTTCTTAGCCTAAGACATAGCAGCAGGTGGGAGAGTGATGAAGTGGTGAAAAGTTCTACACCCAGATTTACTTAATTCTGAATGTCTGCACATAGATACTTAGGGCAGGGGCAGAGGCACATTAGAGGTTCATATACTTTCAAATGAATAGCCCTAGAATCGGACAACCTGAATAGTTAAGTAGTGGGAGTTCTTGCTGAGCCTTCTAAGGGGAGGAGATCAGTCCCAACTTTGATATTGACTCTCTAGCAACCCCAAGTTTGAGAGTTCTGGGCTACATCCTTCTAGAGAAAGAAATAAGAGTACCTAGATCAAGTCCTGCTCTTAAAGAGAAGTAAATACTAGAATCTAACTTTCCCTCAATAAAGGGGGAGTTATTGGGCAATCCCATCCTCTTAGGGGAAAAGAGGATCACATAATGTGGACCCTGGAAATGGAGTATCAATAAGGAACTAATTGGTAACAGACACATCAAAAACCTGATATGAAACAGAACAAGTTTATTGAACACAACAAAGAATACAGTTGGTCAGTCCGTAAACACTTATTAAGAACCTACCATTTACCAAGCACTGTACTAAGTGTTGGGGATACAAATACAATAAAAAGAAAGACAGTCCTGCCCTCAACAAGATTACAATCTAATGTGGGAAGACAACACATAATAGGAAGCTGAAGGGGGTGGTGGGAGCATGATGGAAAAGTAAAAAAAAAAGTCCAAGAGCAGTTAAATTGGTGGAAAATTGAAGAACTGGACTTTGCCCTCTGTGATAACCCTCAGTTATTTGGACTTTGGGTTCTAATGGGAAAATTATCATTCTAACAACTCCAACTTCACTTTCTTTCTAGTGGGATGTTGTAGGCCTATATGCATCCCTGGGATAAAAGTGAATTCACCAGAATTTTCGAACCTACCTTTCTTGCAACTCCAGGTTTTTTTTCGAATCACAGGGTGGTGCTATGAGTTCTAGGGACTATATAGGCTTCTTTGGGGAAGATGGGGCTGACTGAAGACAGAGGGAAAATGTATCAATTGTTTCTGGGGTACTGTGAATCCTCTACGTAGTTTTTCAATTTTCTATTACATAAATGCTGTCTAATACCCGCTGTGGCTTGTTATCTTGAATGCTTGCATGGGTGCCGTGCAAACTTAGACACGAGTGGTATCAGATTTCCCAGAGAAGGTTCTAGATGGGGGCATAATGAGATAAAGCAATATGATTTAGGGAACAACATCCTAAAAATGAACCTAGGTTTATGAGTACAAAGCCTGGGGGCTACTTAGCCACAGGTTACACATAGTGGATATTTTACATAGATCAAAGGGGTTTATTTACAAGAAGAACATAATTCAATAGAATACTGACTGGATCCATTTTTCCTTAAAAGGAACATAAATAATATATATTTTTAACTCTCCTGAAGCAGAAATAATAACAATGAGGCAAAAAATGTTCAGTTCAAAGGACAGAAAGATAAACACAGCTGATCTTTCTAAAAATCTTGTGCTTCTTAGAAAAGTAATTCCTTAACTGCTTAATTTTAATTCATTAATGTTAGTGAAGATAGTACCTCTCTCTATAGAGTAAAAGGCACACAGTAAATAATTTTATTAATGTTGGAAATTTCTTTGAGTTCTGTTGAATAGATTCTCTAGAGCAGGGGTTATTAACCTGAGGTCCATGAATTTTTCAAAAAATGTTTTGACAATCTTAGTTCAATATGACTAATTTAATTTGTAATCCTATGCATTTTACTTTCTAAAAACATGACTCTAAAAAGGGGATCCATAGGCTTCACAAGACTGCCCAAAGGATACATAACACAAAAAAAGATTAAGAACCCCTGCTGTATAGCTTTGTGTGCCCTGGGATATGATACACAAATGGGAAGAACTGGATAGAGTCCTTCTCTCCAGTCAGATTCTTACCCTTCCTGTCCCATTCTCACCAGGTTCTGAGATGCAAAGGCAGACTTCACATGAGAGAACTTCTTTCTCTTCCTAGAATTCCCATTTTGATTGGTTCAGTTGGGAGGATGTCTGTCTAACACCAGGACAGTCATTTCTTGGGGCTATTAAGCTCTCTGAGTAAAATCTTCTACTCCCACTATCCCAGTCTCTGCTCTCAGCCCCATAGTTACTTTGCTCTCATACAATAACTATCTCTTGATATCCACACACAGACATAAGTGGATGAAATGATCACCAACATAATTGGAGCTTGTTTAAAATAGGATCCTAATGGCAAAGAACTGGAAATTGAGGGAATGTCCATCTATTGGGGAACGGCCAAACAAGTTGTGGTATATGAATTTAATAGAATACTATTGTGCTATAAGAATTGATGAGCAGGCAGATTTCAGAAAAACCTGGAAAAGACTGACAAGAACTGATGAAAAGGGAAGTGAGCGGAATCAAGAGAACACTGTACACAGTAACAGCAATATTGTACAATGATCAACTATGAATGACTTAGTTATTCTCAGCAATGTAATGATCCAAGACAATTACAAAGGACTCATGATAGAAAATGCTATCCACCTCTAGAGAAAAGAACCAATGGAGTTTGAATGTGAATGGAGGCATACTGTTTTTCATTTTCTTTATTTTTTCATGGTCTTTTTCTTTTGGTCTGTTTCTTTCACAACATGACTAATATGGAAATGTTTTACATGATCATACATATATGACCTATATCAAATTGTTTACCAACTCAGAGAGGGGAAAGTTGAGGAAGAGAGGGAGAAAATTTGGAACTCAAAATTTTTTTTAAATGAATGTTTAAAATTGTCTTTACATGTAATTAGGAAAACATAAAGTACTATATAAAAAAGATTCTAAGAACTTTTCCAATTAAGAAGCTAAGAGATAATTAGGGTTTTCCTTTGCCTCTGGAATTAGTTAATTTGCTCAAGGAATTTGGTTTCTTTAGAACTCAAAAAAATAAATTCTGATTTTATTCAGGAAGCTACATACCCACAGGTGACAGTAGCTGGGAATAAAGGGGAGGTCATGCTGAGATATTTTGTTCTATCAGTATGCAAACCACTTCACAATATTCAAATGATTCTTTTTTCCTAGACAGGGAGCCAGGGGTTCCCAGAATCAGTCATTTCCAACCGCACCCCACAATCACACGGACCATCCAGCACAGCCCCTCCCACAGTCATGCAAAGTGGCATGTCTCTGTGGTAAAGGGAAATTTATTTTAAACCTCAGTATTAGTCTAAACATTTGTTTTCAGGGAATGCTGCACAGGGTGATACAAAAGGGTACCATTGACTAGGAATCAATGAAGAATCATTTGTTAAGGTTTGTTGGTGACTGTGTGTGTTCGTAAAGGTATCTGAAACTGAGGAGGCTCTATTGTGGGGCAGTGATGGAGTGGTGAGCAGTTCTGTACCCCAATTTACTTACCTCAGGGCCATGGCAGAGGCACAATGGAGCTGCACATACTTTCAACCACATAGCTCCAGAAGAAGGGAACTAGGTAGCTAAGTAGTGGGAGTTACAGAAACTAAACCTTTTGTTTTTGTTTTTGTTTTTTTTGGCTAGGCAATGGGGTTAAGTGACTTGCCCAGGGTCACACAGCTAGTAATGGTCAGGTGTCTGAGGCCAGATTTGAACTCCTGATTCCAGGGCTGGTGCTCTACCTACTGTGCCATCTAGCCTTTTAGGGAATGGAAAGCAGAAAGCAAAGCTTTGGTGTTGATCCTCTGGCTCCCACAAATTCGAGAGTTCTGGGCTACAGCCTTCTAGACAAAGAAGGAAAAGTATCTCTGCTGAAAGTTCCATGCCAATGGCTCATCATGGGTACTCTCTAAGGTAAGCAGCTAGGTGGTGTAGTGGATGGAACACTGGTCTGAGTCAGGAACACCAGAGTTTAAATCCTATCTTGGATACTTAGTAGCTGTGTGATACTGGGCAAATCAGTTAACCTCTCCCAGCCTCAGTTTCCTCATCTATAAAACAGGGGCCATTAATAGCAACTATTTCCCAGGGTTGTTGTGAGGATAAAATGAGATAATTCATGTAAAGTACTTCCAAAGCCTTAAATACTATGTAATTGTTAGTTAGTCTCCTTATTTTCATGCCAGCAGCATAACCTCTTATATCCCACAAAGCCAGATGGACAGCTTTAATGACAGTTCTGGCAACAAACTCTCTCTGCCTACCATTGGACCACCAGACTTGCTAAGTATAGAAAAGTTTATTACCAAAAAGTTGGCCACCAGGTGATTCATGGAGTGCTGAGGGTTGGGTGGGGGGAGTGAATGATGGTGCCTACATTGTAGGAGAGCATCATGGATCATTTCAAGTACTAAAATTAAAAAAAAAACCAAACAAACAGCAACAGTGAACCCGTGTCTAGTCCTAAGTGCTCACAGGCAGCTCTCTAAGTTACTGGCTTAAGTAGAGCCAAGTGGTGTTGGGTGTTCCAGATTTGGGGTAGGGGAGAAGATGATCAGGGCAAGGAGAACAGAAAGATGTTGAATGATGGGAGGAGAAACAGAAAGAGAATAGGGATCATTGGAAGAACTGGGAAAGATCATGGGAATATCTAGAAATTTTGGCACCTAGGGAAAATGCATTTTGGGGGCAGGAAATTGGTGGGTTGTGTTCCAGGGGACTGTTTCCCAGTCTACTGCTTTTCTCAGGACTTCCTAGGGTCTGCATTTCCCCATACCCCTGACTGAGTGTGGTGTGGAGAAGTACCTCCTCACCTTGATGCAGCCTCCCTGGAGGGAAAGGACCCTGAACTAATTTCCTTGAAATGTGTCTTCTCTGTGAGAGTGCTTGTGTTTAGAGAAGCAATATTTCCCTGCCTGAATCAACCCTCCTGAACTCCCCCACCATCCTCAGAAGGTCAGGCATCCTGACCTTGTCTCCTTTGGCAGAATGAGAATTATACTTTCAACTGCCACTCATCCCCAGGCTGCTCTTGGAGCTGCCTCTGGTCTAAAGAAGTATTATCTCTCCATTCCAAATTGTTCCCAACTGTTCCTTATCATAGAACAATTCTGTTAGGGACATAGAGTTTCTCTAGCCTTATCTTTTCTAACCTGGGCAGAGGACTGTCTGTGGGAAAGCATGTCCCCTGGGTTGTCAGTCTTGGGACAAAGTCTCAATCACCCTGCCTTAGTTACATCTATGGAAAAATTCATGCACAGTACTCACTCAAAAAGAACAGTCTTGGGAGATAAAGTGGAGAGAAATGTTTCTTGATTTTTAAACCTCATTAAGTGGCTGACTCGAAGTAGGCAACTCCAGAAAGAAATTTCACTGGGGAAAAAAAAAAAAGAAAATTCCTTTCAAAAGAAGAAATGGGAATAACACTGGGGAAATGGAGGGGAGGAGGGAGGAAGCACAACCTCCCCCAACATGGCTCCCCTCAGTAACAAAGGAGATCTGTTCTTGAAATTAGTATCCCAGAGCTCTTTACTTAAAAAGACCATAGGCAGCAGGAGAAGCACAGATGTCAATATGGTAGACATTTTGCTATTGATCCCTCCACTGTCTTAAACATTTGAAACTCTTCAAATTAAAGTGTTGGCCAAGACTTTGGGATTACCTCACATTCCTTTTGCAAGTACCATGTTTAGCTTCTACAGGAGATATTGAGGATAATGGGCCAGGTATCTCAAGCAAGCTAGAAGCTTTCATTTGTGAAAACTGTTGTTGTTCAGTTGTGTCTGACTCTTCACGACCCCATTTGGGGTTTTCTTGGCAAAGATATTGGAATGGTTTGCCATTTCCTTCTCCAGCTCATTTTACAAATGAGGAAACTGAGGCAAACAGGGTCAAATGGCTTGCCCAGGGTCCCACATCTAGTAAGTGTCTGAGGTCATATTTGAACTCAGGTCTTCCTGACTCCAGGCCTAGTACTCTATTCCCTGTACCACCCAGCTGCCCACTTATGAAAACTAGACTGGGATTTGTAAATAAAAAGCAAGGGCAGGCTATGGAGCAAACCACTTCAAACCAAGTCTACTGAGCCTGTGGGTTCTGAGCACTGAATGAATATAAATACACAAACAAGAAACTACTGAAATAATCTGATTTCATAGACTTAGAGCTGGGAGAAATCTTAGAGACCAGACTTAAAAGAGATTTTTAAAGTAGAAATAAAACCAGTGATTATTCCAGAGAGTAAGCCCAATAGAACAAGCAGCATGTATGGTAGTATTTTGGAATAAGGTCTTAGGGCTTGCCTTCAAGAGGGCACCACTCACATTGTTCTTATGTGGTATTGGCAGCAAATTCACATAAGAATTTGTGCCCAACTCAGAGGCAGACAAGAAGTGCCCACCTGAAACAATTAGAGAACAATGCTGAAGCACGGGAGGGAATGTGTGTAGGTGGATAAAATTGTAGATCCATCAAAATATCAAGGTAATAGCTCACATTTATGTAGCAATTTATAGTTATAAAGAACTTTGCATAAATTATCTCATTTGAGTCTCACAACAACTCTCTGAGGTAACACAAGTATTACTAACCCCATTTCAGAGATGAGGAAACTAAGTCTGAGAGAGGTCAGATGATATGCCCAGAGTCACAGAGCCAGTAAGTGGCAAAATAGAGGACAGGGAGAGGGAATGGACTTGCAATTTCATTGGCATAGGAAATTTCCTTACACCAAGGCAGCTCTGCACCTTCTAGGCATATTACAGTCTTAGAGAGGTGCCTAGAACACAGAGATATTAAGTGACTTGCCCAGGGTCCCACAGTCAGCTAAAAATACAGGTCTTGTGACTTAAGGTCTGTAGTTACTCTATTGAGTTTCCACAATTGTGAGAGGCCCCATTTCACCTGCCTCTTTCGCACAAGATATATCCATGTAATGGACCTATTTCTTAGGATGTGGATTTTTGCCCATGGAATACATCTCCTAGAAGGATTTGGGGCAAAGGATTGCATGAGGCCTGAAGATGATTTCCCAGTGGGTATTATTTGACACAGATGTCACTATGTATGATCTTTATTAAGCCTGACTAAGCTCTAAGCAATCCACAGCACCTGCTTCAGCTGCCTTCGTGGCCGTTGGAACATATTGTTCTCATCTGCCCATTCCATGGGGGAAAATATTCACATGCTTGAGGGAGACTTCCTCTCCCCTCAATTATACATCCACCTTTTTCATTTTGTGCCCTGTGGTCTTCTCCAAAGCCAGATTACTGTTACATGTGTACCCTCCATTCCCTTTTCTCTGTCCTCCCGCCCCGCCCCACCCCTTTCCCAATTCTCAACAGTCGCCTTGACTTTTGTCCTGCCACAGGAAGAGAGAGTGAGACTGACGATTTTGCACAACCCTGCCTCACTTAAATCCAATTCACAAGCAAGCCAAGACATCACCTGTGATGTCATTGGTTCCCTTCCAAAATGAAGGGCGAACAACATGATGCATGAGGACTTTGAAGGTTAAGTTTAGAGAGACTGAGAGAGGTGGAGCAGGGGAAATGTTACTACCACTAGCATGAATTTTTACCCAGAGTCAGAGAAGAGAAATTAATAGCTTCTCATATACCTAAGTGGAAGTTGCTGTAGGATGACCAAATTCTTTTCCAATTAAGCCAATGAAGAGGAAGTAGTGTGGTGACTCAGTGGGGGTGGTGATGTAGGTTGTTACAGCCTTTTGAGCCAGGGTGAATAATTCCAGCCCCCAGTGGGTGCTAACTGTTATGGATGCTTGGCAGGAAGGGCTTATGGAGATTAGACAAAGGTTTCTGTTTCTCTTACCCTGTGTTATGGGAGCCAGAGAGGGTGAGATTCTGTCCTATAAGGATGCTTGGGAGAGAATTAAGATGGTTTTCTCTGCTGAGATGAACTAGTCTGTTGCACATATTTTATTCACCTTTTACCTCACCTAATTGATGAAAATTATGTTTAAGAAAAAGTAATTATGAAGGATACATGGGATGGGTTGGGACGGATAAAACAAAAGAGACTGGCATTAGGGAGACCATCTTGAATGCTTTTGTAGTAATTAAAGTATGGAAGAGAGTGTGGTACAGTAGAAAGAACTGGAATTTAGAAAGACTGGGTACCCATCCTGGTTCTTTTACTACTATTATACCTGTGTGATCCTGGGCAAGCCACAACCTCTTTGTCTGTTCCCTGATCTATACAAAGTATTGACTAGCTAGGCATGGTGGTTCATGCCTTGTAGGCCCGGCTACTGGAAACACTGAGGCTGATGGATCGATTGAGCTCAGGAGTTCAAAGGTGCAGTGGGGCTAAAGATAAGTTTGTGTTTCACTTAAATCCAGCCCCAATATCCTGAGCCTAGGAGGGTGGGAGTAAAAGGAGAGTTACATTGGCTCTGGCCAGAAACAGAACAAATCAAAGCTTCCACACAGATCAGCAGTGGCTGCTGCTCTCCTAGCCCAGGTGAGATAAAGTTAGCTCTGTCTCAAAAACAAAACACACTGGTTGGATTTGATCTCTAATAATGTTTCTAGCTCTAAAATTCTGTGATTCCATAGTTTAAAAAAAAAAGTATTTACCAATTGATCTCTTCTCCCCTCCCCCAAGATCTTTTGTAACTTTTAGTTTTGAATCAAAATAATGGTGTCATTAGGCATTTGTTAATTACATCCAAGTTTTCTTTATTTGGATTTTCCCCCTAGTTCCAGCTAGTTTCAATGGGGGAGCCATACCAAAACTTCTGTATCAGAGATAGTTTCATTCTTTGTATTTGTATCTTGACAGCCTAGCATAGTTTCTGGAATAAAGTAGGAATTTATGAAATGCTAACCAATTGGTTGATTAATGAAGGATCCTTCTTGAGTCTGACCTTTTGATGACCTCTCAAGTTTTCCACTGTTTTTGTTTACCAAGTGACACTTAGTGGGACCCTCTCATATCTCCCCATCTTTTGAATTACACTAAAATTTTGGTCAAAAACCCCTTTTGTTCTTTTATGAATGCTGTATAACATTTACATGGAATCCCCTCTAGAGCTATATTGATTTAGAGTTAAATTGGAATTAACTAATGTTGATTGATTTGCATATCAAACTTCCTTGTAGGTTCTTCCTAGGAAATTGATAGAGGTTTGTTCCTGGACTGATTTACACATCAAAGACTTCAATCAGCTTTCTTTTTCCTGTAAAAAATGATTGGAAATATTGAGGAGAATTGAAAATAAATTTTTGTCTTCAAACATCATTCCTAATTTAGCTGTGTGTAAGAATCTGGGGTGAAGAACAATTTCTCTTGACAACTAGAAGCAATTAAAAGAATGAGATTATTGTTTGGAACCTTGATTATCTGTAAAATATTCTGTCTTCTAGTTAGGCTATCAGGTCCTTGGGTGCAGCCTTTTGACTGAGTCTAAGTCTAACAGAATAAACTAAAGGGATATGTTCTGTGAAGTTTGGATTGAATCAAAGGGCCCCACTTGAGTACCTAGAGGTCCACACCTTTCCCATCCCTGGATTAGACTATACCCAGCACAATAGTGCCTGATTAGGATAGGTTATTATAGATACAAATGGTTCCTTTGAATAGAACCTAGAAAAGG
The DNA here is from genome assembly GCF_900497805.2 of Vombatus ursinus. Taxonomy (NCBI): domain Eukaryota; kingdom Metazoa; phylum Chordata; class Mammalia; order Diprotodontia; family Vombatidae; genus Vombatus; species Vombatus ursinus. The sequence continues at coordinate 52,570,547 of NW_020954556.1, forward strand.
GAACAGAGATAAATAGTCCAAAGAGAATCAAGTCAACAAGTATTTATTAAGCATCTACTGTGTCAGAAATTGTGCTAGGTGCTGGAGCTACCAAAAAAAAGAAAAGTCCCCTCTCTCAAGGAACTCCCAGACTAATGGGAAGCAATATGCAGACAATTATGTACAGATAATTATGTACAAGTTAAGGATAATCACAGAGGGAAGACACTAGCACTAAGGGAGACCAGGAAAGGCTTCTTATAAAAGGTGAGATTTTAACTGGTTTTGAAAAAAGTCAGGGAAGCCAGAAGACTGAGATGAGGAAGGAAAGAAGTAAGAAAGAGGTAAGAAACCAGAGACCTGAGAATTAATGTGGGTCACTGGGAGAGGGAACCCTATCTTTCTTCATAGACACATTTTCTCCCCAAAGAACTTCCCTGCCTGGCCTCAAGATGGGAGATGGCAGTTATGGGCATACAAAGACAAGACCTCTTAGAAAAGTGATGGCAGGTATGAAGTGGGTAATCCTAGGACCAAATGGTGGCAGTTCTTGAACTTCAGACTTCAGGAGTGGTAAGAATTCTTGAACTGTAGCCTTTTGGATCAGTGCCAAGAGTTCCTGGACCAAGGTTTGAGCACAGGGCTCTTCAGCCAGGGACAGTGACAGTGCTGAGGAGCAAAACATGGGCTCTGCTTTTTGCTACTACTGAGTTATTCGGATGGTACAGGTCTTATGGGAACCCGAAATGCATTCCCCTTCTGGGGATCAGTGCAAACCTTTACAGTAGTACTGCAAGACTGAAGTCCCATATAAGTCCCTAGAATAGAAAGTATATGTAACTCATTGCAATATAATAGGTTGATTCTCTAGAAACCCTTTGTTCATTTCCCTTGGTGGGGGGCAGGGAGGTTGGGGTGTGGGAGGGAGAGAATTCTAATACTTAGGATAGTATTACGGGCTGAAAGAGGACTGTATAGGTCCCTGTGGTACATAGACTCACCAGAGAAAAGAAAAAAATACTTTGTTATGGGTTCCTGTATTCTTCTGGGGAAATGAAACAAAAAGTTTCTGAAACTAGGAAGTGAGAATTCTTTAATCCATGCATTGGAGACCTACAAAGAAGATAAATCTGAAAGTTTTCAAGGGAATCTGAACGGGGTCCAAATGAGCAAGAGGGTGACTTTGAGGGGAGTCTGTGTAAGGTTAGAGCTTGGGACTTGACTAATGGGTTACATACGTTTTCTTCTATTAAGTGAATAATATTTTGTGATTTGAATTGGGGTTCCTTGATAAATAACGTTTTTCTTAACTGCTTATAAAATCCTCTCTACTGATGAAACTGGAATGTGACAAAAATGTTTCTGGGGGGATTGTATCTCAGCAAATTTCTGCCTAAGGGCATCAAACAAATTCTATTAATCTGTATGTAGTTTATCTTTTTATTTTACTACTTCTAGGAAATTTCTTCGATGATTTTTCTGGGAGAAAAAGGTAATTCTCTTTTTTTAGGTAATCTGATGACTCAGATTATTTCTCTAATTCTGTCATCTCTTCTCATAATGTTTTCCAGGATTTTTACAGATGAATTGTTCTTGTTTTCCTACATGTTTTGTATCTGTGGATTTGTGCTCCAGTCTGAAAATTGCAGAATCAGAGTTCCAGTAAGAGAGTGGGATTAGATGTGGTTAAAAAGCCCAGTTCCTCGATCAACACCTCAGCTCATACTTTAATGTATGGGTGATCTAATGTGGGTATTCCCTCCAATAGTAAAGATCTTGTAATCCATTAGTGACTGCTCATCTTGTGTGACTCTTGTCTGTGACTTCCCACAAGTACACCACAGAAATTTATCTGACATTGTGGGAGAGGACATCCTCACTTTCTCTTCACATTAGGAGGGAGCTATACTATCTAAGCCAACTACCCCACCAGTGTGTCTCCAACACCTTCTGCCATAAATAGATTAAAATATCCCAAAATAATTAAGGGGAAGGGGAACAATCTCAGTCTCAAAGGTGATTAAAGAAGGGATGAAAAGTGACAACATAATGAACAAATATTGTTGATCAATAAGAGCCTGAAAAGAAGGTACCAGGAGGGGGGAAATTTAACTTCAACAACTCTCCAAAGTTACAAATATTTATTAAATGTTTACTATACGCCAATGTCACCGTGATGGAACAGGTACTGTGGATACAAAGGCAAAAACAGTCCCTGCCCTCAAGGAGCTCTTATTCTAAAGAGGAGAAAACATGTAAATAAGTAGATACATACAAGATATATGGAGATTATGGAAGATATTCTCAGAAGGGAAGAACCATAAACATATTTTCAGACAATAATACAAATAAAAAGAAAATGTGCAGTAAAACAAGGTAAAAAAAACACAACTAGAAAAAAACGGAAGACATGAGAAAAGATGAAAGAATTAAAACCCGAGTTCTAACCCTGACATTAAATTATACAAACTATTGGTACTACTTTAAAAATGAAAAACAGAACAGTGGGACAGACTAAATAAACAAGAAATAGAAACGATTGAAGTCAATAACCAAGTGTTTGATTAAACACAAGAACATAAGCTCTATGAGGAAGGGCTTCCTATTTTTATAAGAACTGCTGGGAAAACTGAAAAGTTGAAAAAAAGCAGTACGGCAAAGAAATAGGTTTAGATTTTGATATTACAGCATATACCACAATAACTTCCAAATCAACATGAAGCTTTGACTTAAATATAAAAAATCACATACAAAAAACATTAAAAGAATTACTAGATGGATAGAAGTATCTTTCATAACTATGAGTGGGGAGAAATTCTTAGCTGACAAGAGATAAAGGAGATCAGAACATATAAAACAATTTGAATTACATGAAATCAAAAAGCTTTGGCATGAACAAAATAAATGCATCTGGGTGAAAAGGGAAACTTGGTTGAGAAAAGATTTTTGTATCAAATGTCATTGACAAGGTTCTGAAATCCAAGATCTAGAAAGAACTAACAAAGACCATGTGCCATTTCCCATTGTGTAAGTGATCAAAGAATATGAAAAAGTCCTTAAAAGATTAATTACCTATTAATAATAAAGCCTCTCTAAATTACAATAATACAAAGAGAAATTCACATCAAAATATCTCTGAAGTTTTATCTTACACTCAACAAATTGGAAAAGATGGAGATAACACTGCAAAAAGGACATTAGTACGTTATTGGTGGAGCTGTGAATTGGTCCAACAATTTTGGAGAACAATTGGACTTAAAGTTGTTAAAATGTCCATGCTCTTTAATGGATTGTTCCTTCCATTTAGATATATACCTAAGGAAATCAGACAAAGAAAGGTTTAAATAAAGCTCAAGAGAGTCATTGCAATACTTTTTGTTATAGCAAAAAAAACTGGAAACAAAGTAGGTCTCTATCCATTGGGGAATAGCTAAACAAATTGTGCTACTTGAATGTGATAGAATATTACTGTGTTATAAGAAATCACAAATATGAAGAATTCAAAGAATCATGGGAAAACTAATATGAAGTGATACAAAGAGTAGCAAATGGAATCAAGTAAACATACATATATACATAAATATGTATATGTCACAATGTTGCATTTACTGTGGGATGCTGCCAATGTGCTGATTCTCTTTCCCCTTTCCCCTCCCCCAATCTTTTTAAAAAAATGAACTCTAAGATTTTAAGCTGCAGAGAAGATGCTGATCTGCATTGGATGAGTGAGTTTCCTCATCAGGAGTTCCCGATGTCAATGAGATTATAGGTTCAATTCCCATTTTTATTATGAGAAGGCTCCCTGGGTAAAGGAAGGAGAGGAGACATGTTAAGAAATGGTTGTGTTGTAACAAAAAGGAATATATTTTTAAAAATTTAACCAAAAAAGGTTATTTCTGAGGGTGTTTCCTAAACTCCTATTTAGTAGAATGTAATTGTTTTTCTTTTACTTAATTTTTCTTTTGCAAAATGATTTGAATGATGCTTCTATCAGTAGCACTGACTGATCTCTAAATTTACACTGAAACCAAGATATTACTGTTGAAATAAATTAAATGATTTAAACATAGACCTCTATGCATTCTGAATGTAAAGTACACGTAGGAGATACAAAATTGTATTGTCATCAAATTAATTTGTTTTCCAAGCTCCAAATTTAATTTGAAGCCCGTTTCATTTCATCAATAGATTCAATTGAAAAGGTTTTTAAAAGAATTTTGTACAGAGAGAAACTGAAAACAGAAATAGCAAATGCCAGAGCAAATAATAATCTTTCCAACTGATGCACATTCTGTTGCTTATGATGCTTCTTGAAAGTATTTTTCAACAACCCCTCAAGGAATTGGCTCTTGAGAGTGTGAACTATACTCTGGTCTCCATGCTCATGCCCCTGGACTTTTCTTTGTCCTTCATGCCCCGTAAACTAATCCATTCCCGGACCCTGCTGATTCTTTGACTTTAATGTTTCTCAGCGCTGCCCCTCAGCCACCCCAGGGGACACTACTCTAGCCTAGATTATTGCTACTCTCTTGTAAATGGTCTTCCTGTCTCCAGTCCATCATATCTTCCTAAAATAATCTTCCTAAAACATTGCTTTCATGTTATTCCTTTGCTCGAAAACCTTCGATTTAGATAAGATCTAAATTATACAGCTAGCTGGGCCCTTGAAATCCTTCCCCTCCCCATATCTTCAGCCAAGTCAATTGCTCACTTTCCTCGGCACTGGACTTGATACATACATACAGTCTTGAAGCCTGTGCTTTAGGGAATACTCTCTTCTTTCCTCTCTGCCTAGCCAAGTCCATCGCCAAAACTTGTACTGGGACTAAATTCCTTGAGGAAGCCTTTCCTGATTAGTGTAATGATGACTATTCAGCAAATAAACTGCTACCGAGTTTTTAATCTCATTAAGTGCTTCAAATGTAAATTGTCCAAATCTTATGAGAGGAGGGAAAAAGAAATTGGGCTTTCTTTCTTTAAGAAATGACCCACAACAATTTTACCGAGTAAAGAGAGCCCCAATTCTCTTTTTTTTTTCATAAAAAGTCAAAGCAACAGAGTAAAATGACTTTTTGTGACCTCTAGTGGGCGTTTTTCAATCCTACCAAATTCTAAGTAGGGGGAAAAATGCTTTGAGCTCCCTGTCCCAAGAGATTGTGAATCCATAATAACACCTAGTTCAACAAACTATTTGTTTTTTACTTTCATGTTTTGTTACTAAAACAGTTTAGGCACTGGGAGATCTCTTAGCCGCTGGTGTCACAGTGAAAAGCTAAGAATGTGGGAGGTAATTCAAGACAAGGGAACCCAGCAACCTTGGGCCCAGGCCAAAGTCCTTTGTAGAATCCCTTAAGGGCTGCTTATGCCTCTAAAGGCAAGCACCTTCCCTAGGTCTCTGGGTACTAGAAGCTGCAATCCATCAATGTATACTCAGGAAACCAGGACATAATGAAGAAGCATAATAATGCAACTAGGTTTGCAGAGTTCTTTCCTCACCAAAAACAAACAAAACAAAACAAAACAAAACAAAAAAAATCAAACCCAAAACCCAACCCTATGAATGCCAAGCAAAATCACCCCGTTTTGGAAACGAGTAAATAGAGGCTGAGAGATGAAGTGACTGGCCTGTGGTTATAGAGCTAGTTAGGGACTGGTGATTTGAAGACAGATCTCCAGACTTCGAGAGCAGCCCTCTTCCCTCTGCTTGGCGTTACAGGAGAAAAGAAAAGAAAAGAAAAGAAAAAGAAAAGAAAAAGAATCCTTTCTCCACTACCAAGTCCACGCCCTTTGGGGCTTTTATTTCATTCTAAAGGGGTTGGTAGTGAGAAGGTCTTACTGCAGATCAATACCAAAGTGTTCGCTCCATTTTTTTAAGGTTCCGCGGAGGAGTGTGCTTGTGGAGGCGGGAGAACTGGTAGGGGCGGCTTCTCTTTAGGAGAAGGGAGGAAACTGAGGGAAGCAGCGCGGGCAGTCGACACTGACGGATGGATGCTTTGATGTGTGCTCTCTCTCTACAGCACACATTACGTGGGTCTCTTCTGAGCGGGGGAGGGAACAGAAGAAAGTCGGCAGGAAAAGCTAAGACTGGGGTTTAGTCACCGAGAAATTCATCAGGGACGTTCCAGAACCAGGGCTTGGCTCAGGAACACAATTTTCTGGAAAACGCGCTTCAAAAACACCTTCTGCCACCTCCCTCGGGAGGCCCACTCCCCGATCCCGTGCCGGGCTCTGGGCATCTACAGCTCTTCCCCGGGAACCTCTGGCACCGGGTGTCTTTGGCGGCTGCAGCGAAGACAGGTTGTTCTGCTCTCGCGCCCGCTGCTGGAGCTCTGACGTGAGCATGGGGACCGGCAGCTTCCCCCGACAGCCCCCGGTGCTTCAGGGGGGTCGGGGGTCCCGTCTCATCCGCGGGAGCTCTAGCTTCAGCTCCTCATTTCATCCACCTCTCGCGCCCTCATTTCCCGGGTCTACCACTTCTCTCATCCCCAATTTTGCCACCAGCTGAAGGATTCTCCCTTCTCTCTCTCCCCGTCAGCAGCAGCCGAACAATGCTAGTCCCCACTGTCCCTTCCCCGCCCCTCAATTTCCTCCCCCACCAGCCGAGGGTTTCCCCGACCGTGTCTTCATACCCAGCAGCAGAGGGGGTCTACCAGTCCGTGGGAGCCCCTAGGACTGGCTCGGGGACCTGCCACGGAGGGGTGGGCTGACAGCGTGGGGAACAGGGAGCCCGGGGAATCCCAGCTCGCGAGGAGGGGCCGGAGTAAGGTGGGGCCGAGAGGAGAGGGAGGGGCCGAGAGGGAAAGGGAGGCTGGCGAAGGAGAGGAGGAAGCCGAGCTGGGGAAAGCGAGGGGGCCTGGGGCGGGGAGAGGAGGGAGGGCCGGGAGGGAGGCCCCGCCCACGACTTCTCTGTCCTCCCTCGGTGGAGCCGCCTCGCCGACTCTGTACCTCTGCCTCTGCCTCAGGACGGCTGTTGGCTGCAACCTTAGTCTGAGGGAGCAGCCCTGGGGGCGTCGAAAAGCGTCCCCCCGACCCCGGCATCTCTTCTGCCCGAGCCCCTTCATCCTCTCTGGTGCTGCAGCAGTGGGGGACGGCGCCGACGGCTCATCGGTCCTGGAGGGCGCAGTTCTGACCACCAAGGCAACATTCTCCTGCCAGTGAGCGGGGCATCACTGGCATCGAGGCTGGAGGCAGGCTCACCCCCGGGGGGGGCGCGAGAACTCTGAAGAGGCCACACGGTTCCCGAGGGGCAGAGAATACCGGGAGGGAGGGGAGGGGAAACAGCCGAAGACAGGACCCCACAGTCCACTGCCCCTGACTCCCGCTAGGTCAGAGGAGCTCCGACCTCACGCCATCCCTGCTCTCCGCCTTGCAGGCGGCACTTCGCTGGGGAATTCCTTAGTGCGTGCCCCGACCAGGCGGCCGTGGGCGGCACTGGGGGTGGTTACGGGGCGGCCAGAAGCTCCTTGCAGCCCCTGGGGACCTTTGGGGACATCCAGGAACGCACATCCTTGCCCAGCAGACGTTGGAAGGCTCAGTCTCTTTGGGGGTCCCCAACAGCACGTCCGCCCCCTGACAGGCAGTTACGCCGCGCAGCTTGTTGTGTGCAGAGGAAAGCCAACTGGTGGGGGACCAGAGCCCTGAGCTGACCGGCCAGGCCCGGGGCCGCCAGCCATGACCTTGGGCCGAGGAGGCATGGCTTCGGTGGTGCTGAATGTGGGCGGCGCCCGCTACTCGCTGTCCCGGGAACTGTTGAAGGACTTCCCGCTGAGTCGGGTGAGCCGGCTCCACGGTTGCCGCTCGGAGCGGGATGTGCTCGAGGTGTGCGACGACTACGACCGTGAGCGCAACGAATATTTCTTCGACCGGCACTCGGAGGCCTTCGGCTTCATCTTGCTCTATGTGCGCGGCCACGGCAAGCTGCGCTTCGCGCCACGGATGTGTGAGCTCTCCTTCTACAATGAGATGGTCTACTGGGGTCTGGAGGGCGCACACCTCGAGTACTGCTGCCAGCGGCGCCTAGACGACCGCATGTCGGACACTTACACCTTCTACTCAGCTGACGAGCTGGGTGCGCCTGGCCGCGAGGAGGCGCGGACTGCCAGGGGGTCCGAGCCAGCGGCTGCCAAGAAGCGCTGGCTGGAACGGATGCGCAGGACCTTCGAGGAGCCCACATCCTCGCTGGCCGCGCAAATCTTGGCCACCGTATCGGTGGTGTTCGTGATCGTATCCATGGTGGTACTGTGTGCCAGCACCCTGCCAGACTGGCGGGCCGCGGCTGTGGACAACCACAGCTTGGAGGAACAGAGCAGGTACACCGCCGGCCCTGGGAGGGAGCCTTCCGGGTAGGACGCACCGCTTCTTTGCCCCCTCCCCAGTGTCCAGTCCCGTCCAGTTCGTCTGTCCAGTTTCTCTGTTCTGTCTGCTTACCGGACTTCAGGCCTCTGTTGTTGCCTGAGAGGCCCCAACCTAATAAGCTAAAAGGAAAATAGGGTCTTCCCTCGCACTTCTTTCATTATCCCTGTAGCTCTGGACCTGCCTAGGAATAATAGAGATATAATAGAGGACAAGCTAGGACAGAATAGGGCAGGCAAGTACAGTGAATAAGATTTTATTAAGCATTCCTTTTCAATTCGAGAGGGGAATCATCAGTTATTTGGGAAAATTCCCCAGGTCCTTCGTCAGAGAAAATTGTTATTGGAGACAGAGAAAACACCTTTTTCTGTAATTAAGCTTTTTTTTTTTTTGGTAGGAAGCAACAGGCTAATTGGATTTCTAAACTCCTAGCTTCCTGATTTAACACCTTAGCCTTGAGCTAAGAAGACTTTGAATTATTTGCCCATTTTAGTCAGTTTGAAAGGTTTGCAGGGTTGTTAAGGTGAAATGTGGTGCACTATTGAACAATCTATATACTAAGCCTTGGGCTTGTGTGCTGAAATTGAATTTTTATATCAAAGAAGAGGCTAATTCACCAATACTCCGTAAATAATGTGTATCCTATCCCCCCACCTTAAAAAGTGTTTTATTGATGCAGTCTTGTTGTTGCACTGGTCAGTTCCCCAAAAACCATCCTAATCCCTTCTCTCCTCCACCTGCAAAGTATTTAGAGAACAAAGCAACTGTCCATACTGTGACATCAAAGATTGACATTGGCTTTCAGTCACAGTTACACAAAGTAAAAAACCAACTGCAAAGAAGAACATTTAATCCTATCAAAACCCACATTAACTGTGATTAAAGATCAACATTTCCATTTTCTCTAAAGCTTACCTTGCCCTTTTTATGATGATACCATAATCCTGTGTTTAGGCAGTGCCTGAGCAAAGAAAAGCAGGGTATTTGTTTCACATGTTTAATACTGGTATCTTAGTGCCAGGAATTAATGTAAAGTGCAGTTGTGCCTTCCATAAAAGAAAATGTATGTATGTATTTAGAATCATAGTTGGAAGTAGAGGGACTCAAAAGTGACCTTTAAGACCATAGGCTTTAGAGATGGAAGGGACCTGGGATTTTTACAGTGAAGAAATAGGCTTTGAGAAAAGTAGCTTGTCCTAGGTCTCAGAAATAAGTGACATCTGAGTTTAAACCCAGGTCCATCTTCAGGTTCAGCATGTTTTCTTACTTCACCATAGGGTCCTATTCTAGCTTTACAGCTTTATTTTTACAGATGGAACTGATACAATAAGTTCTCAAAAAATATGCCATGTCGTTAGAGCTTAAAGGTTTCCCTCATCACCCATTACTGCTAATCACAGAGTTCGTAGACTCATGTAGTCTTTCTCTGATAGAGGAGTGCTGATTTGCCTTATTTTACTTATAAATATTTCTTCTTTTTTGGGGGGGGGAAGCGCTATATAAGTCTAATAAGATTGTCTGGTGTCAAAGGGATGCCATTTTGAGGTGAAATAAAAGATACATACTGTGAGAAGAAATTCATTAGAAAAGTCATGAAATTGAGTGTTTTAGGTATCTTATGTTTTTGATTTACATATAAGAATTATCTAGATAGATAAAAAATTGACTAAATATTTATTTACTGTGTGCCAGGAACACTGCTAAGTGTTGAGAATACAAATGCATATAAGCAAACAACACAGTTCTTGTCCTCAAGGAGCTTACAGTCTAATGAGAAAGACAACATATAAAAGGGTGATGAAAATGGAGGGGAGATGGTATGGAAGTAGAAGAAGGCAAAAGAATGCTCATCTTTAAGAGCCAGAGAACACAGGTGCTAGAGTCCAATATCTACTACAGTAGATATTTTAACCTACAGTAAAATTACCATGTATATTCAAACATATAGAAACTCTTGATTCTTTAAATGGGTAATGTGAGAAATAAAGAAGAAATATCATAAGAAAATTACTGGCCTGGAAATGATTTGACAGTATCAGTAGAATTCCAAGGATGTGTTTGGTTGCTCTATATTAGAAAAATAAAGTGGAGAATGAAGACAGTTGTTGGTACAGATCTTGACAGGTCTAGCTAATGTCAGTATATAATGAAGAATGATGACCAAATCTAAAAAAATTCTTGGCAGGAAGAGAGTGAGTTACCTAGAATGTGAAATAGATTTCATTCAGTAGGATCAGAAGATCTATGTTGGAATCCCTTGAGGGCAGGGGGACAAATGATGTATTGTCAGTTGATCATAAGGGAACAGAAGGAGGTCAAAGAGAGAAACTAAGATATAGAGAAAGTAAGAAAAGGAAGAGAATAAGGTGAATGTGTTTTTATAACATTTAGATTAAAACTTATTTTTTTAGCTATCCAGACATTTCAGGCAAAAATAACTTTTTCTTGACTTACCCTGATTAATTGACCCAATTCTATGATCTATCTCCTTGTCTGCATCTTGTATAAAGTACAAACTCCTCAATTTGGCATTTCAAATCCTCACAGCTTGGCCGTGTCATATTCTGCCTTCCAGCTAGTCTGAACTACGAGCTATTCTCCTGACTCAGACCATCTCCCACCTTTGCAGCTTTATACAGATGCTCATGCATCCCTGGAATGGCATCTCTCAACGATGTCCTTGTTTCCTTCAAGGGTTACCTCAGATTCCATTTCTGATGGAGCCTTCCTGTTCCTGTCCTGATCCCCCTAGTTTCTAATGCTGTTTTCCTTTTCCAATTCATATTTTCAATCTATGTAAATGTTTTATCACTTCTAGTAAAATGTATGCTTCTTGAGGGCATTGACTGTTTATCCTTTTGTCTTTTTATGCCCAGCATATCTACCCAGATAGACTATCACAGTGCCTGGATAATTTTTATTTGTACAGTTGGTCTCCACTTAAGAAAACTCTGTATCTGAAAGATTGTGATAACTTGGATTATGGAGGGATTCTTCACTTCATAAAAAAAAATTCACTAGTTCTTTTAAAAAAGATTTTCCCTTAAAATAGAAGGGGAAGGGGATAAGAGAAGGGAGGAGGAGATAGAAGGGAGGGCAGATTAGGGGAAGAATGAACACCATTTTGGGGGGGAGGAACGAGATGGGGAGAAAATTTGGAACTCAAAATCTTGTGGAAGTGAATGTTGAAAACTAAGAATAAGTAAATTAATAATAAAAAAATAGGTTAGAAAAGATTTTCCCTTAACATTTTTGTTGGGGTTTTTTTTTTGTCAGGGGTTTTTTTTGTCATCTCAGGGGCTATTCTTTGTGATCCCTTAATTCAGGCTCCTATTATTTCACCACTGAGCTATTGTAATTACCTTCCATATTGGCTCCATCTCTCGCCTTTATCTCTACAACACTGATAGATTTATATTATTTAAACTACTTTGATTTTGCCCCTCCCTTGCTCAAAACCTCTGCAGTTCCCTAATACCAACTAGATTAAATAAATTCACATTTGTAAAGTACTTTAAGGTTTACAAAACACTTTCATCAAAATAACTCCAGTGATATAGTGTAAGTAGTAGTGTAAGTAATAGATGAAGAAATTGGGTCTCAGTGAGGCTAAGGGACTTGTCCAAGGTCACATTGTTAAGTAAATATTAGAACCAATCTGTGAATCCAGATTTGACTTGTATTTCTTCTGCTATGCCATTCAGCCTCTCAAATAAACAAGGTAAATAAAATTTACTCTGGCCTTCAACCTTCCTTCCTAGCCTTATCTCATTATCTTCAATATATTGTGTAGTGGGCACTTTGCTAGATGCTAGAGTACACAGAGAAATAGTCCCTGCCCTTAAGGTATTTACAGTTTACTAAGGGGATAAGTAAATACTGGATAATTTGAAGGAGGAGAGAGAACATTAACAATTAGGGGTATAAGGGAAAGGTTTTCAAGGATGAGTTAACATCAGAATGAACCTTAGAGGAAGGTTAGAATTCCAAGTCAGGACTAGGGTGCTATTAGTATAATGGAAAGGAAAGGGATGTATATGAAAGGGAACAATCATTTTGTAAGAGCCTACTATGTTCAAGGCAGCATTTGAAGTGCTAGAGATAAAAATAGAAATAATAAAACAGCTCTGCCAGTAAGGAAATGACATTTCTTTTAGGGGGTGGGGGAGATATAGGCATGCAAACAATAAGCAAATACAAAATAAACCAAGGTCATTTGAAATGGGAAAGAGCCTAATGACTGAGAGGACAGGAAAAGCTTCAAGTAGTAATTGATGCCTCAGCTGATGTTATGAAGGAAGTTGTGGATTTGAAGAGGTACAGAAGATTGAAGGATTGACAATACTGTGTATGAAGTAGAGGACTTGGGCTCAAAGCCTAATTCTGCAATTTGTCACTCTTTGTTTCAGTTTCCTCACTCTAAAACAAGGGGGTTTGATTTGGTGATCAATATTCTAACTGTAAATCTTTGATCATGTGACTTGAGGGCAGATTGGATATGAGAGGGAGGAAGGAAAGAAGGAAGGAAGGAAACAAGCAAGTATTTATTAAGCATTGACTATATGGCAGGAGCTTTATAAATGTTATTTCATTTGATCTCACAATAACCCTGGGAAGTAATAATAATAATAATAATAATAATAATAATAGCTAACATCTATATAGCACCTGAAGCAGCTAGGTGGCTCAGTGAATAGAGTTCTGGGCCTGGAGTCGGGAAGACCTGAGTTCAAATTTGGCCCCAAACACTTAGTAGCTGTGTGACCCTGGGCAAGTCACCTAACCTCTGTTTGCCTTAATCCAGTAGAAAAGGAAATGGCAAACCACTCTAGTTTCTTTGCCAAGAAAACCCCATGGACAGTATTGGTGTACTATGGCCCACAAGATCATGAAGAGTCAGAAATGACTGAACAACAACAACAAATACAGCTACTTGGTGTCAAGCACTTTACAAATATTAAATTTAATCTAATTAGATCCTCACAACAACCTTGGGAGATAGGTGCTATTATTACCTCCATTTTACAGTTGAGGAAACTGAGACGAAAAGGGGTTAAGTGGCTTGCCCAGGGTCACACAACTGGTAAGTATCTAAGGCTGGATTTAAATTCAGGGCATCCTGACTCTGAGCCCAGTGCTCTATCCACTGTACCATGTAGCTATCTTAATGAGTGTTTGTTGATTGACTTTTAAAGCACAGGACCTAAAATAAGGAAGACATTGGTTTGAATCACATTCAGATTCTTACTAATTATATGACCTTGGACAAGTCATCTCTGAACTTTAGTTTCCTCCTCTATAAAATCATGGGATTGAACTTATTGACCTCTAAGGTTCCTGTCAACTCTAAATTTGTGATCTATGAGGATCAGCTTACATTTTCAACCTTATTACTCTCCTTCAATCACTCTATTAATCTGGCCAACCTTGATCCAGTCAACCTTGTCTCCTTGCTTTTCCTCCTACACAAAAGTTCAACCTCCAGACCCTTAGTACTCTAGGTCCCCATGCCTGAGATGCACCCTCTCCTCACCTTAATATCTTAGAATCCCTGGTTTCCTTCAAAGCTCTGCTTAAACACTTCCTGGTACTGGAGTCTTTTACTGGTACCCCTGGCTCCTAGTACTTTTGCTCCAAAATGATTGCTTTGTGTATCTCTTACATCTTCTTGTATGTTGTATATATGTGAGAGAATAGAAGCTCCTTGAGAGGAGTCACTATTTCATTTCTGCCCTTGTATCCCTAGTGCCTGCCTAGCACCGAATTCTAACTTCTGGAGGATAGGCTAGGTAATCTGGGAAGCAATGAATTTTTTTCCTCCCTTTTGTTTTTTCCTTCTTCTACTCCACATACTCTACTAATTTGCATCCTCTAAAAGATTTAGTTCATTATATTTCTTTACTTTTTTTGTTGTTTTCTACTTAATAAATCTTGTTTGTTTTCATTCAATGTTGAGAACACGTTCCTTAGAGCTCCCATATTGAAATTTTTATCTTAAATTTTGATTGTATTGTTCTTAGTTTTTTGGCTTAAAGTCATAACATTTTGTAGATTAAATTTAGGAGGTAGTTGTAAACCGCTTTCTATGTAAAGGCAGTAATTAAAACTGGGAATCTGTCATTTGACTTTTTATTTCAAAAACTGTATCTCATACACACATATATAATGTATGTTACGCATATACATAAACAACATATTTATCTGCTTCAGCTGCCAGCGCAGCAAACTCTTTCGAGTCCATTTTTTAAGACACACACACACACACACACACGTGTGTGAGTGTGTGTGTGTGTGTGTGTGTGTGAGAGAGAGAGAGAGAGAGAGAGAAAGAGAGAGAGAGAGAGAGGGAGAGTGTGTGTATGTGTGTGTGTGTGTGTGTGTGTGTGTGTGTGCTCATACACATACATATATATTTGTGGTTAAAGCATGGACTCAGAGTTTGCCGTGCCGGCAGTTAAGATAGATAGATACTTATGAGATACCTTCATCTCATGGCAGTCATTGCAAGTTCCCAATCTGATCCTCAGGAACCTGATTTTTTTCATCTCAATCAGAGATGCTTAGGTCCTTGGTAAATGGGTCACATCACTGAAACTTACACAAAATGGCTTTTATAAACCAGAATGATGATTTGTTTATTTACAATAGGACATATAATTGTCAAAGCAGTGGGAGCACTTCCATTAACTGGAAGTTATCATCGACATTCTCATCTTAGGAAAGTCTACTTGGAAAATAAAAGTATTAATAGATAATTGCATGGCGAATACAGAATCTGAGTAAAGGAAGGAAAGTGACCTTAAGGGATGGCTTGTTGTAGTGGATAGAATGCTAGACCTAAAGCTAGGGAATCCTGGATTCAAACCTTGCTTCAAGCACTTACTCTCTCTATGACTACGGACAAATCACTTAAACTCCGTAGGTCTCACTTTTCTCATCTGTGAAATAACGGTTGGACTCAGTGACCTTTGACGTTCCTTTTAGCTTTAAATCTATGGTCCTATTAACTAGCCCCCCAGCTAGTAGTGCCTTCCCTCTCAAATTACTTTGTTCTCAGCTAGAATAATTTACATCAGTTTTAAAATTTTTTTTAGAGTAAATCTCTTGGGTTGATTCAATAGAAATAACTAAGCAACTCTCAGTTTTCAGTTTGGCTTAGCATTCACCAAATACATCTGTCATCATGTTTCATTGTGATAGATATGGGTCCATTCCTTGGGATGGTTTCAAGGGAGGATATGGACAAAAGTCTCATAGGATAAGAAGCTGTGGCTGGATTGTGATCTGTGCCAATGAGATTGTTGAAGTATCAAAGACAGACAGGTTATAATTTGTAAAATTATAGCCTGTTTTACATTAACTGTATTTTAAATTAATTCCTTTTCAAGTGAAAGACCAAATGCTTTTGCTAAGATGCAGGAAAGGCTCCAATCTTCTTAGTGGAATGCTTATGAACAATTTTCTAGGATGAATTACTTTGGTATTTGGGTAACCTCATTTGTTTTATATTAATTTTTAAAAAAATTTAATTACTGAAACTTAAATACACAATAAGAAGAGAAAAGAAACATGATAAACTTAAATATTGAAACTTGTATACCAAATAAGAAAAGAAGAAAGCACATCATGTGCATAGCAGAATGTAAGAGAGGATTCAAAATATATAGCAATAAATTTACATTTCAAGAAAGCCTATATAATAAATACTATGCGTTATATTGAGAGCTCTCCATCTTTTCTTTGCTTCCTTGTTAGTTTTCCTGTTCTTTACTGTACACTTTTTACTTTGTTCTTTTTTCCCCCTTCTTGTCCCCTCCCACCTAGAAGGCTACAATTCAGTGCAGATTTATTTATGTATAGAAATCTGTATGTGTATATATGTATATGTGTATCTACATATTTATATCTATACATAAATATAAATTTATAAATATATATGTTTATATCTATACATAAATATAAATATATAGATACACATATACATATATACACATACATACATATAATGACATATACTTTCCCTAGCAAATTCTATTTCTGATCTTTGTTTTTATGTTTCTGCATATGTCTTATTTCCTATCCCTCCTAACTCCTCTACTTTACTTCTACCACTACCTTGCCCTCCTATTACTTAACCTACTCCTCCTCCAAGGATCCCTCTCTTATCTTCCTATTCCCATACATAAACCTCCTTCTATATCCCCCTTTTACCTATTCCCTCACCCTCCCCTCTAGAGATCCCTCCCTTATCCTCTCCTTTCTCCTTATCTCCCTAACATTTTCTTTCTTTTTGAATTTAGAAGACTTTTATACTCTTCTAGATATATACATAGATAAATATATATATACATATATATGTATTTTTCCCTTTTGAACCCTTCCTGATGAAAGTAGGTGTCCAGAACTAACAGTCTTCCTCCCCCATCTAATTCCTCTGTGTCAGTTCTTCCTCTTGTACCTCATTTGTATAAAATAATTACTCTTTTTAGGTGTTCCTAAACAGTTTTGATTTTTAAAGTCATATCATGCTCAGGTCTACCCTAATCTTTTTTATGAACTACCCAATTAATAATATCAATCTTAGACATATGTTTTACATTTTACATGCATAAAAAGTGAACAGTCTGTCCTTATTGAATCCCTTGTAATTAGTCATTACTGTGTACCTTATGTTTCTCTTGGCTCTTGTATGTCAAATCTATTAAATTCAGGTTGTTGTTTTTTTAACAAAGTTCTGAAAGTCTTACAGTTCATTAAATGTCCATTTTTTTTTCATTCAGGATTATGCTTAGTTTTGCCCAGTATGATATTTTCGGCCAGAACCCTAGTTCTTTTGCTCTTTGATAGTGTTCCAAGACCTGTGGTCTTTTAGTGTAGCCACTGCTAGGTCTTGTGTGATTCTAATTGTGGCACCGCCATATTTAAATTGTTTTTTCTTGTTGCTCAGAATCGTTTCTTCTTGAGCTTCAGGTTTTGGAATTTGACTATAATATTCCCATGGGTTTTCCTCACAGGATCTCTTTCAGGTGGTGATCAGTGGATTTTTTCTCTTTCTACATTCTCCTCTTGTTCTATTGCTTCAGGACAATTTTCTTTAATTATTTCTTGTATCAAGATTCTTTTTTTTTAATCATAGCTTTCAGGTAGTCTGATTATTCTTATGTTTTCTCTTCTTGATCTGTTTTCCAGATCAGTTGTTTTTCTTATGAGATGTTTCATATTTTCTTCTAGTTTTTCATTCTTTATATTTTATTATTTCTTGATCTCTTATGACTTCTCTGGCTTCCTCTTGCCCAATTATGATTTTCAAGGAGTTGTTTTCTTCCTTAAGATGCTGGATCTCCTTTTCTAATTGGTTGACTTTCTTTTAATAATCTTGTTTTTCTTGGATTGCTCTTTTTTTTTTAGTTTTTCCTCTCTCTCTCATTTGATGTTTAAAGTCTTTTTTAAGTTCTTCTATTAATTCTTTTTGAGTAGGTGACC
Source organism: Vombatus ursinus (assembly GCF_900497805.2). Classification (NCBI taxonomy): domain Eukaryota; kingdom Metazoa; phylum Chordata; class Mammalia; order Diprotodontia; family Vombatidae; genus Vombatus; species Vombatus ursinus. The sequence continues at coordinate 52,588,361 of NW_020954556.1, forward strand.
ATTTGATATAACTCTTTAGGGTAGAAGAGGGTTTCTTTGCTTCAGTATCCTCCTCTGAAGATGAACTCTGGTCTTCTCTGTTCCCATAGTAACTCTCTATGGCTGTATTCTTTCTCTTTTGCCTGTACATTTTTTGTAGTATCTTAGTTTTTATAATCGCCTCAAGTCCTGGGGTAGGAGGGATGATGCCTCTGTCCTCAGATCCTCCTTCAATTCTCCCCTCTGGCCTGGAACTGGAGCCAAACCCTCCAGCCTCCTGTAAGTACCTACAGCCATTGGCATCCCTGCCCCGCTGCTTCTGTACTCACTGGGCATATGCTGGTTCCTTCTCACCCCTGCTGTGTCTCAGCAGCACAGCTGCATCTGGCATTCCTTGTCAGCAGAGGTTCCCTTAATCTTCTCGGCTCAGATCCCCAACACCCCTCATTGTCTAGGGGGTTAAAGTTCCTGTGGTTGGGGCAGAGGCAGCCTTCCAACCCAGCTAATCTCAGGGTTTGCCTATTATTTAAACTGACCTAGGACCTAGTCTGGAGGCGTTTACTCTTCACAAAGACCAAACCTCATCCTGGCACTTTTCTTGAGATCATCTCTGATTGTCCCAGGAGTACTCCTGTTCTGCCCCTACTCTTATTCATTTTTACTGCCTCTCCCTGAGGCTCTATTTCATTGTTTTTGTGGGGGAAAATCTTGACAGCTTGGAATTTTCTGACCTACTCCATCTTCCCAGAATCCTCTTTCTACATTAATTCTTCTTTTTTAATGTTTATTTTTTTATTTTTAACATGAGTTTTTAAAACTTTGGGTTACAAATTTTCTCCCTTCCTCCCTCCCTACCCACCCTCATTGAAAAGGCAAGCATCTCGATACAGATTATAGACTACGTTAATTCTTAACAACGTGTTGGGGGGGGACTTCTAACCTTGTTCTGAAATATCTGCAGCCCCCAGTGCAAATAAATTGGATTATTTGAGAATTTAATCATATTCTTGATCCATGATTGTGATAAAGTATAAACCAGGGTTTTAGTGAAATTCTACAGGAGTACAATACTCAATGACAAATAGGCAAAATCTTTTTTTAAATTTTTTTTTTAGGCAATTGGGGTTAAGTGACTTGCCCAGGGTCACACAGCTAGTAAGTGTCAAGTGTTTGGTGTGAGATGGGATTTGACCTCAGGTCCTCCTGACTTCAGGGCTGGTGCTCTATTCACTACGCCACCTAGCTGCCCCCCAAAATCTTTTTTTTCTGTCATTTTAGAACTCACTGTAAACATTGCTCATTTATCGATTCTCTTACCCTAACCAAAGTGCTAAAAGTGCTCATTTCTTTTCTGAAAGCAAAACATTTTAGTGTTATTCTTAAATATTTTAATATTATGTAAATGATCATTTTTATAACATACGGAAATTTCAAATCACTTCTAAGTAAGATATGATATTTTGATAGTATTACATAGAATTTTTTTTTACACCACTAAAAGCCATAGTTGATTATAAAACCAACCCAAGTTGGCCCTTTAGAGACATATAGAGGGTTTTTTTTGTCCTTTTTGCTTCTCTGAAGTGCAGCTTTGCCTCTCTCTTGGCTGATAATAACTTGGCTGGTTATACCTTCTAAGATACATTTGAACTCCTAAAATAAAAAAAATTATTTCATTTTTCCATCTGAGGGTTTTTTTTTACTAAATATAGGAGTTGAAGCAGTTATGCATATATGAATAATTTCTTAGCTTATGAACAGTCAGAACTTGTTAACATTTGAAATGTAGAGGCAAAGCAAATATGGAATTGAGACAATTATCTGAATATTTTAGACCAAAAATATGTTGGAGGAGAAAAAATTTCCTTAACCTTATCCATAAATTGCTTAGTTTGCTAAGCTTATTGCCTTCTGGTATTTTTATATACAACAATGTAAGTCTACTGATGACTTAGGTTTCCTCTTATTTGGATTTTTCAATATAGCTTTAGAATTGAATAATAATAACATTCATATTAGGCTTTAAAGTTCAGAAAGCACTTCACATACATTATCACATTTTAGACTCCCAACAACCCTATAAAGTTGGTGACAGAAGTATTATCATACCCATTTTACAGATAAGGATACTGAGGCTTAGGAGGGTTAAGAGATGCCTGTAGCCACAACAGTTTAGGTATCAGAAGCAAGATTTGAATTTAGATTTCCCTCATTTCTAGTCTAGGACTATATACCATGTGGAGCAGATTCCAATATACAAACAGGTTGTATTACCAAAATTATCTGTGGTTGTAGTACTCAAGCCTGCTGTACTACTCAAAATATGCCATACTTTGAAATATTCAAATTTCATTGATTCAGAGTTCATTCCAATGATGTCAGTCAGAATCCATCCATGTGTGCCTATCCTATTCAACCCTATTCAATCCAACAGTTTGCCACAGATGGTTCACTCAACATCCTGGAATCCTTCCTTATTCTTTTCTGACATCATGAAGATTTTCTTACCTGGCTGCTATACTCTGGACTTATGCAGGAACCTTATCATCCTTCAAGATCAAATCAACATTGGTACTCACACCTTACCAGTCCCTTCTGCCCTGGGACTCTGAATGGAGGGTGGATCAAAATGCTTCTCTCTAAACCTCCATTTAAAGAGGGCCTCCAGGCCAGCTAGCTCTTCATTTCCCACCTGGCTATACTACTTGGGAATGCTCCATCATGTATCCTACCTTTATCAACCTCCTTCCTCCACCAGGTACCTTTCCTTCCCTGACTTTGCATCTTTTTTTTCAATGTTGTTTCCTGTCCTAAGATTGTAAACTCCTTGAGAGCAAAGACTTTTTAATATCTGTGACTCTAGTACTTAGCACAGTGGCTGGAACATACTTTAATAAATAACACTTAATAAATGTTTATTGACTGACTGACTGAGGCTACCAGTGGAACCCTCTGTCCATCCCCCATTCATCCTTAGCTCTCATTATGTGACTAACCCATCCTTTGTTATGTAGCTCTTTGATGACATCCTTTACTCCAGTTCCTCAGAGGTCTTTGTCTCTTCTGTTATAGCCTATTCACACCTACCATGTGCCTTTCATTACCGTCATCTTTAGTTCTCTGGGGCAGTGGTGTTCCAGGTCTTGCTTATATACACCAATACTAGTGAAATGTTTGTATTGAAAAAGATGAGCCTTAGCTGTTACAGAAAAAAGAGTTTTAAAAAATGCTTTGCAATTTTCTGGAAGTCATTTAGCTTGCTCTCCTTTTCCTTTTCAATTACTTGCCCCTAGCACACTGCTCATCTGTATTGTCTGTTCCAGATATACATACTGTTGGACCAGCTCTACAGTGAATCCATTCAGAAACATGTTGAAATGGGCCATAGACTTTCTTCATCTATTTGTTCTTTCCCCACGTGGATGGACAGGCCAAAATCTTTTGAGTGATAATAGATCTTTTTCAGAAGTGTCTCTGTGGTGTCTTGGGACTCAATGCAATCAACACAATGTCATTTGCAAATGAAAGATCTGAAGAACTTCACCCTCCACTGAGGATTCCTTATTATTCAGAACTCTTCACTGTATTTCCTCTATCACATTGGCAAATGATATTGGCCTTGTTTTTTATGTTTATAAACCTGATGTTTATTATTAGAAGGTCAATGAACAGATTATTTCTATTACATCCTCCAAGAAATTTTAAATGATCTTAATATTTAGACAGATGAAACTTGTTGTAAAAGAGCCTATAAGGTGGTGTTTTATTCTACTGAGTTAAATGTTTTTTCAAAAAAAAAAGCATAATGGCATCTTTTGTTCTCTACATCTTTCAGTAAATTTCAAGATAGTAAAGATGTGACTGAATATCATTTGTGAAAGTCATTTTGTTCCCTCTTTTTTTTGGTAAATAATTATTTTATTTTTTTTCCAATTACATGTAAAGATAGTTTTCAACATTCATTTTTTATAAGATTTTAAGATCCAAATTTTTGTATCTCCCAACCCCATTCCCCAAGATGGCAAGCAGTCTGATACAGGTTATACATTTGCAATTATTTAAAACATATTTTCACATTAGTCATGTTGTGAAAGAAGAAATAGAACAAAAGGGAAAGTCATGAAAAACAAAAAAAAAGTGAAAATAGTATGCTTTGATCTGCATTCAAACTCTATTGTTCTTTCTCTGGATATGGATAGCATTTGCCACCATGAGTCCTTTAGAATTGTCTTGGATTGTTGTATTGCTGAGAAGAGCTAAGTCAATCACAGTTGGTCATCACATAATGTTGCTGTTACTATGCACAATGTTCTTCTGGTTCTATTAACTTCACTCATCATCAGTTCATGTAAGTCTTTCCAGGTTTTTCTGAAATCTGCCTGCTCATCATTTCTTATAGCACAATAGTATTCCATTACATTTATATACCACAACTTGTTCAGCCATTCCTCGATTGATGGGCTTCCCTTAAATTTTCAATTCTTTGCCTTTGTTCCCTTTTAATACACTAATTGAGGGTAAAAATAATCCTCCTAATGATTTTGTATAGATGAGAGGTTAAGCATGTAGTTAGTTGTTAATGTTTCCAATCACCTTACTTTGATGTAATTACGGTCTAAAAATTTTTTGTACACTGTTGGTACCTTCCCTTCCTTGAGATTCCTTGAAAAATGGCCCTGAATACTCTAAAAATTGTTTCACCTCCAGCATAGTTTTTCTCAATTTATGTTTGATCTAATTCAGTTCTTTACTATCTTTGTTTTTCCTAATGCCTTTTCTACTTCTTATGTAAATACTTCAGGGACTGTGCCATTAGGGATCAAGTTTGGGGGTTCCATAATCATTGATGGATAAAATATTTTGTTGTAATAAATTTTTAAAATTTTTCTTCTACTTGTACTGATTTTTTGGTTTTCATTTTTTAATGTACTTGGGATGATTTTGTTTAGTTGGATATGCTGCCAAACTTCCTTTGGACTGGTTTTACCCCTCCACTATTTCTGTCTGCTTTATGAGTTGATGTAGTTCATAACCTCTCACCATCCTTCTTTGTAAGATTTTACAAATATATATTCTAACTTAGTGTTGTCCGGGGCAGGAAATTCTTTCCATTTTGCTAATTAGTCAAATATTTGCTGACTTTCTGGGCTTTTTTGTTTCCTTGTAGCATTTATTTTACATTGGTTTAACTTCTAGAGAACATTATTATGGTTGGTGTCAATGACATTTCTTTGATCCATTTTTATACTTTTTTTTCATTTTTATACTCTTTTTTTCTACCCTTCATAGAAAACATCCTTTATAACAAAGAATTTTTTATTTTTTATTAATTTATTTTGATTTATCAACAATCACTTTCATAAGCTTTTGAGTTTTAAATTTTTCTCCCCCTCCCTCTGACCTCTCTCCTTAAGATGGTGCACAATCTGATATAGGCCATACATATACGTTCCTATTAAACATATTTTCACATTAGTGATGTTGTAAGTAAGAATTAGAACCAATAGGAGGAACTACCAAAAAGAGGAAACAAAACACAACAGAAGAAAAAAATAGCAAATATATGTTTCGATCTGCATTCAAACTCCTTAGTTCTTTCTTTGGATGTGGATAGCATTTTCAATCATGAGGCCTTTGGAGATGCCTATACAAATAATTTTTAAAAAAAGAATAAGATGAGAAAAATCAACCTAACTGATTAATACATCAAATAAGTCTGGAAGTGTATGGAGTTTTCCACACTGGTAGACCTCCTACCTCACCTCTACAAAGGAATGAGGGAAGGTGTCTTTTCATATCTCTTCTTTGGGATCAAGCTTGTTCTTTGTAATTTTGCAACATTCTTTTTTTATTGTTTTGTAAGTTTTTTTTCATTTTCATTGTAGTATTGTCATGTATGTTCTTTTCTTGGCACAGCCTACTTCCTTTTGTATCAGATCATATAAATCTTTCCATGATTCTATGTGTTCATCATATGTTGTTTCTTATATCATTCTAACATTCTATTAAATTAATGTAATACAATGCATTCAGTTGCTCCTCAGTCTATGGGTATCTATTTGCTTTTAGTTCTTTGCTACCAAAAAAATGCTGTTATAAATATTTTAATATATTTTCAAGCTTTCTTTTTATCAATGATTTCTATTACTAAGAGTAGAATCTCTGAGTCAAAGAGTATGGACATTTTAGCCACTTTATTTTTAATCATTCAAATTGCTTTCCAGAATGGTTGTATTGATTCACAACTCCATCAGCAATACCTTAAGTGTGCCAACCTTTCCACAACCCCTCCAACACTGGACCCTTTCTGGTTTGTTGTCATCTTTGCCAACTTTTTGGATGGTAGATGAAACCTCAGAGTTGTTTTATTTTGCATTTCTCTTATTTTTATTTCGATCATTCTTTCAAATTGTGAAGTTTGCATTTCTACTTGTTCATCTGGTCACTTATCCATTTAATAATGACTTCATTTTTTCTATATATCTTGTTTAAATAATTTAAGGTCAAACCTTTTTAACTGTGTGCCATATCTTTTTCTCATTACTGTTATTGTTTGTTATATATTCTTATATTAGATCCAACCGTTTGATAGTCTGACTGTGCCCAGACAGCTGAGTCAGGAATGACTCTCACATTCATATAAGTTTTTTCCTGCCTGTTAAAATGTAGTCAGTTTCATTTTTAAAGAATGCTATTTAGTGCTTACCATATCCATTGCTATCAACTCTTTTTTATCTCTATCTTTATTTCATTTTAATTTTTAAAATTAAATTTCAGTCAAGGAATATCTGTCTGTTCTCCCTCTCAAATATCCTCTTAAGTCTTCAATGAAAAAGAAAGAACAACAAAACTCCCATTAAACAAACAAACAAACAAACAAACATGTATAGTCAAACAATAAATTCTTCCCATTGGCCACGTTCAAAAAAAGAAAAAGAAAAAGAATGTCACTGCATTGAGTCCCTCACCTCTCTGTGAGGAAGAGGGTAGCGTGTTTTATCATGATTACTCTTGAACTGTAGTTGGGCTTTGCGTTAATCAGAGTTCTAAAATCTTTCATTGTTTATCTTTATGTTAAGATTGTTATTTAATAATAATAGTAGCTAGAATTTATATAATATTTTAAGGTTTGCTAAGCACTTTTAAAAATGTTATCTCATTTTATTCTTATTACAACTCTAGGATGTAGATACTACTCTTATCCCCATTTTACAGATGAGGAAGCAGAAATTAAGTGACGTGCTCAGCGTCACACAACTAGTAAGTGTTTGAGGACAGATTTGAATTCAGGTCTTTCTGATTCCAAGTCTAGCACTCTGTCCAGTGTGTCACTTTGCTGCCTAAATTGTTCTCCTGATTCTGCTCACTTCACTGTGAATCAGGTCATGTAAGTCTTCCTAGGTTTCTATCAAACCTTCCCTTTCATCATTTCTTATAGTACAATGGTACTCTATCACATTAATTGTTCAGGTATTTCCCAATAGATGGGCATTGCCTCAGTTTCCAATTCTTTGTTGCTGCAAAAAGAGTTCCTATAAATATTTTTGTACATATGAGTTCTTTTCTTCTTTCATCTCTTTGGGGTATAGAACCGAGAGTGGTATGCTTGGGTCAAAGGGAATGCACAGTTTAATAAGTTTGAGGGCATAGTACTAACTTGCTTTCCAGAATGACTGGACCAGTTTACAATTCCACCAAATGTGCTTTAATGTACCTGTTTTCCTGTAATCTTTCCAGCATTTGTCATTTTCTTTTTTTTTTGTCAACTTTTCCAATCTTCCAATTCTTTTTTGTTTTAAAGAAAACGTTCATGATATAGAAATGTGAGGTTCCTGTTAATCAACAAGTCTTTGAGGTTTTTCTCAATGTGAGCTCTTTAGGGTACTAACAATCGAGTTAAATTATTGACAATAAAAAAACCTCATTCTTAGCACATTCTGTCTAGGCACAATTTGGGGCACACTTGGTGATGCTGTTGTTCTTAAGGGATATGTAAATCTAGTCAGGAGGTGGGAGGTAGTATGCTCTATTCAGAAGTCTAGTGAGGAAGATGAAAATGCTTTGAAGTTGGTTTATTCTGCCCTGTCTCTCTCCAGCCATAAGCAGAGGTTGGTCATGTTATAGTTTCCACCCAGTCTAGAAACCTAATGTGGCAGTGGGTAGTCTTTGTCCTGATCCCCCTTCACTGACTGAGTGGGACCAAGGTATCCTGATCTGGAAGCCTAGTAAGACAGTGAGAGATGCCATCACCAGCTGAGGTTTAATTTGGAAATCCAAATATAATCCATGTCTATTCTTCTCCTGTAGCCTCATCCCTCACTGAAAGAGATAATGCCTCCTGTCCCCTAAAAGTAGGAGTTTTTAACACTATTTTGTGTCATGCACTCCTTTGGCAGCCTGGTGAAGTCACAACCTTCCTTCTCAGAATAAGATTTTTACCATTCTGGAGAGCACTTTGGAACTATGCCCAAAGGGCTATAAAACTGTGCACACCCTTTGATCCAGCAATACCACCGCTAAGTCTGTATCCCAAAGAGATCATAAAAAAGGAAAAAGGACCTATATATACAAAAATATTTACAGCAGTTCTTTTTGTAGTGGCAAAGAACTGGAAATTGAGGGGATGGCCATCAACTGGGAAATGGCTGAATGAGTTGTGGTCTATGAATGTAATGGAATACTATTGTGCTATAAGAAATGATGAGCAGGTGGATTTCAGAAAAACCTGGAAAAACTTACATGAACTGCTGCTGAGTGAAGTGAGCAGAACCAGAAGAACATTGTACACAGTAACAGCAACATTGTACAATGCCTCGCTTTGATAGATTTAGCTCTTCTCAGCAATACAATGATCTAAGACAGTTCCAAAAGACTCATGATAGAAAATGCTATCCACATCTAGAGAAAGAAGTACGGAGTCTGAATGCAGATTAAAACATACTATTTTCCCTCTTTTTTTTCTTTCTTATAGTTTTTCCCTTTTGTTCTGATTCTTCTTTCACAACATGACTAATGTGGAAGTATGTTTAACATGATTGTACATGTATAGCCTATATCAGTTGCTTGCCCTCTTAGGGAGGGGAGAGGGGACGGGGGGGGAGAAAACAATTTGGAACTCAAAATCTTATAAAAGTGAATGTTGAAAAAAATTTTAATAAAAAAAGAATAAAGTTTTTATTTTTGAAAAATTTCTAATAGAAGGCAAATGATAAGTTTCAGTTAGAATTGGTGAAAATAAAGATGTAATTTATTCTCATCCAAGATCATAGTCCCACCCCTATATGTATCCACGTACTCAATGTTCTACGGGTTAAGAATTCCTGCCTTAAAGAATCAAAAGCTCTTCCCAGACTAATATCCACATTGACATTAATCGCATAAACAAGGATAATAGGCTTCAATCTGATTTTTTTTTTTTTGGTATTTGACAGACATGTAGACATATATAGAATGCAAAAGGAGGTACAGTCAAGAAGTAAGCAGTTTTAGTAAGCATATTTGCTTTTGACTAGCGGCCAAGAAGGACAAACCTCGATCTGTTTCTCCTTCTGTCTTCTTCCCCTAACTGAGCAGGAAATAGAGTAGGAAGTGATCATCCAGTCAGTTTCAGCTAATACCATATTGCAAGAGAAACCCATCAAAGTTCCAGAGGAAGATGAGGAAGGAAGCTGGCATACAGAGATCAGATGTGCCCTGCCCCTCATTCTCTTTTGCATGGTGTAGAAGATGGAAAATCTTCCAGCTTTTCTTTCCCTAAATTCCTAAAGCTAATTTTAAAAAAAGTCACCAAGTCAGTGAACTTGCCTATTTGGCCAGTCTAAAGTTTCTATGTCAGTGCTTCTAGCAGTCCAAGAACCAAAGGCTTTTTTTATTCCTCCCCAAGACCCGAAATTTTAAAGTCCCTTGCAAAAATCAGCCAGAGTATATTTGCCATTTGTGATTGTATAGCACTAGTGTCAGAAAGCACAACACTTTAAAATAACAAAAGGATTATCCCAGAGGCTCAGGTAATCATCCCCATAGTATTTAAAGCAAACTACCTTAACTATGCATGCAAGAGGTATAGCTCATATAGGGCATTACCTGGGAGGGTGCTTCAGTGCTGAAATGTATAAATTACCTTCAAATTACTACATGCATATCCATAGTATGCAAGCAACTCATAATATACAGGAAAAGACAAGCTAGCTAACTATAAAAAATCTATAGGCTTATAAAAAGTAAACATGAGTATAATCATTAGCACATATGCAAATAAACAATGAGCAAAATTGTGAATAGCTGAGACAGATGTTGCTATACTACAAACATAACGGAAGTGTATAAGCAAATAAACATAATCATAAAATAAAACATAAACATAAGCATACAGTAATTCTTATGTGCATCAATAAGCCTGCAATTATACTCAAGGCAGACTTTATATGGCCAAGCCCTAGTATTGTCTTTTTTCTATAAGGGACAAGAAACTACTTCTTTTGGTTTAGTGGTAACAGTATAAATTTGTCTAGTCATAAATGGAACACCATGTTTGGATTCAGTCAAAGGGCCCCACTTGAGGACCTAGAGGGCCATGTGTAGTCTCAAGGCCGTAGGTTCCCCATCCCTGAACTCTTTTGTAATCTGGGGGCCTCTTTGGCCCTATACTTGAGCTGGTTGATGGTAATCATAATTATCCTAACTACAGGCTTTGTTGTTGTTTACTCATTTTCAGTCATGTCCAACTCTTTCTAAACTCTTTTTTTGGGGGGGGGGCTTCTTGGCAAGAAATACTGCAGTGGTTTGCCATTTCCTTCTCCAGCTTATTTTATGGATGAGGAAAATGAGGCAAAAATGGTTAAGTGACTTGCCCAGGGTCACACAGCTAGTGTCTGAGGCTAGATTTGAATTTCAGGTCTCCCTGACTCTAGGCCTGGCACTCTATCTGCTGTGCCACCTAGCTGCCTCTAACTTCCCTAAATTTGAACTTGTTGAAAGGCCAATATTTCTATGCTCCATAGGCTCTAGACTTTAAGAGTCTCAATAACTGGAGTTCCAGGCAAGAAAGAAATTTCTTCTGAGTTCAGTCTTTTTCCTTTGCATGAATTGGGATTCCCCTCAGATCCAGACAGTTGTTGTTAATGGAATGCAACATTTCCTCCTCTGGAAATGTCCCTCAAAGCCAGTATTTGACTCAGACAGTTTAATTGGTGGAAAGTCTCTTTTTCTCAGATTTCCCTGAGGTTGTATCCACTAATTCTCTCTACTTGCTCATCTAAGTCGAACTAAGCTCATCTAAGTCCACCTAACTCTCCTATGAGCACTAAGTGGTTGTAATGAATTGTTGTTATGGGCACCCTGCTACTTTCTAAGGCTGTTCTCCAAGCAGGTAGGTTGCCTGGTATCTCAACAGCTTTGTCTGGGATACCTTCTATTACTCTGGTAACATGTGTACCTTGAACACCAAAGTTTCTCACAGAACTCATTTACCTTCCTGGAAGTCTTGATGACATATTAATGACAACATAGTGTTCTTAACCTGGAGGGCATGAACTTTAAAATATAAATAGATAGATAATTATATTTTAATACAATTTTATTTTATGCATTTAAAAACATTATTCTGACAAGGGATCAATGGGCTGCCAAAGGAGCCTATGACATAAAAAAGGGAAAGGACCCTGAATTAGGACATCATGTCATCATTTCTATCTGCAAGAACTCTTTTTTTATGGGTTAAATTTTTAAATTAACCATCTTCTATCTTCTCTCTGTCCCTTCCTCTGCCCACCCTATGGATAATAATAATAATAAAAAGAAAAGCCAACCCTTGTAACAAATAGGCGTAGTCAAGCAAACCAGATTCTTGCACTGGCCATGTCCAAAAATGTGTCTCATTCAGCACATTGGCTCATATCCTCTCTGTCAAGAGTGGGACAGCATTCTTCATCCTTGGTCCTTTGGAGTTATGGTTGCTTGTCATGTTGATCAAAGTTCTTTAGACTTTCAGAATTGTTCATTTTTACTATGTTGCTGCTATAAATTGTTATCCTGTTTCTGCTCATTTCACTCATTTTCATATGAGTCTTCCTATGTTTCTCTGAAACTGTCCTTTTCACTGCACAATAATATTCTATTCCATTCACATACCATAATGTGCTGAGCCATTCCTGAACTCATAGACATCTTGTTTTCTAGTTCCTTGCCACTGCAAAAAGAGATGCTACAAATATATGTTTGTACATATAGCACCTTTACCTTTTTCTTTGATTAGTTCTTCTAAGCTGAACTCATAGTTAGTAGGCATCTTTCAGCCAAGAGGAAAAGGTCATATATGTGCACAAGTTATGCTCTATGAATGTAATGGAATACTATTATGCTATAGGAGATGTTGCTATCTTTGATATCCTGATGGCTTTGTGGATTTTAGAGCACTATGACATTTCTTGTTCTTTTGTTTCTGGGTTTCTGAATGAGTTCATTCAGTGATGTAGCAATAGCAGCATAGTTCTGAGCAAATTTGTGATAGTAACCACCAGATCCTAGAAAGGTTCTTTGATCTTGAAAATTCTGTGAACTTGGTCAATTCAAGAGCACCTATGTCTTTTCTGGATCAGTGCTCACATACCTTGTTGAGATCCTATGTGACCCATAAACTTAATAGAAGCTCTGCAAAACTCTCACATGTTAATTGATAGTTTCAGAACAACTTTCTCTATCTGATCCAAAACTTTAATTGGTCTCTGTTCATATTCTTCCATTGTTTTACCAATGAGAATGAAGTCATCTAGCTACACTAGTCCTTCCAGGTAATACATGTCTTTAATTATTTTCTCCACCAGTGGTTGGAAAGTGCCCCTAAGATGTCTTGAGGCATATGCTTAAATTGGTAAGATCCTTCCATGCAAATGAAAGCCATCTTCTCTTTGTCCTCCTTGGCAATAGGAATGTGATAGTATCCTTTGTGTAAATTCAGGAATGAGAACCGCTGGCTGCCTAGCAGACAATCTAGGATATCTTAACTCATTGGTATAGTTTACCAGTCTACTTAAGTTCTTATGTTTGATGTTCAGTAGTCTACACATATTCCTTTCTTTCCATTTTTCTTCTTTTTTCTTTTTTTGAAAATGTTTTGATGTATTTGTTTTTAATTTTTTTTTTTAGTTTTCAACATTCACTTCCATAAGCTTTTGAGTTTTAAATTTTCTCCCCCTCCCTCCCCACCTTCCTCACCAAGTTGGCATGCAATCTGATATAGGCTCTACGTATATATTCCTATTAAATATATTTTCACATTAATCATGTTGTAAAGAAGAATTAGAACCAATAGGAGGAACCACAAGAAAGAAGAAACAAAACAAAACAGAAGATAAAAAGAGCAAATAATAAGTTTCAGTTTGCATTCAGACTTCATAGTTCTTTCTCTGGATATGGATAGCATTTTCCATCATCTAAGACTTTTGGAGAAGTCTTAGATCCTTGCATTGCTGAGATGAGCTAGTCTCTCAAAGTTAGTCACCGCACAACGTGGCTGTTACTGTGTACAAAGTTCTCCTGGTTCTGCTCACTTCACTCAGCATCAGTCCATACAAGTCTTTCCAGGTTTTTCTGAAGTCCATTTGCTCATTGTTCCTTATAGCACAATAGTATTCTATTACATTCATATACCACAACTTGCTCAGCCATTCCCCAATTGATGGGCATCCCCTCAATTTCCAATTCTTTGCCACCACAGAAAGAGCTGCTATAAATATTTATGTACATGTGGGTCCTTTTCCCATTTTTATGGTCTCTTTGGGATACAGCCCTAGAAATGCTATTGCTGGGTCAAAGGGTATGCACATTTTTATAGCCCTTTGGGCATAGTTCCAAATTGCTCTCTAAAATGGTTGGATCAGTTCACAACTCCATCAACAATGCATTAATGTTACAATTTTCTCACATCTCCAACATTTATCATATTCCTGTTTTGTCATGTTAACCAATCTGATAGGTGTGTTGTGGTACCTCAGAGTTGTTTTGATTTGCATTTCTCTAATCAATAGTGATTTAGAGCATTGTTTTTTTGCTTTTTAGGCAATTGGGGTTAAGTGACTTGCCCAGGGTCACACAGCTAGTAAGTGTCAAGTGTTTGGTCTGAGGCCGGATTTGAATTCAGGTCCTCCTGACTTCAGGGCTGGTGCTCTATCCACTGTGCCACCTAGCTGCCCCCTAGAGCATTTTTTCACATGACTATAGGTAGCTTTAATTTTTTCATCTGAAAACTGCCTGTTCACATCCTTTGACCATTTACCAATTGGGGAATTCCATTCTTCTTTTGTACCCTTACTGTAGGTAATATATAAGGGCTATTAGACTCTATGATGATGCTAGAACTCATTGACCAGTGGTTCTATCAGATGCTTTCTAAAATCTGACATTACAGATAAAGAAATCTTTTTAGATTATTTTCAGAACAATCAGGAGTCAATAAATTTGATTTAGTAGGTTGTTCTCAGGCACATCTCATACCCCACTCATGAGGGGAGAACATGCTTATCCTTTTGCTGAGCTTTTGCCTCATCTGCTCCTTTCTGTTTTCCGGTGCTTAGTAGTCCTCAAAGTCAAATGGCTTAGGATGCACTTCTGAATTTGAAGACCCATTGCTCACATGGTGTTCATTTACTTCTTTCTAATTCCCTATAGGTTTCTGCATAGGCTGAGTTTATTGTCAAATATGTGTGTATTTGGTCCAGCTTATTGGTTGCAGTGCCTTGCTAGTATTTTGAATGAAGTAGAATTGGTTCCAGTGAGTGCTGATACTTGAGTAAAAAATGATAGATCTAAATATACCAAAGTTATAGAGTTTACCTTCCTGTTAACACTAATAATTTTCATGGGAAGAGAAGGGAATAAGCATTTACATCGTACCTCCGATGTGTCAGGCATTGTGCTAAGCCTTTTCCAAATATTATCTCATCTGATCCTCACAACAGACCTGTGAGATTAGTGCTATTATTATCCCTATTTTATAGTTGAGGAAACTGAGGCAGATAGAGGTGAAATGATTTGTCCAGAGTCACATAGCCAGTAAACTGCAGACTGGATTTGAACTCGGGTCTTCCTGCCTCTAGTCCCAGTGTGCTCTCCACTGTGCCACCTAGCTGCCTCAAGAAAGACAAGAAAGCTGCCTTTCTTGGGAAATTTAAAGCTAATCTTGTTATGTCCCAAATATGGGTAGTCTTTATTCCAGGCCTCCAAATCTAGGTCTTTTCATAAACTATAAAGGTACTTTCCTCAAATGTCTCACATATTATGATTAGAATTTAATAGACATTTGGGATCCACTGTCCAGGACAAAAGTGCAGTCCATATCCTCAGTTTTCATTTTAATTTTTGCGAAGGGCCCTAAGAGTCAAAATGCAATAGCCTCATAAGAAATTGATGGGGTGATTTTCACTACTCTTGGGGTATGAAATGACTTCCTCTTCTAGTCCAATCCCCTTTTCCCAATACCTAGAAGTCAGTCCTCCCACCTGCCCACTAGCTCTGGATTTTCTTTTGGGTTAAGGCATGAATTATATTCCCTTCTAAGCCACAGTAATAGCAAAGGATAAGTCTGCTTCCCTAAATGTGTTTTGCTGGTGATATTCTTGTATCAGGCCATTACGGCCTCTATTCTCTTTTCTCTGACTTTTCCTGGGAGACCAGTTTTATCCACTGTTGTCATCTGATCCTCTGTAGACTTCTGCCTTTGATTCCATATCTGCAGTGTGTCTCAATCCCTTTGTGTGGTGACCCACACAGGAGAAAATGATACTAGGCCAGCTGAAGTTAAATCCCTCTTTCCCAAGGCACTCCTTATCTTCATCACAATTAGTGGTTGTCTCAGCTCTGGTAGCTGTGGCCATGCAGATGTGCCAATGAGGGCTAGGTACAGCACAGGTTTATGTATCATACATACTCCTACTTATTTGTTGCAGAAAGACCTTATTGGCTTCTTCAGGTGGCTTTCTCTTCTTCTCCTCTTCTCTGTGAAAAAGAATTTACTCATACCATAGAGTTATAAAGCTTTTCACCTCTATGCTGAATAGTGGAACATAAAAATGTAATATATGCTTCCCTTGGAATCTCATCCCTACTGTACTATATCTTTAGTTATCACAAACATGCTTGCCTTGTAACTTGAAGCTGTGAGGCTTATGGAGCTTTTAAATCCAAGAGCAATTCCTCCAAGACTCTCTATCAGTCTACTTCCTTTTCATGATTTTGTTACTGACTCATGTATCTGACATTGGGCAAATTCAAACTTCCTATGATTATTCTCTTGGGGGTGGGGGATGGAGTGGCAGAGAATGATTCCTATACTGAAAAGATCCTCAAGTTGGGTCTGTAGTATCTCTGGGGGGAAATCCCATTGGAGGCAAAACAAAATATGAGAGACAAAAAATTAAAATAAGATTTTAAATGCCAAAATGGGGGAAGCAGGGAATGAAATCAGTGAATTAGCACAAAGATATTTATATTAAGCAACTGAGATATGAAAGAATAAATGAAACATGGTATCTTCCAGACAGTATCAACAAAAGCTGGAATCAGTATCTGTCTCTAGTTAATCCTGTCTTCTCTGTGGTTGAGGCAAAATTCAGGTTACTGGAAATGCTTGGGTAAAAAAAGGAGCATAGCATATTACCATGTTTGTTTATAGGGAGGCACTGGAGGGCAAGTTGGGGAAAGAGAAGACTTTTCTTAGAATTTTCCTCAGACCTTAAGGAAGATGATACAACTAGTGGCATCAGCTTGAGTTTTCTGCTCTGAGGGGCCTGTAGGGTCCTCAGTATCTCCCTTTTCTGCCACAGATCAGTCCTATTTTTTTCCTTTCTGCTTTTGATGGTTGCCACTGGATTACTGGTTCTTTCTTGCCAAGTTCTGAATGTCCCTACTTCCCTGCCCCACTGCCAGACCTTCAAAATCTCTCTGGACTCCAAGTCCCTATCACTTCATTTTGTACTGGTTTCCTGTTTTATAGAAGACCCACAGAACATACCTAAATTTCCTTAGCCCATCTGAATGGTCTTCCTGTCAATTTAATTCTAGTTCACTTTTTCAGCACTTTTCACACAGAAAAGTCGTTTCACCCAATAAAATCTTCACATAGACTTCCAAGTCTTTGATTGATTGGTTAACTGAGACTTGTTGCTACCTCATTAAGGAATAGACATCTTATTACTTACTTTAAATTGAGTAGGTCAACTTGATTAATTTACTCCATCAATACCTGACCCTTACATTTTTATATTTTCTTATTTATGGAAAATTTGCTTTTGGTCAGGGGATATGGATAAAATGCTCTTGTTTATGGGAAATCCAAATAGAATCCATGTTTACTCTACTCCAGGAACTTTAGCTCTCACTGAAAGAAGGTTAATATCTCCTGTCCCTTTAAAGTGTCAAAACAAATTCCTAGATCACATTATACTAACATTTATTATACAAACAAGGATGTTGGCATTTATCCAAACTTTTTTTTTTTGCACTTATCAGACATGTGGACCTACCTTGAATGTGAAGGAGGCAGTCAAGAAATAAATTATTTGAGTAAGTTATCACAGTCAATCATGGGGGAAAGAAGTGAAAAAACAAGAGTTTTAGGCTTCAGTCTCAGTCTCATTTTCTTCCCTTGCCTTGACTGAAGGAGGACTTTGTGGATTTTAGAGATTTCTCGTATTCTCATGTTTGCTTTGGGAGACAAGATGGATTGATAGAGCATTTATTAAGCACTTAACTCTGTGCAAGGCACTTGCTAAGCACTATGAATACAAATAAAAAATATATTCCTTACCCTCAAAGAGCCTGTATTCTAAAGACAACACATAAAAAGAAGCTGAAAGGGGGAAGGAGAAAGATCCCTGAATGGGGGCAAAGTTGTAGTGGAAGAGGTGGAAAAATTTGGAGAGTTAGAAGTAGAGCTAAGAGAGAAGTGAGCATGGGTGACTTGGGCACTTCGTGAAATGGTGGTCCTGAGTAAAATACTCACTCATCAGAGTACAGGATTGGAAGCAGAGACATCTCTGGGTGGGAAGGCTGTTGGTAAGGGCATTGAAAAGTCTGGAAAGTTAGGAGTGGAACATGGGGAGAAGTGAAGATGGGATACAGATTCAATGCTTTTCAAAGAGTCCCCCAGAAAAGCTACACCATGCCCAAGGGAGGCATCCTGGGGTCTTCAGCAAAATGACTTCCAGGAACTGTTACCCCTTTGCCATATGTGATCCTTAAGACTAAATTCACTCTGTAAGTACTTGTGGGAGAGTATGACATAGACTTTTGAGGGGTGCACTGTACCAACTATTTTTACTCTACCACATTAGAAAATACCCCTTTCTAAAAGCTAATTTAGACTGACTGATTAATGGGTATCAACTGTAATCACAGAAGGTAACACACTGGTGGGTGCATGTGAGCTATATAGCATTAGAAAGATACCTTCTCAGCCCCTTGGGGTTAACTTCAGAATCCTAAGGGAATTTAGTAGTCTTGCTCTGGGGACCCAACTAGTCAGTCAGTAACAGTGGGATAGTTACCTCAGAGAATGAGCTATACTGGCATCAAAAGATCAGACATATATCTTTGACTTTGCTCTTTATTTTTCCTCTTGTAAAGTTTACAAGATGGAAGATATACCTGCTTCTCTTTTCCACAAATTAGAAAGCCAAAAAAAAACCCCTATCACCAAACTAGTGAACTCTGGGCCATTTATAGCATCAGATGTCTCTATGGCAATACTCTACATTGTAGAGGAGAAGCTAAGAGTTGCATAGGAAGTAAAAGAATTGCCTTACTGTGGTGGGGACCCAATTGAGATGAGATAATATAATCTTGTAGTGGACCCATTTGCCTCAGTTAGGTAGTTTCCTCCAGCTTCATTAAGCAGCACTGAAGTAGTAGGTGAAGAGGTAGATGGTAGGATTGATGGCAGAGTTGTGGTTTGCCAAGGCATGCATATGGATAGGACAATGGGGCCAAGGGATTTGAGTATAGAGGATGATATAATTTGAACTGGTTTACCAGATGGTTAAGATTGGGAAGGGAGGAAAATAGTTAGAACAGGAGTGATGACTTAGAAGAATACTGGAGCGATGATAGGATTGGAGGTCCTGGTAAGATTGTATAAAGTGTCAGGAGTGGTGGAGTGATAGAACAATGGATACCTTCCACAGAAATGGGAAACTTAGGAAGAGAGGTGTAATTGGGAGTGGGAAATAGTGACTTCTGTGTTGGACATGCTGAGATAATCATGAGACAAATAGATGGAACTATCCTAGAGAAGGGTTATCTGATTTACTCCTTTTGGACAAGTTTAACCTTCTATTGCTATAGTAAAGTAATGAGTTCCATCTCACTGGTACTGGTGATGGGGTATTTATGTCTCACCCTTTGTCAACTGTATTCTTTGCATTGTTGTATATCTGAGGTCATTAATATTACAGAAAATTATGCATATGGTGGTATGTTTTGAATAAAAATGCACCCTTTGGAGAAATGTTTTAATGCATAAAATGTGATGGAAAGAACATTGGGGTAGAAATTAAGTAATGTGTTTTTGTCTGTCTTCTGCCACCCATTAGCGTTGTCACCATTGACACCATTGTGATAATAGACCAGTCCTATGTCCTCTCTTTCAAAGTGCTTTACCTACATTATCTCATGTTATCATTATAGCTACCCTCAAGGTAGATAATATAAATATTATTATTTCCATTTTACAGATGAGTAAACTGCGACTCAGAAATATTGAGTAGTTTTCCCAGATGGGAAGTGGATGAAGTAGTATTGTAATCCAGGTCTTCCTGACTCTAAATTAATTATCTTTCCATTATACTGTTTTAAGGTTCTTTCCAGCTCCAAATTTCTTCAATTCCTAAGTGCCTGATAAGCCTTTTGACAAAGGGGCTAAAAGCAATACTTTGCTCCCCTGTGTTTAAAACCTAATAAGGCTCTCTGTACTAGAAGATTTAGCACGTCTTTGATAATTTAAGAAATATTACAATTTCACTTTTTAATTTTTCTTCTATATTCACATTTTAGCAAGATGATAACACAAATTTTTTGGTGCAGGGTAATTTCTTCCCTGAAAATGTTGAAACCATTTGCATAAATATTTGTGTTATTTACAATTACAATTATAATTCAATTACAACTGAAGTTTTTTTAAAACTTGGGACTCTGGAATCACTAACAAGTAGTAGTTGTTTAAATCTAAGTTCATATCTGGATTCAGACACTTATTAGCTATGTGACCCTGGGCAAATCACTTAAACTCTCAGTTTCTTCATCTGTAAAATGGGAATAATAGCACCTACCTCTCAGGGTTATTGTGAGAATAAAATGAGATAATATTTATAATATTCCTTGAAGGAATAAAGTGCCATTATTAAAGTGCTATTATTATTACATAGCTAATTTAATAATCAATATTAGAAATAGTTAAATTTTTCTTTATAAGAGAAAATATACCATAGTTCTTAGAGATTTGTTTTCAATAATCTGGAGCTAGGTTTTCAGCTTTGTAGATCATTTACCTTGTTATCATAGAAAACTTACTTAAGTTCTGGTTGTTTTTTTCTTAGGGCCAGTCAGGTTTTTAAAAATATTCTGATAATTGAAGTTGACATACGGAAATGGCACCAAGGCTGTTCTGACTTAAAAGTGGGTCCTATTTCAGCAGTGAGTAAAGACTGTTTTATTTCTGGTTTCCTCGATCTTTTTGCCACTGGAGAGATTTGATTTGGTGAACCATAGGCACCAAAGGGTTTCACTGGCTTGGTTCTGTTCAAGTGTAAGCCTACTCATTCTCAGTGCATTCTTTCAGAAAGTATACTTCTTAGCCTCTAAACAACAGAAATTCCCTCACATTTTCTGGCTAGCTGGTTAAAGACACTGTACTTGATGTATAGGATAGAAAATTTGGTCTCCTAATTTTACAATAGCCAAAGGAAAGTAGAGAAAGCAATTTTATAGGGAATTTGAACTGTAGTAATCTAGAGAGGTCAGGACTAAATAAATTGCGTTTATTATGTAATGAGTTATTGTGTACAGCATTGGTCTCTTATTATAGCTACATATGTAAAATCAAGAGGAGAGTTAATGCAATTCTTTAAATAATTCAGGCCCATAAATCTGTTATTGAGAAAATAAAGGGAATGATACATATTAGTCATCTATATTGATCAAATTCACTGAGTGATTATTTTGTTCTCCATTATGCCTATAGACTGATCGCCTTGGTGTACCTCACACATAGCTCCTTCTAGCTGTTGAAATTGCAGGAAAATTCATGGAATTAATATTAATGTGGGTGATGAATTTGACTCCCTCACTGCTTGGCTTATGGAACTAATGAAGGACTTTATCCGTAGGCTTTAATATGTTCTTCAAGGTAACCTACACCATTGGTTACTGTTCTCTATTGAGAGATGTTTCCATTTTCTAAACATTTCTCAACTAGAGTAGAGCAAAGCTGTGATTGAAATCTCAGACTAAAGATTTTGAAATTTCTCATTTTCTTTACTTGTCATCAGAGAGAGAAAGCCAGAGAAAGAAGAAAAAAGATACTTAAAAAAACACATGGTTTGTATTCATCAACTAAGTTCCTCAGCCCCTTTGAACTTTCATTTAACTATCTTTAAAATGAGACCATTACATTAGATGATATATAAGGTTCCTCACAGCTACAACTTTTTAAGATTATCAGAGCCTCTGATGTTATTATTAGGGTCTTGAAATTTTTCTTCCAAATCACAGCAATTGAGCAGTTAAATGTCCTCATTGAGTGACCTTACTGTGGCTTATATATTATGTAATTACAAAATAATAAAGAATATTATTTCTGAGAAGTATTTTATTTGAGCAGGATCCCAATGCATACATACATTCTCTACTATTGTTTTTTTTAGAACTTTTATCAATTTTTTTTTGTTGTTACATCAGTCATTTCTGGATATACTGCCTTCTACCACCAAATGAGTTTAGTCACTGCATCACTTGGTTATGCTCAACAGCTTATGTGCCGTACTACACTCCTCCTCCCTTCATTGTGTACTCCAATGGAGTAGGTGCTTCCATGCTTCTTCTGTGGGGTCAAGACTGGCCACAACAATGACTAGTTGGCATTTGAATTTTTTTTGCACCTACCTCCCAGGGTCATTGTGAAGACAAAATGAGCTAACAATTGTAAAGTACTTAGCACAGTGCTGTATAAATGTTAGCTATCACTATTAAGCATTCATGTTATTTTTATTTAAATTATTGTGGTTAGTCAGAAAGTATTTATTAAGTGCCATTTTTAATATATTTATTAAGTGCCAAATATGGTGCCAAGTACATTATAAAGAAAGGCAAAAAAGCAGTCCCTCCTCTCAAGGAGTTTATATCCTAATGGGAAAGACATCTTGTTAGTAACTAGGTACATAAAAGAGGCATAGAGAAAAAATGAAGGTAATCTGAAAGGGGAAAGCATTTTCAGCAGGTTGGGAAGGCAGGACTAGAAAAGGCTTAAATACGATACAGTAAACTTTTATTTATTTTTATTTTTTCTTTTTATTTATTTTTAAAATTAATTTCTTTTTAGTTTTCAACAATCACTTCCATACACTTTTGAGTTTAAAATTTTTCTGCCCCTCCCTCCCCAAGTTGGCATGCAATCTGATATAGGCTCTACGTATACATTCCAATTAAACATATTTTTACATTAGCCATGCTATAAGGAAGAATTAGAACCAATAGGAAGAACCACAAGAAAGAGGAAACAAAACAAAACAGAAAAACAGAGCAAATAGGGGCAGCTAGGTGGTGCAGTGGATAGAGCACCAGCCCTGAAGTCAGGAGGACCTGAGTTCAAATCCAGCCGCAGACCAAACACTTGTCACTTACTAGCTGTGTGACCCTGGGCAAGTCACTTAACCCCAATTGCCTAAAAAAAAAAAAAAGCAAATGGTATGCTTTGATCTGCATTCAAACTCCACAGTTCTTTCTCTGGATGTGGATAGCATTTTCCATTATAAGACTTTTGGAGATGTCTTAGATCCTTGAATTGCTGAGAAGGGCTAAGTCTATCAAAGTTAGTCAACAATGCATTAGTATTCCAATTTTCCCACATCTTCTACAACATTTATCATTTTCTACAACAAACATTTATTAAGCACTTACCATGTGCCAGTCACTATGCCAAGAGCTAGAGATACAAATAAGAAAAAGACAATCCTTGCCCTCAAGGAGCTTACTATCTAATGGGGGAAGACCTCACACAGAAGGAAGCTGGCAGTTTTGGGGGTGGAGTTGATGGAAAGTGGACTGAGCTGGAAGTTCAAATCCTGCCCTCAATAAAGTAAAGCTTTGGGAAGAGCCTCATGTTCCAGCCTCCAGCCTTCCTTCTTGCAGAAGTGGGGCTTGAGTCACACCAGAATGAATCCAGGAAAACCCCAAAATGGAGATTTAAGGGGCAGGATGTTCCAGACATGGGGTAACTGCCAGGGCAAAGACATAGAGATAGGAGATGAATCACCCTATTTGAGAAACTAACTACAGGTGGGCCAGTGTAATTGGATCATAGGATAAAGGAAGGGAAATAAAGTGTAAGAAGGCTGGAAAGAGGGGCAGCTAGGTGGCATAGTGGATAGAGCACTGGCCTGAAGTTAGGGGGACCTGAATTCAATACAGTCTCAGACACTTACTAGCTGTGTGACCCTAGGCAAACCATCTAACCTCAATTGCCTCAAAAAAAAAGGCGGGGAGAAGTCTGGAAAGATAGGAAGGGATTACATTGTGAAGAAATCCAAAAAGGGATTTTATATTTAATCCTGGAAGTAATAGGGAGTGAGCCACTGGAGCTGGGGCTGGAGGAGAATGTAATATAGTCAGACTTGTTCTTTTAAAAAATCACCTTGTTAGTTGAGTGGAGGACGGACTGGAGTAGGGCTATATGAAAGAATGTTAGAAGTTACTAAAAATATGAGAAACAAAATTTGAGGTTTGACCTAACACCCATTAAATTCACAAAGATGACAAAAGACTAGAGTAGTCACTGTTGGAGGGGTTGTGGGAAGATGGGCACACTAATGCATTGTTGGTGGAACTGTGAATTAATATAACTGTTACTAGAAAGCATTTTGAAATTATGCAAATAAAAGTACTCATACCTTTTGACTTAGAGATTCTACTGCTAGGAGTGTAACCCAAGGAGGTCACTGATAAAAAGAAAGCCTGTGAATACACCAAAATATGGATAGCAGTACTTTTGTGACAGCAAAGAAATAGTAACAAAGGATATGCCCATAGATTAGAGAATGACTAAAACAACTGTGGTACATGAATGTGTTGGAAATATTACCACACTGTAAGAAACAACAAAAATGATGAAGATACGGAATCTTGGAAAGACTTACATGAACTGATACAAAGTTAAGGAAGCAGTACCAAGAAAACAATATACACAATGACTGCAACAATGTAAATGCAAAGAGAATCAATAGAAAGTGAATGCCACAAAATTACAAAGAACAAGCTTATCCTCAAAGAAAAGATATGGGAAGACACCTCCCCCGTACTCCTTTGCATTGGTGGGGAGCCATCCAGTGTAGAATATTGTGTATATTGATACAGTTTTTCATTGTTTTGATGAGTTTTGTTGATTTTTTTTCTTCCTCCTTTCTTTTTTTCTTTCAAAAAAGCCTTTGTTATATGAGACAGCTTTGTATGAAGGGGAGTGGGGGAATTTATGTGAAGTGAAAACAAAATGTATCAATAATTTTTTAAAAGGCCATTTCAGTAATGCAGGCAAAAGATGATGAGGGCTTAAAACAAGGAAAATTTGTGATTCAAGAGAAGGGGAACGAATGTGAGAGATGTTATGAAAGAAGAAATGACAAGATTTGGTGATAATGCTAAGAGAGTGCCTGGGGCATGGTTGGCACCTGACATAACTTGAATGGGACAGAAGAATACAGGATGGCCCTCAGGTTCTGAGCCTGGATGGCTGGGAAGATGGTGCTACTCTCAACAGTAATAGGAAAGTTTGGGATGGGGAAGGATTTGGGAGGAAGGATAATGAGTTCTGTTTTAGACATTTGAGTTTGATACAATAAAGTCAATTTGAGATGTCATAGAAACAGTTGGAGATGCATTACTGAAGAAATTACGCCTGGATATATAGATTTGGGGATTATCTGCATAGAAATGATAATTCAACTCATAAGAGCTGAAGAGATCACCAAGTCAGATAGCATAGAGCAAAAAGGGAAGAGGTGCCTAGTACAAGAGAGCACCCTCATTAGAGGCCGTGTCATGGGTGGAGAACTCAGAAGGAGCACTGAGAAAAAGTGGTTGGACAGATAGGCAAAGAACCAGGAGAGAGCAGTGCAATAAATTGTTGTTGTTGTTGTTTGTCTTTCATTCTCAAAGAGGACCATGAGTCAGGAAAATGATGCCATTATTAGCAAGTGAATTGGATTTAAGTGACAGAGGGTTGTGCAAAGTCACTCACTTTTGCCTCCAGAGACAACTGGGCACAGTTGCAAAAATATAGATCAGGACGATTGGATGTGGCCCTGGATGCAGAGTGTGAAAAAAATGTAGAGATGAAAGGATGCCTTTGTACTGGCTCTCCCCTGTGCCTGGAAGGTTCTCCCTGTTCATCTTCACCTCTTAGAATCTCTGATTTCCTTTGGGACTCAGCTCAAATGCCACCAAGAAAATTCATACCACCAAAGCTTTTGGCACTATGAAATGGTTCAGCATCAGAAACTGACAGGATTTTATCGGTGGTCCCTAAAGAAGGGACATTACCATCTACATTGTTACTTTACCCTAAGAATTATGACATCCCTTCCATCTGACTTGGAACTGAAACCTTCCTTATGTTGTCTTCCCCATTAGAATGGGAGCTCTTTGAAACGAGGATTGTCTTTCTTTTCCATTTATACCCCCCAGGGCTTATCATAGTGGTTTGCATATTGTAAGCACTTAATAATTGCTTTATTCATTCATTTACCTTCTAGAGGTCACTTTGGGTTTACACTCTCTCTCTAGGTGTAGAAGCCTGCCCCTCTAAAGGTTACTTTCTAGCTACTCCATATGTATCTTATTTGTACCTATTTAGTTACATGTCTCCCATGCTAGGATAAGCTCCTTAAGGACAGGGGCTATTTTTGCCTCTTTTGGACAAGCTTCTTACTAGCTTCCAAATGGTGAGGTTGCCCCCTCCAAACCCCTTTGAAAAAATTGCTGTCATTGGCAAATAGACAGTGGTACATTTTGAACACATTGTCCGTATCTCCAGTCCAGAACAGTTAGCCCTCTGGGTTTCTCGGGAGACATAAACATTGTCCTTTTCACTTGCTTCCCCAATGCCATGCAGGAAAAGGTCTCAAAACAGTGTGTGTGTATGAGGATCTGGAGCAGTCCCACATGTACAGGTGAAAACCACATCCGTACTGAAATACAAAGGTGTGTAGATTCAACAAATAAGGAACATGTTGCAGAGTTTACCAGAGATGACAGCTTGCTTAGTTTTCAGCCAGTGCCTCACTTGGTGTTAAATGAAAAAAAAAAAAGGCAAAGAAAATAGACTTCCTACTTCAGAAGGAAAGCTGATCCCTTGAGAGCTTCCCAGACCACATGGGACCTTGCCCTAAGGGAATTAGGACTTGGCATTGACTGGAAGTTAACCCGTTTGCTCCCAATTGAGAAACGAGGCTTGGTACCTACCAATTGCTCTCAGTCCTAGGATTTGGGGTACTTTATTGTCTCCATTTTCCACAATTTGACACTAGTGAATTTTGTTTGCTTGAATGTATATTTCTAGCACTTGGCACAGAGCCTGGCATTTAGTAAGAGCTTAATAAATGCTCTATTTGTCTCTCTATCTCTCTTCACAAATAAGTGAATACAATGTAATTTTACTTTATTCTGGTAAAAGAAACCATTTCAGCCATTTCCTTAAATTTATTTTGTGAAAGATAAGAGAACTGAGAAGTAAACATATGACTTTTTTAGAGGAAACAGTTTTATCAGATGTATTAAAGAGATAATCTGTTAGATTCTTTCCCTACGGATAGGGAAATAGAATCTTGTAGGGCCATAGGCCTTCCAAGAGAAGACTGATTACTTTGTGTGGTTTATAGAAACCAGTGTCATTACTTTATGGTCATTATGAGTTAGAAATCTGTTTGGAAATTACCCATGTAGTTAAAGGTTGAAAGTTAGGAGTAAGGAGGATTTAGCTTTCCCCCCTTTTATAGTACTGTAACTATCCTGTTTGGTTCATGGGGGCTGCTGACTGTACTCTTCTAGCTAAGCATTGTTTGAGAGGAGAATAAGAAAAAGTTGGGGTTATAGGGCCCTCCTTTGCCCCTCTGCACTCAGATGTGTACTTAGTTAGTGTCCTTTTGTGTTGAGAGGAATAGGAGCTCAACTGATGTTAGATAATCCAAAATGAAGAAAATGTGACTTTTGTTTTGGAAAGGAAATGTAAATAATCTGTTAAATATCTCGATTATTTATAACTGCATATCATTTGTATATTTCTGTGTGTTTCAAAGGAACACGAAGCTCTGAGGGCCTCTGCCAAATGCTATAAATTTGAATCTTAAATGTCTACTGCATTTTAAAGATAATCTAAGTGATAGACTAAATGATTTGTATTTCATGGATTTGTAGACTCATAGGACCAAAAAATGACTTTAATTGCCCATTCAATCCATTTCCCTGCTTCTAACAAAAACAGTATTTAAACCACCCACTGGAAAGGCAGATCTGTTTGTTTATTTAAAATAGCCATAGGTGGGAATTTGGTCCCCTTTTGTCACCAAGTATGATACCTTGGATTCACAAGCCTTACAATCAGGGGTTCTTCTAACATATAGTCTAAGGCACTTCTGTTTCACTTTAAGCACCTTCCATCCTATTTTACATATAGTCCACTCATCCAAAGATTAAAAACTGTCAATGTCTCAGCGCTTATTCGTGTTTTTAAAGAATGGTTATATTCATGTTTGAAGGTTATTTTAGCATTCCCAAACTAGTCTGACAGATGTTGAGAATGGCACCCTGTGATTTCCACATTCTACACCCTTACTTACATACTATGATAGGAGACAGGATGGGGACCAGACCTGTGATTTCACTGGCATAGGGAACTTGTGGGTGAGAAAATTCCCTGTGCTAATGCAGGTCTGCACCTCTCTAACTGGTGTCCTTGGAGAGTTGCCCTTACACTTCCAAGTACAGATGGGCAAACCCACAACTGCAGCCCTTTCATATTCTCTCTTCAAACAGTACTGGAAAAATGAAATCCTCCTTATCCCAGGCTCAGACCAGACGAATGATCTCCAAACAGATTTTATCTAACTTATTGTTAACTCTGAGAGGTTAAGTGATTAGCACAGGGTCATATAGCCAGTAGGTGGGACTTCAACCAGATCTATCTGACTTTGAGGCTGGTTCCCTATACATGATGCCATTCTGCCTCTTCTTATCACAGATGATATCATACTTGTTTTTTTTAAATTATGGCTATAAATATGATCCATGGAGGACCATAGGATTTATACACTCTCTGTTTTACAGATGAAGAAACAGAGGGCCGGAGAGATTAAGTGATTTACTAGATGTCACAGAGGTAATAAATAGTAGAGAATGGAGCTGAATCCAGTTCTTCCATTTACTTTGTGGTCCAGTCTGACCATAAGATACTCTTTAGACCTGTGTCATTTTATATTTATTCAGTTTAATTTTCCCTCTTCTCAGTTGCATTATATTAAACTTTATCCTGTTTAAATCTTTCCATTTTCCAACTTATCATAGGATTTAGAACTGGAAGAAAAGATATTTCAATCCAGCACCCTCATTCTACAGATGAAGAAACTGGTGCTGAGATAGATTGTAACTTCCCAAACTTTACATAGGCACAAGTAGAAGAGGTGGGATTTTAAATCTTGGTCCTCCATGATAATTTTGGATTTTAATCAGGTTCTCCATGATGTGACATGTAGTTACAGCAAAACTTATTTTCAGGTTCCTGCCCATTTTTAAAGGTTCTTCATTGCTGGGTGGTATGATTTTTAACCACTTTTGGTGCCACACACCTTCCTCTCCACCATGTTCCCCACCCCATCTTAGATTATCTGCTGGTTCCAGAGTCTCTGCAGCCCTCAGAAATACTTCTGAGTGGGGAGTAACCACCCTAGAGAGTCTGATGATGGCCTGGGTCAGTCCCAGAGGGCAGAGGGAAATTCCATCTACCTCTTGTTCTCCATGCTACGAAGCTGCTTTGACTTTCACTTGAATAGAGTAAATGAAGAATTGTGTATAATATGTGGTACTTTTGTAATGATGAACCACATGTGGAAGTGCTTGATTACATATCAAGTCAAGTCAACAAGCATTTATTAAGTGCTTAGTATCAGCCACATTTTGGGGACTGGGAGATTAAAAGATGTGCAGTGAATATTATCACAGTTAATATTGTTATTAAATAAACATTAATATCTTCAAATATTAAATACTTTGATGAATTCATGACCTTATTGGATTAAGTTCTCCCTCTACCCATGCATCTTCCAGTGCATCCATGCCTTCTTGTCACATTCTTGTTCATCTCCTTCTATAAGGCCTTCATAGATCTACTCAACACATTGGAGACCTTCCTCTGGGTCTTTTAATATTTTATGAATTTCAGCACAATACTTTGGCTGCCCATCTGTTCTGCCTTGCCCTTGCTATGTGATACATCTTTCTTAACACCCTTTTCTTTTACGCATACTCTTGTAAGAAGATTGCTAACCTTGATCTCCATGTCTTTATAGTTGGTAAGGTCATCAGTTACTTTCTGAGTAGGTCTTTAGACATCCTTGTTGTGATAAATTATTTTACATTGCTGACTCCTCTAAGAAACTGAAGCAAGCAGAGTTAATATCTTTACTTTTAATTTTCTGTTTTTGAAGCTATAATTGAAATTTTCTATAAGCCACAAAAGTAATAAATTCTCCATGTGCCTCAGGTTGCTTAAAAAGAAAAAAACCAAAGTATATTTATTTGTCCAACATCTCTTTTCATTTCTTTTTCTATTTGATCTAAGGACCAATAGTGGGTATATTTTCCATAGGTCTTGTACTTGGATCTTTTAAGTAGAAAGAAGAATACTAAAAGTCATGGGCTATCAAGAGAGGTTGAGTGTTGTTGAATACTGTGGGTGGGTCCAGTACCGATATTCCAGCCAGATGTAATTTTTGTAGGTTTAATGATGTTTGGAACTTATTGGCAAAGCATTGTCATGGATCCTATATTACACATAGTGTCCTAAAAGTCTTACTACAGTTTTAAGCTTTAAAACTGCAGTAAAACTTTTGGGTCACCCTGTATAATGCTTGAAGGTTTAATAAAGTGCTTATTTCTAGGCAAAAGTAATACTCTACCATTTTACTCTAATAGGATATCCTATAGCATGCAGTTCTAGATAAGCTTATCACTGCCTTGGACTTTATTACCAGAAGCACCTAAAGGACTTCTTCCTAACATTATCTCCCCACTGTGACATCCCCTCATTTAGCAATTTTACATCATCTGCATTTCCCTCTTTCACAGTCTTTCTACTCTGATTACCATTTTGGCTGCTGGTAGAAATAATTAAGCAAAAAATGTCCTGGCATTTGCTTTCACAAACAGCCCTGTTGAATTCAATTCATTTCATAGAATCTTTGAGCTGGAAGAGATTTTAGTGATCATCTGTTCAAAGTCTCTCCTTTTACTTCCTGAGAGTGGAAATAATGTGCCCGAGGTTACAGAGGCAGGGGGAGAATAAGCACTAAAACCCAGGCTTCTGCCCCCCAGTTCAGTGCCCTATCCGCTATTCTATTTTTTAGCTGTTGAAGCAGCATGGTATTTTATGTTGTGAGATATGCAAATCCAGCAAAACCTTGTTGTTAAATACCAGTACACATATCCAGCCCTGTACTAGGTACACAGGAATGAGGAGAAAGAACTGGCCCAAAGCTTTGTGTTTAGAAGCACTTGATATGGGATTCCATGATTCCTGACTTAGTGGCACCTCCTTCCTTTTAGCCCCCTACCCCCACCCTATTACATTCACCATGGAGAAACAATGACTCAGTGTTATTTTTGTTAGAACCTTATGTTAGGAAGAAGACAGCTTGCTATTCTTCAGGTTTCATGATTTCTCATTTTAAGAGCCTTACAGGGCACAGAGCCCCAAATGGTCACACTTTTATTCCTAGTCTCCGTAGTCTGGTGAGGGTGGAATCTGGCAGGTAGACAAGCAAAGCTGGTGCCATCCTTAATTTCTCCACTGCTGCTGCCCCCTTTAGATTTTCTTCGCTGCTAACTTGCAAGGTGATGGGGTGATACAGGCTGTGCAGTGGAGACATTGTGAGTGGCAGGGCACTTTTTCTTCTGGCTGAGGGTTTCATCAGGTTGGAGGCTATACCCTTATAGCTAGGGGCTCTCATTACCCTGATAGCCTAGGCTTTAAATCTTTGGTAGTAAAAGGTGTCCTCTCCACAGTCAGTGGCCTGTGCAACTAGGTGAGGACCTCAGATGTCGAGTCTGACTCTCTGGCCCTTCATTGGTCAGGATCTGAAGAAGGATTATTTTTATAGGAGCTTTCCAGTGTTGTAGGCTTCTTCTTGGGAAGGTCCCTGGAGTTGGAGAGAAGAGGATCTGATGAGTCTGAAGGGCTTAGTTCTGATAGAAGGATTCCTTTACCCTTTCAGGGACAGAGACAGCATTATGGGATAGGCAAGGGGCTTATTGGAGGAATTTGGATGCATGACTTGCAAACTGAAACTAGGTAGTATATACCACTTCTGATATCTTGCAGGGCCACCCCACAACAGTGTACTTTAATAACTCTGCTTCCATAGGCAGAATCAGTACCATGCAGCCACCATCATAAAGACGTGGGATTTGAAGGGCTTTTTTCCAAGTAGAAAGAATAGGTCGTATTTGTGGGATGGTTGACTAGCTTGAGGACTGTGCTGTCTATAGCAATGAGACAGAATTCCTTGTTTAGAGGTAACTAGGCCATGTGGACTTGCAGCTTCATTATACACAATTAAACCCATGCTTTTAGGTAGCTAGGTGGCACAGTGGATAGAGTGCCAGGTCTGGAATCAGGAAGACTCATCTTGTTGAGTTCAAATCCGGCCTCAGATACTTACTAGATCTATGCCTCTGGGCAAGTCACTTAACCCTGTTTGCCTTCGCTTCCTCATCTATAAGATGAGCTGGAAAAGGCAATGGCAAACCACTCCAGTATCTTTGCCAAGAAAACCCCAAAATGGGGTCACGAAGAGTTGAACACAACTGAACAACAAAAATGCGTGCTTTAACTAGCTGGGTTTACCAGCCCAGACTTAAAAAACAAAACAAAATCATAAAACAACCATAAGATAATGATTTTTAATACTATTGCTTGGTTTAGATTTCTGGTGACTTTTATCATTTCATTTTTCTTTGGTTCTAAATCTCTTCCTTATTGTATTTCTGATAGAAGGGATCTGAGTCAATGATGATCAGTAGATAAGAGAATTCTAAAATTTTTAGAGGCAAAAGGGATCTCAGTGGCCACCTTGTACCCAAAAAGGAATCCCCAGTATAACATTCCTGACAAATGGTCATCTAGCCTCTGCTTAAAGATCTCCGATGAGGCAGAAGCCTCTACCTCCTAAAGATAGCCTCTACCACATTTGGATGGGCCTAATTTTGAGAAGTTTTTCTTACTGTCCAGCCTAAATTTGCCCCTTTGTAACTTCTACCCGTTGTGTTTATTTCTGCCCACTGGAGCCAAAAAAGAATGATAGCCCTCCTTGAGTTTTCATTTGTCTAGACTGAACAGTCCTAGTTCCTTCAACTAATTATCATATGACTTGAAGCCCTTTACTCTCCTGTCCTCTGGTTGCTCTCAAGCCTTCAATGTCATTCTTATCCTGTGGCACTCAGACCTGAACACAGCACTCCAAATGTGGTCTGACAGGTCAGAGTACAGAGGGACTATCACTTCTTTATTATGGGACTTACGCCTCTCTAAATGCAAACTAAGGTGGCATTGGATGAGGAATAAAGAATAGAAAAATCAGTGATTTCAATTTGAAAAAAAAATGTAATTTGTTTTATAAGTTGCAGTTTTGATAAAATATAGTTTTATATAAAACTTATACTCTAGCTGCATGTAAAAAGAGAGCCTTTGAGAAAAGCCCAATGAATTATATTGTTTATGTATTGTTGATAGCTCCAAGTTAATTACATATTGTTAAATAAGATCTTCGTTTTGGAAATTATGGTACTGGCATCTAATTAGCTTTAGTGGAAGCTTTAAATTTTGTAAATAAATAAGGACTTAGTCACACTTAACGAATTCACGTTTGTACTCTTTGTTTTGTCAGTTATTAATTCGTGGTGGATCTGATAAGGTTAGGGTTGTCTTTGTTCTTCGTGTTTTCTGGAAAAGTAGATGAATTAATGTCAATGTCATACTATCTGAAAAAATTCTGAGTGCTATTAAAATGCTTAAGAATAAAATGATCAATTCTTTTTTTTGTTCTCTTGACAGGATAATTGAAGCCATCTGTATAGGTTGGTTCACTGCAGAGTGCATTGTGAGGTTCATCGTCTCCAAAAACAAGTGTGAGTTTGTTAAGAGACCCCTGAACATCATTGATTTACTGGCAATCACTCCCTATTACATCTCAGTGTTAATGACAGTCTTTACAGGAGAGAACTCTCAACTTCAGAGAGCCGGAGTCACCTTGAGAGTACTTAGAATGATGAGGATTTTTTGGGTAATTAAGCTTGCCCGTCATTTCATTGGCCTTCAGACACTTGGTTTGACTCTTAAACGTTGTTATAGAGAAATGGTTATGTTACTTGTCTTTATTTGTGTTGCCATGGCAATCTTTAGTGCACTTTCTCAGCTTCTTGAACATGGGCTGGACCTGGAAACATCCAACAAAGATTATGCCAGCATCCCCGCTGCCTGCTGGTGGGTGATTATCTCTATGACTACAGTTGGCTATGGCGATATGTATCCTATCACAGTGCCTGGAAGAATCCTTGGAGGAGTTTGTGTAGTGAGTGGAATTGTTCTATTGGCATTGCCCATAACTTTTATCTACCATAGCTTTGTGCAATGTTACCATGAGCTCAAGTTTAGATCTGCTAGATATAGTAGGAGTCTCTCCACCGAATTCCTGAATTGACGTGTCGCTGCTCTCTTGCCGCTGCTTGCTCCACGGCCGCCCATCGAAGAAACCATCGAGTCTTCCACAAGAGCCTCTTGCTGGATGATCTTTAGAAGTGTGTCATCAGCTTTGTCGGGTAATTGTAGTCCTGCCCAACTGAGGAGGAGAATATTTCATTTATTAAGAAAGAAATAGGATGGAACTTAAGGAAGAAAAGTCACAGTGACTCTTAGAATGATGAGAGGAAGATTTCAGGACATTATTTAGACTTTATCCTCTTTGCCTTTAATAACTACAGATTTCAAAAAGCACATATTATTTAAATATTTAAAAACTTAAAGGTCCTATTTTCCAAATGTGTTTCAATGCTTGTACTCAGAAAAAAAAAGTTTGGACTTTATAGTATTCTGGTTAGTGGGGGAAAAAAAGCATTCTATTTCCTGATGGTGTACAGTTTTTTACATCATTGTCAGGAGTATCCCAGAAATATATACCGCATGCAAGAATGGCTCAATGCATACTAAAGAGATTTGGCTAAAAATTTTAAGCTGTTGAATGAGGCTATAAGCAAATAGGGATCATTTCTGACTCTTCAGCATCTGTCTCAATTTACTAGTTACATTTTGTTCTTATTATAACACTGTATATTATAGCTTTATTGAACTTTGAATATTATATTCCTTTATTGTCCAGATGGATTTTTCTTTTGTTTCCTGATATATCTGTCTACATAAGTTACTTAAGAACAAAAGAACTTCCTGGGTTACTCTCTTATTAGATCATATCCTAACAAGTTGATGGTATCAAAGGGTTTTTACCCTAGTAGATATTGTGGCCCAGTAAAAAGAGTGCTGAAGCTGGAGTTAGGAGACCTGGGTTCCCATCCTGCCTTAGATACTTATTGGTTGGGCGACCATAGCTGGATCACATGGCCTGTCAAAGCTTCAGTTTCCACATTGCTAAAATGGGGAGAATGATACATGTACTATCTATCTCACAGGGTTGTGAGGAAAGCACTTTGGAAATATTCAAGCATCATACTGAATTTTTAGATGTCTGCATGAGGCTTTGGTTCCAACACTGCAAATTTAATAGAGAGAGTTTGATCAGTAGTGGGAAATGCAGCAGTACATTATTAGTAGGTATTCAGCTCCAGCTAAACACACATGCGTGTGGGCACATGTACACAGACACACACACACAGACACACACACACACACACACACACACACCCCTATTGTGCTAATTTAGAAAATATCTTTTCAAACTCTATGCTAAATGTAATTTCAGATGAAGTGACATTAGTAAGTAGCACTTCAGGCCAGTTAACTAAGATGATGTTTCTGTGCTGCCAAAATTTAATAGTTTTCTAATCAGAACTTTTTATTCCGTTGTCTTAATGATTGATTTCTGTGTAATCAATTGAACTGCCTGTGAAATAAGACTGACTCAGCTAAGACAGCTGAAAAGTATGAAACTTTTCTTTTTATCTGATATTTTAAATTGTACAGTTAGGCATAAACACATTGACTTCTGTCTAGTGGAAGATACTGATAAATATACTCATTGGGTTCACTAGTTTTTAGACCTAAGAAAGTAAAACTGAATATTGCTAAGTTGGTGATAAGTTTCTGTGCCTCGATATAATAATACAGCTCTAAATAACTAGTTTGTTTTCATAATCATCACTCCCATCAAGAAACTTGGACTACAAATCACTAATAGCTAAACTAATGAAGACACCATTAATTTAAATGTGTGATACATAATATTAATTTTTTTTAAATAGGCAAAATAACTGACTCAAAGTAATGACTTGGACATGAGGATTTCATAGAGGAGCATGGTAATTAAAGGTTACCAGTACTGTCCAGGGTCAAGGAACAGTTCCTGATTTATTCTCACTGTTCATAATTGTAGCTTGTCCCTAAAGTTATCTCTGAATCTAGTGAAAAGTCGTGAGACCAGCCCTAGAGGAGTCATGTGATTTTTTTAACCCTTTAGTTATCAACCCAACCTTCCTAGAATTTTCATTAGTATGTCACACTTCTCCTACCTCCAATTAAATATTCTGATTTGTTTCAGCTACTTTTGATTTGATTATACTCAGAGTAAGGTACAAGAATTCATTTTGTCTTCTCTACTTGGAATGAAGACTTTAGGAATTTACATGTAGATTCATGGAAACTGAGTTAATTAGAGCAAACCCACATCAACTGGGAAAAAAAATCTGATCATCCCTAAATTTAATTGGTTCATGTATGCATGTTGTCTCCCCAGTTGGATTGTAAAATTCCTGGGGACAAAGACACAATGTCTTCCACATCTTGGCACACAAGATAAAGATCTAAAAATAGAAATGACCTAAAAATCATCTAGTCCTCTCTCCTTCCCTCCCTTCTCTTTACTGGTGAGAAAACTGAGGCCTCCCAAGGCTAAGTTACTTGCCCAAGGTTGTCCAGGTAGTAGCTGGGGTTGGATTTGAGTCTTGGGTCTTGTGACTCTGGAGACAATGTTCTTCCCACCATTTCCACTGCTTTTCCTCTATTCTATTGCACAGAATTATGTACAATTGACTGATTGACCAAAAGAGCTATGTAAACAGACTAACACATAAGTGCACAGTCAGGGCGGCAAATGCTGTCCTTAAATGACAAACAAATCCCTCATTCATCCCTTCATTGAAGACAAATTTTACATCTGGCACAATACCAGGTTAGATCAAAGTGCACTGGAAAATTCATTTGGCAGTTAATGAGAACCAAAATGCGAATTTGTTCATGGGCTTTCAGAACATGTGCCCAAAAGTCTGCTCACGTGAACGCTGTATTATTTCAATACAGATGCTCATAGTTGCTTCTCACAGGGAAATACTTTCACTAAATGAAATTCTCTCCATTCAGCTAATTAAGATTTAACAGCTTCTTTTTTAGTTGATCTTAAAGATGTTTACTCACTCTTTTTTTTAATGATGGAAATGTCTTTGTAGCATCTGTAGAGATACTGATGAGTCAGGTGCTATCCTAAATTAAGGCAGTATGCTGCAGTGGAAAGATTCTTGGGTTGTGTCTGTGTGTGAGAAAATCTGGGACTTAATTATTTTTCAACCACCCACAGACTTGGGTCACTGTTAACTTATCTACAAAATAGGAATAAATTTTTAGGAAATTTCTTTTCAAATATTTTTCCAATTACATGTAAAAAAATTTAAACATTTGGTTTTTTTTTAAATGTTGAGTTCCAAATTCTGTCCCTCTCTCCCATCTCCTCCCTGAAACAACAAGCAATTTGATACGTGTGCAGTCATGCAAAACATATTTCCATATTAATCACATTGTAAAAGAAAACACAGACCAAAAAAAAAAAGCCCAAGAAAAATAAAGTTTAAAAAAAGGTGTGCTTCAATCTGTATTCAGATTCCTTTAGTTCTTTCTCTGGTGATGGATAGAATTTTTCATCATGAGTCCCTCAGAATTGTCTTAGATCATTGTATTGCTGAGAATAGCTAAGTCATTCACAGATGATCATTGTACAATATTGTAGTTACTGTATACAATGTTCTCCTGATTCTGCTCACTTCACTTTGCATCAGCTCCTTTAAGTTTTCCCAGGTTTTTCTGAAACCACCCCCCCTCATCATTTCTTATAGTCCAATAGTTTTTCATCACAATCACATGCTTCAACTTGTTCAGCCACTCTGCAACTGATGAACATCCCCTCCATTTCTAATTCTTTGTCACCACAAAAAGCTGCCATAAATATTTTTGTACATATAGGTCCTTTTCCTTTTTTTTTCTCTTTGAGATACAGGCCTAGTAGTGCTAATGCTGGGTCAAAGGGTATTCACAGTTTTATAACCTTTTGGGCATAGTTCCAAATTCCTCCCCAGAATGGTTGGACCAATTCACAATTCCACAAACAACAGTGGATTAATGTCCCAATTTTTCTATATCCCCTACAATATTTGTCATTTTCCTTTTCCATCATATTAATCAATCTGATAGGTGTGAGGTGGAACCTCACAGTTGTTTTAATTTGCATTTCTCTAATTAATAGTGATTTAGAATATTTTTTTCACATGACTATACATAGCTTTGATTTCTTCATTGGAAAACTGTCAGTTCATATTCTTTGACAATTTATCAATTAGGGAATGACATATTCTTATAAATTTGATTCACTTCTCTATATTTTTGAGACAGGAGGCCTTTATCAGAAAAATGTGCTATAAAATCCCTCCCCCCAATTTTCTACTTTCCTTATAGTCTTGGCTGTATTAGTTTTGTTTATGCAAAAACTTTTAAATTTAATGTGATCAAAATTATCCATTTTATATCCAGTAATGTTCTCTATCTCATTTGGTCATAAACTCTTCCATTATCCATAAATCTGATAAGTAAACTATTACATGCTCCCCTAATTTGCTTTTGGTGTCATCCTTTACATCTAAATCATTGTACCCATTTTGACTTTATCTTGGTATATGGTATGAGACTGGCTTATACCTTGTTTCTGCCAAATTGTTTTCCAGTTTTCCCAGCAGTTTTTGCCAACTAGTGAGTTCCTGTCTTAAAAGCTTGGATCTTTGGGTTTATAAAAAAGTAGGTTACTGTGACCATTTACTACTGTGTATTGTGTACCTAATCTATTCCATTGATCTACCACTCTGTTTCTTAGCCAGTACCAGGAAATATTTTAAAAGTAGGTGTGAAAGTTCTATAAAACCCCAGTTAAAAGGATCCTAACTGATGCTATACTTTGCTAGAAGTTCTAACAATCTCTTGTCTAACAATCCATCTTGTCTACATCTTGTCTACACCCCTTTGCTTCTACAAAGGTAGAAATACTTTCCATTTCTTAGTAGTAGGAATAGCATTCTAAGCTTGTGACCCAAGTATCCGGCCAACATGGCCTGCCGGAGCCCAGGAGTCAAAAATAGAAAGCAAACAAATAAAGAAAACCCCCAAACAAAACTAGGGCACCATTTCCATGATGTTGAGAAGAGTGAAAGAGACAGAAACGTCAGGAACATCCTTCAAGGTGCTGAAGGAGAGAGAAGGAGAAGATAAAAGAGAGGAGAGAAAGATCTCGTGGAACACTGCCCATTGTATGGCATAGATAAGCTTTAGAGGCAGATTAACTCAGCAGGAAGAGAATCAAGGAGGACCAGGTTTGCTTTCATTAAACACATTAAGAGAGAAAGGATTTCCTATGAATCAATCGATAAAGATTAAAGTGCCTGGTATGTGCCAAGCACCATGCTAAGCCCAGGGGATACAAAAAGAGGCAAAAGACAATTCCTGCCCTCAAGGAGCTTACAATCTATTGGGGAAGACAACATAAAAAGAAATATATACAAAGCTGGTTTGTATACAGGATAAGGAGGAAATAATTAACAGAGAGGAGGCTCTAGAATTAAAAGGGGTTGAGGAAGGCATTCATTCAACTTTAGGATTCAAATGTTTAACTGACAAGGTATAGGGATGTTGTTGCCATTTACATTCTGAGGTAAGCACAGGTCCATTTTGAGGCAAGTTTCGTGTCCAAATCTTATAACAGAGTCATACAAGCATATATGGTCAATTAATCCTAATCATGCTTAAGTTATCAGAGACCTTCCTAGTCTCCACAAACATTGCATTTACATAGACTATGGATTTTAGCCAACAATCACTAAAGTAGCCCTAATTTTTAATTTTGTAACAACAGAATGTAAAGGGGACTTTTTGTGAAGTATTTTCTTTAGCATTTAAGGCCTCAGAATTTAAGCTTATACAATAATGTTCATTTTGAGAATATTTAATTTTAACATATGCAGCAATACTTTCTTCTTCTCTTTTTCTCTCTATCAAGAAGTTTTCCAGGGGCAGCTAGGTGGCGGAGTAGATAGAACACTGGCCCTGGAGTCAGGAGGACCTAAGTTCAAATGCGGCCTCAGACATATAATACTTCCTAACTGTGTGACTCTGGGCAAGTCACTTAATCCCAATTGCCTCACTTACTAGCTGGGTGACCCTGGGTAAGTCAAACCCTGTTTGCCTCAGTTTCCTCATCTGTAAAATGAGCTGGGGAAGGCAATGGCAAACTGCTCTAGTATCTTTGTCAAGAAAACCCCAAATGGCATCATGAAGAATCAGACACGACTGAAAAGACTGAGCAACAATTGGAACATGTGCCAGGCACTGTACTAAGTGCTTAAAAATATTATTTGATTCTCACAACAATCTTAGTGGAATGTAAGTGTGATTATGATCCCCATTTTACAGTTGAGGAAACTGAGGCAGACAGCGGTTAGGTGACTTGCCCAGGGCCACACAGCTAGTAAGTACCTGAGGCTGGATTTGAACTCAGGTCTTCCTGACAATAGGTCCAACTTTATCTACTCTGCCAACTAGCTGCCTCTGAGGAAGGGACTTCAGCATACCTGTTCTTCCTTTCTCCGAAAAACACAAAGATTTTTGAATAGATTCATTCAAAAAAAGTTCAATTTGACTCATCATT
Organism: Vombatus ursinus; assembly: GCF_900497805.2. Taxonomy (NCBI): domain Eukaryota; kingdom Metazoa; phylum Chordata; class Mammalia; order Diprotodontia; family Vombatidae; genus Vombatus; species Vombatus ursinus. The sequence continues at coordinate 52,629,046 of NW_020954556.1, forward strand.
TACTTGGTAGTCTTCCAAGGATTACAAAAATAATATATCTCAATGTGAGGCATGTGTGTATTCAACACAGCATTCAGGGTGAACCTGAACCTTGATACACAGAAGTGGCTACTCTGAATGGCATCACCACTTTTCTCAACATAACTGTACTTACACTGAGGGTCACCAGTTAGGGTACTTTGATCCAGGGCAGGAGTTTGGAAGCTTAGTGGATTAACTCCTTGAGGGACTGGGTGCATTTTTTTCTGGAGGTCTGGTTCAGAGATACTTTTGGTCAATTTACTGTAGAGGATGCCCAAAGTGTTGTAGCCTTCCTCTTGAACCTAAACCTAGTTAAGTTTTGGGGTCCTCCACAACTGCCCTGCAGATAGCTGAAGCCTACTGTCCTTCAAAGGCTGGTTACCTATCTTTGCTAGGGCTCTGGACCTGAGTCTGTGGCTTGGTGCCAAAGACTTAGCGTTCCTAAGCTACTTGAAGGCCATTGGTCTTTGTCAAGAGGGCTGGCACTTCTCTCACTGTCTTGTTGTGGGGTAGATTGAACACTTGAGTTGCTGGTCGCTATTCAAGCTAACATTCCCTCCTTTGGCTGATGGCTTTGCTACTTTGATTCTGCCAACCACTGAGCTCTTCGCAGCATTGTTCTATCTGAATTGTTGCTGTCTCTAGGCCCTGTAGGTACCAATGACTTTCTCCCAGAGTGCATCAGGAGAGGCAAGCCAGAGACTTGGCAAGCATAGTGGACAAGTTCTTCTGCTGTGTTAAAGGAAGAGCCAGAGACCTCCCTGTAGGATTTAACTCATGAATGGCCACCTAGTGCTTTTCAGCCAACCCATTCCCCCACAAAAGTCACTTATCTTGCTAAACTGTAGGGTGTTTGCAGCTGGAGCACTTGAAGGCTTCTGGAACAGGGCTTGCCCCCTCTCTCTTGGATGTCCAGACTTGGCTCTTGCTGAAATAGGAATTTCTCCGTGAAAGAGGAGCCAAACACCCTGCCAAGGTATTTCTCCACTGATAAACAAGCCCTTCTACATTGTGTGATCATAAAAGAGACTCAGTTGAATAAGACACATCTTATTCATTCTAATATTACAGAGAAAAGTAGAGAATGTGGGGTTTTTTCATAGCATTATGAAAGATACTATGTAACTTTTGGTAATTTATATAGAAATTCCTAAAACTTACAGGCTTTTATAAAGAAGATTTTCAAAATAATAGAACAAATTTCCTCACATTTTAAGCTGTTATTAAATTTAAAAGAATAATTTGCATTTGTCCCCATCTTAAAAGTAATTCCCTTTAACAGTAAATACCTACATAGAACAAATGAGATACTATTATATATTTATCATTCTGTGCCTATGTGTGCCACAGCATATAATTAACTGTATTATCTTTAGGAGAAAGAAATTTTATAAGCAAATGAGCTATAATTTTCAAGGTGTTCCTCACTTTATGCAATAGATGTAGTCATAAAAATTTTATATAAATTTAGATTCCATATTGAATAATATATCAAATGCATCAGGGTCTTATTATTTCAAGGAGTCCTACAGTTTGTTCCTTTTTTGAAAGACAAATAATTCTTTTTTTTTTTTTGATAATTGGGGTTAAGTGACTTTCCCAGGGTCACACAGCTAGTAAGTGTCTGAGGTCAGATATGAACTCAAGTCCTCCTGATTCCAGGGCTGGTGCTCTAGCCACTGTGCCACCTAGCTGCCCCCAAAATGAGTAATTCTTTAATGTGAACGATCCCTTAATTTTCCTTTTAAAAATGTGTTGTGTTTTTTTTAAAGAGGGGTCACATCTGTATAGTGAGGGAGGTTGGATCTAGTTATAGAAAATATTGAAAAGGTGATATGTATCTATGAAAAAGGGGGCCTGTGTTACAATTTGATACATTACCATTTAAACAAGTTTTTAAGGAGGTAGATGGAGATGAGTCAATATCTTTTGTTTTGTTTTGGTTTTGGAGGCAATAGGCGTTAAGTGACTTGTCTAGGGTCACATAGCTAGTAATTAAGTGTTTGAGGCCAGATTTGAATTCAGGTCTTCCTGACTGCAGGGCCAGTACTCTATCCACTGCGCCACTTAGCTGCCCCTGGGTCAGTATCTTTGTGTTGGAAGGAACCTTAGCAGAGGTCATCCTGTTCAGTTTGTGATTGATTAAGAATCCACCTGTACAATATACCTGATAACTGCTGGTCATTCAACTTTTGTTTGAAAAACTCATAACCATGATTGTTGCCTCCCACTTCTGCCCATTTTACTTATTGAGAGCTTTAATAACAATGATAGGAAGTTTTTCCTCATATCAGGATGAAATCTGCCCATGGGTAACTTCGACCCACTGATACTAACTCTGGCTTCTCCCTGGGGCCAGGTAAAACATTCCTGCCACTGTTTGAAGACATGCTATCAACTCTCCCTTCCTTCCTCCCCCACCCTCCCAACTCCCCAGCCTTCTCTTCTCCAGGCTTCATCTTGAAGAGCCTAGAGCCAGCTCTTCAGGGAGACCCTGCTAGTTGAATTTTGAAGTTCTCCATGACCTTAATTGAACACAGTACTACAGACATGATCAAGGCTAGTTCGCTGCCTTTCAACGTAGAGAGTCGGGGAAAGGAATGAGGGACAGATTTTTGTTATATTGAATGATGTACGTTCTCTTCACCTGCCCAGAGTGGGAATTTTGTTAAACTGAGTATATAGAGTGTCTGGGAGGTAGTAACCAAAAAAGAAAAATCACTGAAGCATAATCATGGCTCCACAATTGATGTGATCTCCAATGAGATCCATTATTACTACGATTTTCTTTTTAAAAATTACCCTGAGTTAACTTTAATTTTGGTTTATAGGTCTAAAGGTGAGGGGATAGACTGGTTGAGCTCCCTCAAGGTATTTTTTCTATTATTATTTGGCAGTCTCATCTGCATAACAATAAATAAGTTCAGTGACTCATGCCTTTTGCAGGAAGATTTAGTTATGTAGCATTGGGTCTTGGTGGTAGTGAATAAGTACATTATCCTTATATAATGGCAAAATACAACATAAGAATTGGGTTGGAGGAAGGGAGAAAAAGACTTCAGTGAGACAAATGTTTCAAAAACAGATCAATCTTAAGAAAGCAAACTAATTTGGTTTACCTTTGGTAGGGATACCTTCATCACCAAGTTCTTCCCCCCCCCCACCGCCCAATGAAATCACAGGTGCAGACTGTATCTCAGTTCTTATTTCTATCTCCTCAAAAGTTCTTAAATAATTAAAAATCTGACATTCCCACAGCATGGACACCTCAAAATATAAATTCACTTTTAGTTTTGTTTTACTAAATTTTAAATTTAGTGAACTACAGTGAACATAATCTTATCAAAATTTCTCTAGAAAATATAAATAAAACAGGTGGGTCAGAAATCCAATAGCATTTGTAAACTAATCTGAATCTCGAGTTTGGAAGAGTATCTATGAGATGTGTTTTTCAAACCTGATAAACTCTAATGGAGAGAGCCTTCCTGTGGTATTTTTTAACAAGCAATGTCATTAGTGTATTTGACTGAATTCTTATATTTTTGCACATGTGCCCTAGAGGCCTTTGCTTAATGGGTACATTTAAAATAAATTCAATAAATTAATGTGCCGGCTAAATGTGAATAATCTTCAACAATGCAAATGTGAGATCAAAATTAATGGGGTTATGCTCTGCAGATTCTGACACCACATTCATAATGTCACTCATTTACTAAATAGAATGAGAAAAAAGCTTCCATGGGGAGGTGTGCAGTACTGGGACCTTGAACTGAACGTAAGCAGTACACTATGCCAACTGAGACAATGATTAATGTTTTTGTGAATACATTGGTCCCAAATTATTATTCATTGAACAACGGTCACTTAATGAGTGGTGAGTGAATGAATAAATGGATTATTAGTACTTTGGATATTTGACCAAAAATTACTCCAACATTTAAATTTAATGAGTAATATAGAAATATGTTTTCCAAGTATTGTAGTATTTGTTTAGATCTTTTACAAGCATTTTTTTTAAAAAAGCATTCCAGATGTGGAAATCAATGTCTCTCTGGGAGGAACATGAGAATTCTTTAGAACAAGAAATGGCCTGGTTGGTGGTGTTGGTGCAACTTAGTACCTCCAAGGAGTGTCTTCTTGGTCATGTTAAATTGTTTATACTAAAAGCTAAGTTGCTACTTCAGTTAGTCACAGAGTCAAAGCAAATCATTATATGCCTAGGAGATGATATTAGCTTGTGGCTATATATAGATGGGTAGCTAACTTTTGGTTGCTATCAGTGTCACAGCTAGACCTTTGTAAAGTAAGTAAATCCCTGTATCATTCATGTGAAATGGCTGCTTAAGTGACATTTGAACCCGGAGAGAAGACAAAAGCAGAACTTTTCTACTTTGCCCGTGCATTGCTCATGAATCCCTTTATCCTATCCCTTTACCAACTGGGTGACTGATGGTCAAATGTAGACTTATACTCATTTTAAGTGAATGCAGCCTTAGAGATTTCTTATAGCACTCTCTGTAGAATCCTTGTTGGGACCATATCCCACTCACACTATGATCTAAGGGGTGGTTTTCTTGGCTGCTACATCTGGAGGGAACTACTTGGGGAGTAGTTCTGCCTATGGTCTTCATGGCTCCCAAGAGTACCCTAAGTGTGGGAGTGGTATAACTTCTGATTTTTTGCTTTTATAGATTGGCAGCTCAACTATCTCCACGGGAAGTACCACACATATAGAGGGAACCTAAGACTTCTTAAGTTTTCCTGCAGCAACATTAAGAAAGGATTTGCCTACATTTTTTGCTATTTATGTTGTATATAATTATTGTTGCTGAGTTTATTGAATTTGGGATTTTTATAACTGATCAGATCTGAAATCTTCATATTCACTCACCCTAATAATACTTTATAATTCAGTATCTTTTAGTTTTTATTTTATGTAGTGATTTTTAAAGACAATCCCTTTTCATTTTCCATTTATTTAACTTTTCCAAGTTGACTGAGAAGCAGAACAATATAGAGAGTCAGTGAAGCCAGGAAAAATTGGTTCACATCCATCCTGTGATACCTACTGGCTGTGGGATTCTGGGCAAGTCACAATGTCTTGGTGCTCATGGAACTGCCTAAGACTGTAAGCTGCTGAGAAAGTACAGATCTGTATTACTAACGGGATTTCCCTCTCCTGGGAGTTCCTCTACTGCTGAAATTATAGGACCAGTCATAATCCCTATCCGAACTTTTCCAAAGAATTGAATTCGCAGATGAAAATAACTAGCTGCGTCTCCCTTGATGATTATTTTGATATTATGTTAGCAAAAACAAGTGAGTTCACTGTCAAACACTTTAAAAGAATACCATGCCTTTAGTCTGCAGGTTGTATTTAAATTGTAATTGGCATCATTTATTTTCATTTTAAGAGAAAGGATTTGTGAAAGTGAGTAGGATTTATTGTCCTCAGAGTTTTCTCCAGAGTTGGAATTTGTAATTGTATCAACATTTATATTGTTTATTTGCTCAAAAAACATGAAGAGGAGTAAAAGTTGAAAACAGGAAAATAATATGAGCAAGCTATATTTAGGAATCAGTGACCCAAATGGAAGTTTAATGAACAAATACATTAGATTTCCTGAGGGCTTGGGTGGTTATTGATCTTTCATTTTGTCAACCCAGCTATTATATCGACTGTCTCCAAAAAAAGAATTTAGAATACTTCTGACCCCATTAAAAAAGCATTTAGTTTTATAAAGTTTTAAGAACGTAGATTTGAAAAATGTAAATGGATGCCAGGTTATGTAAAGGTACGTTTGTGGTACGAGGAGGGTTACTACTCCCTTGAATATCCTAACATGTTTACATTGCTATCATTTTTATTTTATATCACGAAATATAACATTGAGAAATTCATATTTGACATATTCTTAATTTGTTTGAACATTAATTTTGATAATTAAACTCACCACCTTCTTTCTTTAATTAATGTGAGTGCATACACTTTATGTTTAGTACATATTTTTGCTATTTTTAGAAACCAAGTCGAAGTAGCCTTATATCAAAGGGAGCCTTACAACAGAGAGCCTTATTGCAATTTTAGGATGTTCAATTTTCTAACATTATTTTCTAAATTACAAAATCTAGAATATTTCTGATATAGGTATTTTGAGAAAAGTTCTATAAAAATTCATTTATGCATAAAGCATATTGATAATATCTAACTAACATCACAGTTCTGATGAATATTTTATTACAATTGTACTTTAGTTTGGTTTTCAGTTTTATACAGGTTCTTGCTAGCAGTTTCTCAATAGTTTAAGCTTTTTGTGTACATGCAACACAGATTTTTGCCTTAAATGAGAAAATGTCTGCCCTATAAACATGCCAATCTTGCTGTCCGCCTAATTGGAGGTGACTTGGAGACAAAGCTGATGAGATGTGTAGAGAAAAGAATAACAGTTTATTCCTTGTTAATGTTCTAAAGAGTCAATGAAAATTATTTTCAATATTCTAAGGTTTGCTGGAGGAGGGATGTGTATTTTTCTTTAGCTTTGGTTGTTAAAGAGAATTAGATTCAAACAAGTTGAATGTGAAGGTTATATTTGTTATTTCCATTGGCCACATAAAGAGTATCTTCAACTCTTAAAAATGCCATGTGTTATAAGTTTGATTTTTTTTCTCCAATGTACATAAAGCCTCTGCTAATTATCTTAATGGTCACAGTGTACATTACAGATATATGCAGATAATTTTCCAAGGACCAAATATAACACGAACAAATTGAAAAGAAAAAACCTGAGTTGTAATGATTGCAGTATAGCTTAGACTTCAAGAGGAACATTTAATTTTTTCATAAATATGTAGAACTGTTAAAATGGGCTTTGATTTTGTCTTCTAACAAAAATTCTTAAAATCAGCTCATTTTATTAAGATTTTGCCGATCAGTCCAGGGGACAATCACTAAGGTGTATGATGGTGCTGAAGATCTCCGTTCTCTTCATCCCTCATCATGACTTATGTGCATATGTTAGGTCTCCGTAAGTACATAAATGTGCATTCAATATTTAATCAGCTCTAAAAAAAACAATGGTGGTGGTTGCAGCTTTTCAAAATTTTTAGTTCTTTACTAAATAGTTTATAGTTTTTTATAGAATGTTGATTTTATATATTGTTTGCAGACTTGTAAAATATCCTGTAAAGCTTTGAGAATTGAATATGTAAATAATAAATTTTGGCTTCTAGAACAAGCTATTTTGTTGGTATTTTGCATGTTATCTTTTATGTCGACTTAGTTCATAACTTATTCATGGTTTCTCTCTCTCTTCCTATTTCTCTTGATAGGAAATCCAAGACTACATGAGCTGAATTCTGGCAAAAACACAAACTTGTATTCTAGTTGTGAGGAGCATACAACTGATTGTATAGCCTTGAATCAACCACTCAGGCTGTCTCTGCTTCACTTCTCATATGATTTCTTTCCCCTTCTTTTTAATCAGCTATAGACACACATATAGACATATGGGTGTATAATTCTTTTAACCACATGCATAGATAGATCTGTGGAGGGAGTAAGAATAATGTTCTGGGTAGTGTATTTTAAGCAAGTGTTCTAGTGAAATCAGGATGGATTCCCACCCAGTGGATAGTCATATTGTTTGCTAAATTCATGAGCTATAGCTAAACACAGTGACCACCCACAATTTCAGAGGTCTCATGATGAAGCATAGAAGTGTAGACTCAGAGTGTAGATTGAGATATCTATCTTATCTGTCGGTCTGTCAAATCTATTCTTTAGTTTTATTTCTTTTTATTCATTCATTCATTCATTCATTTATTTTTTGGTATGGCTGATATGGGAATTTGTTTTATTTCACTATGCATGATGATTAACAGAGGTTTGGGGTTTTTTTTTTAGCTTTCTTAGTAGGGGTGAGTAGTGGGAGAGGAAGTGGCAGAGAGAGAATTCTGACCTGAATATAAAGTAAAATTGAATTTTTAAAAAAGTGACCATTAAAATGGATTTAGTTTTACTTGTAGCAGGGAGTTGATCAGTTAATCTTTGATCAGTTGAGTTCTCCAAGTAACAGAGATCCTGAGATGTTAATATTTTTCCCCTTTCACACTTTGAGTGGTTGCATTCATAGCTTATAAAGACTGTGAAACTTTGAGTGGCTCATTCTCTGAGTGACCTGTTCTCAAGTTATAAAGCCCATGAAAATGAGAGGTGCTCCATTATACCCTGTAAAGGTAACTCCTTTCAGGTTTTGATGGGTCTAGTGAAAAGAAAGTATAAAGAAAACGTTTTGTCTCTACTCCTTTAGGAGGTGTGAACAAGTATTGTTGATCATATTGCTGGAATTCCCCAACCTTAACTCCTCATCACCACTCACCTGAATTGTTGTAATAGCCTCCTAACTGATCTCGCCTCAAGTCTCTCCCTGATCTAATTCATTTAACACAATTGCTAAACTCATAGTCCTAAAGATTAGGTCTGACAATGCTACTCTTCATTCAAGAAATTTCTGTAGCTCCCTATTACCTCTAGGATAAAATATCAAGTCCTATGTTTGGCATTTAAAGTCCTTCACAGTGGTTCTGACCCATCTTTCTGGACTAATTTCACTCTGCTTTCCAACACAGACATTATATTCTAGTCAAACTGGCTTGCCCAGGGTCATACAAGTAGTGACTGAGGCCAGTTTTGAACTCTGGTCTTCCTTACTCTAGGTCCAGCATTCTAGCCACTGCACCACCTAAGCCGTCCCTGGATTTTGGGCCATTGCCCAAGTATTTCAGCACAAAGATCTGTGCTTATCCAAGGCATGGGCTTTATTGAGGTATTGAACTTCCATTCTGCTCCTGATGCATAATTATTCTTACCTTTTTGAGATTTTCTTAGGAATGGGTACCAAAGACAGTCGTAATAAAGACATAAGTTTCAGTTTCAAAATTAGCATTTCAAAGCTAATTCCAGCATTTGAGATCAAAACACTGAGGAATCATAAGAATATGAGACAATTATAAATAAGACAAGCATTGAGTCAGATAATATTTGTATGTAGTTAATCAAAATAATGAGTTACCAGTGGCACATTTTGCTTCCCCACACTGAATTTTTGACCCCAGTTTATCTTCTTTAAAGAAAAAGGATATGTCTAAAACTGAACTATAATAATAATCACAGTAATAGCTAACATTTATATAGCACTTTAAGGTTTGCAAAGCACTTTACATAAATTATCTCACTTTATCCTCAAAACAACTATGGGAGATAGATACTATTATCCCCATTTTACATGTGAAGAAACAGAGGCAGGCAACCCAGGATTACATAGTTACTGAGAATGTGAAGCAGAAATGGAAATCAGGTCTTCCTGACTGTCCAGCATTCTGGCCACTGCCGACTGGTTACCAGTGATAATACCCTAGCTGCCAACACAACATTTTTCAACACAAATTTGACAAAATTACAAATGAATGTAAGTAGTTGAAATATTTGACTCTATTTTTTCATGAAGCCTTCCCTGATACTAGCTTTTACTAATTTTGTCTTTTTCTGAATTTATCACGCCTTATCATATAAATCATATGATCTCATACATATCATATTGTTCTTTAATTACTTCTTGTTTTTAAGTCTTATCTTCCCAACTAGATCATAAGCAGCTTGAAGGAAAAGTAGAGTGTGCTCTTCTTTTTGTATCCCCCACTAGTTCTAAGACTCATAGCTAACACCAAATCATTACTAGTTGATTGATTATAATTTTTGAGGTGAAAAAGTTATCCTTCGTATATGAAAGTTACCATCACCTACCACCAGTAGGATGTTTTCTTTGATTCATTTTTACAGTAGCAGGTGGTGCATTTATTCATCCTTGCTTTCTCATCTTTTTCTTCTTATGACTTATGTAGTAGAAGTTGGGACATACCCCTACTACATGGAATCATTAGAAAAGAACATAGTGAAGACTGACTGAAGATTTGGGAACTTGAGCTTATAGGAAAGCAGTAGGGAAGGACAAAGATTTGAGAGAATAGGAAGAGGATTGAAGTTGCAATCTGATGGAGGAAGGATGAGATCAAGGGCATATGTAGAGGGAAGGGCCTTGGCAATGAGAAGGGTCAGAGACTGGAGGAGAGGAGGGGAGAACAGGAGATAATGTCAAGGAGTTTTGAGATGAAGAGAGTAGGGAAAGAGGGAGCTCCTGTTGAATAGCTTCAATTTTACTAGTAAAGTAAGATAAAATTTCCTTAACTGAGAGATAGGATAGGAGGAAATATGGGAGGTTTGAAGAAGAAAGAGAAGGTTTAGAATAGTTCCTGTGGGAAATAAGACTGAGAATCAATTTGTTGTTGTTCAGTCATTTTCAGTTGTGTCTGACTCTTTGTGATCCCATTTGGGTTTTTCTTGGCAGAGATACGGTAGTGGTTTGCCATTTCCTTCTCCAGCTCATTTTACAGATGAGGAAACCAAGGCAGACAGTGTGAAGTGACTTGCCCAGGGTCACACACCTAGTGTCTGTGGTTGGATTTGAATTCTGAAAGATGAGTCTTCCTGACTCCAGGCCCAGCACTCTGCTCGCTGTGCCACCTACTTGTCAATTAGGGAAGAATAAACAGCCTACTTGAGATTAGATAAAGTGAATTTTTTAATGTATTTAGTTAGCACACTTAAGAAAAAGTTGTGAAAGAAGAGGAGGCACAAGACAGAGTCTTGGGGGACAAAATGCATAATGATGCTGTGAAGATGACCCAGGGGAATCCTTGAGATGGAGAGGTTTGAATGAAATGACAAGGTGGTAATTCTCTCTGGTAACTGTGGCAACAGAAAAAGTTCCCAAGTCCCAAGGGATAGGGGAAGAGATCTTATCTCTTAGGCAAGAGCCCTAGCCTCCATCAGAGAGAAAGAGAGAGAGGAAAGAGGTGGTTCTCAAAGGCTAAGTCTTGCTTCTCTCCAGCCCCAGTGGGTGGGTGGAGATAGGCAGGTCTGAGAGGATCATTTCCCTGGAGAGGAGGGTGTGAGGAGTAGGAGTCCTCTATATTTCTCTGCACAGTGACATCTGCGGGTTACACATGCTTTTGTGATATGATAAGACAAGCTTAGGGGATGCGATGAATGTAACCTTGCCCTTAAATAATATTTTCATCTCATATATTTCCTATATGTTAGTGGAAGGATTTTCTAAGTTTTAGCTGTAACTGATGAGAAACTGGTAGGAAATAAGGCAGTAGGTGATTCAATTTAAGTCAATAAACACTCATTAACCACCTGCTGTATATGAGGTACAGATCTACATACTGGGGCTACAAAGCTGAAACAGGATGCAATTTCCCTGTTACCAGGGAGCTTACAGTCTAATAGGGGTGGAAGGGGGCCCTGTGAAAAAGAAAAGAAAATAGGGAAGTGGATGGTGAGAGAGAACCACACAATTTTATAGCCCCAAAGGATCTTAGGTTATAGCATGAAATACTGGATACTGTGCTGGTTCAAATCCCACCTCAGCTACTTAGCTGTGTGACCCTGGTCAACCAAGTCATGTAATTCCTTTGAGCCTCAGTTTCATCATTGGTGAAGTGAGAAGAGTAATAGTACCTGTATCACTAGCTTTTTGTGAGGACCGACTGAGACAATATATATCAAATGCTTCTCAAATCGTAAAGCGCTGTATTAGAAATAGTGATACTACTAGACTTGTGATTTAATTGGCATAGAGAGCTCCCAGGTGAGGAATCTCCCACTACCAACGTCCTCACCTATCTCCCTAGAGAGTGACCTGGAACACTACAAGGTGAAATAATTTCACAGCGAGTCTTTGTGAGAGGAAGGACTTGAATCTGGCCAGGTCTTCTTGGTTTCAAGTCTGATTTTCTATCAAGTATGCCCCACTGTAGATGAAAAATCTGAAACCCAGAAGGAACTTGTGTTCTTGTTTTTCATAGCAACTGAGCTTGGCCTGGAGGTAGGAACAGAGGCAACACAACAGAGAATAGTCTAAAATCAAAGAAACGCAGAGGGTTTTCTCCTAAATTGATAAGACTGGACTCTATAGACATATTGAGTATATGTGATTTGCTGATCACTGTAATAAGATAGTTACTTGAACTCTAAAATATGAGGCCAAGTGTGATGTTCTTGATGACTGGGTATAAGAAGGAGAAATGGGAAAGAATTAAGACTGTATAAACTAAGGAAGGGGCAGCTAGGAGGCACAGTGAATAGAGTACCGGGCCTGGAGTCAGGAAGACTTATCTTCTTGAGTTCAAATCTGACCACAGATACTTCCTATTTGTGTGACCCTGGGCAAGTCACTTAACCCTGTTTGCCTTAGTTCCTCATCTGTCAGATGAGCTGGAGAAGGACATGGCAATCCACCCCAGTATCTTTGCCAAGACAACCCCAAATGGGGTCACAAAGAATTGAACACAACTGAAAAGACTAAACAACAAAAGTGGATAAAACACTGGACTTGGAATGAGTTTGAATCATGCCTTGGACACACATCAGCTGTATGGCTAACAAGTCACCAAACATATATCAACCTCCGTTTTCACATCTATAAAACAGAAATATGGGTTAGGAACTAGACCTAGGATATAATTGGTGTGGGGAATTCCCAGACAGCAGAACTTTCTTTATTATTACAGGTCAGCACTTTTTTATTTCTGAAGACTCCCTAGAATTTTGTCTCTCAGGTACGTCTGTGGTGATGGACTAGACCAAGGCCTAATACTTTCTATAGGGCTCAAGACTATGACCTTAGAATAGTAATTTGGGGCATGCAGTGAACACAAGAGCCACAAATATTTTCTAATAACCCAACAGATCCTGGTGTCCCTCACATAATCACTGTGGGATTTAAGAAGAATGAGCGATATTTCTCTCCTTGATTTAGTGTTCTTGACTTTAGCATCCACATGAATTTCTTCAATCAAATTAAATTTTAATCAAATCAAGTTTCTAGCCAGAAGGACAAGTCATCAGTGGATTCTAAACTGTTCAGGTTTCTGAGCACAGTGTATAGAGTGTTCTCTACCACCTGCTGCTGGATGTGTTATTTGCTCCAAGGACATTGTAGAATTAATACTGAGATTATTTGTGAGGAAAATGTCCTCTATTTCAAACTGCAGCAGAGTTTCATTTAATATCAGCTCCCATGTCTTTTGGTAACTGTTTACTCTCTGTATGTAAGTCATTGCTATACATAGATGACTCTGTCAAGAAGGTCTATTTATTGGTACGCTACTATGGTTATGCTTTCCCCAAAATCCTTTGTTTATAGAATCTTGGTTTGTCATTAAACCAAATCTCAAGTTTTCTCTGGCTTTCACAGAGAAGATTTTTGCCCCCCAAACAAAGGTCTGTGCTTAATGAAACATAGAACGAGCCCTGAGCTAGCACTTTATGGAAATTTATATAGGCAGTGTTATACCATCTTAAGATGGAAGTCAACTCACAAATGATTGGTATAGGGTGCATTCTGGACAATTCCTAGGGATTTGTTCTGGAAATCCCTATGGTTTCTTTATAGAATTTGTGGGATATAGTGACTCCACTGATATAGAGTGCCACCCCTGTGTAATTCTTGTCCTGGGTCATCCTTGTCTGTGTTTCTCCACCTGAAAACACATTAAAACTTGGCCTTACTGGGAAGGGTAATAGTTCAGATTGATATTACAAGCAAATTTGATATGCCTCACCAATAACAATTTCCTGAGGCCTCAGAGGGAAATATATGTCCCTGGCTGGAGAAAATTTTGAGCAAAAGCTAAAGTGCTGAATAAAAAAGCAGAAAGGAGTCCTTATTTTATGTCTCTAGGGATCCAAGCTGGAAAAATAATTCAAATTAGTTAAGAGAACACTGAAAAAGAGAATGAAAATCATCTTTTAAGATAGTTTTTGCCTTTAAGAAGCTTACTAAAGAACTTCCAGACAGAGCAGTGCCCCTAAATAATTAGTTAATTTTTTAAATGGCCTTCTAAGAGGTATGGACCTGCATTTACCAATTCAGTTCAATTCAGTGACATTCACATTAAGAGAGCATTGTGCTAGGCAGAAGGGGATTTATAAAGTTGAGATTAAAAAAAAGAAGTCCCCCCCCTTATGGAGATTTGAAGTCAAAAAGTGACACATGACACAGATACGAAAAATTCAAATTAAACTAAATATCTAATAGATGCATAAGAAAGGCACCTGTAAAGCATTGATATCCAGGTGGGAAAGTGGGGGGCTGGGAAGATGAACAGAGAAGGCTTTATAAAGGACATAGTGTTTGTTAGTCTTTAAAAGGTAGGAATTCTTTTATTTGAAAAATACTTCTTATTCTGAATTTAAACATGAAAAAAATTAGTATTTCCATCTGTTCAGCAGAACACAAAAAGATTATAAATGAAACCTCCATTTCAAATGCTTTGCCTTTTTAAAAAGTACATGTAAATTTCTTTTTAAATTTTTTAAAAATTTAATATTTTATTTTCCCCCAATTACACATGAAAATAATTTTTAACATTTGTTTAAAAAAAATTTTGAGTTCCAAATTCTTTCCCTCCCTCCTTCCCTCCCCTCCCCTCTCGTTGAGAAGGCTAGCAATTTTATATGTTATATATGTGCAGTCATGTGAAACATTTCCATGTTAGTCATGTTATAAAAAAGAACACAGATAAAAAAACTCACAAAAAAGAAAGAAAATAAAGAAAAAGTATGCTTCAGTCTGCCTTCAGACTCCATCACTTCTTTCTCTGGGAAAGGAGCATATATAAATTTCACACAACACTTTCAAAACTGTTGTGCTTTTCTGTACTTTCTTCTGAACTTCTCTGTTCTGTGCATTAAAAAAAATGTTTCAATGGTCCTCTTTTTGTTTTGCATCACTATTGCCTCTACTCTCAACCAATTAAAAGTTAGAAGGTAAAAAAAAAATCAACCTTTGAACAAATAAGCATATTCAAGCAAAATGAATCCACACAGTGGCTGTATTAAAAAATGTATGTCTTTTTCTGCACCTTGGGTTCAGCACCTCTGTCAGAAGATGGGTAACATGCTTTTTCATAAGTCCTCTCATGACATGGTTGATCACTGCATTGATCAGAATTCTGAAGTTTTTTAAAGTTGTTTTTCTTTACAATGTTATTATCCTTAATATAAATTATTCTCCTGGTTCTTTTTGTTTCACTGTACATTAGTTTATACTACAAAGGATTCTCTGCAATCATCTTTTTTTTTGTCCTTTTTTTATAGCAGACTAATTCAGTTACGTGCATATACCACTTTTCTAGGTTACTTTGGACCCTTCTGTTTGTATTACAAAGTTCCTACTCAGTTCTAGTGCTTTTGTCATAGATGCCTGAAATTTTTCTGTTACATTAAATATTCATTTCCCCCCCAAAGATTATACTCAGCTTTGTAGGGCAAGTTATTCTTGGTTGTAAATCTATTTTGCCCTTTACAACATTATATTCCAAGATCTCTTCTATTTATGGTAGAAGTTGCCAGGTCATGTGGGATTCTCACTATCTTCCTTGGTACTTGAACTCCTTTCTGAAAACTTGCAGTATTTTTTCCTTGATATAGAAGCTCTGGATTTTGGCTATGAAATTCCTGGAATGATTCCCTTTGAAGTTTCTTTCAGGAGGTGATAGGTGTCTTCTATATTCATTTTGCCTTTTGGTTTTAATAGATCTGGGCTGTTTTAATTAAGGTTAAATTAATATTTTAGAAATTTGATGTCCAGGCTTTTAAAAAATAATCTTGGTTTTTAGGAAACTCCAATGATTCTTAATTTTCCTCTCCACTCATTTTCCAGGTCAGTTATTTTAGTTTATATTTTCTTTTATTTTTTCATTTAAAAATGTTGTCCTAATATTTTTGCTGTCTTATGGAGTCAGTTATTTCTAATTGGTCTATTCTAGTTTTAATTGAGTTAGGGCAGCTAGGTGGCGCAGTGGATAGAGCAGCAGCCCTGAAGTCAGGAGGACCTGAGTTCAAATCCAGCCTTAGACCAAACATTTGACGTTAGCTGTGTGACCCTGGGCAAGTCACTTAACTCCAATTGCCTAAGAGAAAAGGAAAATAGTTTTAACTGAGTTAACAAGGTAAAGTTTATCATTTTCTCTTCCAAATTATTTATCCTCTTCCTAATTCTTTCTTCTAAAGCTTTTATTTCATTTTTTAATCTTCATGTCTTTCACGTTTTACTTTCATCCTTAGGGTATATCCTTTTTCTCCCTTTGAGTCTCTGCTTATAGTTGTAATGCAGTTACTTTCTCCTTCTAAAGTGGGTTTTTTTGGTGGGGGCCATCTTAATCCACAATAATTTTTTATATTGATTAGTATCTTCTTTGGTTTGCTTACCTTCAACTTTCTTGAGAGCTTTGTGGCAGAGCCAGGTACTGTCCCTTGCTATACTTTTGGGTAAAGTAGTCTACTCCGCTTGGTTTTTCCCTAGTGCTCCTGGGGTCTTGTGCTGACCTCCACCTCTGAAGGTTAGCACCCCTGGATTTTTCAATTCCTGTATGACATTTCAGAATGGAGCATTTTTCTCCTTGATGAAGGTAGAAGAGTATAGATAGGCTTTCAAAAATGATATTCTTTCCACAGAATATAAACTGAAGAATATAAGTTCCCACTGCACTTACTGTTAATTGATTGTAAAAAAGCATACATTCAATAAACAAATACTGTTTTAAGGGCTCCCCTTCATCATAGTGCCTTCAGTGTATATGATAAAAATTCTTGAAAGATGTAACCCTAGGGCTTGCTTTTTTGTTGACTTTTTGACTAAATTAATATTTATCAAGGCATAAAATAGGGAGACAGATGTTCACCAAAAGTGTTTGCCATTGCCATGAAGAATTTTACAGTACAGAGACCATAAGGAACAAGGATTCTGTATAGAAAGCAAGTTTCTCCAGGTCTCCTATTTGGAGATGATATTGTGCTAATTTCCTTGAACTCTACCCCATCTCTCCTCAATATAGCCTTTCTTTAAGGAAATGTATTACATGATTGCACATGTATAACTCACATCAGATTGCTTACCATCTCAGGAAGGAAGGAGGAAGGGAAGGATAGAATTTAGAACTCAAAACTTAAAAAAAAAAAAACCAAATGTTAAAAATTGGGGGAATATGTATTGGGAGAATATGTATTGGGGGAAATATGTAATTGGGGGAAAATAAAAAATTATTTTTAAAAATCACCAATAAAAAAGAGTTACTCAAGGAAATAATTTATTAATATCTTTTATTTCTATACCATTTTCATTTCCAAATACATCTCTTTCCCTGCCCTCCTGAGAGAGCCATCTCTTGTAAAAAATGAATAAAAAATGAAGAGGAAAAAAATTCATCAGCAACACTTAGCATACTGAGTCTGAAAGTACGTGTAGTGTTCCATGCCCATCGTGCCCCACCTCTACAGAGAAGGAAAGGTGGTGCATTTTCTCATTTCATATACACAGCATCAGTGGGAAGAGTCAGCATATACATAGCGTACACTGGTAATGAGGCACACGTATAGGGAATATGTGTGACCAAGGCAACTCATGCCTCTTGCACTGCAGAGCTCTGGTGATCTTCTCATGGTTTCCTCATACTGCTCTTCCCCAGGCACAGCAACTCTTCTGGGCAGGTCACTCAATGGGACTGCTTATCTCCACAGCTCAAATCCTGACTGCCAGTGCTAATTCTATTTTGTATCCGTAGCTGATTCTCTTTGCTTCCAGAGTCACTTCCACAAGGAGCTGCTTCCATTGACTATACTTTGATTCTCTGGGTTTGCTCTTTGCTGGGTGCAGTGTCTCCTACTAAGCAAATAACTCTCTTGTAAGATTATGATTGGGAATGTGTGGGGTACAGAGACTCTTATCAATGAATCGGAGAGTCAGAGATATTAGCAAAAAGAAAGTTTCATTTATTAGCTTTCTCGAGAAAGGGCTCCCTCAGAACACCAAAAAATTGGCGCCAACCAGAGAGAGCCGAGGTGTGTTCAGATCAACAGGTTATATAGGTCCTAGTGCAATCCCCTTTCCCAGCCCCCTCCTCAGTGCTCATTAATGCAAACTCTGAGGGTACAATCTATTTGCGGCAATCTACCCCAGCAACAAAGAATAAAGACACTTTTACCTCTTGCCTGGAGATAGGGAAAAGCGGGAGGTTTTCTTTTTCTTTTTAGAGTAAATAGTTTTAGAAAGGGAGGAGGAGGTCTGATAAAGTGCAAGATGTGTTGAAAAGCATGTTTCTTTACAAGGTCAACCAGCTGCAAGTGTTTCAACAGAGCAAGAAACCATTAACTCCCTGAGGAAGCTTCATTCCTGAGAGATTCTCAGAGATCATCTCTCGCAATCCCTCCTCTTCTTTTTTTTACTCTTTGAAGCCTCCTCACACAATTCTTGATATGCCTCTTCTATCAAATTGTCTTCTCCACCGTCAGGCTCATTTTTACCTCCAGGGTCGACTGGGGTCCACCCTTGACCTTTTAAAATCATCAGTCATACTCACCCCTCTACTTTCCCTTCTAATTTGATCATTTTGGACAGGGCTTCTTTAACAGTTTGGGTAATTAGCTGCATCATGCAGGGGAGGCACACAGGGAATAATATTATACTAGTAATGGCAATTAGCACAAACCACAGAATTTGTTTCCATCAACTTCCTCCAAACCAAGACCACCAAGAAGTTTTAAAGGGGGAGAATCAAGTTTGGACGGGGACAGGAGCAATCTTTCTGATATTGTCTGCTATATTTTTCACAATGTGGCCATTATCATCTATCTTCATATAGCAGGTGGAAAGATTCAATTTCCCACAAACCCCACCTTCTTCAGCCAGCAAATAACCTAATTAATCTGTGAGGATATATATATGAGGGTCCTATACCCCCAACTACCATCCTGGGCCCAAGTAGCTGGACCAGATGTCTTAATTATTCTTTCAGGGGGCCAAGTGTCTCCCCATCCATTAGCATCACCTACACTGGTCAGGGAGGTATCAATACTCCTACTTCTGTCCAAAACTTTACTCCTAAGAAACCTCCCATCTGCTCTGACAAAAAGAAAGGCTTTGGTCACACAAGCCCGATGTAACAATTCTCTGTCCAATCTGTGGGTAAATGGGTATAGAGCTGTCTTAGTCTTTCGGGGTCCCTCCATTCAAGGGGTTGGTGCTTTAGCCAGTGTCTGGAACTTGGCTGATTCCAGGTCCAAAGGGTGACGCGTTGTGGTCTCAGACAGACATTGGCACGCAGCCTGAGCAGTCATCTGGAAGTGGAGGGCACTAAGCCTAGAGGAGACAAATCTGGCAAGGAGATTAAGCAGACAAGGCCAAAAAGAGGTAAAAGGAATATACTAAGGCTTTCATGGATGTCTCACATCCAGGTTACTTTCTCTAGTAAAGTTCTGGGGACACTCGTCACCCTTGCAGGTGGTGCAAGTCAAGAGACCAGCAGAGACATTTAAAATCCCTCCCCTGACAGGGGTCTTTACCTGTACAGTGGTCATAGAGCTTGTCTCCCAAGCAAGAGAATAATTCCTCACTGAGAAACAGGGTGTTGTGATAGAAAAATTTTCCCATAAAGGAGTGGCCAGTACAAAAGGGGTGGCAAAGACCTCTGAGGTGGTTACATTAGGGAGGGGATTTCTTGCAAAAACTGCCTTAAACAAAAGAGGTTCCTAACTTTAACCTCACAACTGAATAGATACACAATTTTGTTCCACAAACTTGTTTATCTTTTTCTAATTATACTTCAGAAATTGAATCTTGTACATATGATAAATTCAAACACTGATTTTACTCTTACTTAGGCCATGGGATGACTACAAATTCAGATCAGAACAGCAAGATCTCACGTACTTACACTGTGCTCATGTCTGTTACTGACCACTTCGATCAGAGAAATTTACTATAAAAGGAAAAGGCAGGGACATGTGACATGCCAAATATGACAAGATAAAACATCCTTAGTTCTATTTGAATTCAGATAAGAGTCATAGCTCTCCAATCATGAGGTATCAATTTTACACCATAGCCAGACTCAGAAATAGTCAGGTGGGAAACACTCCTTCTCAAAGGAACATAATGGGGAAACTGAGCCAGGAGGATCCCATCCTAGATCGAGACTAATATTGTCCTCACAGCTTTTTCCCAAATGCAGACTTCCACCTGTTAACAGTACAGGATCACATTCCATCTGAGTAGCTTGTGGCATTTCTCTCAGATACTGATGTAATGCAGACAACTATACCCAAATTCAAACTCAAAACAAAATTAGTTATAGTCCCAAGAGCCTTTTACCTCAAACAGCAAGTTTCACTAATCACAGCTTAAGGCCAGATACAGTTAATTTTACTCCCATGGAGTTGCAATAAGCAATAAAGATTTACCAGGACTCACATACATAAGAGGATTTCACTTAACATCTCCCCTTCTCAAATTTAAATTTGTCCTGGTGTAAAAGCCAATCATTAGAAATCATTTCTATACACTTGCAAAATCCCAGCAAGCTAAGTTCATTGTTCAGCAACTCCATAACCCAAACAAGTTCTTTTCCTAGGGCAGATGACCTTGCCCACACAGATTGTTTCCAGGGACCTTGGCAAGTTTACAAAATAAGTGGAATTGCTATGAACCCCAGGGAGGGGCAGAGCCTGGTGCCCCTGCCTGCAGACCCCCATATTCCGAGGAGGACTGTTCTGAATGGGCCAATCTGGATAAGGCTTTTACCCAATCCCCTCCTTTTCACACACAGTAATCAATGAACAATTCTAGGTTTTAACATTAAAACAGTAACTTCAAATAACTTAGTTAACAATCTTATAACTTTCATAAATGATAAGACAAATTGTTTTAGCTATAACCCCTTCTTTAATTACAGGTAAAGATGAAAATACCTGGTTTTCTAAATGGCAGTTATCAAACATTATAAGACAGGGTTAGCAAGGCTGACAAAGTAATATAACTGGTTTTACACAATTTTCCCACCATCCTTTAGTTTCTATAAGTTCGCACTTTAATAACATCCAAATTATGAAAAGCTTATACGAAAATTTACCAAATTGCAATAATACTAGGTGTTTAAAACTTGAAACAAACGCATTACCAATCAGGTGACTCCAATTCTGTTGAATGCATTTCCAAATTTCCTTACATAAAAAAAAATCGGGCATCTCTTCACCATTGGCATTGTATATTGGTCAGATCTAATTAAGGAACTAAAAATAATAGTTGTAACATTTTTAGTATCTGCCCTCTGCCAGGCATTGTGTTAGGTACCTTCCAATCATGTGAGATAAACTGAAATAGTGCCACTTCTAACATATACCATAAGCATTCTGCAGTCATCATTCTTCCTTTTTTTCCCATAATAACCAAACACATGTACCACTCTTCATGTATATTTAGAGTTTGTATATATATTCCCTTCCCGACCTTTCAACAATTTTAGAGCTTGATTTAAAGCATAAAGTTTTTAACCCCATAAACAGATTTACTCCTCTGGGAATCAGAGACTCCTGAAGGTCTTCTCTTACTTTCAATATTACTGGATTGCCCTGGGCTGGCACTCAAAAAGGAGGCAGGGTTAACATTATGATCCTGTGCCAAAACCAAATCGTCCTTTTTCCAATAAAATTGCTTCATATTTCAATATTCTTGCCTCTGGCTACTGAATCCAGAAGCTTAAATAAAAAGAAAAAACTACTGGGCGCCTCTTCCCTCCTCTTATTTGTGCCAAAACTCCAAGGGCTACTCCCTTATCTACATTTACAAACAAATGAAATGGTTTCTCCAAGGATGGTAAAGCTAACACAGGGGGAGAGACTAGAATTCTTTTATTCTTTCAAAGCTTTGATTACTTTCCTTGTCCCAATCTATGGGATCTGGTCCCTCACTCAATAAATGTTTATATAGTTGCATAAGAATCAATCCAGTTTCTACAATATCTTACCAATCCAAGAAACTTATGGACTTCCCTCTTAGTCCTAGGTCTGGGTGTATGAGTAATCCCTTCTACCCTAGCCAGATCTAATTTCTTACTTTCTTCACTAATTCAATGTCCCAAATACTTAACTTCCTTTTCCACAAATTATAACAAACTTTGAAATGATCCATTATCAACTTAGATAGATGTACTTCTAAGTCACTTTGCACAGAAAATCATTCATCTCATCATTAATATGTTGAGGCTATAACTTTAAACCACCATATTTTTATAATAGTCAAGGTTTTAAATAAAAATCTGTTATCGTAGTCTTAGAAACATATACCTCACTAGGTATTTAACAGTTTTCAAATTATCTCATCTTTATCTCTAAAAAGACCCCCCTGCTGGTCAAGAGTTACCTTAACACCATTTCTTCCTCATAATGGTCCCTCAAATTTTGCAATCTAAAAGTTTTAGAAATACAATACAATTTAGAAATACAGTAATAACTTAAACAATAAACTTCAGATAACATCAATTGCATTTCCGTATTATCACATATAGAAATGATCACTCTTATTACTCTTATTACACTTTTAACTTTTAACATTAACTAATGATGCCACATCTCATAACAACCATTGTTATTTTTTTTATAGAACAGTAAACTTAAATCCAATCAGATCTGAATTTATAATCACTAATGATAAACATTTAAAAACATTTTTGTTTTAAATCCAATACTCTTGGCCCTTTAAAAGGAAATATTTTGCACAAATTTATATATCCCCTTAAAAAGATACATGTAAATAATTCCTGCTCTAAACGGTTATCTCCTTTTTTTTTTCTTGTCTTTCCCTTCACATTCAAAACTTGGCCAGAGTTAGAATGTAAAGAGAGAGAGAAAATTTTTTTCCCCAACATTTTCCAAAAGCTTTCAAACCTTTTACTTTCAAACCCTCTGTTCACACTGTTCATGCAAATAGCTTATACTTTTTCTTTCTATCCAGACTCCTTTCATTTCTACATGCTTAAACTTTCTTGCCTTTCCTTCTGGTGGACTTTGATTAAAGTCCCTTTAAAACTGCACATATCTTATTTCTTTCTAATTCTGACCCAACACTTCAAAGATCCTTCTCGACTTGCCTTTTACCAATTATATAACCTAAATAATAAAGTATTTGTCTGTCTTTCTCCCATCCACCCATTCCTCTGAGGCTGCTGTAATTAGGGAGGGAGAGGGGGAGAGAAAGAAAGAAAACACTTTTCCAAGCAATAAATCCAGCTGCAGCTCTTAGAAGCTAACCTTGCTGGCTAGGGTTTTTACAACTGATAGGGTTGATTACACAGACACTCACTCATACAGACAGAAACAAAGTCACAAAACAAATCCTGTTTATATTTTCTTGACCTCACATTTTTAATAGTGCACTCAATTACTCAATCTGTTCCCTATATTTTAGAAGTTCATCCCAGTTACTAAGTCTAGATCCCAAGGGACTATCAGCTGGCATATCTGGTAACTTTTCATTGTCTCCACCCGATTTTGAATTAGATTTCCCCATCCTCCTCGGAGGGCTGCTTTACCAACTCAAAGAGTCTAGGCGGGCTTATAGGGCCTCCCCTGACGAGATTTAAGTTCCCTCGGACGTCTTACAGACCTCTCTGCTTAGACTCCGGGGAACCCGGTCACCCAGAGGGTTGCGGTTCCGGGCTTGCGACACCTTACAGGCCTCCCCACTTAGGTCCCAAGCCCTCCCGGTCTGCTTACCTGGGTCTGTGTGCACAAACTTACGTGACCAAAAACTTCCTTCACTTCACACAGGTGGCCGCAGTGGTCTTCTGATTACCGGTGCTGCAGAATTTTTTTTTTTTTTTTTGCTACTATGCGATCTCCCTTCGGGCTTTTCACCCCCCAAGGGAGAGTCCCAAACCAGCCGGAAGCGGAGGCCACCAGAAAAATCTGGCATGGTGCCTGCCCCCAAATTTAGGCGGGGGGGAGGTCCCCAAGGGGGAGGTGCAATTCCAGACAATTCTCCAAACTGTGTGGGGTACAGAGACCCTTGTCAATGAAACGGAGAGTCAGAGATATTAGCAAAAAGAAAGTTTCATTTATTAGCTTTCTCGAGAAAGGGCTCCCTCAGAACACCAAAAAATTGGCGCCAACCAGAGAGAGCCGAGGTGTGTTCAGATCAACAGGTTATATAGGTCCTAGTGCAATCCCCTTTCCCAGCCCCCTCCTCAGTGCTCATTAATGCAAACTCTGAGGGTACAATCTGTTCGTGGCAATCTACCCCAGCAACAAAGAATAAAGACACTTTTACCACTTGCCTGGAGATAGGGAAAAGCAGGAGGTCTTCTTTTTCTTTTTAGAGTAAATAGTTTTAGAAAGGGAGGAGGAGGTCTAATAAAGTACAAGATGTGTTAAAAAGCATGTTTCTTTACAAGTGTTTCAACAGAACAAGAAGCTATTAACTGCTTGAGGAGGCTTCATTCCTGAGAGATTCTCAGAGATCATCTCTCACAGGAAGGTAAGAGAGAAACTCAACTACTGTCTTATAGAGGTGCAATGTCAAGGGCGAACCACAGTTTTATTTCACTAGTTGGTTTCTTCCTGGTAACTCTCTTCTCTGCTGCTAGAGGTCACACTGCACAAAGCTCTCTTAACTCTATTGTGTTCAAAGTTGGCAAGCTAAGTTTTTTTGTTTTGTTTTGATTTGCTTTTTTGGGACCGGGTCTCACTATCTTGCTGGAAATGCAGCCACCACTCATAGACCTGACCCCACTGCTGATCACTATGGAAGCTTTGAGCTGCTCCTTTTTTTTTTTTGCTTTTTCTTTTTTGGTGAGGCAATCAGGGTTAAGTGACTTGCTCGGGGTCACACAGCTAGTAAGTAAGATGTGTCTGAGGCCAGATTTGAACTCAGGTCTTCCTGACTTCAAGGCCAGAGCCACCTACCTGCCCCTAAGCTTCTCCATTTCTGACCTATACCAGTTACCCTCTCCTGAGGCAGCCTGCTGGCCTCCTTATCCTGGAGGCAGGCTAGACTTTTCAAGGACACCAGGAGTGTGGCCAGTCTTCAGTTAGTCAATGGCAATTTGTACTCTAATTCCATCATGGGAAACTACTTCATACTTTCTAATGGAGTAACAGAGACATGTATTTTCACTTTGTTTAAGACATTAAAACCTTGTTATCTCATTTACTTGTCTTTTCTGTGGTTTCAACAACTGAGCCAAGTGGGGGAAATCAAGACCAGGGGTATCCTGCCCAACATTTCCCTAATGTACACCTCCCAGCTAAAATATTTGTTGTCTCCAGCAAATCAGTTGCAGGGATTTTGGCATATTTTTGTCCACCATAAAATTCTGGATGTGTCTCTAGTGCAGGGCTTGGCAAACTATGGCCCAGAGGTCAAATCCAGCCTACCATCTGTTTTTGTGTGACTTGTGAGCTAAGAATGGTTTTTCACATTTTTAAATAAAGTTTCAGCAGAACAAAGCCATGTTCATTTGTTTATGTCTTGTCTATGGTTGCTTCTGTACTACAATGGCAGAGTTGAGTAGTTGTGACAGAGAACATATATGGTGCTCTCATCACTTCACACTGCTGCTCAGCACAGTAAAATCATAGTAATGCAGTTATAACTCAATGGCCTTTTTAATATCATGAGTATTGCCATAATGCAACATTTTATTTTATTTTATTTTATTTTATTTTATTTTTTACTGCCAATGTGTACCCATCATGTCAAAACAACAAATGGATGGTAAAAAGATGTTATGACTTTTTTATCTCAGGGCCATGATTGAAATTTTTATGAATGAGAGAAACTTCCTTCAACCACTTTTATTGAACACTGAATAGCTTTGAGAATTAGCTTTTGCTGCAGACTTGATAATAAAATTACAAGGCAAAACTATGCTTATATGTGAAACACACTGTAGCAATGTCACTTTGACAACTGGCATTGTCTGAATCACAAATAATGTCAAGCTGCTTTACACATTTCCTATGTTGTTAAAAATTAAAACAAGAAGCAACATCTCCATTTCCACACAATTTTGTAGTGCATATATTGTCTGAGCCCAAACTGCTGTTCTAGCAGTGATTTTCAGACCTCAATTCAAGTGCAAAATAAGTGTCCATATTTCAAAATCCATTCAACTGAGCAATTGAGGAGCTCCCACCTAACCTTTAGTTGAAAGTGATTATTCTGCAATGTAATGATATATTAAAAGGCAAATATCATGAGAAGAATCTAATAAAATTCTATAAATGCCTTCCAAATAATATTAATGTTAATTAAAAACATGTTCATGTATTTATGTTAGCATTTGGCAACACTTATCTGTATGAAAAGACTTTTCAAAGATGAAATATACAAACTCTAGTCACAGATCAGCATTAATAGACGAACATTTGCAACTGATTTTGATGATAGAAAATAATTATCTTGAACTCCTACTAAGAAAAATGTCTCCTCAAAAAAGAATTTTATTTGACCTTTTTTTTTTCTTTTTGGTGAGGCAGTTGGGGTTAAATGACTTGCCCAGGGTCACACAGCACAGCTGGTAAGTGTCAAGTGTCTGAAGCCCGAGTTGAACTCAGGTCCTCCTGACTCCAAGGCCAGGGCTCTATCTACTGTACCACTTACCTGCCCCAAATACTTTTTTTTTTTTTTGGTGAGGTAATCAGGGTTAAGTGACTTGCCCAGTGTCACACAGCTAGTAAGTATCTCAAAAAAGAATTTTACTCTTCTCATTAATAGACCCGTAATTCCAAGAAAAAAAAAATTTGTACTTGTCATTATTATTACATTTTTAATTCTGTCAAAAATTTTATGAAAATTTGTTTTTTCTCTTGTTATGTAAGTATGTGCATAACATCATTGATTTTGACTTTTACCCTGCAAAAACAAAAATATTTACTGTATAGCCCTTTCCAGAAGAAGTTTGCAGACCCCTTTTCTTGGACTTGCACATTATCCTTTTGAGCATCTTCTCCTTGTGCTTTGCCTAAAAAGTCTCAGCAAAGGGCTTGGCACAGTTCTTAGACAATTCTGAAAATTAATCGTCTTTCATGAGAGTCCAGGCAGGCGACGGTTGGTGGTCTTGGAGATTAGACTTGCTCCCCAATATATGGTTATACAATATGAAAAATAGAAAACATTTTACAAAATTCTCTTAGGTCACTTCCTGTTTAGGTGCTTACAAAGGTCTACCCCATCCCTGGACCCCAACCTAAAGACAATAAAGAAAAGAAAAAATAAAAAGAAAATTGCATTTCACCTCTCAGTGGAAAGGTCATGTTCCTACATAGACCTCAATAAGGACAGGGACCTAATGTTGACCAGAAATCATCCCTTCACCTTCAGGTGAGAACTCAAACTATCCTGGATGAAAATTCCGCTGAGTTCAGATTTCTCCACCAAATCCCTGGAAAACACAAGGGACATTCTAATTGGAGATCCAAACATTTTCAGTGGGTCTCTGAAACACATAAGGCAGCTAAAATTTCTCCAGTGGACCCCAGCAACACATGGGACATTGCATGGAGGCCCAAACTCACTCCTCTATAGAACAAGTGTTCTAGCTTGTCAAGAACTCAAACAAACTCAGAAATTTACCCAGTGACATATGGGGCTCCTATATGGGGATTAATCACTTGGAGTTGCTTATGAAGGGTTTCAAGAGACATTAGGCAAACCTCGGACTCATAGATCTGCAGTCCATAAGATTCTTAGATAAGCAGTCCAAACTCATATCACAATAAATCAAGTAGTCTAAATCCTCTCAAAAGTAATAGTAATAATAGCTAACATTTATATGGCACCTCTTGTGTGCCAGGCACTACGCTAAGTGAATTACAGATATTATCTTATTACATATTCACAACAATCCTGAGAGACAGGTGCTATTATTTCATCATTTTTACAGGTGAGGAACCTGAGACAAACAAAGGTTAAGTGATTTGCTTAGGGTCACACAGCTAGTAAGTGTCCGAAGTCAGATTTGAACTGAGGTCTATCCTGACTCCAGCCCAGCACTCTATCCCCTGAGCTACCTAGCTGCCCCCAGTAAATAAGGCAACATTTTAAAAAAGTCAACATGGATGACTTCTCAAGATACTCTCTTGACAAATTCCTAAACATTAGTATTCATTGGATGCAACATCTATGCCTCTCCTATCAGCTTCCATACTTTCAGTAGATGTAGTAATGTCACTGATATCAATATGTAAGTATTCAGCCATGCAAAAGTTATTGCAATGGAATTTGGTCAACAAAGACAAAAATGAAACTGACAAAAAATGATACAAAGACAAAAGTTAAACACTCTCTACCCTCAAGGAGCTTACATTCCATTGAGGGAAGTCAACATGTACACATGTAAATAATTGTAAAATATATACAAAGTATTTTAGGAGCTTGGCCCTAAGAACTGGAGGCATCAGAAAAAAACTTGTATAGGAGGTGCCCCTTTATTTTTTTTAAATATTATTTTATTTTCAACTCAAAATTCCTTCTTTTCGCCTTCCTTTCCCCCTCCCCCACCCATTGTGAAGGCAAGAAAAATAAAGCCCATTACAAATATGTATAGCCATGCAAAACAAATTACCACATTAGCCATATCCAAAAAGGGGGGGGAGGAGAACAAAGAAAGAAGGAAAAGAACATATTCTTTTTTCAAAAAAAATTTATTTATTTTTAGTTTTCAACATTCACTTTTATAAGATTTTGAGTTCTAAATTTTGCCCCTCCCTCCTTTCCCCCCTCTCCAAGATGGCCTGCAATCTGTTATACAGTACATATATGTACAGTATATGTACAATTATATTACACATATTTCCACATTAATCACGTTATGAAAGAAGAATCAGAACAAAAGGGAAAAACCATGAGAAAGAAAAAACAAAAAACAACAAAAAAGAGAAAATAGTATGCTTCGATCTGCATTCCATTCAGATTCCGTAGTTCTTTCTATGAATGTGGACAGCATTTTCCATCATGAGTCTTTTGGAATAGTCTTAGATCATTGCATTGCTGAGAAGAGCTAAGTCTATCAAAGTTGGTCATTGCACAATGTTGCTATTACTGTGTACAATGTTCTCTTGATTCTGCTCACTTCACTCAGCATCAGTACACCTAAGTCTTTCCAGGTTTTTTTGAAATCCACCTGTTCATCATTTTTAATAGAACAATAGTATTCCATTACATGCCTATAGCACAACTTGTTCAGCCATCCCATGTTGGGCATCCCTTAAATTTCCAATTCCTTGCCACCACAAAAAGCTGCTATAAATATTTTTGTACATGTGGGTCCTTTTCCCTTTTTGATGATCTCTTTGGGATATAGACCTGGTAGTGGCAATGCTGGATCAAAAAGTATGCACAGTTTTATAGCCCTCTGGGCATAGTTCCAAATTGCTCTCCAGAATGTTTTGATCAGTTCGAAACTCCACCAATAATGCATTAGTAAAACATATTATTTTATCTGCACTTTGAATCCATCACTAAGTATGTTTCATTTTAAGTCCTCTGGAATTGTGGTTGGTCATTGTATTGATCAGAGTTCCTAAGTCTTTCAGAGTTGATTGTTGTTAATTGTATAAATTGTTCTCCTGGTTCTGCTCATTTCACTCTGCATAAATTCATACAAGTCTTTTCAGGTTTTTTCTGAAGCCATCCCCTTCATTATTTCTTACCACACAATAGTATTCCGTCACATCCATATAACGAGTTGACACTTTGGCTCTGAGCCTTTAAGCATGCTTAAGATTCAAAAGATGGTGTTGAGGAGGTAGAGCCTTTCTAGGCATGAGAGACAGCTTATGCCAAAGCACAGCAACAGGAGATAAAATGTTGTTAGGATAGGCCAAATGCTTGGAAGATTGAGTATGTGAAGGGCAAGAATGTGAAATAAGTCTGGAAAAGTAAGCTAAGGTCAGACTGAAGGGCATTGAATGGAAAACAGAGAAGTCAGCATTTTAACTAAGAGGCAATAATAAGTAGGTACTGGAGTTTCTTGACTGGAAGAATGACATGACCAGATTTACTTTAAGAATATCAATATAGCGGAGCAGCTAGATGGCGCAGTGGATAGAGCTCCGGCCTTGGAGTCAGGAGGACCTGAGTTCAAATATGACCTCAGACACTTGACACTTACTAGCTGTGTGACGCTGGGCAAGTCACTTAACCCCAATTGCCTCACCACAAAGCAAAAAGCAAATAATAATAATAATAATAATAATATCAATATAGCGGCTATGGGGAAGACAGATTGGAGAAGAAAAAGATAGGAATCAGACCAATTAGGAGGCTATTATAATGATCTAGGTAAGTGGTGCAAGTGATGTGGAGATAGAAACAATAATACTTGGCAATTGATTGCATGTGGTAGTTGAAGGAGAAGGAAGAGTTAAAAACTGGATGCCCCAGGTGACTCTGGTGATGTTCTCAATAGAAGCAGGAAAGTTGTTTAAAAGAGAGTGTGTTTCAGGGAAAGATAACAAGTTGTTTTGAACATGTTGAATTTCAGATGCATATGGGACATCCAGTTGGCAATGTCCAAAAGACCTTTGAAGATAAGGGAACATGTTGCTCAAAGGCTGGAAAACAGGTTGGACTAGATGACTTCGGAGATCATTTCCAACTCTGAGATTCTGTAACTTCCCATCTGAGAATTTTGAGAAATGTGATCCATTAGACCAAAACTTATTTATTTATAGGCATGCGATAAAAAAATGCAGCTTTTTTTCTGCTACTTACATTTTCTTGCACTTGAATATACACATACGTTTCATAACATTTGCTTTCTGCATTTACTTTTGCTTTGTGAATATCTTATGGAATGCATCAGAATAAATTCTAGGAGATAATCTTAAGAGTATCATACTTGTTCTGCAGTAAAAACAAACAAATAAACCAAAAAATGGTATCTGAGGTCAATTAGAGGTAAATTAAATCTTTCACTCTTTTTACTATTAGAAATAGATAATTTCCTTCCTGCTTGCCATTTGCCATTCATTAATGGATCTGGGGTTTTTTGTTTAAAGCTTTTGCCTGGAGCTTTGGAAATATGAATATGTAACTTAATGATTATAGGAGATGAGAAAAAGAATATAACAAAATCCATCAGCTGCCAGTCTGAAAAACTGGTTCTGCTTAGGAATTGAAGGTCAAATTTTCCAAATATAAAATAAAATCCAATTACAACACTGCTGCTTACAAAGTTTCCTGTCTGACACTCACATGTGAGAATCAGTTGGTGTACGCACTTGGTCTTGCCCAAGCACACAATCTCAATTACAGTTTTTCTTAGCCGTTTTAAAGGGTGGCAAGACAAACCTTAACTCTCAACTTTTCAAACTTATCCTTGCATTCAAAGAATTGGCAGGTGTCTAACCCTATTTTGTACACTAGGAGACTGATAGTCAGAGAAGCTAAATGATTGGCCCAAAGTTGTTACTCTCGCACAGCTCAGCTAAGGGAGTAGGAATTAAGGTTTCTTGACTAGCCCTGTTATTGGTAATTCCCAGTTTTGGAGTAAGGCACCTTTCAATTGTTTGTTTGCTCAGCCAATCAGACTTATTTTCCTATATTAATAGTATTAAAAATGTGGCTATTTGATAAAAACATGATAGAGCTGAACCAGGAGGAGTAGCCTGAATTCTGATCCTGGCAACAGAGGAAAAGAAGAAAAGCATATCTTTTTCCTTTTTTGAGATAGGGCTGACCAAAGCAAAATTGTCAAATAAGTTAACTTTGTTTTTGGCAATCTCCCTTTCTGCTCACCTTTTCCCAGCCCCTTGGTCCTAAGGCAACTAGGTGGTATAGTGCAGAGTGGCAAATTTGGAGTCAGGGAGATGAGTTCAAATCCTGCCTTGGACACTTACTAATTGAGTCACCTTGGACAAGTCACTTATTTCTCTCAGCTTCAGTTTCTTCATTTGTAAAATGGGGATAATAATCATACCTACCTCACAGGATTATTGAAATATATATTATTGAAATAATATATGAAATAATATATAAATGTATATAAAAAAACATATGTTAAGCTCTTTGTAAACCTTAAAGTATCATATAAGTGCTATTATAATGCTGCCTTATTCCCCAGTTTTACATCCCCACCCTTAGTTCCTTATTCTTAACACCCTCCATGCTTTAAAACTCTTTCTTCCTCCTCAGTAACTGCCACCTTCGTCAAACTCCATTCTATCACTGGAAATTAGCTAGGTTTTACAGAAAAGGCCAGGGATGAATAACTGATAGCTTTCAATCCTCTCAGAGGATTTTGGTTTCTTTCTTTTTTTTTTTTTAAAGAGATTGCCAGTTAATCCAAATGAACCATAAATTAGTGAGATCAATTAATCAACAAGCATTTATAAAACCTACTAAGTGGCAGGCATTCTGCTAGGTGCTAAGGATACAGAGGCAAAAGTGAAAGTCTCTACTCTTGAGGAGCTTAAAAGTTAGTTGGGAAGACAATATGTAAGTAATAGAAATATATACAATGGAGATACAAAGTAATTTTGGGGGAGAGCGCTAGCAGCTGGGTGATCAGGAAAATCTTAGTGTAGAAGATAGTGCTTAAGCAGAGACTTTAAGGAAAATGGACTTCTAAGGGGTGAAGATGAGAAAGGAGTACATTCTAGGCAGGGGGAAAATCCAGTACGAAGGTGTGGAGTCCAGGTGTAACACTACGAGTCATTGCATAGCAGTGTTTAGGAGGTCATTGTGAAAAGTGAAACTGAACATCAAAACCAGTGTTCTCGTTCTTCTGGTTCCTCCTCCCCAAGGCCACCAGTGAGTCAATGATGAAACTTACTGTCTTTAGTTTTAGGGACTAAATTCTCTTTGAATATTCTGTATTGGGGAATTTATAATGTAGTAACAACATATTAGTTAAATGACTAACCCCAGTTAGAGGTTCCCTAACCACATGCCTGGGCTAACAAGAAAACATTCTAGTCAATTTCCTTCTGTATGGCTACAGCTATCAGAGCTGTCCTACCAGACAAGCATACCATTCACAAATCGACACGAGAAAATAAATATACGTGTCTATACTGACCACAGATGTTTAGGAGAAATAAAACTAGGTCAGTAGAAATACAAAATTATGGTTGACTAAAGAAACAAATTCAGAAACAGGCGCCAGTCAGCCAAGCCAAAAAGGAGGAGCATGAAGACAATTCAGTCTCTTTACACTGCCCACAACACATCTGCTTTTGCTAGAGATTGGAGTACATAAGCCAGCTGCAAAGATAAAGAGATGTAATGATACTTCTCTAGTCACCCCCATTGTTTTCACTTCTTATCCCTGTGGGCCTGGGAGGGGAAGCCTTGTCTCATCTGCTGCTCTTGGCACCACTGTTATTAAAATGGTCCCTGCTACATTTTTGCCCTGAACTGCTGTGGCTGTCACCACTGTTAAGCAAGAAAAGCAAACTATCTTTCCCTCTTTTCTCTCTTGCTCCAAACTCTTTTTCAACAAGCCTTTCCGAGTCTTACTC
Source organism: Vombatus ursinus (assembly GCF_900497805.2). Taxonomy (NCBI): domain Eukaryota; kingdom Metazoa; phylum Chordata; class Mammalia; order Diprotodontia; family Vombatidae; genus Vombatus; species Vombatus ursinus. Next base: position 52,662,488 of record NW_020954556.1, read on the forward strand.
CTGTCCCCAAACTGTCAGATATTTCTTTGGTCAGGTACATGAGCAGAAACTCAAAATTTTGAGGTTCCTGGCTATTCCTCCACTCTGTGATGGATGTAGAATCTGTTCTCACTTTTCAGAATCCATTACACTTATATAAGGATCAGTGAGAAAGGCAGTTTGATTGGACTGCATGTAGTATGCTTGAAAAGGTAGGTAGGGGCCAGATTGGAAGGACAAAGGTGACTCTTTAGATGTATGGATCTTTTGTAAGTCATAGGATATTTGATCTAGAGTTGGTAAGAACATAAGACCCTCTAGTCCAGTCTTCTCATTGTATCGATGAGGAAACTGGGGTCCAGAAATTAGTCATGCCAGTAATAATCAACAGGCATTTATAATTAGGCACCTTCTATGTGCTTGACACTGTACTAAGCACTAGGGATACAAAAAAAAAAGGAAAAAAATAGTATTCTCAAGGAGCTCAGTCAAATGTGGGAGGTGTGGAAGAGGTAGATAAACCTGACTATTATGAATTTTGGGGAAACATGTTCTCCCCTAATAAAATAACACCTGAGCAAGGAAATAGAACTATGGGGTTTGCTCTTTATTTTCCTTTTTGGTGACAACAAGATGAACAAAAATGATTCTGTTTTAAAAGGAACTTCTGGGGGCAGCTAGGTAGCACAGTGGATAAAGCACTGGCCTTGAAGTCAGGAGGATCTGAGTTCAAATCCGGCCTCAGACATTTGACATTAGCTGTGTGACCCTGGGCAAGTCACTTAACCCCATTGTCTAGCAAAATAAATTTGAAAAAAAGGAACCTCTGTCATCTTAGAGGTTGCCTGCCAATACAGAGAATTCTGCTAAAATCAACCACTAAGAAATACATTTTCCCACATGAACAAACCTGACCATTAGCAACAACTACACCCTCAAGGCTTACAAACTTCATGTGATTTGCAAAAGTGATAGTTCTGTTTCCTCTTTTCCTATGCTTAGTTCTTCAATTTCTTTTTCTTGTGGTACAACTACAGCTAGCATTTGTAGTACGATATTGAATGAAAATGGTGATAATGGACATCCTTGCTTCACCCCTGATCTTAATGGAAAGGCTTCTAACTCATCTCCATTACAAGTAACACTTGCTCTTGATTTTAGAAAGATACTAATTCTCATTTTAGGGAAGACTTCATTTACATTTATGCTTCCTAGGGTTTTTAAGAGGAATGGCTGTTGTATATTGTCAAAAGCTTTTTCTGCATCTACTGAAATAATCATTTTTTTTGTTGGTTTTGTTCTTTATATGGTTAATTATATTTATAATTTTTTTAATATTGAACCAGCCTTGCATTCTTGGTATAAATCCAGCCTGGTCATAGTTATGATATTTGTAATATGTTTCTATAGTCTTCTTGCTAGGATTTTGTTTAAAAATTTTACATCAATATTCATTAGGGAAGGTGTCCTATAGTTTACATTTTCTGTTATACTCCTACATTTAGGTATAAAGACGATTATTTGTATGATAAAAGGGATTTGGTATGATTCTCTCATTGCCTATTTTTTCAGACAGTTTATGTAGTATTAGACTTAATTATTCTTTGAATATTTGGTAGAATTCACCAGTAAATCCATCTGGCCCTGGAGTTTTTTTCTTTGAGAACTTATTTATGACTTGTTCAATTTCTTTTTTTTGAGATATGGTTATTTAAGTATTCTACTTCCTGTTTTATTAATCTTGGAAATTTATATTTTTTATAAATATTCACTCATTTCACTTAGACTGTTAGTTTTATTGGCATGTTGTTAGGTGAAATGGGCATCTAGGTGGCACAGTGAATAGAACATGGGGCCTGGAGTCAGGAAGACCTGAGTTCAAATCTGGCCTCAGACACTTACTAGCTGTGGGACCCTGAGGCAAGTCACTAACTTGCCTCAGTTCCCCATCTGTAAAATGAGCTAGAGAAGAAAATGGCAAACCACTCTCATCTCTTTGCTAAGAAAACCCCAGATGGGGTCACAATGAGTCAGACATGATTGACAACAACTCAACAACAACAGCAATAATTAGGTCAAACACCCCCTATTAATTGTTTTTATTTCTTCTTTATTGGTTGAGAATTAATCTTTTTCATTTTTTATACTGGTAATTTGATTTTCTTCTTTATTTTTAAAATAAAATTAGCTAATGGTTTATCTATTTAAAAAAAACAGGTCCTTATTTTATTTATTAATTCAATGTTGGTGTTTTTTTTTTTAATTTCAGTTTTATTAATCCCTCCTTTGACTTTCGGGATTTCTATTTCTTGTTTAATTGGGGTTTTACATTTGGTTTTCTAGGTTTTTTTTTTGTTGTTGTATGCTCAATTCATTGATCTATTTGTTGTCTCTTTTATTGAAGAAAGAGTTTAGAATATGAATTTTCCCCTAAATACTACTATGGTTGCATTCCACATGCTGTTTCACTGTTGTCATTATCTTTAATGAAATTATTGATTGTTTCTATGATTTGTTTTTTAACTCATTCATTCATTCTTTTTTTTTTTTGCTTTTTTGGTGAGCAATTGGGGTTAAGTGACTTGCCCAGGGTCACACAGCTAGTAAATGTGAAGTGTCTGAGGCCAGATTTGAGGTCAGATCCTCCTGACTCCAAGGCCAGAGCTCTATCCACTGCACCACCTAGCTCCCCCTAAAGATACTTGAGTGGTTTGCCATTTCCTTCTTCAGCTCAGATGAGGAAACTGAAGCAAACAGTATTAAGTGACTTGCCCAGGTTCACACAGCTAGTGAGTGAGGCCAGATTTGAACTCAGGAATTTGAGCCTTTTTGTCTCCAGGCCCAGCACTCTATCCACTGTGCCACCTAGCTGTCCACCATTCTTTACTTTTTTAAATATTTTTTTTTTTTGGTAAGGCATTTGGGGTTAAGTGACTTGCCCAAGGTCACACAGCTAGTAAGTGTCAAGTGTCCACCATCCTTTCTTTGGTAAGAGGTTATTTATGTTTCAAAGGCCCTTTGTGATTGGAAAAGATGCATTCAATATATCTGCTTTTGTGGTTTGTTTGTAGGGTTTTTATGCCCTAATACATGGTCAATTTTTGTGAAGGTACCATGCATGGCTGAGAAAAAGGCATACATCTTTCTATTTCCATTCAGTGTTCTCCAGAGGTCTGTCAGATCTAACTGTTCAAATTTCTATTCATCTCTTTAATTTCTTTATTGTTTGTTTTGTGGTTAGATTTGACTAGGTCTGAGAGGGACAAATTGAAGTGTCTTACTACTATAGTTTCAACTGTTTATTTCTCCCTATAACTCATTTAGATTTTCCTTTGAGAATTTAGATACTATATCATTTGGTTCATATATGTTCAGTATTGATATTAATTCATTAGTTTTTAGCAAAATGTCATTTCCCTGCTTATCTCTTTTAATTAGGTCTATTTTTACTTTTGCTTTGCCTGAGAACTTGATTGCTATCCTTGCCTTTTTTTTAACTTCAGCTGAAATATAATATTTTGCTCCAGTCCCTTATTTAAATTCTGTGTATATCTTTCTGTTCTAAGTGTGTTTCTTGTAAACAACATATTGTTAGATTCTGGTTTCATTCTGCTATCCTCTTCTATTTTAAAGGTTAAAGGTTTAAAGGTTAAATGTATATTGCTCCTCATCCTATTCTCTTATACTTTTCCTTCTCTTTTTCCCCTTGTCTCCTTTTTAAAAGTCTGTTTTGCTTCTGACTACAGTCTTATTTAGTTTACCTTCTCTTATTACTTCCCTCTTTTCCCTTAACTCCTTTCCTTCCTACTTCTCTACTGGGTAAGATAAACTTCTGTACCCAACTATATGTGTATATGTGTATTTTTTCTTCCTTGAATCAATTCAGATGAGGTTCAAGTATTGCCTACTCCCTCCTCCACTGTAAACTTTTTCTTGAGCACTTCATTCATGTGAGATATTTTTCCTTATTCTTCCTCTCCCTTTCCCCCTTCCCAATGCATTTCTCTTCTCTACTTTTCCATTCTTCTTTTTAGATCGTATAAATACAATAGAATTGCACTAAGGTCTTCTGTCTAAGTAGACTCCCTCTATGACTCCTGGTGATGATAAAGTTCTTAGGAATTGGTTACATGTATCATCTCCCCAAGTAAGAATATAAACATAAGGGACTTTGTTTAGTTCCTTATGGTTTCCCACTCATGTTTCTATGCTTTTTTTGAGTCCTGCGTTTTTATGCAAGATTTTCAATTCAGCTCTGCTCTTTTCATCAGGAATGCTTAAAAGCCTTCTATTTCATTAAAGATACATTCCCACTCACCTCCCCACCCCTTTTAGGATTATATTCAGGTTATTCTTGTTTGTAAGCCTAGATCCTTTGACTTCTGGGTTACTATGTTCTAGGTTCTCCTTTTCTTTAACGTAGTGGCTTCTAAAGCTTGTATTATCTTGACCATGTCTCCACAGTACTCAAATTATTTCCTTCTGAATGATTGTAGTGGTTTGGTTTTTTTTTTTTGACCTGGGAGCTTTGGATTTTGGATATAATATTCCTGGGAGTTTTCATTTTGGAGCATTTTTCAGTAGATAACCAATGAATTCTTTTAATTTCTACTTTCCTTTCTGGTTCTAAGCTGTCTGGGCAGTTTTTTTTTTTTAAGATTTCTTTAAATATGATGTCTAGGTTCTTTTTTTTGTTCATGTATTTCAGGTAGTCCAGTTATTCTTGAATAATCTCTCCTTCATCTGTTTTCTAGGTGAGTTGTTTTTCCTATAATATATTTCATATTTCCTTTTTCTTTTAGTCTTTTGACTTTGTTTTATTATTTTTTGATGTCTCATGGAGTCATTAGTTTCAATTTATTCTATTCTAATTTTCAGTGAGTTATTTTCTTCAGTAAAGTTTGTACCTCCTTTACCAAATGTCAATTCTCTTTGATTACATGTTAATTGTCTTTTCAGATTTTCAAAGATGCCAATTCTCTTTTCATATCTTTCTTCCGTAGCTCTCATTTTATTTATTTTTTATTTTTTAATTTTTTAGGCAATTGGGATTAAGTGACTTGCCCAGGGTCACACAGCTAGTAAGTGTCAAATGTTTGGTCTGAGGCTGGATTTGAACTCAGGTCCTCTTGACTTCAGGGCCGGTGCTCTATCCACTGCACCACCTAGCTGCCCCCATAGCTCTCATTTTAAATTATTTTTAGCTCATTCTTTATTTTCTAGGAATTATTTTATTTTTTAATAATAATTATTATTTATTTTATTATATATTAAATTATTTTAACCTATTATTTTTCTAGGAGTTCTTGTTGGGCTTATGTCAAACCTGCATCTTTCTTTGTGGCTTTGCTTATAGATGCTTTCAAGTTATTCTCTTCATCTGTGTTTATATCCTGAGCTTTCTTGTTACCATGTAGAACTTTATAGTCAGGTTTTTTTTAAATTACTCATTCTTCTAGCCTTCTGACTTTGGACTTTATTTTAATGTTGGGCTCTGCTCACTTCTGGTGAGGGATGTCTGGGCCTGAGTTTCTGTCATAATCCTGCTGCTTTCACAGCTCATTCTGGGGTGGGGGGGTGCCTGCAAGTTTTCAGTGCTCCCAAAGTGGGGTGATCCAGGGACAGGTCTGTTCACTACCCTCCTAATCTGAGCTCTGCAAGTTCCTGACACAGGTTTGGGTTTGTTGGTTTGTGTGTGGTTGAGAGTTTCAATAGACTTCTCTGGCCTCGGTCATGGTTCGCTTGCCGGGAGACTTTATAGGTTTGGAGCAACTGAACTGCTGGCTCTCTTTTGGTCTGGGAATCCTGCCCTGGTTATTCCCACAGCAGGCTTTTATACTGGGCTAGAGGCTAGAACTGAGACCCTGCTGCTCTGATCCTGGGATCAGAGCCACACGGTTGCATTTCTGGAACTTGCTCCTTATTCAGTACACAGCTAAGGAAGGCTCACCTTCCTTCAGGACCACTCTTCTTCATTCTGGATCTATGACCTGGCTCACTGGACAATGGACTCTAGAGCTGCCAGTAGGCACCTATTCCTGCTCCCAACTGTAGATCAGGAGTCCCCAGGGATCTCCTGCTGCCTCAGTGCTTCCTTCTCTACTGTTCTGTGTTAACCCTTTTTTATTTCCTTAGAGGCCAGAATTCTCCTGCTGCTACTGTTCCTGTGCCAAGCTAATGGACGATCCTCCATCCTCCTTAAACTTCTCTGGGATGGAAAAATTACTCACTATGACTTTTTCTTGGCTTTCCTTTGTATTTGAAGGTCCTTCTCCTGTTTGCATACCAACTTGTTTCTGAATTGAATTGTTGGGTTTAACCACTGTGTGTCTTCAAGTTTGCAGCCTTGGTTCTTTTTTTTTTTTTCTGAAGGTGATCTATTAATTCTTTCCATTGGTATTTCATTATCTACATTCAGAAACAGGCAGTTCTCTTCCATTATTTATTCCTGCATTATAGTGTTAGGGCTTTTTGCCCTGTTGTGTTCTTTTAGGAGACCTATGATCCTTAGGTTATCTCTCTGCAACCTTTGAGATCAGTATGTTTTGTTTGCATAGTAAATAAATGTTCTTGCTTTAATGTTATTGCGGGATTTTTTGCTTCTCTTCTTCCAGATTGTTCTTCACTTAACCATTTGACTTCCCAGTCTATTGTTCTCTTTTCCCTTCCTTTGATAAGACTCGCCGTCACATACTCCACTCCTTCTACTTTGCTAATTATTTTCGCTGTCAGGCCGTAAATCCTATTCTGCTAATTGTCACTTCTTTTTTGAACCACTCAGGAGCAACGTGTTGCAGTCCCATGTTCTCCTCAAATTCCACAGGGTCTTCTGTCTCAGTGTCTGTTGGATTGTTCTCCTTTGTTTTGCACTACTTATTCACACATACCTGAGCTCATTTCTAAATAAGCTGGCTGTATTTCTTTCTGCTGTTAATAATTCCCCTGTTGATTTATCTGCTTATGTTCAAGGTCTTTGAGTTTTCTTCTTCCTGAGATCTTTGGTAATTTCAGTCTTTTTTTTCCCTCTTTTATTTCCCTCTATTACTCATTTTCTGATTCTGACTTGTTCAGGTGTTTTCCTTAGGGGCCTGAATTTCAAAGCACCTCAGTCCTTTCCCATGTTGGGCAATTACAATGGCCTAGGTCTCTGCTCCAAGTGACTATTGAGTGGACAAAGGCTGGCCCCAGCTGGGTGCGGAGTACTTTCCCCCAGGCTTAGTGGGAAACTGCACAGCCCCCCCAGCCCCTCAACACACACACTGAGCCCTGTCCCAGTGTCCTGTCCTGTTCCTTCTGTCCCTGAGTTTAAAGAACTGCCATGCTGGTGCTACAGGGTTGGTTTTTGTACTTTAGGAGGAGGAGGAGGAGGGGGTGGGATGTGGTGTTGAGCTCTATTTCCAGCCCAGTCACGAGTTCTGCCCCTTTCCTCTGTTCCTGGCTCTCTTGCTGAGATTGTTTGCAGCACAGAATGCTGCCCACCTCAGAGTTGCCTCAGTGGTTCCAGTGTCCTTCCATAGACTGGAGCACTGCACAGGTACACTGGCTAGATCTCCTGGCTTGGATTGCCGTGGCCCTAGAATGAGGGCAGTGAGACCAGGTTGCGGGCTTGGGTTTTGTCCAGAGGCCACGTGGGTCAGCTAGTGCAGCCTCGCTGCTGTGCCGGGTTTGGAGGAGGGATGCTAAGTAAGCTCAGGGTAGAGTCAGTTCATGTGGATTTTTTTTTGATTTGGATTGGTTTTACCTTTCTTTTTTGGATTCTAGTTGTTCTGAATCATGGATGCAGCTGAAGTTTCTTTACCTTTGGTGCATAATTTGTTTGGTTTTTGCTGTTGAGTTGTTTTCAGTCATGTCCGACACTTTGTGACCCCATTGGGGGTTTTCTTGGCAAAGACACTGGAATAGTTTGACATTTCCTTCTCCAGTTCATTTTATAGATGTGGGACTGAGGCAAATGGGGTTGAGACTTGCCCAGGGTCAGACAGCTATTAAGTGTCTGAGGAGAGATTTGAAAGGTCAAGAGGATCAGAGAAAATGTCTAGTTCTATATCTTCTCACAAGACCCAGAAATTGTCCCCCTTGTATTCTTAAAAATTATTGAGGACCCACCCATTTTTATGGGTTATAACTATTGACATTTACTGTATTAGATATTGAAACATGTTAGTATTATTATGAGAACAGTGTTGATCTCACAGACCCCTTGAAAGGATCTTAGGGATCTTAGGGTTCCCTAGGTAACAGTTAGGTGGTACAGTGGATAGATAGAATACCAGGCCTGGAATTAGGAAGACTCACCTTCCTGAGTTCAAATCTGGCCTCAGACTAGCTGTGTGACCCTGGGCAAGTCATTTAACCCCATTTGCCTCAGTTTCCTCATCTGTAAAATGAGCTGGAGAAGGAAATGGCAAACCAGTCCAGTATCTTTGCTAAGAGAACCCCAAATGGGGTGACAAAGACTCAGACACGACCTAAACGACTGAAAAGCAAAAACCGAGTTCCTCAGACCACACTTTGAGAACCATCTGAAATGAAACATCAGGGGCAGCTAGGTGGTGCAGTGGATAGAGCACTGGCCTTGGATTCAGGAGGACCTGAGTTCAAATCTGACCTCAGACACATAAAAATACTTACTAGCTGTGTGACCCTGGGCAAGTCACTTAACCTCATTGCCTAACCAAAAAAAAAAAAAAAAAAGGATTCATGGGGCAGCTAGGTGGCGCAGTAGTAGAGTACCGGCCCTGAAGTCAGGAGTTACCTGAGTTCAAATCCGGCCTCAGACACATAACACTTACTAGTTGTGTGACCCTGGGCAAGTCACTTAACCCCAATTGCCTCACCAAAAAAAAAAAAAAAAAATGAAACATCAATGTCAAAGAAGGGGCTTGGGAGGATGGAAAGAGAAAACCAGTAGAGGTTTCTACTAAACAGGAAACAGCTTTTCACCTATTTGAGTTAGGGGGTATCTCACCAAATCCAATAAGAAAATCATAACTCTTAGTACCACAAGGGATCTTGCAGAGTTGATCTGGTTCTCCACACTTCATTTTATACAATAAGGAAGCTAAAGCCTTAGAGAAGTGAACTGATCTGACTGCAGTTATCCCTTAGCTGGTTGGAGTCAGAACTGGAACACAGATCTTGCCTCCCAGTCTAACAGGCTTCCCACTAAATGGTTTTCTCTTCCACCAAGAGAGCTAGCTATTGAATTAAATTAGTAGCCTCTTTACATACACCTGCTCTGTCATAAGAGCGTGCAAGGAGAAGAAAAAGACGGTTCAAGTTACTAGCAGAAGGCAGAGTAGAAGGAACAGTGAAGAAGAAATTGAGAAGATGTTATGGAGGAGGGAGGGAAGTGAGTATAGTACTGGGGAGGTGTTAGTTCCCGAATTATTTACAAGAAATAGCAGAGTCTTGAACCAGAATTGCCAGCCCAGCTGACAAACCATGAGTGTGGGCTTCCTGGAGAAACAACAGTCTTGTTAACTTCCATACCCCAGAAACTGGCAAGGCGCACACCATGTGGAGCTGGGGGGAGGCGGGTGGGCAGGAGACAGAAAAGGAATGCTCTGAAGAAGTACCAGCCTCTTGTATTTCTGGAAAAAAGTGAGCATTTATGTTTGAAATACAAGTCTACTGTAATTCCAACATTTTCTTCCATAAACTCAGCAGCAGATCTGTTAATTATGCTTTTTATTTAAGTGGTGTTTTTCTCTTGAGGCTCTCTGGGGTTTAATGATCAGTGAGCCAGAGGCTTGGGATGTTACCCCTTAGAATTACGTTTGCAAAATGAAGGAAATCTTAGCAAGTTCTGTGGCTTTTCAGGAGAGGATCCAATAGAACAATGATGGAGTCAGGACCACAGTCCTAGTCCCTGACAACCAGAGGCGGAAACACCACGCTGCCTTTCAGGGCCTGAAATTAAAAACAAAACAAAACAAAACAAAACTCCTGCTGTTTAACTACTTAAGGATGTTAGAGAATCTATAATACCCGTTGAGTCAAATTTTTAAGCCTGACTTTCAAGGATAATATTAGACTTCTGACATTCACTGTAAAGGAAAGAAGGAAGGAAGTAGCATTGTTTTGATGCTGAGATGATCTCTAAATTCTCTTTAGCCTTTCCCAATCCTCCTTAATCTTAGGGCCATTCCTCTGAGACTACTCCCAATTTATCCTGCATAAATGTTGTTTAAATCTTGTTTATACATAGTTATTTTCATGTTGTCTCCCCCATTAGACTGTGAACTCCTTGACAGCCTGGACCGTTTTTGCCTTTCTTTGTATCCTCATCGCTTAGCACAGTGCCTGGCACATAGAAGATGCTTAATAAATGCTTGTTGTCTTGGCATCATTTGACTTCTAGCTCTTGATATCATGATCTTATGAAAGTGTGCTATTCTATTGCAAGGCACTCTGAGCTGTATTTTTGCTCAGGTGGACTCCCCATGGATTGATTTATGGGAAGACACAGCGAGGAGTCTCATGGAATGGGTAGGAGTGGAATAGTTGTGATTTTTCTTGTTAGAGGAAGTACCTATATCTATGAGATTACAGATCTATATACAGATCCTTAATCCGGCCTCAGTTTTATATGACAAACCAGGGTTAGAGGTTCATGGAACTGAGAGAAGTTCAAGTAGGGAGCCTCATCAGCACCCTACTCCAGCCAACTGGACACATCTTGATGAGAAAATGTAGCTACAAAAGGCAAGGCATTTCCTTTAGGTCAGCCAGAAGAACAAGCTCCCTTTTGCTCTTTCTTCTTATCTTTGGGGAAATGAAACATCAATGTCGAAGAAGGGGCTTGAGAGGATGGAAAGAGAAAACCAGCCTCTGGGGGTACCGAGGCACAAGTCCTTTCTATTTTCAACTTTAGGAGGTGCGCAAGGACTATTACTGACCCATTCAAAAAGATCTTTACAATTACTTGGTTCACAGATCAAATAGGCCTTGCTCCTGGTTATGAAAGCATGTTGTAGACTGCCACTGAGTGTCTCAAGGCTGCTGGAAGAAATCGGTTGGTCTCAAGAATTCTTTTCTGAAGGCTGTGTCATGTTGCCCAGGGAGCATGTCATGAAATGAATACAAGCCTGACGTACTTTGGGCTCAGTTTCAGGCCATTAACTAAATGACTCTATTCTTTGGAAACTGTGGCTAGGGTGAAGAGCTACTCTGTTACATAAACATGTTTGTCTGATTTGAAAACATACATTATTGGTGTCTGAATCTTGAAACTTGGTGGGGAAAGCCCCCTCCCTTAGCATTTGAAGTGAAGGGGCTTCTCTCCCCCCAAGTTTCAAAAATGTTGCGTACGTTTATTTAGATCCTTTGGCAAATATGCAAAAGCCCTGAGAAACTCAAAACATTACCAAATTTCCCCCTCTCCCAATTAGATTCAATATTACAATTATGTTCCATAAAGGAGGGCATTGGTGCCAAGTTGAGGCTGCTGAGAAGATAATTATTATCATAGGATTTAGAGCTGGAATTAGGAGATAATGTCAGAGCTGAGAAAGTTGTCACAGGCCAGTGGTGTCCTACTGTTCTCAGCTTGTGTATGGAGGAAGTAAAGCACTTCGTGAAAATAAGAGTTGGGGCAAAGCCAACCACGTCTTTGCCACGAGGGAAGTGGTGATCTTGCTCCAGCCTTCTGTCAACTACTGCTATTCTGACAAATGACCAGAGAAGACTGCCCATTGCAGCTGCTATAATGCCAGGCTTAATAGTAGAGGTGGTAATCCATCTCCTTTTTCTTTTTAAACACAGTTTTCTTAATGGTTTTGCCGGTTTTATTTCGCGATGTGTTTCCTATATTCCCTTTCCCCACCTTGACCTTCCATTGTAACAAAGAAAAATTAGGTATGCCCCTGCCAAAGTAGACATCTGTAGTCATTTGACCTCTGCACTCAGTATTGGGCATTGTGGTTATAGTGAGTTAAGTGATTCTCTGGGGCTTTTAGTAACTTTATTAGGGTCATTGTGCGTATTGGGCCCCTGGTTCTGCTTACTTCACTGAGCATCAGTCCATATTCTTCCCATGCTTCTCTGAAGTCTTCATTTCATTGTGATGTATATGTCTTTTATGAGTCAGTCATCACACTATCCATGGGATTTTCTTGACAAAGATACTGGAGTGGTTTACCATTTCCTTCTCAGTGGATTAAAGAAAAGGGTGGTTAAGTAACTTTCCCAGGGTTACACAGTCAGTGAGTGTCTGAGGCCACATTTGAACTCAGGTCAGAATTTGAACTTCCTGACCCCAGGCCAAGCACTCTCTGCACTTAACCACCTAGCTGCAGTGTGCCTTATAGCACAATAATATTCCACTACAATTTGGAGGTTCTTAACCTGGAGCCTGCAGACTCCTCTTTTAATAACTATGTTTTAGTATAATTGGTTTTCTTTGTAATACTATGCATTTTATTATATGCATTTAAAAGCATCATTCTGAGAAGGGGATCACAGACTTTGCCAGACTAACAAAGGAGTCCATGACCCAAAAAAATATTAAGAACTTCTCCATTAAATTTATACACCCCAAATTGTTCAGGCACTCCCCAAAAAATGTGAGCTTACTTTGTTTCTAGTTTTTTGCTACCACAAGAAGTGCTGCTATGAATATTTTAGTACACATGAGACTATTCTTTATTTTGTCTTTGACTTCTTTAGGATACATGCCCAGTACTGGGTCAGAGGGTATGAACCTTTCTCTGAAGGTTAATCTATTTCTAGTTGAATTTAATGCATTTGGTATTTACAAGAAGAGGAATCAAATTCTGATTATGCAAACCATTTGTAACATAAATTGTGTTGTTCAAGCTTGTTGGAATGCCCCAACCCTGAGCTGCTTACTTTCTTGCAACGCTGCCCCCATCTTGATAAAGTACACAGTTTGGCTCAGGGTGTGATGGGGACCAATATCTATGGCAAGGCTCTGGAAATAAATGCTGAAAGTGAATCAAAACTCACCAAGGCTCAGGACCCTACTTCTGAGGGTCTAGAGGAGATTTCTGAGGTTTTTAAATATTCATTGATGGAGACACCATATTCTTTGAAGTTTGCAGACCAAATGAGATAATGGGCTTTTCTAAACTCTTTTGGTCATTAACACTTAACCTGCTGGCAGCCAGATGTTGATTCCATTTTTCCTTCTTGGGTGGTGATTGCTCAATCCCTCCCAGCCTTCTTCAGTTTCACCTTGCCCACCTATTGCTAGTTCTATTTCAGAATAGGTCAAATACTTAATTCATCTCAGTACAGATAACCTTTTACCCTTTATTTTAAAGATTTGGTTTAAACCCCTGATGGGAGTTAACTTCTTTTTGTCCTGCGATAATGGCCTAGAGCTTCTAGAGAGAAACTTCCTCTATCAAGTAGATTGGCAACTTCTCTGCAACTAACAGTCTTAGAGCAAGGGTAGGGAACCAGTGGCCTTGAGGCCACATGTGGCCTTCTAGGTCCTCAAGGACAGCCCTTTGATTGAATCCAAACTTAATGGAACAAATCACCTTAATAAAAGGATTTGTTCTGTAAAACTTGGGTGCAGTCAAAAGGCTGCACCCAAGGACATATGACCTCGAGGTCACAGGTTCCCTGCCCCTGATTTTAGGGACTTTAGGAGGGACCTGAGAGATCAAATGGATCATACTGTCTCTTATTTGGTGGATTCCATAAGCAGTGTTTTCTTTTAGTGTAATTCCTAACAACAACAACAACAACAACAACAACAATAACAGTAATAACCCACATTTTAAAAGTGCTTTTTGCTTTTTTCCTTTCAAAGAAAAAGAACTTCATAGCTATGGTCTATAAGTAGGGATCACCTACTTTAGGACACATATGGTTGAATCTCAAATAATCAAAACATTTTTCTTTTCTAGAAAATTACTATGTTTTGCCAGCATTTTTCATTCTGTCTTTTCTTATCTTGGAAACTTGGGTCCTTGGGTTAATTGGACAACAACTAAAGTGTGAAGGAACAAGGTTCCACCAAAAGAGTATGACCACGGTAAGGTACAGTCATTTTCATATAATACCTGGGAAATAGGATGTGCCAAATGCCAGGCATGGACCTGTGCTTCTCACTCTTACCTGGATGGGTGGGGGATATCTCTGTCATTCATTTAAATTGCTTTCTTTATTCCAAGAAGGGGTGGGAGACACGAAGTGAATTAGATTTGGTGGGTTTCGGGTCCTGTTCTGATAGGAACATGCCAGACAAAGAATGGGCACCGATGGCTACAGGCACATATACAGAAGTACAGCCATCTGAAAATAAGCAGTTAAAGGGCTAGCAAAGAAAACCAAGACATAGCAAAGCTAGTCTATCAACATCATATGAACTTGAACAGAAAAGTCCACAATTACGTTGATTTTCTTCCTCTAGAAGTTCAGAAAGTTGCTTATTAGTGATAGACTCTATGGTACCCAATAGGTACTATAGCCTCAGCTCTGTGTGTCTAGTGAAAAGTAAGGCGAGGCAAGGAAAAACAATATAAGTAATTGGAGTCAAACCCGGATGTGGAAACGGTTCTAACTTGTTACTTAGATGATCAAAATCGAGTTGACGACCTCAGTGGAAAACCAGCACTTCTCATGAAGCCTACCTACAGGGTAGTTCATTAAAGGGATGGCCCATGTATCTATCCCTACCCATCCTATAAGTTTTAACTCCATTGTAAAGTCTTTGTCTGCACCCCAAAGCACCTAACCATATTGGGAAGGAATGGCTCTATATTTCAGTAGCGCCTGCAAATCCTCTCATTTTTCCTACTTCTTTACATTTCGTTCTAGTCCTCTTTTTGGTTTCCTAGCTTCTGATTACATCCTTTCTCCCTCTTCCCACCATTCCTTTGTTTCTCCCCTCCTTCTAGTCTAGGGCCATGCCATCCTGAACTCACCTGATCTAGTCTGATCTCAGAAGCAATGCTGAGTAGTCACTGGTAAGTATGTGGTTGGGAGACCACCTGGGAACACGAGATGCTGTGGGCTTTGAGAGAATGAGCACTAGAGTCAAGAAGACATAGATTTGAATCTTCCTGCTGAAATTTACTAGCTGTATGACCCTGGGCAAATTGCTTAACCTTTCTAAGCCTCAATTTCTTCATCTATAAAATGAGGAGACTGGATTCAATGGCTGGGCAAGTCACTTAACTTCACTTTTTCATCTATAAAATGAAGGATCTGGACTCAGTGACCCTTTCAGTTCTAAATTCATGATCCTGTATCCATCATGGTATGGGCAGGTCCCAACTCAGAATGTTATTATTGATGCTTCTTTCTTTCTTTCTTTCTTTCTTTCTTTCATCATTGTTACTTCTCAGTACTCTCCTT
Organism: Vombatus ursinus; assembly: GCF_900497805.2. Classification (NCBI taxonomy): domain Eukaryota; kingdom Metazoa; phylum Chordata; class Mammalia; order Diprotodontia; family Vombatidae; genus Vombatus; species Vombatus ursinus. The sequence goes on from NW_020954556.1 coordinate 52,677,800, forward strand.
ACCCCTTTCTTATTTCCATTAGAACTCTCCTTTTAGGGGGCAGCTAGGTGGCCTAGGGGATAGAGTACCACCTGTAGCCCTGAGTTCAAATCCAGCCTCAGATACTTAGTAGCCAGGTGACCTTGGGCAAGTGACTTAACCCTGATTGCCTCCCCCCCCAAAAAAAAAAACAAAAAAAAGAACGCTCCTTTATAAGTCAGTCAATAAGCATTTATTAAGCACCTACTATGTTTAGATATGGCTACCAAAAAGTTTTTTCATCTATAGATGAAACATAGACTGACACACAATCAAAAGATCTAGGTTTGAGTGACCTTGGCTAGCTGGTCACAACCTTTTTGAGCCTGTTTCCTCATCTATAAAAGGGAAATAATAATGTTTTGATTTTGTGAGGATGAAATAAGTATATGTGAAGCATTGTATAAATGCCTTAACTATTATTGACTCCCTGGGTAGTTTTAAAAAAAAAATCATCGATCAAGTAGTTATTCTGGTAGCCACCGAGCTCTGAGTCCATCTAAGACCAAGACCCTTTAATTTTAGAGATCCCAGCTCTTTTTACCTAACATGAAGAAGAAGCTAAATGACTTCCCTAAATCCACAGAGCTAATAAGTGCCCTAGGAGGGATTAGAACCCAGGTCATTATGATAACAAACACAAGCACTCAATCTACCCAAGAGCATATAAAAAATAAATTACCCATCCTTCAATCTCTGTCTACTGTTTTTTTCCCCATTGCCTTCAATCATGCCCAAGTCTAAACCATCATTAAGACACCTTCCTTAGACCTTATGTTGCCCTCAAGCTAACAGCCTCTATCTCTTCTCCCTTTTATAGCCAACCTCCTAGAAAAAAACAAAAATAAAACTGTCTATACTTGCTGTCTACACTGTCTTTCCCCTTGTTCCTCAACCCTCTTCAGTCTGATTCTGATCTACCTGTTCACTCAACTGAAACCACTGTCTTTAAAATTACCAGTAATCTCTTAACTGACAAATCTGATGTTCTTTTTTTTTTAGTCCTCATCCTTCTTGACCTCTCTGCGCAGCTGACCCTCTACTGGATACATTCTTCTCTCTTGATTTCATGACACTGCTGTCTTCTGCTTGGCCTTCTACTTATCTCACTGCCCCTTCTCAAGTGCCTTTTGCAGGTTCATGAGCCATATTCCCAAACTGTAAATGTTTCTCAACTAGCTTCCCCTATTTCTCTCTCTGTCTCTCTCTCTGTCTGTTTCCCTCTGTCTCTCTCTGTGCCTCTGCTCCGCACCCCCCCCCCCAAACCCTCTTGCATCAGCTTCTATGGGTTTATCATCTCGATGGGGCAGCTAGGTGGTGCAGTAGATAGAGTACTGGCCCTGGAGTCAGAAGGACCTAAGTTCAAATATAGCCTCAGACCCTCACTAGTTGTGTGACCCTAGACAAGTCACTTAACCCCAAATGCCTCCAAAAATTAATAATAATTATCATCTCTATAGCAATAACTCCTGGATCTGTATATCCAGTCTTGGTCTTCCCCATGAGCTTCAGTCCAGCATCACCAGTTGCCCTTTGAACCTTTCAGACTGGATGTCCTGGACCATCTCAAACTCAGCATGTCTAGAACAGAACTCATTGTTTTTCCCCCAAAACTCTCCCCTCTCCCCAAATTCCGTTTCTGTCAAAGGCTCCACCATTCTTCCAGTCTTCCAGGCTCACAACCTTGAAGTTGGTCTCCATTCTTCTGTCTCCCTCAGCTCACAGTTGTCACATTTTGCCATTTCCACCTTTGCAACATCTCTTGCCCAGACTTCTTCTCTCTAGTCACATAGCTACTCCCCGAGTTCCTCAGGCCTTCTTTACCTCTCCCCTAGAGTACTGCAGCAGTTGCCTAATTATTTCCCTGCCTCAAGTCTCTCATCACTCCAGTACATCCTCTTAAAGCTACTAAAATAATTTTTCATTAAGTGCAGGTGTGGCCATGTGATTGATTCCTCTACTCAGACAACTCCAGGTGCTTCCAATTGCTTCTAGGATAAAACACAAACTCCTTCTGTTTAGCTTTCAAAGTCCTTCATAACTTTGCCCCAATGTATCTTTCCAGACTCGTTGTACATCATGCCCCCTGCCACCCTCTTTGATCCAGCTCAGTTGGCCTTCTTTCTGTTCCTTGCATACACTATACCATCACCTGCCTCAGCACCTTTTTTCTGGCTTTCCCTCATGCCTGAAGATCTCCTTCCTTCTCCCCTCCACCTTATTGATTCCCTCCTCCTTTGAGATGCAACCCAAGCACCACCTTCTCCAATCAAACCTTTCCTGTTCCCCCCAACTCTTAGCGCCTTGACTACTACCTTACACTTTAACTATATTGTAGTTATTCTCTTTATATCTGTTCTGTATGTGACTATATATGAACTTGTTACTTCCCTCTAGAATGTAAGCTCCCTGCAAGTAGAAATTGTTTCAGTCATTATATTTGTATCTCTAGTACTTAGTATAATATAGCAAGGTTGTGCAGCAGATAGAGCACTGGACTCAGAATCAGAAAGACCTAAGTTCAAATCCAGCTTCTGACATTTACTAGCTGAGTTATCTTGGGCAAGTCACTTAACCACTATTTGCCTCAGTTTCCTCATCTGTAAAATGGAGGTAATAATAGCATTTACCTCCCAGAGTTGTTGTGAGGATCAAATGAGATAATATTTATAAATCACTTTGCAAACTTTAAAGCTATGTAAATGCTAGCTATTATTTTTAAATACTATTTAATTTTTCTACAATTACATGTACAAACGATTTTTAACATTTCATTTTTTTAAGTTTTAAGTTCCAAATTCGATCCCTCCCTCACCTGTCCCTTCCTTGAGACAGTAAGCTGGGGCAGCTAGGTGGCACAGTGGGTAGAGCACCAGCCTTAGAGTCAGTCGGACCTGAGTTCAAATCCGGCCTCAGACAGATAACACTTACTAGCTGTGTGATCTGGACAAGTCACTTAACCCCAATCGCCTCACCAAAAAAAAAAAAAAAAAGAGAGAGAGAGAGAGAGAAACAATAAGCAATCTGATATTGGTTATACATGGGCAAACATGTATGTGATTATATATGAACTTGTTACTTCCCTCTAGAATATAAGCTCCCTGCAAGTAGAAATTGTTTCAGTCATTATATTTGTATCTCCAGTACTTAGTATAAGTACAGCAAGGTTGTGCAGTCATTATATTTGTATCTCCAGTACTTAGTGTAATACAGCAAGGTTGTGCAGTCATTATATTTGTATCTCCAGTACTTAGTGTAATACAGCAAGGTTGTGCAGCAGATAGAGAGAGAGAAAGAAAGTGAAAAATAGTATGCTTCCATCTGTATTCAGATGCCATCAGTTCTTTCTCTGGAAGCAAAAGCATTTTTCATCATGAGTCCTTTGGGATTGTCTTGGATCATTGTACTGCTGAGAATAGCTAAGTCATTCACAGTTGTTCATCACATAGTATTGCAGTTACTGTGTACAACGTTCTCCTGGTTCTGTTCACTTCACTTTGCATTAGTTCATATAAGTCTTTCCAGGTTTTTCTGAAATTATCCTGCTCATCATTTCTTATAGCACAATAATATTCCATTACAATCATAGACCATTCCCCATTGATGGGTATCCCTTCAATTTCTAATTCTTAGCCACCACAAAAAAGGCTGGCTATTATTATTGTTAATAAATACTTGCCGATTTACTGTTTGAACATTAGGAAAACACTTAGTTGTATTTAAAAAGCACTCCAAACCACATGATCACATCAATAGAAGCAGAAAAGGTCTTTGACAAAGTGCAAAATTCATTCATGCTAAAAACACATAAAGTGTAGGTATAAATTTTTAATATGAGAAAAGTCTATATTTTATGAGGATTAGAAGATTTTCCTTTTTTTGTTCTTTCCATTTGTATTGCTATAATCATTATGTATACTGCTTTGTGAGTCTTCTGGCATCACTTCATATAAGTCCACATATTTTCTGAATGAATTCTTCATATTTTTCTGTTTTCTTATGTGAAATGTTTATTTTTAAATCTAAAATGTTTATTTTTAAATCTAAAGGCAAGCATCATTTGTAGTGGGTAAACATACAAAAGACTTGAGTACGTGCCCCCCCTGTTTCATAGCTAGAGGACTAGGAGTGCCAGGCAACTGATGTGCTGGTTGGCTGGTTGATGAACTGCTTCTCATCCCATCCCCCCCCCTTTGTTATGAGGCTTACTTGCTATGGGGAACAGGGACATATTTAGAAATCAAAGTAAATAAAAACAAAAGTTATTGCAGTGACCTCTCTGGGTTATTCTCCCAACTCGGACTTACTCTAACCGATTGGATCCCCAGAAAGTAGCTGCTACCTTAGGTTCTTGGGGGTACCCTAAGAGTATCCATTCTTTGTTGCTTTTTGCTCATGATGTTTGCCCTTTTTCTGACTTTTAAAGCTGATCTCTACACAGGGGGCACTGTCCCATGCTTCTTATGCTGGGGGCTAGGGGCCTGGTAACTGGCTTTGTGTGCTGGGGCCTCAGGTGCTGGCAGCTGGAAGCTGTAGGGGTCTGGTAGCTTACTTAGTGCCAAGCTGGAACTGGTGGTGGTGGTGGCTGGTGTGTTCCAAGGCCAGGTAGAGTTTTTCTGCATTTCCCCAGGGTTACGCTGAAGCTCGTGGGGTGGGGGCTGGGGATCGGGGTGGTTTGGCCACTGGAGGTCACCTTCTCACTGGGGCCTGTGATAGAGCATGGGTAGGTTCAGCTGTTGGTGGACGCCTGTCCGCTGGTGTATGTGGTGGTACTCCATGGTGGTGTCTGCCAGTTTCCCTTGCTGTGCCAAGGCATATGGGGATCCTGGTGTTGGTGCTTGCCTACTCCACCACCCTGGGGCTCAGGATCTCCTGCTGGTTTGCTGAGGTGGGGCTTGCCTCTGGCTTGCTGGGATGCCTCCCCTTCAGGCACCACAAGAGGGACCTTTGCTGTTAATCCCCCTAGCCTTCCAAGCTAAAAGACTGCTGCACCCTGTCTTTCTGCTGGCTCTGCTGTTCTAGGATTTTTCCTGGGGTGGTATTTTCTGGGTTTTTCAAGGTCAGTAAGGGAGGGTGAGAGCGGCTTACTGCTTACTTCGCCATCTTGGCTCCCAAACACCGAGAGTATCCATTCTTTCCACTCCAATTCATAAGCGCCTACCAGTGTGCTTCTCCTTAATAGTCAGACAGTAAAAACAATGGGCTCTTTGTGAAGACATTTACTAAAATAGAATACTGAGTAGCTACAATACATAAACCTGAGTGAACTCTCCCACAAAAACACACAGGATCTGTGGAAAGGGAGGGCACGAACTTTAAGTACGATGGTGGAATACACATGTAGAGAACACATATAACTAAAGCAACTTTCACTTCTGGATAATCAGTGCCTCGATGTCCTGTCCATCCTCTTGGCGTCCTCACAAAGCATCTCTTTGGGTAAACTTTATCTGCTGGGTGAGTCGCTCAGCTGGAGTCTCTCAGTTTGCTCCTCTCTGAAGCTCAATTCTCAGTTGTCAGAGCTGTCCCTCCCTCAATCCATAGAGAGCTTTCTTCTTTACGAACAGAGGTCATACTCCTTGAAGCTGCCTGGCTTCAAGTGACTTCCTTAATGTATCTGCATCTTTCTGGAGAGTGTTCATCTCTGCTCTCTCCACTGTGCCTTAAACCCTCTTGAAATGACTCCCCAGCTGCTGAATGGGGTCTATCCTTTTGAATGAGTGGCTTCAATTTTAGTTGTCATGGCTGATGGGCAGTGGGGAAAGAAGAGAAACTCCCTTCCCCTCATTTCTGCCCTTTGTTATGGGTATGGGCAATCAGACTTTAACAGTTGTTCAAGCTCAAATTCTTGATCTGCTTTACAGCTGAATTGTCTCAGAGGCTTAATTACTTAAAACTCCCAGAGCTGTGGCCAACTATTTTCTGTCCAATAGCCAGACTTCCTTTGATTCCATTAGAGAAAGATATTCAAATTTTGTAAAGGTATCATTGGGTGCTAACACCTTGTCACTACATTAATACCTTATTGTCTGTGATTGTATCCTGTAACTACATTAACTGAACTTGTGGGGGCGTAGGAGATAGGGGAAACCAAATCCTTCCTACCTCACAGTTGTTGTTCAGTCATTTTCAGGTGTGATTCTTCATGACCCAATTTGGGGTTTTCTTGGCAAAGGTACTAGAATGATTTGCCATTTCCTTCTCTAGCTCATTTTATAGATGAGAAAACTGAGGCAAACAGGGTTAAGTGACTTGCCCAGAGTCACACAGCTGATAAATGTCTGAGGCCAGATTTGAACTCAGGAAGATGAATCTTCCTGACTCTAGGCCCAGCACTCTATCCACTGTGCCACCTAGCTGCCCTTATAAGATCAGTTTTAAACTTCTTTCTTTTTCTTTCTTTCTTTCCTTCCTTCCTCCTTCCTTCCTCTTTCCTTCTTTCTTTCTTTCATTTTGGATTGATAGGGTGGAACTAGATTATGGAAAGCCTGGAAGGCTAGACTGATTTAAGATATGATGAGCTGGACAGTGGTTACACGGAGCAGGAGTGGCATTTTATGGGTTTTTGAGCAGTGGAATAATACTGTGAGAACAGCATTTCAGAAAAATTATTCTACCTACAGTATGAACAATTGGATTATGAGGGAAACAGATCAGTGAGCCAGGACAAGAAAAATCTTGGCCTAGAGCAAGAGTTTTAAGAGGGTCCATGAACTTCGATTAGAAAAAAAGTTTTATCTTGATTTTAATATAATTGGTTTCCTTTTTAACTTTAATGTTTTTATGTGCTTAAAACCATTATTCTGAGGAGGAATCCATGTTGTTCATTGTTGTTGTTTGATTACCTCTGACTGCAGTTGGGATTTTCTTTATTTTTATTTTCTTTTTTGGCAATTGGGGTTAAGTGACTTGCCCAGGGTCACACAGCTAGTAAGTGTCAAGTGTTTGGTCTGAGGCCGCATTTGAACTCAGGTCCTCCTGACTTCAGGGCTGGAGCTCTATCCACTGCGCCACCTAGCTGCCCCCAGTTGGGATTTTCTTGGCAAAGATACTGGAGTGGTTTGCCATTTCCTTCTCTAGTTTACTTTGCAGATGAGGAAACTGAGGCAAACAGGGCTAAGTGACTTGCCCAGAGTCACACAGCTGATAAATGTCTGAGGCCAGATTTGAATTCAGGAAGATGAGTCTTCCTGATTCCTAGGCCAGTGTTCTAACTACTTATACTTTGTAGTACTTGTACTTGTACTTTGTAGCTTCCAGGAGTCAGGAGTCAGGAGGACCCGAGGGGTCCATAAGCTTCAGCAGAGTACCAAATGGATCCATGAGACAAAAATGGGTAAGACCACCTTGCCTAAAAAGATGAAGACCTTGACTAGATTAGTGGCAGTAGGAATAGAAAGGAAAGGACAGTGAGAGAAATATCAGGGAGAAAAAGAATGCCTGGTGAAAGAGGGAATATGGTAATGGTACATGGCTGCTATCAGACCTTCTGGGAGGGTGCTGGGAATGTAGTATGGTGGACACAAATCCCCACCGCAAACCTCGTGAATAAATCATTGAAAGGTTTTCTTTTCTACAAGTTTGCTTGGGCTCAATTGTCAGAGTTATAGTTTGGAAGATTGGGCCCAAGATGTCCATGGAATAGTACATTGTACTTTCTCCCCTAACAAACATAATAATTTGAAAAATACCCAACTTTGGGCCATCCTTTGCTTTTCTGATCTTCTGACCCCTCAGCCATTTAGCCCTTTAATTAAAATTACTGCAGTTAGAAAACTCTCAGTCATAAAAGCACCCCTTTTTTCTTATTGGACTCTTCTCTCCTCCTTCCCAGCCCTTCAAGGCCTGATTGTGAACCAGGAGTCATCTCTGTTAATTTTCAGTATGGGGTAACCATCCCCAGAAATGGAGGCTGCCTGGCTCTCTTGCTTTCAATCACCTTGGCCTAGAAAACCAGGTGCTTCCAACATTAACTTTGCTCCATGCTTGGCACATGCTAACACTTCTAACTTGTTGTTGCTGCTGTAGAGTAGGAAAGGAGCCAAGAATGTTTTACGTCACCTTCATAATGAAATGCAGATTTTTCAACTAAAAGGAAAATATTTCTTTCCGCAGTCTGCATAGGGTGCTAAATAATGACACATTTAATTCATGCATTTATTCTTTTAAAAATTGTCATTTATTTGAAACCTTATTGAACATCACAAAATTAAGCTCATTTTGTCACTATATATACTTAACTTTATTAATTTCAATGCATAAAATATTATAACAACTTGTTTTTTCATTTTATTTTATTTTTCAATAATAACTTATCAATCCCTCCCTCTAGGCTTCTCAGTTAGATTTAGGTTCTGCAGAACATCCAGCTTGATACTGTTCCTTGGTCTTTTGGGTTGGGTAGGAATTGGCTCTGTGTTTCTTTTCCTTTTTGGTGTTTAGTTCTGGGTATCAAGTGAGGATTAGGCAGCGGGGTTCTCTGAGCTCCTTGACTTTGAACTCTATTTCAGGGGCAATTTTTTGCCAGTTACAGATGGCTTTGTTCTTCCTGGTTCATTTTCAGCGACTGCTTGGGCAAGAAATGGTCTGGTTTTTCCAGCATGGCTTTGCCAATCTGGGAGCTATTTGCTTTGCTTCCTTCCTCCCTGGCAAACCAGCCCCCCACTTCCCTTCTTAGAAGCTACTGCCTGCTTGACATGAAAAATGTACTTGAAAGATGAGCTTACTGGCTAATTAATTAGGAGGGGAAAAAATTCCCAGTTCCTTAGATACGAAATGATTAATTACACAGGCTTTAAGGCTGTCACACTTTCAGAACTGTATTTCTTTAATTTGAACTTTTTAGCAACTGGTTTTCCACTTGTTTTTGTTTTTTGCCCGTGCAAGGTTGATTTCCTAGGTGCCTGGTCCATTCCACAGCAAATGTCCCCAAACAATGTTTGCCCTATATTAATGAAATAGGCTATGTCAATTAGGTGGCCCCAAATAAATTGCTTGTTCTGGTCTGCTCTCAACACAGCACTCATTTGTCTTCAGCTCGTGCCATTACTAGGGCCTGTTTTCCTTGAAATGAGTTCGGACACATCACCTGACTCCACAGTACCCACTATGTTGTGGCAAGTTTGTTGTGATAGCACTCTTTGATGCTTTCCAAAAGCAAAGGGTGGATCCTGATGTCTGAGGTTTTTTTCCTCCCAGGTTGCTGCTGGTTACAGCTTTTTAAAAGTGTGTTGTTGTTTGGCCCAAGTCCTTAGACTTTCCCTACCTAGATTCATTTTTATATTGAAGATCTTAGAATTCCCTTTGTCCCCCACAGCACCCCCTCTCCCAGAAGACTAGTCCTACCAGCAGCCAACATGGCACCACTTAATGTACCTGCATTCAATTTGGCTGCTGCTAGGGCCCCTCTGCAGAGATTCTTCCCTCATCTCTTCTGGCCAACTCTCTCCTCTTCGGGGAAGAAAGCACTTCTGCAGCCTAACACACTTCAGGGGATAACCCAGGTATTCTGAGCAGCCACTGCACTGTTTAATAGTAATAGCTAGCATTTATATAGCTTTAAGCTTTGCAAAGTACTCTACACATATTATCTCATTTGATCCTCACAACAACTCTGGGAGGTAGCTACAATTATTATCTCCATTTACAGATGAGGAAACTGAGACAATGGTTAAGTGACCTGCCCAGTGTCATGCAGTCAAATTAGTGTCTGAGGAAGGATTTGAACCCAGGCCTCCAGGGTCCAAGTCCAGCACTCTATCCATCATACCACCTAGCTTTTGGGGGCTAGCATTTCATCTGGGGCAGAGATTACCTATTTCCCTGGGATTTTTCCTGTGGCCAGGGCCAGAGCCCAGATCTGCCATCATAGCCTTATTGCTTATCTCAAATTAAGATTACCCAAATTATTCTCGCTTTCATTGAATGGCTAATGATAGACCCAGTCCAAGCCTCTGTGACTCATTATTTGGGTTTTGACAGCTTAGAATGAATATAAATAGCAACTGTTTTCTGTTCTGGCTCAAAACTCTGAGGGCTTCCCCTGCCAGACCGATATCTTTGGGATAATCAATTAGGCTACCCTTTGTCAGAGTTCTTACCTAGCCCTTAGTCATTGTATGGATGTGGCCTCAGATGAACAGATCTGGGAAAAATCTTAATTTAGAAATGCCAAGATGACCCACTGTGACCTGGGCCATAGGCAGTCATCTTGACTTTTGCCTTGCCACTGGACACAGATGACTCTGGAGGAGAGATCAAGGCTGATGACTTTGCCTCACTCAAATCCAAGTCACATGCAGTGATGTCCTCTTCAAGGATGAACAAGAAGATTATCTCAAATTAAGAACCAGTCCTTGGCCTAAGGGGAGGGGACATTGAACCCCATCCTTCTCACTGTAGTGCCCACCTATTCTGGCTCCACGCATGTGCTCTGGACCAGGTTTAATCCTGGGGCAACATGACATCTAATGTGAAAGGTTAGGTTTCCTTTTCTCTCTCTTTGGCTTGTTAGACATCCCCACCTAGGTACCTCAGAGGAGAGGACTGGGCTTGGAATAAGGAAAACAAGTTCAAATCCTATCTTAGACACTTACTGGTTCTGTGTGACTCTGGGCAATTCACTTACACTCTGTTTGCCTCAGTTTCCTCAACTGTAAAATGGAGATAGTAGCACTGACTTGCCAGGATTGTTGTGAGGATCAAATAAGATAATATTTGTAAGGTGCTTATTAAATGTTTGCTCCCTTCTTTAATTTGTGGCTTATGTCTAGGGTCTCCCCAAAGGGGTATGTATGCAAAATGAATCAGGCATAGAACAGTTATTTATTTCCTATCTGTAAAAGAAATAGGATTCTTTTCTAAAAAAAATGAAAAAAAGAGGATGTCAGGAGTTTTTATAGGTCCAACACGTAGTTAGGAATTAAAATACTTTGTAAATTCTGGAAATGTTTTTTTTTTTAAAATATAGAGGTTTGGATTTTTCTCCTCTATCAAAGAGCAGTGTTAGTAAAGAAATTAGAGAGTTTTTTGGCCTCTCAAGAAGAGGATTGGATCTTTTTGCTTCTCTTTTCTTCCTCCCTCCCTCCCTGCCAAGCCCAACCAGGGCCTTCTTTCTCCTGCCCCTCTGCCTTCCTTAATTATCTCCAAATTACCTCTCCAGGCTTATCTCATAACACTCCTGCCACATAGTAGGCACTAAATGCTTGCTGATGACTTATAAACATTCCCCACTGAGGTGCCATTTCCTAAATCACGACTCTGAGTTACCCAAACTTGCTCAGTGTTCTTCTATTTCTGCAGTTTTGCTCCTGAGGGTCCCTCTTCCCTCTGACCCCCATGCCTGGAATTGTGTGCTTTCTCTCCCCCACCCCAAGACACACTCATCTCTTCCAGTCTACTCTACCTTTAAGGCCTTGCTCAAATGTCACCTCTTTCATGTATGCTTCCCTGATCTGATAACCACAAGTATTATCTTCCTTTTGTGGACTCTCATGGCACTTTGGGGGGTATGCATCTTACTCATTTGAATACCACATGAAATCATGTACTTGTCTTCTTTCTTCCTACTGGATTATAATGATCTTCCGGGCAGGGACCATGTATTAATCGTTGCTATATCCCTTTCATCAGCTTGAAAGAATATGTTTATTTGTAGGATTTAATCATTTTAAGTACCTCGTTCTTAATTTTAAAAGCAGATGAGTTATTTTATATTTTTTAAAAAGTTGATTTAATATGCTTTTTAAGTTTATGTAGACCTTAATAGAAAAAAGGAGTCCTTATTCCTGGTCTACCCTGAAGACAAAGCCTCTCAGTTTCACAGGATGGTGCACAAGCTTTTAGCCACCCACATTTCCATTTGGGCCCATGGCTTCAGCTTTTCCGAAGTACTGTACTATCTGTCTTGAGGGGTTCCGTGAGTATCAAGGAGCAGACCCACAGACTGAATTGACCTCTTTTTCTGAAGCCTCCTTCATCCTAACACGACAAGGTATTGGTGTTATCTGCACCAGGTCTAACATCCAGGAGTACAGGCAGTTGATAAGGAATCACAGCTTCTGACACCCAACAAAACATTTATTCTTCCCAGTGATATCACGTTAAAAGCAATGCTGGCTTACCACCATTGTCTAGTTAAATTACAACTGGCTGCATATGTGGAAGTTAATGGAAAGTCATTCAATGACAACAATATTTGTATTCAGTATAAAACGTAGGTCCAGCGGGTCTTTAGTCTTTCTTGTTGTTCTAAAGATACACTATGTACAAAGTCATTCCTTCTGCCTCATTTAGCTTGGGCTCACCCCCTGGAGTTTGTAGAATAAATGACACTTTTACAAGTCACCTGAAATCAATTGTTAGTCCTTATAAACAGAATTGCTTCTTCATTGAAAAGTTAGCAGCCACGCTTCTCTAATCCCATCAGCCTCTCAGTTTACTTGGCTAAGCAGCAGGCTTTCCCTCTGCAGGAAGTCCCAGGCCCAGAAGGAAATTTAGCTGGTGGTGTGACTTATGTTGATGTTATTGGGATCAGAACACATTGCTAGCCTTCATTTTTCACAAGGTTCACACAGCACAGAAGAATTGTTAGTCCTGTAATCACTTTCAGACTAACAGGCAAGCCCCCTCCCTAGATTGGAAGCCTTAGGGTCCTTAGCCTTCCGTTCATAGTATTAGCTCCCGGCCTGACCTGTCGGAATCCTACCCTACTTCCATCGATGGGAGTTATGAGTCCCATCAGTCAGTCAACAAACATTTATTAAGCACTTAGTATTTTCCCGACACTGTGCTAAGCACAGGAGATACAAAGAGAGGCAAGAACAGTCTCAGTCCCAAATGGGGGAGATAACATATAAATAAATAAGTACATACAAATTATATGCAGAGTAGATGAGAAGATAATCGGAAAGGGGAAGCATTAGCACTTGTTTGTATCGCTGAAAAGGCTATAAAACTCTCATCTGAATGAAAGGCTTGCATAAATCCAATCTCGTTAATCTTCTGAAAAGGAATAATTCTCCATTGTTTCAGAAATAATTTTTCTGTAATGAGAGTAAACAGTATGGGAATTACCACTGCACGGGTTATTAGATCTGTTCTAAAGAGCAATTAAAATAAACAACAAGCAGACTGATTTTTAAAATCTGAGAGAAGATTTGATGCAATCACTCTATCTTTTTAAACACCTGATCCCTCCATTCCATTCTCTGCCTCCAGCAATGAGCTGGGTGCCAGAAAATGCAAGGCATCACTGGGATGTACCGCAGCAAATGTTGCTGAGGGCACGTGCCAGAGGATAGCATCTTGGCTAAATGAAATGAGAAAGAGGATCCTCAGGGCTGACCCACCCAGTGGACAGGCAGATCCCTAAAGGAAAAGCACTCCTTGTTACTGAAAATCAGCAGCAAGACTGACCATCGGGGCCAGTGGGAAAAGTTGGCAGGTTAGTTACGGGTCTGACACCGCCTGGAAACCTGAGAACCCTTGGGGGGCTGCAGAGGTTAAGTGGCTTCTCCCCCAGATCAGAGGTTCCTAACCTTTTTGGTGTCATAGAGCCCTATGGCAGTCAGGAGAAACTCTTCTCAGAAATGTTTTTAAATGCCTAAAACAAAATACATAGGATCACAAAAGAAACCAATTATATTAAAATACAGTTATCAAATATTGGAAAATAATTCACAGACCCTTGGGTAAGAAAGAAATCCTGTATTAGAATTATTTTAATGTGGTGTCAGAGCCACTGAGAATTCATACTGGAAAAACACTTTTCATGTCTTGCCCAGAGCTCAATAGGTGCTGAAGGCAAAGAGAAAGTTGTTTATGGATTCTGGAAGTTTTTAGAAGGCTTTTTTCCCCCCTCAACAATACACAATCCTTAAATACAGTTGCTTCCTACTTTAGTCACGAAGCTAAATAATTTATTTTGACTAAACAGATAATTTGGTTTGGGGTTATTTAGCTTTTATATGTGTTCAGAAGAGTCCTGAGGTAATGTGTGTCTTTTTAAAAAATGGTGGTAAAAAGCAAACATAGAAAAAAATCGTCACAAAAAAAGAAAACACGTCTAGAAATGATTACTCCATAAACAAAACATGAGCGCACACAGCAATTTCATGTTCTTTCTCCACCCACTCAGTTGCTCTTAATGGTTCGAGAACAGAGCAGCTTGGGCAGATTCACAGGGTCTGAGTTACTGACATCTGTGCTGAAAGAATGCTATGTATGTTCACAAAGCCGTTGCTCTTGCTTAGGGGGGAAAATTAACCCACCTTAATTTGATTTTTGCATTTACCTTAGTTATAATAGAAACAAATGCAAGGATTCATTAATCTCAAATATCAGATTATCAAGGCATATTTTATGTGAAAACCACTACCTATGCTGCAGTTTGGGATTATAAGAACTGCAAAGGTTACACGTACAAATGTGAATATAGATGCAGCTTTTTTTTTTTTTCATTCTGCAGTTGGAGAACTGAGCTTCTTCATATGAAGCAAACTTGCTCTAGGTTATTTAGCTTGTTGGCTACTGAATCATTTGGGGCTCAGTGGAGGGCAGCGTTTTCCTATGTGTGGAGGTGAAGGGAGCTTTCAGAACCAACCTCTTGATCAGAGCTCTAACAAGGGCATGCAGCTGGGTGCCTCGTGGCACTGAATTTAGAAGGCGATGAAAGCACTTGTAATCTTCTAAGCAGTAGAAACAGCCCATTTCCCAGGTGAGGTCTAGCTCTGGATTTTGCACTTCTCCCTCCCCTCCAACTGTCACATGCTTGTGTGCTGTCAGCAACATGGTGTGTGGAGATTGTCGAGGCCATGGGTTCTTGGGGTATGGTGTCATTGCTAGGTCACATGATGCTGGCCTGAGGGAATTGAGGACTGCAGAAGAGAGGAGCTGACACTCTCACACACACCCTCAACCGTCAAACTCTCTGCTCCTTCTCTCCCCAGAGTGGTAACATTTGCATGCCCCTGGGCACCTGTATCTCTCTTTGATAAGCTCAGGGCTCTCTGCCAAAGCAGAAGGGTACTGGTAGCAGCTGTCTGTAGCAGTATTGCCAAACCAGATGAGAAGACACCATTCCTCACTGACTCTGATTGTGCGTGATTGTGTATTCACATAAACCTATCCGAGAACGAAGGAACCTCCTGAGGTTTCAGGGCTCATCCCAACTGGAATATGTGTTGAGAAGTGATGGAAGGGCAAGGCTTTCACTCACCTTAGATTGTCATTATGGCCAGAAACACGATCCTGTTCTTCCATGGCCTCCCTGAAAAGTTCATTTCGGGGCATGTTTAGTGTTGCTGTTCCCTGAGAGTAATTTGTGCTGTCTCAGGGGCAAAAATTTCTAGCTATGACTTCAGTACTGATATTCTGATTTGGACTTTGAGTTCCTGGGCTGTATCCCTGACATTGTGCAGATTTCCTGTATGGTTTAAATTTAAACAAATCATATGTTCTCTTTCCCTTTCTTCAAGTGAGATGAACCTTTCACTTCTTCTTTTCTCAGATATATGCGGTCCAAAATTATCCAGTCTACAAGAAAAACCTCTCTGCGCAGAGCTTCAAACCATTAACCATTTATTAAAGGGACCAGACCACTTCAATGAATGGGACCTCAGATCTTCCTCATGATCCATGATGCCCCCTCTTCCCAGGGCCTAACTTTTATAGAGCTTGATTTCCAGACACTTAGAAGAGGCAAGTAAATGCAGAGTTCCACTGAATGGTAGACCTTCATTTTGATCCTTCCCGGAAGTACAGAAATGATGTATCAGCATTAGTAGGCAAGGTATCAGTCATCTTCGCTAAGTGGTCATACGATGTGCTTCTTGGTGCGGCTAGGTGGTGCAGTGGATACAACACCAGCCCTGAAGTCAGGAGGACCCGAGTTCAAATCCGACCTCAGACCAAACACTTGACACTAGCTGGGCAAGTCGCTTAACCCCAATTGCCTAAAAAAAAAAAAAAAAAAAAAAAAAAAAAGACGTGCTTCTTGATGGGCATGAGGCTTGTTGTAGGCAAGAGATGATGATCAGGAGGTACAAAAATAAATCAGGGAACTTTTCATATCCTATCAAGACATACCACCCACTCTGGGTCCAGTCAGCAGCATTCCTGTGGTTAGTCTTTATAACCAGTAGTTTAAAGTTTGAGACCTAATATAAGAAAGAATCTATCTAACCTTATCTAATTATTCCTATATCTAAGATAGCAAAATATGTATTAATACATGTAATTCCTATACTCATGTTAGTTAACTAGACTGACTAAATGTGTATTTCTAGATTAGTATGTCACTAATAATTGCTAACAATCATTACTTCTATGGAATGATACTGAACTAACTAACACTGATTAGAGGAGTCTAATTAAAATCATCTTTGTCAGACTATGACCTTCTCCCCGTATTGCACTGCCTGTCTCCATACCCATCTTTTTTTGGGACTTGAATACTTACAGTGAGTCCCCATTTCTATGCGGGCGATCTCATTCCATGCAATGCTTTTCTTCTTTACATTTCAGCTTCTTGTGTGTGCCATATTTAGATAATTGATCCTGAATGCTGATTACTACTTCTGTCACGCTGCCCTATTTCTATCAGTCCTGTCATGGCTCCTCATTCCTTCACACCACGGCTCTTTGGAAAACACAGGAGGGAGGTGGTGGAGGCTCTCCCGACAGAGAAAAAGAAAAGGCACCGACAGTGGAGGTGGAAGAGTACCAAAGGCAAATATCCCCATTTGGCTAGCCTGGCTAGTGAATGACAAGGTAAAATCATCTACCATAGGCTGCTGATTCCAGTTATGCACCTTATCCTTTTTTTTTTCCTTTCTAAAATTTAATTTTTCAACTATTTTCACTTCCTTCCATCTACTCCTGTTGGGGAAAAATTAACTCCTTGAAACAAACATGCATAGTCAAGAAAAACAAATTCCCACATCAGCCATGGAAAATACATACATGCCTACATACCTACATCCCCACACGCCACATTCTGTAGTGTGAGTTCATTATCCCAAAGGAATTTGGTAGCATGCTTTATCATCAGTCCTTTGGAATCACGGTTGGACATTTCTGCACCTTTCTCAGCTGTGATATACTTACGACATGGAAGGACACAGCAGAACATCCTGAGAGGGGAATAGGCAGAGTTGAGACACCTGGCCATTCTCATCCACTGCCCTTAATCAGCTCTGTGAACTAATACACACAATAAGAAATTCGGACTCAACAAACACTTTAAAGTGCCTGTCCTGTGAAGTAACAAAGACAAACAAGACGATCCTTGCCCAGTAGAAGCTCCTTCTCTCTGATTACCAGTCATTAACCCTTCACACTTCCAATCCCAAATCTACAAAGCAGAGGAAGTAAGTACTGATTGTCCTTTGGTTCTAAACCTGAAATCGGCCTTCTCCTATGTAGCCTCAGGGTTCTTCAGCAAAGTCTCAGACTGTGTCATCTTCCTTCCTCCTTGATCTGTCCCACTACCATTCTTCTGATCTTCTGAGACTCCATCATGAAGGCCTAAATGGAAATGAAGACAGTTCTCCTCACTCTCCTTATGGAATGAATACCAGGAAGGAGTTTCTACACTCTGTACCATCATTAACGAGAACCCTTGTAAATTTGCTGGTACATCTTCTCCCAGAATGTTAGTACAACTTTGTTTATGAATATTCATCTTTGTTCTTTATTTCATCATTCTTCATGGCCTGGGGCTCTGGGTTGGTTTCTTCAAATTTATGTAACACTTCACATAATCATGTGCAAAGAAGCTTCTAGATAGTTTGTTGTAGTGAAGAGAATTCTGGATTGGGAGTTGGAGATCTGGATTTTAATCCAGGCTTCACCAAATACTAGCTGAGTGACCTTGGGTTAGTAACAAACCTCTGAGACTTCAGTCTCCTTTGCAGAGTAAACATCCTTACATTACCTACTTCACAAGGCTGTGAAGAAAGCACTTTCGAACAGTAAAGGATTACATCAGTTTGAACTACTGTGTGAACACATTCCTTTCACTGAATAAACTCTAAATCACACTGCTATAAACCTGTTCTAGTAGAATGCTGGGACCTAAGGAGCACTTCATGGAAGAACTAGATCAGCTATTAATTTGGAGTAACAGACTTTTATCACAGGCATGTTTTAACATCACACAACAGAAAATGACTTCGGGGGACACCCTGGTGGTAGCAACACAGAGGGGAAGGGTATAATCAGAGAGGCCATGGCATGATGAGACAGGGTTGCCTTGGTGTCCCCACTGTAGGGCTCTCATCACTCCTCCTAACTGATGTATAAGATGGGTGGGGTCTTACTCCCATCCTCTACTAGGACAGTGAGGAAACCAGCCTCTCATGTGTTCCTCATCTTATTCTGGGACTGCCTCAAGCAGCTCACTTCCTGGAGCAATAGTGGAGCCAGTGAGGCCTGAGTTTTCATAAGCAATAGTGAGGTCAATCTGGCATGTTTGATTGATATCTCACCTCTGATGTCACAGGCATTTCATATGTTGGGGTAGACCACCTGTGGCAGATTCACAACCTTACTCTCCACCCCAAACCCTACTCTTATATTCAGGGACTTCAATGTATTATACATGGTGATATCCTCCAGAATACTCTGGCCTCCCGGTTCATTTGTCTCTTAAACTGCTATGAACTCCATCACCATACCATCTGAGCTGTATACAGTAACAGTCATCATCTGTTATGTCCATCACCCATAAGTGTTTGACCTCTATGATCTACAACTCTGAAACCCCCTTTTATGACCACTTGCTCCCATCATTCAGCTTCTCTGCCTCACTGCTCCTAAACCTATTTTCATTCTCACCATGATCAGACTTGAGTCCTTCTACTGCTGTATGTTCACCAGTCTATCATCCCTGTTCTGGACTCCATGTAGGCCCTGTATTTATACAATTCAATCACATGCCTTTGAATCCCTTGCCGAACTCCAGTCCTGGGTTACCTCCACCATCTGCTTTTCTCACTCCTACTCACCTGTTGCTGGCCATTCCTGGGGAGAATAATGAAACCATACTTACTAGGTTTATTGGAAATTCATGTTACTTTACCTCACTTGGGCCCTCACTACTGCATGACAATCCTTTTAAGTTTCCTGACTGACTCTCTGTCATATAGTCCATAAAAGCTATTCCAAAACTTTTCTCAAGTCTTCTTTACAATCTTCTCTAGCTCTCACTGTCTCTGATGAAGAAAGGTGAACTTTCTCCTTGTCAAAGTTAACCCTTCCACTTGTCCTCTTAAACCCCTTCTCCACACAGCCACCAAATTGATATACCAAAAGCACAGATCTGATCACGTCACTCTCTGGAAACTCCAGTGGCTCACTGTTGCCTCAATGATAAAATAAAAACTTCCCATTTGGCATTTATAGTCCTTTAAAACCTGGCTCTAGATTCCCCATTCAGGCTTATTACATATTCATCCCTTTCACATACTGTATTCCAGTAAACTAAACTAAACTAAACTAAACTAAACTAAACTGAACCTCTATCTTCCGCCTCTGACTTTCCATAGGCTGGAACATCATCTCTCATCTCCTCCTTACAGTTTCTAGTTTCCTAGCACAAGTGCCTACACAAAGACTTTGCCTGACCCCCTCAGTTGCTGGTGTCATCCCCCACTGAAATTACCATGTATTTTGTTTTTATTTAGGTTGTATCAGAGCCCCAGTAATTGCCCACTGGCCCATCTCATAAAATGACCCCCAATATATGAAATATTAACAAAAGACTGAACATTAGCCTGTTTACTCCACTTAGAGCACGCTTTACAATTAGCCAACTGGCCCAGGAGAATTGAATTAAATTGTAAATACAAGACATGAACAAAATTGCAGGCTTATTATATGTTTTGCCATGGTGTCCCGTTATGAATTGATGACCACCTGTGCAGAGACTAAAACCTTGGCTTGTGAGGGAGTTTTGCACAGTTAAGCCAAGGCCATGAGAACAAGTTGTGATCTCTGAAAATAAGCATAATAAACCTACAGTCAGACATCAGGTAAGTCAATTTTCTTGCCCCTTTTTGCTTTCAACCAAATGACAAAGATCAGAGTATAGACCTAGCCAGGAGATAATAGATTAACCTTTGCTTCCATGTCACTACCGAGAATCTAAGAAAGTGAGTGGGGATGGCGGGTGATACACTATTGACATGCCAGAAACAGGGCATTCTTATCTAAAAAAGGGAAGTGCTGCTGCCCCTCAAGTGATCTGATGCAAACTTGAAAACTCACAACATATCTTGTCTTCAGGGCTCCTGAGGGCCTGGTCAATTGTAAAGATTATTCTTCAACAAAGCTCATTCGGATGTGTAGGCTCTTTTTCCTTTTCTACCATAGGCAGTTATTTACTATACACAAATCACTTTTAGAGAGGTATTTGCTGCTAAAGTCAGAAGTAATATGAAAAGGAGTGGCATATCACCTTTTCCTTCCAAATTCTCCCTACAAACCTAAACAGAACTAAATAACGTGTATACATATTGAGTCCCCATCAAACATAATTTTTGTGAGTAAAGAATAGTTTCTGGAATTATTATGCTATAAGATATGATGAGCTGGTTGATTTTAGAAAAAACAATAAAAGACTTACATGAAATAATGAAAAGTGAAATGATCAGGACCAAGAGAACATTGTCTGCAGTAACAGTAATATTGTTCTAAGAATAACTGTGAATGACTAAGTAATTTTGAATATTACACTCAAATCAGCTTACAAAGAACCTATGAAGGAAAGATGCTATTCACCTCCAGAGAAAGAACTGAAAATAGAATATATAATATGGTTTTACATACACACACACACACACATTTTAATGGTGGCCTTCTCTAGTGCAGAATGGAGAGGAAAGGAAGGAAAAAAAAAGTCCACAGCAGAAAAAAAAGAAAACTCCGAGGAAGCACTGAAAAGCACGGTAGTTTTGAAAATGATGTGTAGTATTTATTACATAGTTTCATTCTTTTTTTTTGGCAATTGGGGCTAAGTGACTTGCCCAGGGTTACACAGCTAGTGTCAAGTGTTTGGTCTGAGGCTGGGTTTGAACTCAGGTCCTCCTGACTTCAGGGCCGGTGCTCTATCCACTGTGCCATCCAGCTGCCCCTTTACTACATAGTTTTTAAAAAAAATTTACTGTGAAATGGAGAGTCATGGTTTCATATTGAATCCTCTTTTTGTGCTGTTCTGTGTACATGGAAATATTTTTGGTCCTTTTGTATTTAAGTTCAAAGTGAGTAAAAATTTTTTAAAAAGCAATAGTTTAATTTTTGTATTTGTATTTCCACTGCCTACCAAAGTATAGGGCATGTAGGCACTTAACAAATATTGAACTGAACTGAACTCCTCTAAATCTATTCCTCCCCTTCCAATTTCGTCATGAATAGAGCAATGGATTGGGAGTCAGAAAGACCTGGATTCAAATTCTGCTTCAGATACTACCTGCCTGCTGCAGGGCAAATCACTTGACTTCTCTGGGCCTGTTTCCTCATCTGCAAATCGGGCTGGACTCAATGGCTTCTATGTTCCCTTCCAGTTGAAGATCTATGATCCTAAGAATTAAAGCTGTGCAAAAGAAGAATGGTTCCCGGAGGTTTGTCATCATTGCAAATTCACTCAGAGAGGCCGAATGGCTACATCGAAGGGATCTACATTGTTGCGCTCATTCCAATTCAGATATGGGTCAAACTAAATAGCCTTTGAGGTCCCATTTAGCTCCAAGAAATGTAGTCTGTAAAATGGGGACACTCTTGTACTACCTATAACCTGTGTCACAGGATAAGAAGTATTTTGTCAACCTTAAAGCATCACAGAGACATGTGCTATCATGAATAAAAATTAGTCTTAGACCTTTTTTTCACTTTACCTAGCATATTTTGCTGATTTCTTAATTGTTGAATGATTTCGTTCAGTCAGTCTGCACATTCTGCATTTTATATGCTGCACATAAAACACTTTGCAGCTTGTTCTAATTTTAATAACTTTTCTTGAATGTTAAGTGTTTTAAGTGAGTTTAAATAATTTCACAAGCCTCTTATAATCCCTGGAGCTGAAATGTGATCTACTAAAATTGAGTTAAATCCATAAGCTTTACAGATATTATTTTGTTTTACAAATTATGGAAGGCCTGGCAAAACCAAAGCTCGCTCACAAACTGTGTTGACATTCAACAAAGAAAAGGTCAGAGTAATGAGCTGATGTCAGTATGTTCATACTGTTCTACAATAAAGCTGTCTCAAGAACTGCAAACCAAGCTGCTATTTCCTATCAGCGAGAAGAGCTACTCAACACCTAAAGCGTGTTAGGAAAACATCGCTACAATAACGGTTTAATTACTCTCAAGTATCACCACAACCTACATTTCATGTTTTAAGATAAAGCTTGGTATCTCACATAATAGAGCCTTTATCTCTAAGTCAGCTGAAATAACGTGCTTTGTAAGCGTTCTTACTCTGCTGTACGTACAAATACATATAAAAGCCATATGTGAAACTGCCTACTAATCTAACTGCAAATATCACCATTTTGTGGATTGTATCCCATACGGTTCAGTTTTTAGCTTCTACTTTACAGTATTTTGAGGGCAAGTTTCTTGGCTATTTTTTTAATGCCTTCAGTAGGATGATGGGAAGGGTCCACAAATGAATGAAGAGGAATGGTAATTCTGCAGTACGCCTAATTCTTTTGCATCGTAACTCACCTTTAGGGTAGACACCACTCCTACTGTATGTACACACATTCTGGCCCTGCCCCCTCTGTAACTGGTTTGTTCAGTTTATTTTTCTCAGATCATCTTAGAAACTTTAATGTAAGGACTTCAGAGTAGAGAAGTAAAGATGATCCTTTCATTCCTAAGAAGAGCAAGATCTTAATCTTGATGGTGAAAATGGAGCTTAGGATACCTGGGGTGACTTACAGAATGCTTTCAAAGGTTGGTATGTCCACCACTCATATTTCCTGCTCATAACTGAAGACACCAAACACAGCCAGTATGTAAAAGTTTCCTTAGCACAGCGATGAGGATTGTGTAAACAGTGACTTATTCACTTGGGCCACACAACAGGGTCTTCTTCCTTAAAAGCCTGGACATGCTTACTTTTTTATCTGTATTCCCAGTGCTTTGCGCATAATAAATGCTTCATTCATCTTTGTCCTTTAAATTCTATAATATATGACAGAGATGTGCAATTTTTAAAGTCAATAAATCAGTTATAAAAATTGAACCTTTTGAAATTCTGATAAAACTATCTTTGAAAATTGCTTCTTCCTAAATTCTACACAATTTAAACCTGGCTTAAAATTTAAATTACAAAGTCACTGTTATCCAAAACTGGTACAAAGTCGCCTGAGCAAAATTGGCAGCACATGGCATTCACGTAGCAGTCAGCAAGCCTGATTTGTGGTTGGAATTGCCCAGAATTGAGTGGCATCTAAAGTGGCCTGAATCCCCAAGTAACTGCCAAGTCTCTATTTTACAGTGAGTTGTCTAACTTCAAACTAAGATCTGGGAAATAACACAAGTGATCGACACAGGAAGAAAAACTTTTGTCTCTAGGGCCCAGAATGACACAGATGATTTTGGCAAAGTACACTATACTTTATTTGAGAAATGAGACAAACCTTTGCATGATCAGCTAGTCATTCCACGTGACATCCCAACCCACTCTCTGAGTCTGACAAATTTTTCCCAGATGTTGTAACATTTGCAGAATTCTTATTTCATGTCTTTTGGGACCTAAAAGTCAGATAATTCTGAGAAAACACCTGATGCTAGTAGGCAAACTCCATGTTCCTAAGAAGGTGAATGACCCAATCCTGCTGTTGTCCTATTTTTTTTTTTTTTAGGCATTTGGGGTTAAGTGACTTGTCCAGGGTTACACAGCTATTAAGTGTCAAGTGTTTGGTCTGAGGCCGGATTTGAACTCAGGTCCTCCTGACTTCAGGGCGGGTGGCTGTTGTCCTATTTCTCTCCAGGAATGTTGAGGGTACTCAATATTTGCTTGTCTGACAATGTTTTACAGAGAAAGAGGTTTGAGCTAAAATTATTGAGAACCCTTCCAATTTAAGATTTACCAAAGATACCAACTTCTGCTGTATATTTATTCAAGTTTTCATTCCCATTTCTTGATGAATTCATTCAGCATCTTTTTGCTTCTCTTCTAGATTGTCCTCCACTTTAATATACTTGTAGTCCCAATCTACTAGTCTTTCTTTTGTTTATTTGGAGAGACTTGCCTCTGGGATTCATGTTTTTCTATTTTGCTAATCATTTCTTATATGCAGGTCATAAATGGTGCCAATTGTTTCAGTCTTACTGCTCACACAATCCTGATTTCTCCTTTGAATTACTTTGGAACATCCTGCTGTGATTTCAGATACTCTTGGGAACCCACAGGATTTTGTGTTTCATCAGATCAGTCAGTCACTCTGCAAGTACTTAAAAGTACCTACAACGTGCCAGGCAATGTGCTAAACTATGGAGATATAAAGAAAAGGAAAAGATAGTCTCTATTTTCAAGTAGCTTACATTCAAATTGGGCAAACAACATGTAAACAATTGTACAAATTGTTTTGTTTCCAGAATAAACGAGATAATCAACAGAGGAAAAAGTATCAAGACTTTTTTTTTTTACAATATTTTAAATATACGTTTCTTTTTAAATTATGAATTCTAGATTCCCTCCTTTCCATACCACCTCCACCCACCAAGAAGGAAAACAATGTATCAACTATACATGTGAAATCATGCAAAACACATTTCCATATTAGGTTTATTGGAAAAAAAAAGTGAGAAAATTATGCTTCAGTTTACATTCAGAATTTATCAGTTCTCTCTCTGGAGGTGGAGAGCATTTTTTTTTTATCGGGCATCCTTTGGAATTGTCTTGGATTACTGTATTGATCAGAGTAGCTAAGTTTTTCACAGCTGATCATCATTACAACATTGCTGTTACTGTGCATAATGATCTCCTGGTTTTTCTCACTTCACTTTACGTCAGTTCGTATGAGGTCTTGCCATATTGTTTTAGTGAAACCATTCTCCTCATCATTCCTTATAGCACAATAATGGCCTATCACAATGATACGCCACAATTTGTTCAGCCATTCCCCAACTGATGAGCATCTTGAAAGGTATTAGGATTAAAGGGAATCAGAAAAGGCTTCTTTTAGAAAGTAGGATTTTAGCTAGGACTTGAAGTCAGGGAAGAGAAGGGGGAATGAGAAGGGAGAGCATGCCAGGAATGCGGGCTAGTTGGTCAAAATGCTCAGTTAAGGAACATCAAGAAGGTGAGTCATAGGGGTACAAAGTATGTGAGTTAAGGTATAAGAATATGGAAAGGTAGGAGGGGGGCAGGTTATCAAGAACTTTGAATACCAACCAGAGTATCTGACATCTGATTCTGGAGGTGACAGGGAACTACCAGAGTTTACTGAATTGTGATTGTGATAAGCCAATTAGATGTGGTATTTAAGAGATTATGCTAACCTTGGAGAAAGCAGTTTCAGCTGAATAATGAAATCAGAAGTGTGACTGTAGAAAGCCTCCTTTCCAATGAAAAGAAATGGAGCAACTGGCCTTCTCAAAAAGTTTAGCCACAAGAGAAGAAATATTAATATTTAATATTCTTTTTCTTGTAATATTTACTTTTGCAAACAACTTGGTGTTTATCCTCTCTTCTAATTTTAGCATCTTCCCTGTTGATTTAGCTGCTTGAGCACTAGGTTTTTGACTGAATTTTCTTGCTCTTAATATCTTTGGTGGTTTTAAGCTTTTTTCCTTATATTCCCATGCCACTCACTTTCTGGTTCTTTCCCCTTTGATGGTGGGTTTACTGTTGGGGCTAGATCTCTTCCTACTCTAGAATTTCCCTTTTCACTGGCCTACTGCCCTAGTAGCTTCTGAAAATGGAATGGAGCCAGCTAGATTCTAATTCTCTTTCCTTCAGTCCCTGGGAAGCCGCCACACGCTGGATCCCCAGTTCCTCCTTTCCCACCAACCCTATCCTGTTCTTTGGTTTTCTAGCTGGGATGAGTCATGTCTGCCATATTAGACAAATTTGGTGGAGGATGGAGTATATTCTGGGCAGGTTCCCTAAATTATGTATTACTCCTGAGCAGAAGAGAAAAACATCATTCTATAGCTCTCTTTTCTTGCCCTATGACCAGGAAAGAGTTGAGGTCTGCAGCTTGTTGCAACGAGATGCTGGGGGAAGGGCAGTGGTAGTATGTGCTGGCAAAGACTATAGAAAATTCCTAAGTAGGTCCCAAAGTACAAGCTGGTAATAGAGCGGTGATGAGTTAACAGCTCTGAGTTAGTATTCTCTAGTGTTAATTCATAAAGCAGTTACCTGGCTGGGCTTCTTGATTTCTTGTCTTGGGCTCTACCTCTGAAAGTTATTTCCTTTTGGTGATTTTTTGAGTTTAGTGGGGACTGGAGAAAACGTCCAGTCCTCCAACTCAAAATAAAAATAAATTAATAACTGAAATTTACAAAGACAGCCAATATTCACTGGAAATGTAAAGCCACCATAATGATGGTAAATTTGTAATTTTAATTTGGACAGTTATCCAAAGGAAATGGAAGCCTTGAAATTTATCATGTAAACTCCAAGAGTCAGGGACCATGTCTTTGGGGGAGATTTTTATTTTCTCCAGCACCCATACCTTGCTCTTCATCTTTTGTTTAGTCCTTTCAGTTGTGTCCAACTCTTTGTTACCCCTTTTCAGAGTTTTCTTGGCTGAGATACTGGAGTAGTTTGCCATTTCCTTCTCCACTTCAATTTACAGGTGGGAAACTGAGGCAAACAGGGTTAAGTGAGTCACCCAGGGTCACACAGTTACTAAGTGTCTGAGGCCAAATTTGAACTCTGGTCTTTCTTACTTCAGGCCCAGCACTTTATCCACTGAACCACCTAGTAAGCAAGCACTTAGTGAAAGCTAGCTGAATGAATAAAATTTAAAACTTTTTATAGGCTGAACAACATCATTAAAAAAACTGGAAGGTCAGAGGATAATATGCTTCTTATTTCTGGTTTCCCTCAGACCTGGGCCTCTCCTCTCAACAAGGGGAAGAATAGGCCAAAGGAATCTTTTTGTTTTGAGGCCCTATTTCTCATTTACTTGACATTTACTAAATATCTGTGTGCAATGAACTGGTGCAGGGGTGGGGAATCTTTGGCCTCAAGGCCACATGTGGCCCTCTAGGTCCTCCAGTGTGTCCCTTGGACTGAGTCCAAGTTTTCCAGAACAAATCCTTTCATTGAGGGGGTTTGTCTTGTGAAGTTTAGATTCAGTTAAAAGTCTGAAGCCAAGGATTTAGAAGGCCACATGTGGCCCCGAGGCAGCAGTTTTCCTACCCCTGAACTAGTGTAACAGTCAATACAAAAAACATTTTAGTGACTGTTATTTGGAAGGCATTGTTGGTCAAGAATGGACCCCAAGCTGGAGAACATTTCAGAAAAATTAAGTCATCTGGCAGAGGCAAAATAGCGCCCCCATCCGCTATGGGTTAAATGTCATATAGGGTCTGAGCTCAAGAACAAGAAAGCCAGGAAAATAAAGCCGACTGGCTCCTGTAACAGAAGGGTACTTTCAAACAGAGTGCATAATCTCTATATGGAAGACAAGGCATGTTTCAAACCTTGAAGGGCTCTGGGGTCAGCATGTCCTGAGTCAAACAACAAACAAGACTGGTCTCAAGGACAGATTCAAACATTGTAATAAAGTTTTCCCCACTACGATACTTCAGGTATAATGGCCTAGTTTGAAAGTCCTTGCCCTCAAGGAGCTAACATTTTACTAAATATTAATACTAAAGCAGCGGTGAAAATAGAAAGGGCAGACCAGAAGACAGATACTACCTAGGCAGAATTAACAGGACTCAGCTTGGCAACTGAATGGATATGTGGGTTACAGATTTCCTCGGGCGGACTTGCAGCTGAAACCTCCTACCCAACGTGAGCTCCGGGGGTGGGGTGGGGGGTGCAGAGACTACCTTATTTTTCTCTTTGAATTCCTAACGCTTAGCTCAGTTCTGGGCACACAGCAGGCGCTCAGTGAATGCTTTTTCCATTCGTTCGCTCGTTTCTTTTCTCAAGGCCTTCCATGAAGGCCCTCGGAGAAGCTCGGAGGAGATGGGCATGAACCTGCAGGGTCCCCTCGAAGTGGCCAAGGCTGCGAAGGGGAACGCACCCTCCTAGCCAAAGGCTTTACCCGGGGACCGAGCCCAGCCTCAGGTATCCAGGTAGGCTCAGGAACATCTGCCACAGCGCATAGGCGCCATAGCGCACACATGCGTAGTAACTGCCCCGACCTCCCAGAGCAGTGTGCGTCTTTACTTCCGGGTCTCTGAGCCTTCTCTTAGAGCCGTCTTAGGAACGCCTGACTCATCTTTCCGGCTTGGCTGGGCTCTGTTCGGCTTCGGTGTTTCATTCTATTCAGGCATTCGCGGTAGGCATCCGCGCCTCTCTGCGCCGGGTCCTGAAGAGCGGGGTCCTTTGGCGAATGCCCGCCCCCTCGGTTCTTTCCATGGCTCGGTCGCTGCGGGGGTACCGGCTCCAGGAGGTTGGTTTGAGGGGCGACATGTATTACAAGTTCAGCGGCTTCACCCAGAAGCTGGCTGGGTCCTGGGCCTCGGCCGCCTACACCCCGCAGGTACGAGAGCGAACGCGCGAGTCCGAGAAGGGGAGAGCGGGCGGTAGTCTGGGCCTGGCTGCCCTTGGCGGAGCTTCTGCCGCCTTGTGTCCTCTAACCGGCGGCGGTTTCCTTTCTCTTTGCCGGCTCCCTAACCGCCGACCTCCCGGGTCCTCGGGCCCAAGGTGACCTCCCTGGACTCCTCCTAAAAGCAAACTGA
This sequence comes from Vombatus ursinus, assembly GCF_900497805.2. Classification (NCBI taxonomy): domain Eukaryota; kingdom Metazoa; phylum Chordata; class Mammalia; order Diprotodontia; family Vombatidae; genus Vombatus; species Vombatus ursinus. The sequence continues at coordinate 52,706,698 of NW_020954556.1, forward strand.
GATCGCCTGGCCTTATGAACTTGACCTTGCCAAGGCTTAGGTGCTAATCCCTTTTCCTTCCCCGTCGCCCTCTTTAGGAAAAACCGCCTTTTACTTCCTTGAAGCCTCCCCACCATCCTCTCCCACTGCCCGGGGAGTTGGCAAATAGATGTTTTTTGAATTAAATCGAAGTCAGTAAGCATTTATTAAGAGCCTGCTGTGTGTCAGACACTGATCGACGTTGGGGATACAGAAGGGCGATAGACAGCCCCTGCCCTCAAGGAGCTCACAGTCTGTTGGGAGAAACGACGTGCAAACAGCTCTGTACAAACAAGGGATAGATGTGGGGTATTCGTAGAGAGAAAGCTTTAAGATGAAGGGAGATCGGGAAACGCTTCTTGCAGAATGTGAGATTTTAGTTGGGACTTGAAGCCCGGAGAATACACGGTGCTAGGCAGAATAAAACAGCTCTTGACCTCAAGGAGTTTACATTCTGCTGGGGGATACGGTATGTAAGCAAACAAATAAGTCCAAAGTGATTTCAGGATGTACAACAGTTGGAGGATCCAGAAAAAAGAATATCAGTTGTTCCAAAACAGGCTCTATCTTGAGTCTTGTTCTCTTTTCTCGCTATACTGTTTCATTTGGTGATCTCATCAGCTCCCATAGATACAAATTATCTCTGTGTTGCTAATTCTCCAATCTTATTTTTCTAGCCCTAATCTCTGCTGAACTGCAGCCTCAGATCTACAGTTGCCTATTGAATATCTCCAACTGGATATCACTTAGACTTCTAAACTTAACCTGTCCCAAACTGTACTCGTTATTTTTCCACCCAAAGCCTCCCCTTTTCCTAACCTCTTTACTGTCAGTGGCACTGCCTTCCTCTCAATCACCCAGGCTAGCAATTTAGGTGTCATCCTGAACTCAGCATTCTCTCTAACCTCCCTTTATCTAATCTTTTGCCAAATTTTTAGAACATTTCTTCAGTACACTTCTTTCTGTCCTCTAAGACTGTCACCATCTTGTAACACCAGCCCTTGTAACTTTTAATGTCTGGACTATTGCAATAACTTGCTGGATTGTCTCCCTGCCCCAAGCCTCTCTATACTCCAGCCCATCCTCCATTCAGCTGTCGAAGTGATTTTCCTGAAGCTCAGGTCTGATCACGTCACACACACCTTCAACCCTATTCAGTAAACTCCAGTGGCTCCCTGTCGCCTCTAGGATCAATTATCAAATTCTCTGTTGTTCAGAGCCCTTCATAATCAAGCCCCCTCCTACCTTTTTAGTCTTCTTAATCCTCCCTATACTACCCTAGTACTTTGTGATCCAATGCCTCTGGCCTCATTTCTATCACTTGTTTAGACACAAATCTCCAGACTTCAGGCATTTTTACTGGCCCTACCTCTATATTTGGAATTCTTTCTCAAACTGTTTGCTGGCTTCACTGGTTTCAGGTTCACATCCTAGCTAAGATTCCACCTTCTGTAAGAAGTCTTTCCCAATGCTTCTTAGTTCTAGTGCCTTCCCTCTTCTAATTATTTCCTTTTTATCCTCTATAAAGGATATTGTACATATTTGTTTGTTATCTTCCCTATTAGACTGTGAACTCCTTAAACTCAAGAACCATCTTTTACTTTTCTTTATATCTCCAGTACTCAGCCATATCTAGCACATAGGAGGCACTTAGTAAATGTTATTGACTGACTGATGAAGAGGCTGAGGTGAAGGGGGAGTCACTTGACAAACATTTATTAATTTACTATGTGGGAGGCACTATGCTAAGGGCTAGGCATACAAAGAAAAGTGACCCTTCCATCCCACCCCCACCCCCAAATCACAGAATGGATTCCAAGCAGAGAAACAGTAGATGTAAGCAGGCCACTTTGGTTGGAGCATAAAGTGGGTGAAAAGCAGTAACATGGAAAAAATGCCTAGAAAGTTATTTGGTCCTTACAGAATCATAACATTTCAGAATTTGAAGGCTCCAAAGTAGTCATAAATTCTTAAAATAATCCTTCCTGTAACCTACCTGATGTGTGGTCATCTAGGCTTTTTTTGAAAACCCACAGTAAGTGGGGATTTACTACCTTCTGAAGTCTTCTAGTTCACGATAGTGGTGGTTGGAAGGTTTTTTTTTCTTACATCAAGCCTAAATTTACCTCTTAGTTACTTCTACCCATTGCTCTTGATTCTGTTTGTTGGGGTCAAAGAAAACAAGGCTGATCTCTCTTCTACATGGCAGCCTTTTGAGTCCTTTCATCTTATTTCTAGAAGCAGTGTCTGGAGAGAGAGTCTGGCTGGAGAAGACCTGGGTGCAAGTCCTTTTTCTGATGCATACTGTCTTTGTGACCCTGGAAAAATTGTTTAATCTCTAGGTACCTCTCTAATGCTCTTAACAGGTATCTAAAACTGTAAGCTATAGAGCAGATGGTAGAAGAAATTCACTTATATGAGTGAAATTGCAGATCCCAGGCTCCTCTCAGATTCCTCTCTTAATGTTTACTAACATGGCTTTCTTGGTTGCCATATTGCACTGTTGACTCATATTAAGCTTGTGGTCCACCAAAACCCCCAGATTGTTTAGAGACAAACTGCTCATTAATCGTGGCTCCCCTATCTTGTGCTTGGGAAGTTTATTTTTTATTTTTTAATTTTTTTGCTTTTTGGTGAGGTATTTGGCAGCTGTGTGGAGGATGGCTTGGAAACTAGGAGACCGATCTGGAGGCTGTTAGAATGCAGGTAAAGGACAAGGGTGGTGGCTGTGTGAATGGAGAGATGTGGAGGCGCAATTGGCAACTGCATGTGTTGATTGAGGGAGAGGGAGAAGTCAAGCTTCAGTTTGAGGATGGGAACCCGGGTGACTGAAAAAAATGGTGAGGCCTTTGTCAGAAATAGGGAAATTTATTTTTTTCCAAGTGAAGATTTAAAAATATTTTTTCCAGTTACATGTAATAACAATTTTTAACATTCATTTTAAAACCCTTTGAGTTCTAAATTCTCTCGTCCCCATCCTCACCCCCACCTTGAGAAGGCAAATAATTTGATATGGATTATACGTATGCAGTCATGCAAAACATAAGAAATGGGGAAATTTAGAGGAGAATGAGTTTGCTGGGAGAATCTAAAGTTCCATTTTGAACAAGTTGAGTTTGAGATGCCAGGTGACATCCAGGTAGACATATCCAGCAGGCAGGTGTCTATAGGGGACTGCAGTTCTGGAACAAAGGACCAGCTATAATGGGTTTGGGATGATAACTCGCTCCATGAGTGGTAATTACAGATAGATTATAGAGAGAAAAGAAGGCCTACAGCAGAGTTCTTGTGGAATTTTACTCAGTTAAGGAGAAACATGGATGATGATCCAGCAAAGGAGCCTGAGGAGCAGTCAGACAGGTAGAACCAGCATGGAGACATCCAGAGAGGGGAGCTGACAGTGCCCCTAGCTTCAGAGGTCAGAGAAAATGGGCCCTGAGAAAGTCTGAAGGCTGAACAGGTAAGAGATGATTGGTAATCTTGAAGAGCAGTTTCCGTTGAATGGAATGGGCAAAGTCAGGTTGTAAAGGGATTGAGTAATTAGGAAAAGAAGCTTTTTAGTGCAGGCAGGCCTTTCTAGAAGTTTGTGAAAGGAGAAGAGATAGGATGATGACTGGTAGAATGGCAAGACTAAATAAGATTTTTTTTTAAGGGTAGGGGGATGTTTGTAGTTGATAGGGGTGGAGCTAATGGATGAGGAGAGATTGAAAATGAGAAAGAGAATGCTGGGGTGGGGGGAAGGAGGGAGACAGAGGCAGAGGAGACATGATCAAAATCCCAAGCAGAGGGATTGGCCTTGGAGTTCTCTTCATCAGATACTGAAGCAGAGAAGAAAATTAGGAATGACCTAGAAAGGTTTTGAGGTGTGTATGTGAGGGACTGTCTGATGTTGGCAGCTGCCAGTCGGGTACTGTGGCATGGGTAAGGTAAGATCTGGGTATTTTGGAAGTCGAGGCAGGGACTGTGGTAGGCAGAGTCGTGTGTACTGGGATGTGCTGGATTCGGAGAAGCCATGAGGCAATTGGGCAGTGCTCTGTGACATAAGCTGGGTGCAAGGAAGTAGCTGAGCCTGAGCTCCTGAGGCAAGGGGCGGTGCCACGTGGGAGTGGGATGGCAGAGGACTGAGTTCCCTCTGCTTAGTCCCCTCCCTATATGCAACGTCATCCCCAGATGCCTCTTGTGACCTTCCTGACCTTGTACAGCACTGACCCAGTCCCCTCCTGAGTCTGACTTCCTAGGTCACGTACTCTTGTCTATGCGTCAATCCCAGATGCCTCCTTCCTGTATCCAATCCTGGCCTCCTATGTCACTCCCTCCCCCTTGGTGTGCTAAACTCAGACAGCCCCTTCCGGTATCTGACCCTACAATCATTGGCTAGTAGCGGGCTGGGGAGGAGGGGCTAAGTAGGTACTTAGGAACAAGCGTGGTCAGAACACACGTGCGCTCTCCCCTGACTCCTGCTCTGTTGCTCTGGCCTTGCTGCTTGGGCTTGCTATGATGGTTTGCTGTGTTGGCCTCTGAATAAAACTCTGGTGTTGGTGCCTTCCCATGGCTTGTCTCTGTGTGGTGATCCGGCTGAGGACCGAAGACCCGGGCATGGGTAAGACTCTGGCGGTGCACTTCTCTTAGGAGAAGTGGGTACTGGCGCACGACTGGCAGAGGGTCAGCGTGCGGCCCGTATATGTGTAAGATGCTTTCTTCCCTTATAGGATGAGTAAACTGTTAGGAGGTATTAAAGGATGTAGTGTTGGGAAGGTATGTTTTGGAGGAAGCATTTTCAATTCGTTCAGTGAACATTAGCATCTAAAACATGCTTACCTTAGGTAATATTCTCTTGGTTGACCTAAGGTCAACCAAAGTGGTCTTAGCATGCTTTTTAAAAGTAGGTACTCTACCTCTGTTAAGTTTCATTGTGTAAACAATAAAACTAGTTAAATTATAAAAATGGTAGAATTAGTTACTGACATTCCATTTTTCAGTTTCCTGGATCAGTTGCCGGTTTACTGGTTTTACCATTTACCCAGGTGCCTATGCTTGAAACTTTGTTGTTACCTTTGATTCTCCGCCATCTTATCAGGTCCTGCCCATTTTACTGCCCACGGTCTCCTTTTCCTACTGCTAGCTGGAGAGGCCAGGGGGTCATTGCTTCTCATCTCTGCTATTGCAGGAGTTTCATGTTTGGTTTTCCCTCTCCTTCAGCTTCTTCCTCTAATCCAGGGGTTTTTAAACTGGGGTCTGTGAAATTATTTTAAACATATTTTAATAACTGTTTCAATATTCTTGGCTTCTTTTGTAATTCTTTTGTTTTATGCATTTGAAAACATGATTCTGAGAACTCATCTAGAGGTTTAATCACACTTTCGCCAAAGGGTTCGTGAAACACAAAAGATTAAGAACTGCTAAAAAACTAATGTATCTTTCAGATAGCTGCAAACATCTGATTATGTGACTTCTTCCTATTTCCTACCACGTAAAATCCAAATTCAGCCTGGCATCCATGGCTCATTATTATTTTTGGAGACAAGGGCACCTCCAAAATCAGACTTTTTATGCCACTCAGCCTGTAAATCATGAACTCATTACAAATTCATGCTATCTGACCTGAACTTTGTGCTCAAGGCTGCACCTAGGTCCTTATCATCTCTGACTCTGTCCCATTACCTACAATAGCTATTCAAAACCTCTTTCCCCAAATCCTTGACTTTACTATTACTTTCAATAGAAGTCTGTGGCTCCTGGTTTACTGAAATTGAAGTCCTCTGTCCTGGTTTGTTCTCCATACCTCAAAACCTCAGTCTTCATGCATCTGCTTTTCACTCATGTCAGAAAAAGGTGTGTCTTCTTACCAACCATGTTCTCTCTACTTGTGTCCAAGGTCCTATCTTTTTCTTTCTCTTGGGATCCTGCTTCATTTATAACATACTCTCTCATTTTTAGTCTCTACAGACTCTTATCTCTGCCTGTGTACATATTCAGCTTTCTTTTAGTCTTAAATAAAAATCAAAAACCTTCCCTTGACCCTTGATCCTGCCATCCTCTCAAACTATATCTTTCTTCCCTTTGATTGTTAAATTTCTAGAAATCATCTACACTTACTAGAATACCGCTCACTACTTAATCCTTTACAACTTGTCTTTTGTTCCTACCACTCTAATAAACTGCCTTCTCTAAGGCCAGCCTTAATTTGCTGAATCCATTGGCCTTTTCTCAGTTCTCATTCTTCTTGTCTTTGGGTAGCATTCAGAACTCTCCTTGACTTCCTAATATTTTTTCATCTCTTGACTTCTAGGTTGGTCCTAGTTTTCTTCTTACCTGTTTACTTGTTCTGATTTAGCAATCAGTCGATATTTTATTAAGCCCTCTATTATGAGCCAGGCCCTGTGCCAGATACGGTGGGTGCAAGTACAGAGGTAAAATAAAATGTATGTAAGTGGCTTGCACCAGTACAAAGTGACTAAGTAAGAATAAATACATAGTTAAATGTAAGGTAGCTTGGGAGGGGGAGAGCAGGAGCAATTGAGATTAGGAAAGGCTGCATAAAGAAGATTGTGCTTCAGTTGAATCTTAAAGGAATACAGGATCTCTGAGGTGGAGATGAGAAGGGAATTCATTCCAGGCAGTGGGAGATAGGGCAGTGCAAAAGCATGGTGGTAGGAGATATAATGTGCTATGTTTGAGGACCAGAATAAAGGCCTGTTTGACTGGATTGCAGAGAGAAGGGGGGGGGGGGGGGTGTGATGTCCAATGAGACTGGAAAGAGATTAGGGCCATATTGTTTAGGGCTTTCAAAGCTAAATAGAGAAATTTGTATTTTATTCTAGAGGTAGTAGGAAGTCACCAGAATTGGTTGAGTACCGAAGTTAAATGATCAGATCTACACTTAAGGAAACTTACTTTGGAAGCAGCTCGTAGGCTGGACAGGAGTGGTGAGAGAATTGACGCAGGGGGACCAATTAGGTGGCTGTAGGAATAATCCAGGTGAAAGATGATGAAGGCCTAAATTTAGGTTGTAGCTATGTGAATAGACAAGAGGGATCAGATGAGTGAGAGAGGTGTTGTGAATATATAGCAGTATTTGGCAGCTGACTGGATATATGGGTTGAGGGAGAATGAGGAGGCCAGGATGGTGCTAAGGTCACAAACCTGGAGAAGGGCAGGACAGTAGTATCTTTGACAGAAATAAGGAAGTTTAGGAGAGAAGGTTCCAGGGGAAGATTGGGTTCTGTTTTGGACGTGTTGAGTTTAAGGTGTGTCTGGGACATTCATTTTGAAATGTCTAATATGGAATTGCTGATGTGGGACCCAAGTTTGAGGGAGAGACTGGTTGGATGGATATTGATACACATACATATATGTCATCTGTATAGAGATGATAGTTAAACTCATGGGGTCTTGATAGGTTACTAAGAAATAGAATGTAGAAGGAGAAGAAAAGAGGATTTGGAATTAAGGAGGATGAGGACTGAGAAGAGATCTTTAGATTTGGCAATTAAAAATTCATCGATAACTTGAGTGGTAATGTGGGAAGGCAGATTTTAAAGGTTTGAGAAATGATTGAGTGAGAGAAGAGGAAGTAAAGGCAGTGAGTGTAGACATGATCCTTTTTTTCCCATCCTTGAGTACCAGTATTCTCCAAGACTCTACCCAGCTTTCTCTCTGCATTTTCTCTTTGATGTCTTAATTTATGTTTGTGCAGATGGCTCCACATCGATAGTTTTATTTTAACCCTGAAGTGCAGTCCCACATTTCCTTATGCCTATTTGATATCTCTATCTTAAAGTTTCATTGTCCCCTCAAATTTAATGTCCTCCCAACCCCTCTTAAAACAAAACCCTTGCCCCTCTCTGCACCTTTCCTATATACGTTGATTATACCATCCTTGTAAACACTGAAGTTTTAAAGGCTCAGAACTTTGAAAAAACATTCCTCTTACTTTCAAATCCTATTGATTTTACTTCTCTAATATCTTTCCTTTTCCACTAATATTGTGGTAGTTTTGGCCCTCCTTATCCCTTTCCCACTGTAGAAGCCTCCCAACTGGTCTCCCTGTCTCCTGTTTTCAGTTCATCCTTCCCATAATTGCCAGATGAGCTTTCATAAGGCCATGGTACTCCTCTGCCCCCAAACCTTCAGTGGCTCCCTATTGTTTAGAGAATAAAATAAAAACCGCTTAGCTTGTCAGGTTCTAACATACCTTTCTAGTTGTTGTTCAGTTGTTTTCTGTCATATTTGACTCTTTGTGACCCCCATTTGTGATTTTCTTGGCAAAGATACTGGAGTGCTTTGCCATTTCTTTCTCTTGCTGATTATACAGATGAGGAAACAGGCAAACAGGATCAAATGGCTTGCCCAGGGTCCCACATCTAGTAAGTGCCTGAGGCTGGATTTGAACCCGGGAAGATGAGTCTTTCTGACTCTAGGCCCAGCACTCTATGCATCATGGCACCACCTAGCTCCTCAGTCTTACTAGTCTAGTTTTACTCATTTTATTTATCATCCACACACTTGTTCTTCCATCCAGAATGGATTACTAGTTGTTCTCTTAGGTGTTCTTTGGTTCCCCATCTCATAGGCCATTTGCCATTCCCAGAATATACATCTTTCACATTTCTGCCTGTTGAAATACTTTTCCTTCAAAGCTTTGCTCAGGAGATACCTTATCCAATGCACCTTCAAAAATTTTCCCCTTCTCTCCTGAAACTAAAAAAGATCTGTCCTCATATTTTTTTATACTACTTAGTCTAAATTTCTCCTTGGCTCTTATCACAGCCTACCTTGGATTTTAATTATTTGTGTACATGTCTTAAACTTCCAAGTTTATTGTAAGCTCCCTGAAGTCAGGGTCGGTATTTTTTATTCCAGAGCTTTCTAGTGCAGTGTCTTGCCCACAGTCAACACTTAATGAGTGTTTAGATTAGATTGATGTGAATTACCTCTGAAAAAAACTTGACTTAGGACTTTTTATGGGAATTTGAGCAAGGCATTCCATGCTTGAGGAACTGACAGTGAGTAAAGATACAGGATAGAATTGGAATGAATTGCATTTGACTGGAGAGGTTAGATTAAGAGACTTGAAAAGGAATGGGAGGTAAATATGGGATGAGACTGGGGGGGGGGTCCTTACATGGTAGGCCAACATATTTAAGCTGGGGAATGGTGGTCAGAGCTTAACATGAGAAAGATTAATCTGGCATTGTTCAGGATGGGTTGGAAGAGGGAGGGCAGCAGGCAGGTTAGCAGAGAGATGTAATGAGGGCCTTTGGGTGTGATCATTCAGCCATTTCTGAAGGCAAGAGTTAGGCAACTCACATCTCTTAAGGATATAATGAAACTATTGAATGCTTTGCTAAAAATTCAGATATATACTGCCTGTGATGATTACTTCAATTCAAATAACTTTGTCAAAAAAATGTAACGAGTTTCCGTCTGACATGACTTGTCCTTAATGAATTGTACTGGCTCATAGTGATCACTTCTTTTTTCCAAATACTCAAAATCCATCTGTTTAATATTCTGTTCTAGAAATTTGCCTGGACTCAACATCAAACTCATCAGCCCATCGTTAGCATAATTTACTTTCTTGAAAATCAAGACTTTTAGGGGCAGCTAGGTGGTGCAGTGGATAGAGCACTGGCCCTGGAGTCTCAATTTGAGTTCAAATCTGGTCTCAGACCAGACACTTGACAGTTACTAGCTGTGTGATCCTCGGCAAGTCACTTAACCCCAATTACCTTGCAAAAAAAAAAAAATTAAGACATTTACCTATCTGCCTCAAATCCTATAGCACGTTAACTTGTGATCCTAGGATTATAGATTTAGATCCGGAAGGGTCTTCAGAAGCCATCTGGTTCACCCTTATTTTACAGATGAGGATACTGAGGCCCAGGGAGCCTAAATGACTTGCCCAAGGTCACACAGACAGTAGGAGTCAGGACCAAGTATAGCTGCAAGTGCTTTCAGAGCCTGACATGGCCAAGCCCATTCAAGACAACCAGTGTCTGTTTATAGTACCACTATTATTCCTACCTACTAATTCACCGTTATTATGAGGGTTTTAGATACATTATCTCATCTCATGTCTTCCTACTCTGTTAAGTGGATGCCATGATATTCCCAATTTATGGTTGGGTAAACCTAAGCTCATGGAGATGAAGGGACTTGCCCAAGGTCACATAGTAAATTGCAGAGCAGAGATTCAAACTGGGATCTGCTGATTCCCAGGCAGGCATTCATTCTTAACCTTTAGTCAGATGCCATGTTAGTGGTGGCCTCAACACTCAAAAAAGTGTTTCATTATATCCTTAAGAGATATGAGTTGCCTAACTCTTGCCTTCAAAAGTACCTGAGTGACCACACCCAAAGGCCCTCATTACATCTCTCTGCTAACCTGCCTGCTGCTCTCCCTTCCATCCCATCCTAACCAATGCCAGATTAATCTTTCTCATGTTAAGCTCTGACCAACATTCCCCAGCCTAAAAACGTTGTCCTACCATGTAAGGTCCCCCATGGTCTCATCCCATATTTATCTCCCATTCCTTTTCAGATCTCTCATCCTAGCTTCTCCGGTCACATGCAATTCATTCAAATTCTGTCTTGTGTTTTTATTCACAGTCAGTTCCTTCGGCATGGAATGCCCTGCACCAGTCCCCATGAAAGTCCTCATTTTATTTTTCTGGTGGACCTAGTTTTTTTTCTTTTTAAGGAAAAGTGTTAAGAAGTGGCAGCAAGAGGATGGTGGTTGGAAGGCTGTCCTTGAAGTCAGGAGGACCTAGGTTCAAGTTTGGCCTTCAAAACCTACTAGCTAAATAACCCACCCATATAGTGCCACACATAACTCTGTAAGAGTAAGTTAAGTTAAGGGGGTTTCCATTCTGGGAATTCCTTACGGTGATGAAATCTCAGGATTAGTCCTCCTCCTTTGGAGGGAGAGAGGGTGTTGAGGCCGGTGTTTGTCCTGAGAGAATGGGTAGAACTGCTTTGTAGAGTGTTTGAAGACCAGACAACACACCCCTGGTGTTAGGAGAACGAGGGAAAAGGTTTGATGGATTATATGTGCTACCACCATTCCTGAGAGCAGAGCTTCTTAGAAGATTCATTTAAATGTCTACCCATACTTTCAGCTAGACATTTATTTTTTCCTTTCTTACAGGGTTTAAAGCCTGTGGCATCTTCAGAAGCACCACCTATTATATTTGCCACACCAACGAAATTTGCTTCAGAAACAGCTCCATATGATTATGCTGGGAAAAACAAAGTTCCAGAGCTGCAGAAATTTTTTCAGGTGAGAATAGGAAAAGAAGCCTGTGAAATACTCGATTTCTTGCAACCTTTTAAGTAGAGGTTTTCTTCCCACAGTCTGAATCTGTCTCCTTTAGTACTCATGCCACCTCCATCCCCATACATGAATTTCTAATAATATAAATTGCCTCACATTCCTTGAAATCTTTTTTTTTTTTTAATCTGCAGGCTTTATTTTCACTTTCTGGTAAAAATGAAGAGATTCATGTTGTAGGTGGTTTTCATGGGATCAGAGATTTTTAGTGGGATACACAATGAGTTCTTAATTTGTCCAAATTAGAGGAGAGAAATAATCCAAAAGATGTTTCTGTTTGGCTTTAAAGAAAGGGCTGTGGCTTAAAAAAAAATTGCCAACAGTTCCATGACATAATTTAAAAAAAAATTCCACTATTAAAATTCAGTCTTTCTCCATGCTCTGCCTTTAAGGGGATGAGGTTCATTGTGGTAAAATGAGAGGCCCTCCAGCCAGATGCTGCTATTTATGATGCAGGTGGCATTGGACCAGTCATTCCTCTAGGCCTTGGTTTCTTCATGTAAGTAAGGGGGTTGAATTAGATAACCTCTAAAGTCCATTTAAGATCTAGATCCTCTGAAATTGGCTGCAAGGCAGAAGGAAGTCCGATTGCAAATCAGATATTCCCGATATATCCACTCTAAGGAGTCGTTCTTCTATATGCGTAATTAAAGCTTACTGCTGAGAAAAAAAAGGGACACTTTGCACAGTGTCCCTTAATGACTGAAGAAATATTCATTACACCCAAGCCTACCCCCCTTCCATACTTCCTCTTACTGTTAAGATTACCACCATCTTCCTACTCACTCTCACTTAGCTCACATATGCAGTCATTTGCCACATCTAGTTAGTCTTCCTCCATATTTCTTGTATGTTTCCTTTCTATCCACACAGCTACCATCCCATTCCTGACCCTTATAACCTCTCCTTTGTACTGTCATGAGAGTATTTTAATTGTTCTATCTACCTCAAGTCTCTCATGCAGTACGTCCTCCACATGGCTCCCGAAGGGCAGGTCTGCCCACCATATTAGCCCTCACTTTCTCCCCACACTCAGTAAACTCATTTGTGTCCCTGTTACCCCTCAGGGGCTCCTTGTTACCTCTAGCATCAAATGTATACTGCTCTAGGATTTAAAGCTCTCAACAATTTGATCTCTTCCTGTCTTTTTAGTTTCTTACACATTCCTCCCCTCCACAAACTCCATGGTCCAGCATTACTGGCATACTTGCTGTTCCTTCTGGATGGTGCTCTATCTTCCATGCCCATGCCTTTGGACTGACCATCTTTAGTGCCTGACATGCTCTCCCTCCTGACTTCCATCTCCCTCAATCAGGCTGGTGCCTGTCTCTCTCAGGTTACCTACCACCTATTCTACACCTCTCCTCCTTCATTAGAATGAGAGCTCTGCAGTGCTTAGCTCAGTGCCTGGAACACGGGTACTGCGTGTTGATTGCTTGATCGCTGTGCTTGACACACACATGTGCCCTGATCTCGAGCTGAAAGAGACTTTAGAAATCACCTTGCCCGGCTCTCATTTGATGGATAAGGAAACTGAGGCACAGAGACATGCAGGAAATTGCCCAACATTGTACATTCAGCCTCGAAGCCCAGGTTTCCAGACTCTAAATCTGGTACTGTTCCTACAGCTCGTAGAATGATTTTGTTTGAAACGAGGCACCACCTATCTCCTGCTTTTTTACTTGATGAACAAGACTGAAAGGGTATTTTAATGAATTGAAGGCAGAAGGGGGAAGCATCTTGGAGAGGGTGGAACATAATGGACTAAAGCTGCTTTTGTGGATTTTCCCTTAATTTACAGGGGTTTAAAAGCTTAATGGCAAAAGGGCAATTGAGTACAAAATGGACCTGAACTCATTCACACTTAATCAGCCTACTGTATTCAGACTTTGGTCCTCAGATCAGGATGGCATATTAAGCAAACAGCATTTTGTTTGGCCTGAATTCTGATTTATATGGCTCTTTTGTTCTTTAGTGTCCTTTTCCTCATTAAACTTAGTCTATGATAAGTGCCTCAGAAATAAGGAACCTATGACATAAAAGATATGCATATACCCAAATTTGGAGTGATTGCAGATTCAGAAACTAGCCATATTTACATGAAAATGTCTAGTATTTTGTGTTCAGAGGAATTCATTTTGTTTTTTCTCCATTAGTCATGCTGATGGATTAATTTTAGAATCTCTTGACTTACATGTGCCTTCTCGTTGTTTGCTGCCTGTATATGTTAACACATGCTGTTGTTTTTTTTTTTTCTCCAAGAAATCCGATGGCTTACCTGTCCACTTGAAACATGGTCTGCCCGACCAAATGCTTTATCGGACCACCATGGCTTTGACACTGGGAGGGACCATCTACTGCCTGATTGCTCTCTACATGGCTTCACAACCCAAAAATAAATAAGATAGGATTCATAAGACTGATTGATTTATTAACAAGAGTTTTGGCATAAAACCCTTTGAATTTTCTATTTTCCTAATTGCCAGTGAATTTTCCTCACCTATGTAAGTTTTTGTTGTTCTTCAATTAGAATTAGAAGACTTATTAATAAGGAAATGTTTTGGTTGGTTTATTTCTGAGAATAAATGGATTATCAGAACATGTTGAAGAGTTAGCTATTATTTAAGCAAAGGTGATGATGCCCTTCTAATTTGGGCTCCCTTATTTCTCCAGAGGTTGGCAGGCCAGCTCATCACTGTGATGAGGCCACCAGGGATTTCTGGTTGTGCCTATCAGAGGCCCAGAGAGAGAGAGAGAGAGAGAGACTGAGACTGTATGTAAGTGGGGGAAGCTTTTCTGTAACCAGATGTGCTGGCTAAGGGAGGAGGGGATTCATTGAAGCTGCACCAGTGACAGAAAGTCCTTTAACTTCCTGGTGCCAAAAATCTGTTCTTTCTGACACCACAAATTTCACTGGGAATTTAATTAGCTGTTAATTTGGGGAATTTTCCATCTTGCAGCATGGTGTTAATAGAAATTATTTTCTGTTAACTATTCACATACCCATAACTTTGTCATATAATTTCAAAAGGGTTATATGCCTATCTCTGACCTCTTTAAATATTCCAGAAATGAAGATTCTGTATTTATTCTACCATGGGAACAGAGCAGCTCTTAATAAAAGTTTTGCACTTTGGACTGGACTGTTGTATAGTTAGATCCCTGTTGGCGCTTCTCCTTTACTCTTGTTAAATCCTGTAGCTTTAAGGTGTAATTTATTTTTGCTTATGGAATAAATACATGAATGAGAAGTTTCAAGCTGAGTTTATATTTTGAATTAAATGACCTTTACAGTACATTATTTCATAATAGACACGTTTTGATTGCTGTATTGCTTTTTATTTTAACATTTAATTCTGACAGCTTCCTTAGAGTTGAGGATAGACCTAACCAAGCAGTAATGATAAATTACCATACGGTCCTTTTGTAAGTAAGACAGTAACCTTTACTTCTTAATGAAATTAAGTAATTTTTTCCTTCTCTGTAATATTTGGGGAGAATTCTCTTTGATTATGTCATTTGTGTAGAGGAGTGGGAATCTTGTGCCCTCTAATATGTGAGCTTTTGGTTGTGGCCTGTACATTCTTACAGTCAGAGTAAAAAACTGAAAAGCCCCCTGTCTTTTAAGGATAAAATAAATGTAGTAAATTTGTAGGGAGCTTTAGCACAGCCCTTTGTTCATAACATGATAATAGGTTCCTTTCATACAGAATAGTTAACAACTATATCAATAATCTTCATTCTTCTATAGTTTTCAAATAGCGTTTCTATTTATTTGCAACTTGGCTTTTGTTCTCTGTCAAAATGCAGAGGTAATTTCTGCCTTTATAGTGGGGATTTTTATTACATCAAGATTATATATATATATATTTTTTTGGGGGGGGGAAGGCAGTTGGCATTAAATGACTTGCCCAGGGTCACACAGCTAGTAAGTGTCAAATGTCTGGTCTGAAACCGGATTTGAACTCAGGTCCTCCTAACTCCAAGGCCGGTGCTCTATGCACAAGCTGATGTATCTTAAAGACATTCCCACTTGCCTATAGAGATACATAGGACTTCTCTATGTAGCCCATAGTCTCTGGCCGGTAGCAGCCTTGGCCTACTTAGTTGGTTCTTCTCCTTGACCTCAAACTTGGAGTGCTTGGTATATCCCACTTTCTTTTACAATTTACTCCTCATAAATTTGTCCAAACTTTTTTTGATGCCATTGATTTTATTCCCTGTCATCATTATGTGGTTTGTCCTTCATTCTCGAAGAGGACCATGACATCAGGGAGATGATGACAGCACTTGCAGTTGACTGATTTGAGTGAGGGAAGGCTGTGCCAGGTCACCAGCCTCACTTTCTCCTCCAGAGCAGTCTGGGTTCAGTGGCCAGATATTCATCAGGATGAGTAGAGATGGCCTAGGGTTCAATGGGAGACCCTGGCCCTTTTAAGCTAAGGTCTTTTCAGGTTCTCACTTTGAGTGAGGCAATGCCCATTCAGTGAATAGGCCTCTTTAAGAAGTGAGTCAAGAGGGGCAGCTAGATGGCGCAGTGGACAGAGCACCGGCCCTGAAGTCAGGGGGACCTGAGTTCAAATTTGGCCTCAGACCAAACACTTGACACTTACTAGCTGTGTGACCCCGTGCAAGTCACTTAATCCCAATTGGCTAAAAATAAAAAAATAATAATAATAAATAAATAAGAAGTGATAGCCCCTTTAATTAAAAAAAATCTAACTGGGAGGGGAAGATCCTCAGGGTTGCTGGCCAAAAGAGAAACAGTTACTATTTAGATTGCTTGTGAGCCCCGAAGGCCCCAAAAAAAAAATAACCATTAAGTGGTGCTTGAGCAGGTACCTATCGTCCAATCAATGAGATCCAGAGTGAATTGGGTTTAAGGGTTAAGAGAGAAGTCTAGCCAGCAAACCCCCAAGTTAACTAGGTGGCTTTCGGCCATCAAAATGTACTTTAAATTTTGATGGCCCTGTCATCATACCTCTTTGCTTAAAGGATACCCTAAGTTGATCGTTAGCAGATTTGAAGTAGTGTTTCCTTTGAAATCTCTGAGGCTGCCTCTTTATGTTGAGAATGAAGCAGTAAACCAGTCAGTGATCAGTCTTTACAAACTGAAAGATGCCAGTTTTTAGTGTGTCCTCCCAAAGTAGCAAACCGCACCCCCATCAATCCTCCTCCAGCCCCTGTCCTTTTGGCTGTTTTAGTTGCCCATCTCAAGATCTGCGCCATGTCTGTCTTAATATTGGTGAGCAGAACCACACAGAAAGTTTCAGAAACAGCTGTACCACCAGCCTTTTATAAGGGTAGGATAGTGTCTTTCTGTAAAACCCTCCTGGATGGTAGCAAGGCCAAACATTCCTGAAAGACATTGGACCTCAGCTGGACCTAAATGAGGAGGGTTGACTGAATAAAAACATACATTCTAGCTCTAAGAGTCTGTGTCCTTTGGTTTTTCCTCCACCAGGTATAGTTCTACAATTATTCAACTCTGAAACCTGGAGCTTCCCATGGTTATCTTGCTGGAATTTGACTTTCCCTGAAATCTCTTCACTGCTTATCAGGTTTTCACAGAGCCATGAAGGCTGACGGCTCAGTAGATAATGACACGACGTTTGCATGTGGCTGAGAGACTGTTACTTTTGGATCAGGTCTCTCCATAGGCACCATAGGCACCTTTGGAAGCCCTAAAGGCCCAAGAAGAGAAGACACAAGAACAGGGTGCTAGCACCACCTGACCCTGTTTTTTCAGAGCATGAATTAGAAAAATTCGGAGTGTGGAGAAGGCTGCCTTCAGAGGTGAAGAACCATTTGCACTCTCCCCCGCACTCGGCGGTATGCATATGCGTAACCCTGAATCTGAGGAACATTGAACTTGATGATGGCTCCAAGGTGAGCAGGTGGTGATAGAGCACAGCTGGACATGCTGGGGATGAACTGAGTGAGGCCGCAGATGTTGCTCATTGGTGTAACAGCATCTCGTCTCCAAGGGAGCTCCAATAGGAATATGTTAGTAAAGAGAGAAAGGGAATCTGAGGATGCCAGTCTGGCCAGGACTTGTTTGTTCTGCAGGTTCTGACTGTTCTCATCTATGTGGACAGTGTCTAGGCAAATGGGCCTTCTCAATAAGAAGCTCATGGAAATTCGTCTTGTTTGATGCAAGATCTAAAACAGGCAGCTTTCCTAGGTCCAGAGACACCAGCTCCAACTTGGACTCTAACCCAGCTCCCCCCTCCCTTGGCTCCATGTTTGTTTAACCTTGTTATTGACACAGGTTTGTTGTACCTCAGGGCCCTGTAGGTACAGCCCAGGTTCCCCAGTCTGTCCAACAATTCCTGCCTCCTAGTCCCAAAATTGGCTATACAAACCCTTGTGTTTTGATAGCAGTTTTCATTGTCCGTGTACCCCCACAGCACGTGTGGCTCTGGGGCTAAAGTATTCCACAGGGATGTGACTGGTGAGGTGAGGGCATGAGAGGTATGTGTGTCCAAGAAGGTTGGGAGCAAGGGGAGGGAAAAGCCAAGGCAGAAGCTTGTTGTCTTGGTAACCAGGAAGATAGAATTATGTAATTAAAATCTGAACTTGGCTATAAACAAAACTCCAGGAAAATTAGAATTGAACTTGGACATTTTGAAATTTGAGTCTGAGGTAGCAGAGGAGAAGAGGGTTAGTTTTCAGTGGGTAGACACTCAAGGAAAAGGTGTTTTTTAGAAATGGTATATGCAGTAATTAAAGAAGGGATCAGGAGCTGAAGAATATAGAGCGTCACATAACTGTAATTAACCTTGACTCCTGTCACTGCTGAAGCCACCTAGGGACCCGGAAGGCACACAGCAGAGAGGACATCACCTTCCCTGACCACTAAGCTAGGCTGAGAAAAGAGTGAGGTGAAAAGGTTAAGTGTGGTTGAGTGGAAACCAAGTTGAGTGTTATGGCTGTACAAGACCTATGCACCTCTGGGCTTTGGTCTGTCAGTCACTAAGGGAGCAAATCTCTGAGCTGAGCACTGTGGGGAGAGGAGCCAAGAAGATGTCTTCCCCTGTTGTGTCAAGGGGTCAACAACCTTCCATCTTTGCCCTTGGAGAGGCTCTGCGTTTGACCCCAGGGACCTTGGTGAAAACCCAGCTAGCCCAGGGGATAGGGAGGCAGGGAAGTGTTCCAGAATAGGTCAATGTTAGGCAAGCAACAAGCTCATCTGGACCCTCGCCTTTTGATGTCCCTGCTCTGCCTGCTATGTGGCCAAGATATGGAAACTTCACATTATGCGATGGATTAATTTGAAAATGAAATTGCAGCTCAATGAGCTGATGTCAGCATCAGAGTTCACTAGTGTTTAATTAGAGTCACTCAGAGGTTTATTTAATCTACTCCTAGGAAATTGTTCTGGCCAAATAATTAAAGAGAATAAAGGTTGGATTTGTATTACTGGCAAAGTCCGTATCGCATTCAGTGTCCAAAACATGAATTTCATTAACCTTTCATAGGAAGTCAAATTGCTTTCAATTGGTTGTCGCGCTAATTAAAACTGAGTCATTAGGGGAAGTTCTGTTTTTATAGTCCTTTGTGTCTGTGCACTCATTCCCTCTGCCCCATCATTATATGCTCTTTAAGAATCAGTCATGTGGAGAAAGCTATATTTTATACTCTGAGCATGAATCTGTTGTATACCTCCTCCCTCCCCCCTCCAAGCCATTGCACATCCATTGAGGGTTTTAAAGAACAACAACAGAGTGGAATTGCAACTGAGGAATTTTAGACATGTTGCAACCAATGGTGCAAAGTCAGGTTTGGTTTTTTTTATCTTTCTGCTTAATGTGTCTCTACGGCAGGGGTAGGGAACCTGCGGCCTCAAGGCCACACATGGGCTTCTAGGTCCTTGGGTATGGCCTTTTGGCTGAGTCCAAGTTTTACAGACCAAATCTTTTTATTAAGGGGATTTGTTCTATGAAGTTTGGATTCAGTCAAAAGGCCAAAGGGTGGCACTTGAGGACCTAGAGGGCCACATGTGGCCTCGAGGCTTTGGGTTCTCCACCCCTGCTCTAGGGAATGAACTGAAGAATGAAGGGGGTGGGCTGGCAACACTGGCCAGTTATGGTGTGACCTTCTGAGGAAGGATACCAGAACTGGGGTAAGATCTAGGTTCCCTCTCATTTTTGGAGGCATTGTGTAATTAAAAGACACTTGGGCTTGATTCCTGGCTATGACCCTTATTGTCTGGGTGACTGTGGGCAAGCCAATTAACCTCTCTAGGCCTGGGTTTCTTAATTTACCAAATGGAAATGATTAGAACTGCAATGCCTACTTTATGGGATTATTGTGAGTAAAGTGCTTTGTAAATGTTAGTGCATCCTGAATGTGAATTATTATAGTCAGTAACTGACCTTCTGTCAACATCAGGACAGCATGGAGCTCTTCTAGGAGAGTGGGGTATGTGCTCCTCTTTGAGTGGATATAGAGGCCCTGGTTCCTGGGAGCCTTGGGTATGTGACAGTCTTTGGAAGAGAGCCCTTGATCCAACACCTTATCAGAGGTGCTCCAAGTGTTAGCAATGGCCAGATCAGATGGGAATTCTGAAACTCCTTAGAGACTTGTGAAAGGGCTTTGTGGCAATAGGGTTTCCACAGAGCATCCCACAGATTAGAAGGCTCTTTCTGTGAAGCAGTGACCAAGAGAGGGTGTTGCCACAAACTGGTCCCTTTTGTGTTGAGGGCTGCCTACAGTCTAAGTTTTCAGGGCATATGACCCCTCTTTTGGTCCTAACCTTTGCTTAGAAACATAGATCAGCACGCTCCCCCTTGTTAGCATTCTGCCTGTTCTAGTACTTCATTGAGTCAGTGGTCACACATCCAGCATAGATTGAGACCCATTCATACCTTCTTGTCCATTCAACTCTGCTGTCCCTTCTATCCCAGAGCTCCATCTTGGCTTAAGTTTGAGGATCAAGATGACCTAGACTTCATCCTAGCCTTAAGAGTCTTGTCTCTCCTTAAAGGGGAGGCAGACTTCCCCCAAAGGTCACACTCTTGCTCTCGGGGTGGAGGGTGATAGGGGTGTGGAGGGTATGTTGGGGTGTTTCCAATTTTGTCATCTCACTTTCTTATAATGGACACTTTTGTAAGCCCCATTGTTGTTTGTGCTAATCCCTCTGCTTAGAATGCACCTACATTCTCCTCTCTTTCTGCCTTCCCAAAAAGCCCAGCTGCCAGAGCTAGGCCAAACTTATTTGGTTGGGGGTGTGGGATGTCTAAGGCATGACCATGCCAGTGCGTGGGTTGAAGTAGAATGGAGAACAGAGCTCAGGGGATGTGAAGAGCATGGGGGTTTGGGCGCTCACCTGCTGAGAGGAAAGGATGGAGGGAGATGTTGGGGAGCGTTCTAGGGGACTGAGTAGAAAAGAGGTTTGAGACTGAGACAGAGTTGGTCAGGGAAGAATAAAAGATTTCTGGGAAGCCCTGAGAGACTGGTTGAGGTGGTTGTTTTTCAGTCATGTCAGGTCCGACTCTTTGTGACCTCATTTGGGGTTTTCTTGGCAAAGATACTGGAGTTGTTTGCCATTTCCTTCTCCATGGTTGAGGTTAGATGACATTAAATGTGTAGGGGACCTAATCAGCAGAGATATATGACTTCTAATGGCTTCAGCAGCTGAAGGAAGGAACAGAGAAAGCCTATGGTGGAGGTGATCTAGGGTTAAGGAGGCAAAATCCTTTCAGGGTGCTTTTATTTCTTTT
The DNA here is from genome assembly GCF_900497805.2 of Vombatus ursinus. NCBI lineage: Eukaryota > Metazoa > Chordata > Mammalia > Diprotodontia > Vombatidae > Vombatus > Vombatus ursinus. The sequence continues at coordinate 52,727,773 of NW_020954556.1, forward strand.
TTTTTTTTTAAATAGTATTTTGTTTTTTTCCAATTACATGTAAAGACAATTTCCAACATTTATTTTTTGAAAGATTTTGAGTACCAAATTTTTCTTCCTCCCTCCTTCCCCTCTTAGCTCTCCAAGAAGGCAAGCAATCTGATATAGGTTATACATGTGCAATCATGTAAAACATTTCCGTATCAGTCATGTTGTGAAAGAAGTATTTCTTTTCATAGTATCTGCTCTCTTTTTCTTTTGTAGTTTTGTTTTATTGCTTCATTCTCGTGGTTCCTCCCATTAATTCTAACTCTTCTTTACATCATGACTAATGGGAAAATGTGCTTAACATGAATGCGTAAGTAGAGCCTATATCAGATTGCAGGCAATCTTGGGGGGGGGGAGGGAAGTGGAGAAAATTTAAAACTCAAACTCTTACGGAAGTGAATGTCAAAAACTAAAAATAAATGAATTATTTTTTAAAAAGCATTTCTTTTTTTCAAGTTTTTTTTTAATGAACAAAAATCTGTTTTTTCTTCTACCCACCACCTCCTCCTCATCCCCCATTGAAGAAAAAAACCCCTTGTAACCCTTGTAACTAATCTGCATAGTGAAGGAAAAAGATTCCTAAATTGGGGATATTCAAAAATTTATGTCTCAATCTGCACTCTGAGTCCATCATCTATCCCTCAGGAGGTAGGTAGCATGCTTCATGGGTCTTCTAGAACTATGGCTGTGATCAGATTTCTTCAGTTCATTCACTCAGAATTCTTAAGGCAGCTAGAAGATGGAGTACTGGGCCTGTATGCAGAAAGACCTGAGTTCAAATTTGGCCTCAGACCCTTACTAGCTGTGTGACCCTGGCCAAGTCACTTAACCCCTGTTTGTCTCAATTTCCTCATCTGTAAAATGGGGCTAATAGTAGCACCTACCTCCCAGGGTTTTTGTGAGAATCAAATAAGATAATTGTAAAGCATTTAGCAAGTGCCTGGCGCATAGTAAGGACTACATAAATGATAGCTGTTACTGTTACTAAAGCACTTAGCCCAGTGCCTGCCTGACACTCAGTAGGCACTTAAATGCTTGTTTCCTTCCTTCAGTCTTTCAAAGTTGTTTGTTTTTGTGATGTTGTCATTTTATAAATTGTTCTGGTTCTGCTCAGTTGACTCTGCAGCATTTCCTATAAGTCTTCCCAGGTTTCTTTGAAACCATCTCTTTATGTTTTGCAGTACAAATAGCATTTCATTATATTCACATAGTACACTTCGTCCAGCCATTCCCCAATTGCTGGTCACCACTTTGGTTTCCAAATCTTTGCCACCACAAGAAGAAGTGCTATAAATATTTTTGTGCATACTAGGGCCTTCTTTCTCTTATCTCTTTGGCCTAGTAGTGTCATGCCTGGGAACCCTTAGGTTTCTTCAAGAAGATTCAGCTCAGGCTTCCTCCCTAGGCCTTTTTGGATCCTTCCCAGCTGACTGTGTTCTTTCTTTCAGATTTTTTTCTAGAGCACTTTGTACCTCTCCTTTGTCCCCCTGAAGCCCTACCTAGTATTATTCTTATTTGCATATGCCATACCTCCCCCCACTTAGGAATATAAATTTCTTGAGGGTAGGGACTTGTGTTTCTGTTGCTGTATTCCTAACACCTAGCATAGTGTCTTGTACATAAGAGATATTTAGTAAATGGTGTGTTGATTGAATGAATTCCATGTCACCTATCCTCAAAGGCAGAGGTCTTAGACTCTTGTCCATCTGACTGATTGTCGAAAGAGTAGGGAAAAGAGCAGCTCCCATAAATCCCTGTGTTTAAGTTTAATAATGTTTAATAAGAAATGTAATTAACTACTATAATTTAATTGTAAAACAAGCATCTCCTTCTGCCTAACACAAGGGGTTTCCATGGAAACCACTCCTGCTTTACCAGCTACTAATCATAGCTTTATTAAGGGAGCCATCTGTAGGCTTTCCTACCTTCACAAACAATCCTACTCATCCCCCTTGATGAACTTTCCAGGGCAAACACCCCTGATTGCTGTAATTGCAGGGAGAGGCAAAGATCATGGCCTTAAGCTCCTTTAACTCACAGCAAAGGAGAAATAGGGCCTTCAAGCACCTCTTAGAGAGCTGCTCTCATGCCAAGCCATGGCAGTGGTGTTCAAGGGCTTGGGCCATCACCTTTCCACTTTCCTCTTACCTAAAAGGCAGTTCTCTCCTTCATCTCCAAAGTTGTGCCATTACCACTGGACCCTCATCATATTCCAGATCTGGTAGCTCTTATCTGTTGACTCCCAGAACATTCTACTTCCTTTCTCAGGGAGTTCAGTGACTGGCTTACTGTCTTTCTCTGTAACTCAGCTCTTGCCTTCAAACTTCCTGACTTCATCATATATATATTTATCCTTTTTCAAATACTTGAACTTTCTAATTCCTTAACCTACTCAGTTCTCATGACCTTTGATCTTGCTGTCCCAAGTTTTCTGATTCTATGTTTATAAATTCCAAGAATTCCTTCATCTGATCATAATCTTTTATCATTCCATCATTGCCCATGTCTCGTCTTTAACCTTGTTCTTCCTCCTCATCATGACCCCTATTGCCTCCATGCCTCAGTTCCTTCTCAGGCCATCACTTCTGCAGTGGCTACACTGCTCTCCTTTCCCTATTTTGACCCCTCAGTGAAATAATTCAACTCCATATTATCTTCTCTTTTCAATCCTTTGCCCCCTTCTCTTACCATTGATTGATTGTGCCTTGCCAAAATCCAACAATGGGATATTCCCACCCTCCTCTTCCTTCATTTTTATTCATCTGCTGCTGAACAGAGCTGTTTGAGTTTTTGTCTTTCTTTGTATCTCCAGCACATAGTACAATGTCTGGCATACAGTAAGTACCTTTTTGACTGACAGACTAGAAGACCATATTTGTACACCATGACCTGGCTCTTGAGCCAGCCTAGTTTGCCTAATGTAGATCCTTCTGGGTCCTCTACCAGCAGGGACTGGCTGTCTCCTTCTTTAAAAGTATTGCCTCCACGATGTTTACTCTTTGCAGTCCAGAGTAAGGTGCCCAGCTTGGATGCAATGAACTGAAATGGTTAGAGGAGAAGGGACAATTCTCCCCCTGCTTACTTCTTTTTTGCCTCCAGCTCCTAGAAATGACCCTGGCAGTTTTTGTGTTATTTGTCCTCCTTCCCAGGTGCTGGAGGTGATCCTCATGGGACCTTGGGGCCAGGGTTACAAGTGGGCTGGTGCAACCAGCCAGATTACCCCACCATGGAAGCTCTGAGAAACCAGGGGGCCTGGTTTGGGATTTGGAACTGGGACTGTGTTCCAAGGGAATTGAGTTAAACTATGAATCTAATTTCCTTCCCCTTCCAGAGACTGACATGGTACACAGGGGCAAGGGAATTATGCCTCCTTGGGGAAGTAAATTTGTGTGTTTGTGATTATGCCTTCTGAAGTAAATATTCCTTTGTAAAAGATACATGTCTTTCAATTCTGAGGCTCAGGGTTCAAACCCTAGTTGTGCCACTTAGTGGGTGGGTGCCAGTGGGCAAATCACTGAGCCTCCCTGCTGGACTTCAGTTTGTAAAATGAGGGTGTTGGACTGGCTTCCTGCTCCAAATCCTGTGTGTCAAACTGAGGGAGAATGGGGCTTTGCGTCTTAGTTACTAGGAGCTGGGAAATTCCCTGAACAACTTAATGCAGTGAGGAAAATTTTCATTGGAATCAAAAGGTTTAGTTTTCCTCCCAATGAACTCCAAGCTGTTCTCCTTTTTAGCAGCTCCCTGTCACCCTCTGCATCTGATGGACACTTTTGGGGTCACTGGCAAGTTCAGACTAGGAACACAGTGGTCAGCAGTAGCCCTGGCACTGAGGGGAATCTTGGCCCAGATCAAAAATGAGCACATCTTCTAAATGTAAATTTGGAAGCCTATCGAATTTGATTGAAAATGATTTTGCTGGTGAAATGTTCAACTATCCATTAGCAGCCAACAGCTGGCAACACAAATTGATTTTTGCCTCTTAATCAGGGGCCCTATACTATGGAGGGAAGGGGAGGAACTTGCTTTACTTTAGCTTCTTGGTTGGATTAGATTTAGTTTCTTGATTGGATTTCTTAATCATTAGTGGTCTGGGCAAAATTTCAGGTTTTGGTGGAGTAGGTGTAGGGGAGCTAGTCAGCCTGCCTCTGTTCAGGCAATCATCTTGACCAGAATCCTCTAGTTCTCAATTTAAATTGACCCCTTGGACGTTACTACTTTGGTATCTTAAATTTATCATCTTACCTCTGAAGACTTTTCTAACTTCTTTACTTCTTATAATGGCATTGCCATTCTCTGATTCCTGTCCCTTAGTTAAGATGAAGAAAGTATAGCCAGTTGCTTCATAACTCACTAGTTCGTTATCTGGTGTCTTCATGAAGGGTCTCTGGAAGTGTATGCCCAATTCTCTCAGTTCGCTAGGATGCTAGAGAATTGGGAAAACTGCAGGTGCCATTTTAGTTTCCTGAAGCTTACTAATCTTTACACCCCAGGATCCTCTTTCATGGACGGACTCCCAGTCCCCATGCCTGTGATGGGCCAATCCTTTTCAATCCCCCAAAATTTGCCCTTGGGTTATCTTTTAACGAATTGGAAAAAGTTTGGGGGTGGGGATGTTATCAACTAGGAGAATCAGGAAGGGACTTTTCAAGGCAATGGCAGATGAATGGAACTAGGGGGTTGGCAAGGTAAAGGTGAGAAGCGTAGCAATCCAGGTTTGAGGGACAGCTTGTACAAGACACAGAAACAGTAGATCAAATGTTATGGTTATAGGAGTTGGAAGGTAACTGGCTTGGTTACATAATTTAGTCAAGATCAATTTGGGAAAAGATGAGGTCTATGGCATTTTTGTAGCTTTCTATTAAAAAAGTTAATTTCTTTCACTGCAGTCATTGTCTTATGGCACTTAGTTTTGTTCCATCAATGAAAATGGGTGGTGAAATTAAACTGTTAGGAGCCAAAACCTGGCTTCTGAGCAGATTTCTCTTAATCCCACTGAACTGTTGTTTATTCATCAGCACCTACAATTATCTATATTCATCTCCATCAGTGCATGGCTCCCTGGGAAAATCTATTATTTGGTCCAAGTGATTATGTTCTGGAATGGCAGGGCTCCCCAGCAACTAGGCTCAGGTTTTCTGTGGATTGGTTGGGGAAGGGGCTTCATGAAGGAGTGAATGTGGGCAGAACAAAGCACTTGGCCTATAATGGCAAGTTTGGAAGGTTTTTTATACCTGATTGTTACAGGATTGATGGAGTGAAAATTGCCCAGTGCTTTGGCAATAAGGGAGGCTGATGTGTACATTGAAGATACCTCATGTGATCAGATTTAGTTTTGCTTCAACAGAGCATACAAAACCTAAACTACAATTATACTGTGTAACAGGAGGTACCTCTCAACAGTTACGTAAAAGAGTATAAGAGTACTTTTGTATGGATTCATGTCACCTGACCCTTTAGTAATTGACCATTGGTTGAAAGAAAGAGGGGAAGGACTTTAATTTATTAGTAACAATGTTGTCCATTGGTTTTAACTTGGCTTTTGTCATTTAAATTTGTATAAAAGTCAGTATGTCCTTTCCCTATTGCCTTTTCTCTTTTGCACTCTCCACTCTGCATTATTTCATTGGATTCCCTCAATTCTTTTTTTTTTTTTAAAGAAAATATTTTATTACATCATGAAAAAGGCAACACCAATCAACTAGGTTCATATTTGCTTAAAAAAATTGAAAATTTCTTTAGTAGACAGTATGTCAGCATCCTGTTCCACATGGGAATGAGAAGAAGACTATAGCTTTACTAAGTATTGTATAGTCTGAAAGAAATACCAACAAAAATAAAGGAAGACGGTGGGAATAAGAAAACAAAAAACACATGATCTTGGGAAACATCTCATGTTATGAATAATCTACCAAGAAACATTTAAGCAAAAGAAAACCCTTTGTTTCTACAGCTTTCGTTCATTTACAGCTGTCATTCCTTATGGGTAAGTCCCTTAACTTTTCCATGTTCTGAGTCAGTGGTGACAAACTCAAATAGAGAGGGTGGATTAATCCATATATAAGGATCCATATGGTTGCATATTAACCTAGTTTAAAAATGTAATATATGTTTTATTGTATTCTCATTATCTCATATTTAATAATTACATTTTAATCTGGTTTGAGCTACACTTGAAAGTGTTATGGGCTGGCTGCTAAGGTCGCAGTTTGATTGAGGCAATGTCCATTTAGTGGTTAAGGTTAGGTAAAAACTAAGGCAAAGAATGGCCTCTTTTACCTAGTCCAAAAAAAAAAGTCAATCTGTGAGGGAAAGGCCCTCAGGGTTTCTGGCCAAAACAGAAACAATCACTATTTACATGGCTCTGAGCCATGTTAGGTTATTGGAGTTAGGTATTGGAGATGCCTAATCTTACTCTTCCTAGACTGATTTGGTTAGTGCATCAGTTCCTAGTAGTCATTATCTACAAACAAGACCCAGTCCCAGCATTCTTCTTTCCTCAATGTGTTTAGTCCCTGGCTCAAAGTCTTTCCACCCACCATAACTCCTGGCCTCATACAACGGGACTTCAGCATATATAATGATGCTCCCTTAAGTACCTTAACTTCAATCTACGCGATTCTTATGACCTATTCCATTCCACCTCAAGTACACACAGTGGTGGATTTACCATCGATGTTGCCAGCACCTGCAAGGGCTCTACTTTCTGTATTCGTGAACTCTGAAATCTCTTTCTTGGCTCGTAATCTTTCATCATTCTGTCTTTCCCTATGTCTTCCTTCCCCTAACCTGTTTTTCATCCTCACCGTAACTTCTAATTCCTGCATCCCTAAATTCTCTCCTGGGTCATCACTCTTGCACTTACTATAGTGTACTCCTAGCAACCCCGTGTCCTACAGCCAATCAAGCCTTGTCCAACCCCAACCTTGGATGGATCTCACCATCTACTTCCTTTGCTCCTTATTCAGTGCTACTAAACTGAGGAGAAAATCATGAAACTATGCTGAACAGGTCCACTACAAAGTTGTTACATAATCTTAACTGGGCCTAAAGACTTCAGGGAGAGAATCCTTTTAATGGATGTTCCGACCATTCTTCTCTCTCAACACCCTCCCCCAATCCCCCCCCAACTCCTACATCTGAGGGACCTCCCCCTTATCCTGCATCAAACTTTACTGAAAAAACTGAGGACATTTGTGGAGAGCTCCCTCTTCTTCTCTCATCTCACATGAGTCAGACATCTTCTGCTATCTTCTTTACCTCTATCTCATAAGGAGAGGTGACCCTTCTCCTTGCCAAAGCAAACGCAACATTCATTCTCAATCCCACTCCCTCTGACAGTATTTCCTTTGTCATCTCCCCTCTCACTAATCTCCAATCTCTTCCTAGCTACTGGCTCCTTCCTTGCTCCCTCCTTCTCCTCCCATCCTTGCATTCCTGGTTGCTAGTGACCTATATCATTCCTTTCCTTCTGGGGTAAACTCCTTGTATAGAATGGCAGGCCTAGTTAGGAAGACCTGAGTTCTAACTTGGCCTCAGACACTTACTGTGTGACTCTGGGCAAATTACTTAATTCTGTTTGTCTTGGTTTCCTCTTTGTAAAATGAGGAGGAAATGGCAAACTACTTTAGTATCCTTGCCAAGAAAAACCCCAAATTGGGTCACAAAGACTGAAAAATGTTGAAAATTTGTCTATAGTTAGTGTCACTACTTCCTTTCCTCTCTTGCATCTAGACACACTGAAATCTCATTATTCAATTGAAACTGCTCTCTCTATAGTTGCCAAATGTAATGGCCTTATCTCAAGCATCATCACTTTTTTATTTTTTTTCAGGGACATAGTCTAATACACCTTTCATGGATTTAGAAAAATGGTATCAGAAGCAAAAGCCTTTCTCAGCTTCTAGCAGACATAGATCATATACTTTTTTTTTTTTAACATGTTTTCAAAACTTTAGGTTACAAATTTTCTCCCTTCCTCCCTCCCCACCCACTCTCATTGAAAAGGCAAGCATCTCGATACAGGTTATAGATATATAGTCATGTAAAACACTTCCACTGTAGTCCTGTTGTGAAAAACTAAGTATATTTCCCTTCATCCTACCCTACCCCCCACTCATTCCAGTCTCTCTTTTGACCCTGTCCCTCCTCAGAAGTGTTTGCTTTTGATTATCCCCTCCCCCAATCTGCCCTCCCCTCTAGCAACCCCCTGCTCTCTTCTCCCCTTCCCCCCTTATTTTCCTGTAGGGTAAGATAGATTTCCATACCCCATTGTGTATGTCATTCCCTCCTTAAGCCAAATCCTATGAGAATAAGATTCACTCATTCCCTCTCACCTTCCCCCATTTTCCCTCCACTGCGAAAGCCTTTTCTTGTCTGTTTTATGTGAGATATTTTGCCTCATTCTACTTCTCCCTTTCTCCTTCTCCCAGTGTAATCCTCTCTCACCCCTTAATTTTATTTTCCAGATATTATCCCTTCATCTTCAACTCACCCTGTGCGCTCTATCTATCTATACATACATATAATTTTTTTCCTTCCCACTACCCTAATACTGACAAAGGACTCATGAGTTACAAATATCATCTTTCCCTGCAGGAATGTAAACAGTTCAACCTTAATAAGTCTCCTATGATTTCTTTTTCCTGTTTACCTCTTCCATGTTTCACTTGAGTCTTGTATTTGAAGGTCAAATTTTCTATTCAGCTCTGGTCTTCTTCCACAAGAATGCTTGAAAGTCCCCTATTTCATTAAATGATCATTTTTTACCCTGAAGGATTATACTCAGTTTTGCTGGGTAGGTGATTCTAGGTTGTAGTCCTAACTCCTTTGCCCTCTGGAATATCATATTCCATGTCCTCCGGACCCTTACTGTAGAAGCTGCTAAATCTTGTGTTATCCTGATTGTGTTTCCACAATACTTGAATTGTTTCCTTCTGGTTGCTTGCAATATCTTTTCCTTGACCTGGGAATTCTGGAATTTGGCTACAACATTCCTAGGAGTTTTCCTTTGGGGATCTCTTTCAGGAGGTGATTGGTGGATTCTTTCAACTTCTATTTTGCCCTCTGGTTCTAAAATATTGGCAGTTTTCCTTGATAATTTCTTGAAAGATGATGTCTAGGCTCTTTTTTTGATCATGGCTTTCAGACAGTCCACTAATTTTTAAGTTCTCTCTCCTGGATCTATTTTCCTTTGTTGGTTGTTTTTCCAATGACATATTTCACATTCTCTTCTATTTTTTCATTCGTTTGGATTAGTGTTACAGTACCTTGATTTCTCAAATTGTCTCTAGCTTCCAAGTTCTCCATTCTAATTTTTAAGAAAGTATTTTCTTCAGTAAGTTTTTGGACTTCCTTTTCCATTTGGCCAATTTTGCTTTTGAGGGCATTCTTCTCCTCATTGGCTTTTTGGACCTCTTTTGCCATTTGGGTTAGGCTATTTTTTAAGGTGTTGTTTTCTTCAGTATTTTTTTGGGTCTCCTTTAGCATCACTCTCAGTTTTTCCTCTACTTCTCAAAATCCTTTTTGAGCTCTTCCATGGCCTGGGACCAATTCGTATTTTTCTTGGAGGCTTTGGATGTAGGAGCTTTGGCTTTGTTGTCTTCTTCTGGTTGGATGTTTTGATCTTCTTTGTCATCAAAGTAAGATAATATAGTCTGACTTTTTGCGCTGCTTGCTTATGATCTCAGCCAATTACTTGAGTTATAAACTCTTTGTTAAGGTAGGAGTCTGTTTCCAGTGTGAAGAATGTACTATTATCCCAAGCTTCAGGGATTTTGTGCAGCTGTTTTCAGAGATACTTCTAGGGACCTTTAAATTTTCAGTTCTTCCAAGGCGATATGATCAAGGGTGAGGTGTTAACTCCTTTCCTGGCCTGTGCTCTGGTCTATGAGCACTCTTTTCTGTCTTGGAACTGTGAGGAGGGTTTCCTCTCCAAGCTCTACCACGCCAGCGCTCCTCCTCGCCCCAGGACTGCCACCCAGAACTGTGACCCAGATCCAAGCACAAGCAAAGCAAGAGAATCCTGCTCCAGCAGAGATCCCTGCAATCCCTCTCTGATCAGCCACTTGATTCCCCCTCAGTCTGTGGGCCAGAAACTCAGGAGGCAGCCGCCACCCCAGGGCTGCTCTCAGGGAATGGGGCTGGAACCCTACTGTCCTCTCTTAGCAACGCAGAAACAGACTTTTCCCACTGACCTTCTAAGTTGTCTTTGGCATTCGTGGGTTGAGCAGTCTGGAAACCTTCACAGCTGCCTGCGATTCAGTCCTCTGAGGCCTGTTCCAGGTTCTCAGTGGCCTGTGGGCCCATGCTGAACTGCACTCCTCTCCCTGCCCAGTGCAACATACCTTTCTAATCAACCATCCAGGCTGTCTTTGGCTGGAAATTTGTTTCACTCTGTCTTTTTGTGGGTTCTGCTGCTTTAGAATTTGTTTAGAGCCATTTTTTATAGGTATTTGGAGGAGTTTGGGGGAGAGCTCAAGCAACTCACTGTTTTTACTCTGCCATCTTGGCTTCGCCCCCCCCCCCCCAAGCATCATCACTGTTGACCTATTTGTAGTATTTGACATTGTTCATCACCCTCTACTAGATATTCTCTCCTAAGGTTTTTGTGACACTGCTTTCTTCTGTGTAATCTCTCCTTTACTGGATCTTCAGGTTATGCCCAGTAACAGTTATGTCCATTAAAGTCTGTTCTGGGTTCTCTTTTCTTCTCCCTGTATAATCTCTCACTTGGTGATCTCATCAGTTCTCACAGGTTGAAATAACATCCCTCTGCAAATAATTCCCATATCTATCCATCTAGCCTTAGTCTCTCTCCTGAGCTTCAGTCTTGAATCACCAATAGCTTTTCAGGTATCTTGAAATTGATGTCCCATAGGCATCTCAAACTCAACATGTCTAAAACAGAACTTGTTACCTTTGCACTAAAACTATAGTCTCTTCCAAATTTTATCATGACTGTTGAGGGCACCATCATTCTCAGTCACCCAAGATTGCAACCTTTGTGTCATCTTTGACTCCTCACTCTCTCACCCACCATATTCAATCTGCTGCCAAGTCTTACCATTTCAATTTTCCTATCATCTCTCATGTAAGTCTCCTCTCCATTCACACAGTCACCACACTGCTGCAGGTCCTCATTACCTAAAGTCTGAATGTTGTAACAGCCTTCTAATTGGTCATTTGCCTCAAATCTCCTGTTGATCTAGTTCAAGGGTGGGGAACTTGTAGCCTCAAGGCCACATGTGGCCCTCTAGTTCCTCAAGCCCATTGACGGAATCCAAAGTTAAAGTTCTGTGAAGTTTGAATTCAAAGGGCTGCACTTGAGGACTTAGAAGGCCACGTGTCCTTGGGGCTGTAGGTTCCCCACCCTGATCTAGTTGATTCTCTGACTGCCAATGCAATTTTTCTAAAATGAAGGTCTGATCATGTCACTCTTCTACTCAAACTTCTGTGGCTCCCTATAAAAACCTGTTTGATTTTGGAGGCCCTTCACAATTTATCCCTGTCTACCTTTCTTACCTTTTTACACTTTACTTTCCTCCATGGACTCTGATCCACTACACTGTCCTGCTTGCTATTTCTTGTACATAATACTCCATCTTCCAATTCATTGCCTTTCCATTCATGCCTGTAATTAATGCTTTTCTTCCTCACCCCTACCTCCTGGCTTCCTTAGACTGAATCAAGACTAAGGTCAAATCTCATCTTCTGCATGAGGCCCTTCCTGCTCCCTCCCACTGTTAGTGACTTTCTTTTGAAATCATCTTCCATTCATGCTGTATATATACACACATATATGCATATCTTGTATACAAAATTACTTATGTATTATCTGCCCTACCCATCAGAATATGACCCTACTTGATTGTGTATTTTTTTTTTAATTTTTGGGGACTTTTCTTTGTATCCTCAGTGTTTAGTACAGTGTCTAGCTCCTACTTAGTACTTAATAAATGCTTGTTGACTTTTTTCCTCTGCAAAATGCCACTGTTCTTATCAGCAGCAGCAGTAGTAGTTAGCTGCTTAAAACTTCTTTGGCATGAGTTTCTAACTAATATTAATGTTTGAGGAAAAGTTAATATCCTTATATAGTCAAAGGCAACACATTATTTTGATTATTTTATTTATCTTCAAAAATTTCTGCCATGAGACAGGAATGCATGATAGAAATGGCTCAAACATCTTCACATGAAACACTCTGATTCAGATTTCATTCACAAGTTTTCTAAAAAACATCTACAGTCTCATAATCCCACCCATTTTCATCCATTATCACAGATTTCATTATCCATTAAACAGTAGTTGCCAGCAATTGAAAGTTGTAAGGCTTTCTGCATATTAGTAGTGTTTTCTGAACTACCACACAAGAACATCACAATTATAGTTTTCATCATACATGGCAACCCCACAAGGTGACAAATGCTTCCAAATGAATCTCCCTGTTTACCATGAGAGCTCTGCACCCCACAAGCTTTATGATATGCTTTTCCTTTTCTTAGTACTACTCACTCATCTTACAGTATGTTCCTTGTAGGGAATTGTATCACATGCTGACCTGATAGTTTTTAATCATCATTACTAATTGGCAAATGTCTGAGTCCAATATTGGTGCTCTCTGATAACTATGTACAGAACATATTAGAAAACATATGGGTTGCTTGGACTCTCTATCTCTTCTTTTGAAGAGAACTACTTTGAGGTTTTCTTGAACAGATGTAAACAAAAGGAGATACACATATACACACACAAACATATGTATATCTGTTGATACAGAGTATTTCAATGTGTTCACCTACATATATAGAGAGATCTATGCAGATACACAGAATAAGTGCCTGTATTCACACTCATACACACTGTCACATACAACACATGTATGTGTTCATGTATACGTGTATGCATGTATGTTGTAAATGTCCTTTTGGAGGCCACTGGAGTTTTTATATTACCAAATGATGACTAAATACCTGATCTGCAGCATTACTCCTGAGAAGATACTAGAAGGGAATGACAGTTTTGATGCACTTTGGAATGGCACAATCACGTAAACGCTTGAACATTTAAGACTTCTTAACTCATCCAAAGTTTTTAAACATGATCCTACTGAAAAATATCTGAACAATGCAGCAAGTAAAAAACAACACAAAGATTTTATATAATCAAAGTATAAACAAATACATAGGAAATGCATACTTGTCAGTAATTTTTTAAAAGTAGGAAACATATGTAGGGAAAACATAGATGTATGACAAAACTTAAAAAAGAAACAAACAAAAATTTTCAAATGTATAACAATAAATGCCATGATTTTCCATAAACGGCCAAGAAAGCTTATCACATCTCTGAACAGAGGAAATCACCATCTATGGCAAATCTGAAAATCTGTCTTACACCAAAATCATGACTGTTAATAAGGCCAGTAAGAACAATTTGCAATTTACTGATGCTCAGTTTTACTCTAAGAAGTTATAACTGTAAAAAAGAATCCCAAGCACCAATTCCATAATTTAAAATTTACTGCATATTTTTTCCTAGCTAAGTTTAGCTAGGGAACTATCAAAGTTTAGTTTTACAGGTAGGTCCAAAGTCCTTCCTATTCATATGAATGCCAACCCTTATAGTCTGGAAAACTGTTTAGGTCAATAGAAGAATCCATCGTTTTTGATAACCACTGAATTTGATCATTATGTAGATTAACCCCATTTATTAATTTTATTAGGCAATACTTTATATTTAAGTAGATAGGTGCAAGGAATGACATGTCTATTCCTTGCTATAACTTTCCTTAGAAAAAAGTAGAAGGCAAATATATCTGGAATCTATTGGTAGCGTAAGAAAAATTGCATATTTGTTAATCAAGAAGGCAGTGCTACTTGCACATGGCATTACTGTAATCGCCCCCAATTTCTAGTCCCCCGTTTCTTCCATATAATGGGATGGAGTTGGAGGAAAGGACAGCTCAATGAAGAGCTCACTTTCTGTTTTTTTCTTGCCACACTTGAAACAACAGCACATTATATATTTATGGATACATTTAACAGTGCTTTTGTTTTTTTCTGGAAGTTCCTGCAGAAAACACTTTCAGATAGTAAGGTGATTTATTTCAGATCATAATAATTGCCATTCTCCCCCCCCCCCCACCCCAGTATTTACATTGTGCCACTTCCACACATAGCAATCTCTAAAACAACGAATGTTTCAGTCTTTTCCTACCACTAACTTTGGCCAGTTCTCAACAAACACCAAACTGAAGGTCAGCTCCATTCGGGAGATAAAAGGTAAGACTACTGAAGAAAGCAGACCACATGGAAACTAACATTTGGAGTGATGTAATTCTCCATTACTCCCCTTCCTGCTAGCTCAACTTTCTCCTTGTTGCAAAACATACATCAGATGGGAAAAAGAAACCATCTGAAGCTGAAGCATTAAGACACTGGTGAATTCTGCTGGTCCTCAGGAATAGGTGACTCATCCTGCTCATCCCTGGTCTCATTGGAAGGCTCTTCACAACTAGGCTCACCCAGGTATTCACTGCCGCCTTCACTCTGCTCCTCACTCTGTTCTTCAGCCTGTTCCAGGTCATTCTCAAGGGGTGTTGAGGAATCACTCATTCTTTCATTTTCAGCAGCATCACTGAAGGGCTGGGAGGAGGGAGGTGGTGGGGGAATATTTGGTTGTAGGACATTCTCACTGGTAGAAATGGGGGCTTTGGTTATAGCGATATCTACTAAAGTCTCATTCTGAGGCAAAGATAGCTTCTCCACAACTCTCCACTGAATGATACTCATGTCTTTTCCACCAGTTGAAATTAAGTGGCTGTCATTATGAGTAAAGCTGACGTTAGTAACATGGCTGCTGTGGCCATTGTACTTGTGACTTGGTGCCTATTTGAAATAAATAAGACAGAAAAAATTAAGCCAGTTTTTTATGTCTGCTTACTGTGACAATGATTGACTAAGGGAAGGACTCTAGCCTACATAAAATAATAACTCCCATCACAATCACCACTAATCAGATCTGAGAGAAAAAAAGCTAGTGAGACATCAAACCTCTTTTCTGATAACTGGGCAGGATGGGAGAAAAGTTGGAGGGAACGATGACAACGTCTCAGTCAGTCAGATGGTCAGTCGCAAAAGAAAAAAAAATGCCCAAGGGACTGTCTTATTGGAATAACAAATATAAATTATAAATAACAAATATGAATTATAAATTATAAACTCCCATGGGCAGTAATAATAGTTATGATTATATATGACAAAGCATGACAGGCTCCTCAGTCTTCAAGAATTTTCTAATGACTGTATACTTTATTTTCATTCATTCATTTATTTATTTATTTTTAGGCAATTGAGGTTAAGTGACTTTCCCAGGGTCACACAGCTAGTTAAGTGTCAAGTGTTTGGTCTGAGGCCAGATTTGAACTCAGGTCCTCCTGACTTCAGGGCCAGTGCTCTATCCACTGCACCACCTTAATGACTGTATTCTTAAGAAATCCGAGAGGTTTAAAAATCACCAAAATAAATCAAACCAAGCCAAAAAACCTCCTAAATCCCTGATTGCTAACAGGCTTCTACAAAAACCTAAAAAGAGGAAATCCTAGCTGCTTCTTTTGCTGCCTAACATCTGAGAATGCCCTTATTTTTCAGGTAACAAGAAGGGGAGGAAGGAAAGAAGGAAGAAGGAAAAAGGGGAATCCTTTTGTGGTTCTCCAAAGAAAGATCTAGGTAAAGCTGGTGTCTCTTTCAGTATCCTAGTGGAATGGAGGAAAATAAGGAACTAGTTCCCCAAGTGACCTTCCCATCACTAGAAATGTACTCTTTAAAAAAAAAAATGTAAATAATATTTTATTTTTTCCAATTAAATGTAAAGACAATTTTCAACATTCATTTTTTATAAGATTCTGAGTTCCAAATTTTTCCCTTTCCTCCCTCCCCAAGACAGCAAGCAATCTGATATAGGTTATACAGGTGCAATCACGTAAAACATACAGATATGTACTTGAACAAGTAGCCCAGTTGCCTCTTCTAAGACTCGCTCACACAGAAGCTGAACTTACCTTTGGCTTGGAACAAGGATACTGAAAAAGATGGACCTTGCAAAAGTCATCAGCAACTGCTATCACTTTTCGGTTATGGGATCTCACTAGAGCATTGATATCTGTTCCATCTGATCCTTCTGGCCAGACTCCTTACAACATGGAAACATACATATAGAAATGTTAGAATGTTAGTGTCAACAATATACTGTAAGTATTACTTTGTGATAGGCTCTAATGCTGCAAAATTCTGTGATCGTCCATGTATTTACTCACTGATTGATGCAGACACTAGATGCTCTACAATCTGGTAAAGTCTTTGGGAACTTTGTGGCTAAAAATTTATCATTGCTATATGCTATAGCCAACAGAATGAATTTTAAATGTACATAAACTGGTCCTCAGGCAATACAGTATGGTCTCTACTCTGAATCTTTCCACCTCTGTAGGATCTGCTGGAACTTAGGCTCGTTAGCATAGAATTAGAGAATTCAAAGTGACCTTCCTGCCACCATAAGACACTGTAGTAGGCTTTTATTGGAGGATAACATAAATATAACATATTTCTTATTTTGGCTTTGAATATAAAATGAGAATTAAACAAATGACTAAATCTAAACATCTAGCTGATAAGAAAATTTCTGAAGAATATGGGTTGGCAGCCAAATATTAAACTACATAAAAAAGAATGATCAAAACAGTACTATTTTGGGAAGGCCAGGGCAGAGTCAGCCAGCCAGCCTGCCTGGTATTTCTGAATCTGGAACTAGAAGATGAAAGTTCAAATCAGTTCTGCCACTTGTTTAACACATGACTTTGGACAAGTCCCTTAATTCAGGACAATACGCATTTACTGATCATCTGCTATAATACTGTAGGTATTGTGCTGTGTGATGGTGATATAAAGAGGAAAATGAAACGGTCCCTGCTTTCAAGAAATTTGCATTTTCCTAGGACAAACAACACATACACAAGTAAGAAAAAAGGAAATCTATACCAAAAAAAGTTACAAAGTAATTTCAGCCTTGGAGAAGAATTAACTGGGAGAATCAGGAAAGGTCTTCTCTTATTTAGAAGGTGGAACTTGAGTGAGCCTTGAAGGGACCTAATGTTTCTAAAAGGTGAAGGAGAGAAGTGAGCATTACTAGGCATAACGACTGGCTTGTGCAAAAGCATAGATAGAAGACAGAATGTTGTAAAGTAGGAGCATCAAATAGGCCAGTACAGCCACAATGTAGAATGTATGAGGGGAGCAATATGTAATTAGCCTAGAATGATAACTTGGAACCGGATTGTGAAGGGCTAACTAGAAGATAATTGTACTTTGTCCTTGAACCAACAGGAAACCACAGAAGCTTTTTGAACAGGGGAACACTTTTATTTAGCATTATTCATTTGACAGCTGAGAGGCTGGATGTAAGGAGATGATATAGAAGGTTGTTTCAATAATGGCAATAAGGGCCTGAATCAGGGTGGTGATCATGAGAGTGGAGGAAAATGTTGTGGAGGTAAAACTGGCAAAACACAACAAATGATTAGATTAGGGCTGGCAGTAAGAATGAGGGGTTGGGAATGACTGACTTGAAGAATGGTAGTGCCTTTAAAAAGACAGGGAAATCAGGCAGATGGGCAAAGATGCTGAATTTGGGACTTCTATGGGTCACCCAGGTGTTAGGTCTATTTATGAGTCTAGTAGGCAACTGGAGATACGGGACTGAATATGTACATAGTTCTGGGAGTCATGTGCACAGAAGTTAATAGTTGAAGCCCTGGGAGTCGATAAGCTATGTATGGGGTGGCAGTGAGAGAAGAGGGGCATTAAGGATAACTTCTAGGTTTTAAATCTCAGTAACCTGAAGAATGGTGGTACTCCTGAAGAAATAAGGAAGTTAGGAAGAAGGGTAGGGAAAAACAGAGAAGGAAGGAGCCAGGAGACTGAATGATAGGGACAGAGGGAAAGACTAAATAAGCTCCCAAAGGAGACAAGAGGAGACAGTAGAAGTAAGGACACTTTTTCATCAGAGACTAGAACATAGGAAAGAACGGGTAATGATATTGAGGACACTTGAGGTTTAGAATTAGGGATAAGAAGGAGTATGGAGGGGGTGGTGTGGTACAGACGGTTTGAGGAGAAAAGAGGTTTAGAGCAGATACTGTGGAGAGTTTGATAGTCACTTATAGAAGAGTAAAAATATTGATTTGCAGAAGTGAGGGCCCAGGCAGTATCACAGAATCCTAGCTCGAGAGCTGCAAGGGACCACAGAGGCTACTGCATAGCATAAATCTGCAGAATAATAAAGTGACGTCCTCTAGGGGTGTTAACACTAAAACGGGAGTAAGTAGATCATGGGAATAATCCAGCATTGGTTTAAAATTTTTCTAAAAAATGTATTAACATTTTAATTAACTCTTTAATATTCTTAAATAATTTTTAAATAAATGAGCTGAGATAAGGTAAGAGTATAAAGGATTCAAGGATGGTAAACCAGTCAGCTACAGGGTCAAGAGGGAAGAAAGGGAGAGGGAATAATGAGAGCCTGCAGAAGCAGGAAGGTATGGAGTAGATAGTTGAAGGACAGAGAATATGGTTAGAAAATATGAGGCACAGGGAAAGATGGAGGGAAAAGATGTTATATATACTCAAGACAGGAATTTCACTTGACTGTGGAGGTAGAGCACATGTATTTTTTGTGTGTGCACACACGTGTTCTGGGTGATGAGACCAATGGTTGAAAAATCCTGGGTGTGGCAGAAATGGAATTAAGATGCAGAGAGTGAGAAGTGAGCAAGTTGATGGACTGAGAAGGAAATCTGAGGGCACAGCAACATGTAAATGGAAGCGCCCAAGCAAGGTAGGGTATAGAATAAAGGAGACTGAGCAACAGGTATTGAATTCCTCAAGGAAGAAGAATGACCTACTAGGATCTGGACAGGGTGATATATGGGTAGAATATAAACTTGAGGGCATGGACTATTCTACTTTTTTTTTTTTTAAATCCTCATCATCCAGCACAATGCCTGGCTTTTTTGGGTGGGGGGAGGGTCAGGGGAAGGAATCTGAACCTGTGATTTCACTAGTGTGGGGAATTTTAGATCTAGATCTACCAATGAAGATCAATAAATGTTCTGCAATTTATAGTCAGAGAACTGCTCAACGCATTGAGAGGTTGTGACTTGTCTAGGGTTACACAACTGCCATATACCAGGGAGGGGGGCTTCAAACCTAGATCTTTTTGATCTCAATCTATGATGCCAAGTTGTCTAATTTTTTTTTTTAATTTGAACTTAACAAAGACCAAATAAAGTGGACACACACACACACACACACACACACACACACACAGAAAAAGAGGATTAAAAAATAAGTTTTTATTGATGTTTTTTGTTTTTTACATTACCACAATTTTCCTAAGTATCCCTCCCTCCCAGAGAGCCATCCTATAAAAACAAAAAACATTTTTTAAAGACAAAAAAAGGGGAAAAAATTAGCACAACTGATCAATATATATAAAGTCTGAAAATATGTGCCACATCCACTTGTGGACCTCCGTCCTTTATAGAGAGGTAAATGTCATCTCACACTCTTCTTTGGAACCATGTTTATTTTTTAAATTGTGCAACATTCATTTTTGATTAACTGTGGTTGTTCTGTTTACACTGCTGTGTGTGTATTGTTTTTCTTCACTCTGCCTTAGTTCATATAGATTTTCCCACGCTTCTTTGTATTAATCACATTCACACTCACAGAACAGTAAGATTCTATTACATTCATGTTAAGCCATTCCATAACTGATGGGCATCTACTCTGTTTCCAATTCTTTGATATCACAAAAAGTGCAGCAATAAATATTATGGTATACATGGGGACTTTTAGACTCTACGGGTCAAAGTGTATGGCAGCATTTTAGTCATTTTTGCATTTCAAACTGCTTTCCAAAATGCAATGATTCACAACTCCACCAATGAAGCACTAGTGTGCCTCTCCAGCCCCCTCCCAAACCTGTCCCCAATTCTCATCTTTTGCCATCTTTGCAAGTGAAAAAGAGGATTTTTTATGAAAATGCAGGTCTTTATTATGTAGCATTTGCTTTTCTTTTAACATATATAATAAATTCAATTTATAATTTTCAAATTTGGTCTTGTCTGTGATTCTTTTTGGCCTTTCTGTTCTCTGCACTCAGAAATGCTTTATTGACCCCCTCTTTTCTTTCTTGTTTTTTTTTTCTTGACTTCCCTATCCCTAATTGCTCTTTCCTTCTCCCTCCCTTCCCCCACTGGAAAAAGAAAAGAAAAGAAAAACAAAAATGCAATCAAGCAAAACAAGGTCATACACTGGGCATGTCATTCTGCATCTTGAATCTATTACCTCTGTCAGGAGGTGGGAAGTATGCTTGACTATATCTTCCGAGATGCCTTTACAATGTTGGTGTCATTGTCTAAATTATTCTCCTTGTCCTAATCACTTTATTCTGCATCAGTTCATACAAGTCTTCCCAGCTTTCTCTGTAACCTTCCCTTTCTTTTCTTATAGTCCAATAACATCCCATTATATTCAAACAACATAATTTGTTCAGCCATTCCAAAATTGCTACGCATCCCTCAGTTCCTAATTCTTATGTATAACAAAAGAAGGGGCTATATTTTTGTAGCTATGGGTCCATATCTTCTTTTTCTGATCTTTCTGAAGTATGGGCTTAGTAATGCTATCTCTGGATCAAAGGGTATGCACAGTTTAGTGGCTTTTGGGATATAGTTCTAAATTTGTTTCCAGATTGGCTGGGTCAATTCTTGCCTCCACCAATAGTGTAATAATATGCCTGTTTTCCCACACCAGGTTAAATCTTTATTGCAACTAAATAGTAGCATCAAAGGAAGAAGTCTAATATGAAAGATGCTTTGTTAACAATAGAACAGGAGTTTATAAGCTATAATGGAAGGGGAAGGCAATGAAACCATTCTTACTCTACATTCCATGATCCTAAATTTGGATGTCATTAGAGTTGAAAAAACTACACATAAAATCATAAACAGTAACCAGTAGGTGGTGCTAACAGACTGCTTTTAAATCTTTGGTTTCTCTGAAGTCCTGGTTAAAGTTAAAGAGAACACCTGAAATTTCTTAAATAAAGTATCAGCTCTATCAGCTCCTCCCACTCAAAATTTTCTTAAGTTCAGTTGTTGTGCTCTATGACTTTGGAATAGGCATTTCTAATGCCTCTACGAAGATGACAATTGAAGTGAGTAACAGATCGAGGCCATGAAGGTACGAATTGAGTGCAAAAATATATTTCTCAACATCTTTCAATTTTTAATTCCTTTGAAGAGGATTTCTTGGTACAAGATTTGCAGGCTTCATGAAGAAAAGAAATAACCATCTTCATTCCATTTGGGTTTTCTCTCTGAGTACCCAGAAGGAAGTGATGCCCCACCAACTTTGCTACTGAGCAGAATGGAATGAATAAAAAGCTAGAGAAGTGTGGAGGGCTGCCCAGAACAGAGGGGAGGCAGAACAGATCACATCAGATTTTGCACTGGCTGTGCCAGGCACCACAGTTGAAGTCAGTGCTAGTATTTTAGCTCTCCCTTCTTTTCTGTCAGCTCAGGTGAGTTACAAAACTTGATATCCTCCTTCCCTTTTTCTTTTCTCTTCTCTGGACTGGACAAGATATGGGGAAAGGGGAGTCAATTCTCCTGCAGGAAACTGTGAAGTTTGTTGTTTGAAAGCTCTTTATGGTTTGTTTGCATTTGATAGTTACTCTCCTATTTCAATAAATCATCTGGTCATTAAAAAAAGCAAATGAATGAAGTAATCTGTGGATGAGGGGAAATTTCAAATGCAGGAGATTGAGGCTCTGCATGGAAATGAGAGGATTTCCTTTTTTGGGCTCCTGCACTTTATCTTCCACCTTCAACCTGGCTGGCTAGAGAGCTCTGGGGGGTCTTGGTATCCTCACTGGTAAGAGTTCCCCGTATCTAGCCTGACTCAGATCTATCTACCTTGTTGATCCCTGGCCATCTTCATGCCAGGCCACTGAACAACTCCTCCTTGACCGTTCCACTTCTAGCACTTTGATTTCCTTTGTGACTCCCCTCTTTTGGACTTCTCCAGCACGCTCCTGGAACCTTTTCATCCTGCAGTATCACATTAGCCCTGGTACTCATATCTCATCAGGGCCTTTGGCCCCTTAGGCTTCTCCAAGTGGAGGGTGGAGGTTCTTCTAGAACCTCCATTTGAGGAAGGTATGTAGGCCAGCCATCTGTTTCTCACCTAGCTTCCCCAGCCTGGCTCTGTGTTGGGTACCTCTCCTCCCTAACACTTTTTAGCTTCCTTTTGTATGCTGCCTTCCCCTATTAGATTGTAAGCTCCCTAAGGGCAGGGAACAGTTTTCTTTTTTTTGTACTTTTATCCCCAGTGCCTGATACATAGTTGGCGTTAATAAATGTTTATTGACTGACTAGCTCTGGGAATTTTAATCAAATCAACATTACTGTTCCCGGAAAGATTGCCCTATGATTCCACATATCACCCTTGTGACTTGTCTGACCAAAACAGTCCTCACTGGTCTTTATTCTCCTACAGTTGTTCTTCCTTCTTTAGAATATAAGTTCCATTTGCATCCCAAATGCTTAGGACAATGAGTGGCACCTAATCGTGCTTAATAAATGCCTATTCATTCACTCTTCCAAGGGTGAGGGAATAGGTTATTAAAGTGTAGCGGGGTGCCATCTGGTGAGCAGGGAAGGAGACTGCAGCCTTGGGGAAAAGCCTCGCACTCTGACAGAGCTCACACGGGGATGGTGGTCAAAGGGCAGCGTCACCTGGTGGTCAAAATATACACCACCATCTAGCTGTTTCATTTATTAATTTTGTGGCACTACACTGCTTATTAGAATGAAGATGAATAATGTATAATAATGCTGAAAAAAGTAGATTGGAGGAAAAAAATTAGCTCTGAAGGGCCTTAAATGTCAAACCAGGGAATTCATATTTGATACTGGAGATAACAGGAGATAATAGCCTCAATCAATGTCATCAGGACATTGGAAGAGACAAGAAAGGACTAGAGAAGGAATATACACTGTTGTTTAATTAAATCAGAACTGCAGAATGTCACATTGGGAGGGACATCAGGTGCCAGCTTTATCATCCATGCCTGAACAACAGCCCTTGCAAAAACACAATGAACAAGTAGTCTTTGTTTACACAACTCTGGTGATAGAGGTACCTACTACAGCTTCAGGGACTTCATTCTACTTCTAGAGACTAGCTGGAAGTACTCTTTTTAGAAATTTTCCTCATATTAAACCAAAATCTGTCTCTCTGCAACTTCTACTCACTACTCCTTATTCTGCCCTCTAGAACCAAATGGAACAAGTGTCATCTCTCTCAACATAAACACCCTTCTACTACCTCAAGATTAGTATTTATAAACTTCCCAAACTGTCCTTTTCCAGGTCAAACAACCCTAACTCCTGGCATACAGTAAGGGCCTAATAATGTATGTTGACTTACTGAATGAAATGAAGTGATTTTGATGCTATTTACCATCCTGGTCCTCCTGAACACTTTCCAGTTTATTAATGTCCTTCCTAAAATGTGATGCCCAAAACTGAATATAATACTCAAGATATAGTCAGGCCAGGGCAAAGTACAGAAGGACCATTGCTTCCCTAGTAATGTAGCCTAAAATTGCATTTAGCTTTTATGGCTGCATTTTATATAGATAACTCATAATGAACTTGCAATCCATTAAGAATCCCAAAATTTTTTTTTCAGATAATTCAGGAGGTCTTTACACTATTAAGTGCAAGACCTGAGCTAGGCTCTGAGTAGACCAAGAAAAAAGGAAAACCTGTTCCTGCACTCAGAGAACTTACATTCTATCGATGTATGTATGTATGCTTACGTCTAACAATCTCAAAACAGAAACATACATACATGATTGAGGAGGAAGAGAAAATAACTAGGGAGATCAGAAAGGCTGAACAATGAAGGAAGCCAAGGATTCTGAGGGGCAGAGATGACAGAAGGCATTTTAAATATGGGGGACAGTCTGTGCAAAGATTTGGCTGGAAGATAAAGTGTCATGTTTAGGAACAAGTAAGTCAGTTTAGTCAAAATGTAGGGAGTGTGAAGGGGTGTAATGTAAGTTAAGGGTTTTATGTATTTCATTCTAGAAGCAATAGGGTTCTTGTGTTGTAGGAAAATAATTCTGGCAGCTGCGTGGAGGATGGATTGGAGAGACTGGTAGATTGAAGACTGTTGCAATAGTTCATTTGAGAAATAATGAGAGATTCAACTAGGGTTATGGCTGAGTAGAGAGAAAAAGGATGGATATGAAAAATGTGGTAGTAGAAGAATCAACAAGGCTTAGCAAGATATAGGAGGTAAGGGAAAGGGAAAAGTTGAGGATGATGCTGAATTTGCAAATGTGGGTGACTGAAGAATGAAGGTTCCCACCACAGAAACAGGAAAGTTTGGAAGACAGATTGGGTTTAGGGAGAAGCAGCTGAGTTCTGTTCAGACACGTTGACGCCAAGTTGCCTACGGGGCACTCAGTTGGAGATATCCAATGGGCAGCTGGAGATATGAGACTAGAGCTCACAGAAAACAATAGAGTTGGATGTACAGAACTGGGAATCATCTAGATTAAGAGATGATGAATGAATCTATCTACCTGACAAGATCACTAATAAAGAAGAGACTCAGTTCTTGGCCACACTTGATTAGGGAATTGAACACAAATAATGATCCAGAAAAGGAGATTGAGAAAGACTAGTCAGATAGGTAGGAATGATGAGAGCAAGGAGAAGGTCATGAAAATCCAGGGAGAAGAAATATTTGGAGGACACCAATCAGACAAATCCATCTATACCTCCCCCATCTTATATTTGTGAAGTCTACTTTTTGAACTCAAGTCTGAGACATATAACCTTTTAAAATTTTATTAACCTAGGTTTGGCCTATCAAAATCAAAATCATTTTGGATCTTGATTCTGGTACCCAATATATTAACAAAATTTTTTAACAACAACAACAAAAAAAGTTTAACAGCCTAGAGTCAGAGACAGAACTGAGGGGTCAAGGAGTTGGAGGTCATGGTGCATACAAAGTTGAGGTTTCTGAGTGATGGACGTGGGGGGAGAACCTGGTGGCAATGGAGAGCAAGGAATATTCCAACGACTCAACAGTCAGCTGAGGGGAATGAATAAAGGTGCAGCTAGTACTTGAAAAGGTGGCCAGGGAGAATATGTTGTTGTGGAGACAGCTGGTGGAGCTGAGAGGAAGCCAGGTTTCAGTGATAGCTAGAAGATGGAAGGAGTGGGAGAGGAAAAGATTTAGGATGGAAGAAATTTTGTTGCCTATGGAACAAACATTCCAGAGGGCACAGTGGAAGGGCTGGGTGTTGTCTGGTTGGAAATTTGGGGTGGTAGACTTGAAGGGAATGGGAATGAGTAACTGGGTAGTGGGGGGAAAGGAATGGGGTTTGGATAACCTACAGGGTTCAGAACCACTGGGATATGTATCAGGTGTGAGAATGTTCAACATTTATCTCTTGAAGGACAAAATTATCATCACGGCAAGGTCAAAAATTAATTACTGTGCTTTTGAGGGAAAGTGCTTCAATAGGTATTTAGATAATTTAAATCTTACAATATATCTGCTATATCATGAATTTGTACCAGGTTTCCAAATTCCTCATCTATTTTTTCTTCTTGTCCAAGTATACTCTGTGGACAGTATCACTTCTTTTTCAGTCTTATAACTTAACTTTTTCCTTTCACATTTATTAGGGGAAACAGTGTGTTGCAATCCACAGGGAACAAATATACCATTCTTTTAATCCTATTTCATCTAGTTTCCATGAAGTTCAATTACTAACTTCCAGAATTAATGTTGACAGCATGAATGTACTCATGCAAATTTTTCATTCTACAAAACTTAGCTAAGTGATATTTTTTTCTTTTTGAAAGGCCTTATTACATAAGGTAAAATGTTTCTTACCAAAGACTTGGAAGCCTAATACACAAGTGTAAGTTGTCCAGTCAATGTCTTTACAGTCAGAACGATTCCGGATTAGTTTGCAGCCACTTGGAATGTCCCCTTTAAATTGAGAAATAGAAAATCTTGATGGAAGTTTGCTACTTATAATTATAATTCACACACTCAACATTAAAATATATTTAAAAAGAAAAGCAAAGAAAGTGCAGGAAATATTTACTTTTACTTGTTTTTTTACAAAATTGTATATTATTTCCTATTGAGGGTATTTTCTTTTTCATTCCCACCACCCAAATTACAAACTTCCATCAATTACACTCTTCTCTAGCCCCAGAAGGAAATGTTAAATCCATAACTTCTCAGAACAGTACTGCTGGTTCAAAGGTGCATAGGATGTATTAGTTTTTGGTGGTAAGCAAACATTTACATTACAATTCTAATTTCATTTAATCTCTTAATTACCATTCCTAGAAGACAAATCCTATCCCATACTGTGTATGTGTGTTTGTATGTATATATATGTATATGTATATAGACATATACACACTATGTATACACACACACACACACACACACAATACAAATTCCATTTATACTTACAATATAGTATCTCATAGTCTCCTGAGTTGGACATTATATATTTGTTGTCTGGGGACCAGTCAAGGTGTGTAATATAGCTGGAATGTCCCTAAGGAATAACAGAACAGTCAACAGAAAGCATAATTAACTCAGAATGATATTTTAAGCATTAACTCTTGAATATTCCCCTAGTTTCCTAGATGTTAGAATCTTTGCTAAGATACAGAATTGCCAAAATGAAGTAGGTATGAGATATTTTTCATACTACCTAGCAACCTCCTCCAAAAGAATCTGGGCTCCAAAATAATTTGATGTACTGGGAGAAGTGGCTCTGGTATGGGGTAAAGAAATAGTCTATAAGCTAATTAATTGGTCACAAAAGTGATTATGAAACCCAACAAATCCCTTGCCAACTGCCAACCAACTGCCATACAAAGGGCAGGCAGGAGAGCCAGCTTAGCTGAAGTAGCAAGGTACCCTGAGGAAGAGAGACAGGTGGCAGGATGCTCCAGGCAAATCAAACGACTACCACCATCGTCACTGTAGCTACCTCCTCAGATCCTGATAGATAGGAGATAAAGAATTAAAGCATGGATGACTCAAGGCCAGTGTAGAGACAGACACATGGTGGGAGTAAGTGAGGTGCAGTTTACTTGGAAAAATGACTTACAAGAAGTGGCATAGGGTTGATTTGTAATCTAGTAAATGTATGTTCATAAATTTGAGGTAGACTAGACAGGTTATAAGAGTAAAGGATAACCCTGGCTGACAACCCAAGGGCTAAACAGGTACCTATGTATAAAAAGACTTAGAGGAAAGCCTTTAGAAGTGGGTAGATCCTCTTTGGAAAATATATAGGAGAACACAGTCAAGAATCATTTCTAAAAATCATACAAGAAAATTTTCTGGAATTATTGAAATCAAGGGGGCAGAATCTATGTATTTCCAACAAAGATTAATCTTTCTTCCCAAAGTCTGTCCAACAATGGCTACTTTTCATTTTTGTCATCTCTGTCAATCTGAATGGTATCAGGCAGAATCTCAGTTGTTTTTAATCTTAATTTCTCTTATTATTAGTGATCTGGAGCATTTTTTCCACATAGCTGATAATGATTTACAATTCTTTTTTTGAAGGTTGCCTGTTTATATCCTCTGACCACTTAGCTGGTGGGGAACATTATCTATTCTTGATGAACTGTGCTGGCTCTTTGTGATCACTACTTCCTTTTCAGTAAGTTAACTAGTGAGCTCCTTTTTATTTTTCATTGAATTTTCCAAGAAACTGAACTCACTGGCCTATAGTTTGAATCCTCTGTTCTCTTCCTCTCTTTTTTTGGGGGGGGAGTTTGAGAGGGAGAAAATCAGGACATTTGACCTTCTTCAGTTCTTCAGTATTGATAAGTATTTTTAAAAACTCCTGAATACCTCCCTCCCAAAAAAGAGCATTTTCACATACAAAATAGAACATCAAAAGAAGACTGAAATGTTAAGTAGGACACAAAAAAAGGATGACCGAGGATCTATTTGGTATGGTTTACGACTTACTTTAAAAAAAAAGTATATATGTGCATATTTTTATATACACACACATATACATATACATACAAACAAACTTCATTACTTTCAAAGCTGTCCTGGGGCAGCTAGGTGGAATAGTGGATAGAGCAACAGACCTAGAATAGGGAAGATCTGAGTTCAAATATGGCCTTTGACACTTACTAGCTGTATGACCCTAGACAAGTCACTTAACCTCAAGTTGCCTCAGCTTCCTCATCTGTAAAACAAGGATAATAATAGTGCCTACCTCCTAGGGTTGTTGTAAGGCTCAAATGAAATAGTAATTGCAAAGCACTTAACATATAGTGAACAGTAAAAAGCAAAAAATCAAGCAAAACAAATCTACAAGGTGGCTACATCCTAAAATGTATGTCTCTCTCTTCTTCTTGACTGTATCACCTCTGGGAGTTCAGAGAGGTAATAACTGAAGTTAGGGGAGTACATAATACAGCCCAGAAAAGAACATAGAAAAGAGAAAGGAGCTTAGGACAAAGGTCAGCAGGATATTGATAATTAAGGGGTAAGAAGATGATTTAGTGAAGGATATAAAAGGTAGGAAG
This sequence comes from Vombatus ursinus, assembly GCF_900497805.2. Taxonomy (NCBI): domain Eukaryota; kingdom Metazoa; phylum Chordata; class Mammalia; order Diprotodontia; family Vombatidae; genus Vombatus; species Vombatus ursinus. The sequence continues at coordinate 52,756,535 of NW_020954556.1, forward strand.
ATAATCATGAGAGAGGAGTTTCATGGAAACCAAGTTAAGAGAGACAGCACACAGAGGGAGGCAGTGGTTACAAGGCAGTCAAATAGCGTGGAAAGACCCAGAAGAATGCAGCCTGCAAAAAGGCACAGGCGACTTTGGTTTCTCCAAGGTCTTTTTAGAATAATAGCAGTTTCACAGTTATGACCTTAATGATAATTTCACTGGTTTTGAATCCACAGTCTATTAAGTCAATAATGATTTTCTAAATTGCTTTTGAACTAATAAAAAAAAAACCACACAAACACAATTGCTGCTTAAATCCTAAATTACATTTCCATTGGCAGATTTTGTCCAAAAGTTTGGAGATGGTATGGTTTCTGAAAAAGGGCATTAATATGTGAGTATACAGGAGGTCTTTTAGACGTATGTCCAAGTTTACAAATAGAATTCTGCATGAGTCATGATGATAAGGACAAACATCACATAGAGTTCTACCCAAGTTTATTTTATCCCTGCTTCTTAAAAAGTGGAAATTTGACTTTTTTAAAAAAAACTATCAAATTATTTTTGATAGCAATTGCTGTTATAGGATTAGTAATTCAACCCCTTAAACTACAGAACACAAACTCATTGTTTACCTGCCCCTCAATGCCAAAATATTTTCTTTTATATACTGATAACCTTAGCTTATATGAGACACTGATTGTGTTTGAAATTCATTTAAATCTTAAGTGCTGACTGTATCTGAGGTGCTGTGGCAGGTGCCAGGGATTCAAAGGTAAAGACAAGCTACCTCCTGTCCTTACAGAGCTTATATTCCCTTAGGGTAATACAACACCTACATACCTAAATACAAGGAAAAACAGTATTGCCTCTTAATAGGATAATTCTGACACAAGTTATTTGGATGTTAGGTAAGGGATATACGTTGGCATTTTTTTTTTGCTTCCTTTTTTCCATTTTATTACTCTGAACATTAAAAACACAATCTAAAATTTATAATTTCCACACACATTGTGGAATAGGTGATGATTGTATATGAAATTGTGAATCTCTATGAAATTGGCACTATAGCATGAAAACAATTAATAGCCATTGCTCTACTGTCTAATGTCAAAGAGAACTATGGGAATATTCAAAGCTAAAAACACAAGTGTTAAAATCTCATATGTATATGCATATATATTTCCTTTTTAAAGTAAACATGGATATAGATATATAACTCTAAGGTAATCTCAGAATTTATCAATATGGATTGATATCTAAAGCTGTGCTAAGTATTCAACGATAATTTTCTTTAAAAGTTGTATTAACAAAACGTCTACATTTTTTAGTAAAATTTAAACACTTGTACCAAAGTAGATAGACTACCTTCACATTTTAAAAAATTCATGTACTATGCAACTTACAGCGCATTTTCCGTATCTGCTATATTTTCTTCCACTTTCTGAGACTACATAGAGGTAAATAAAGTTGTCATGGGATCCTACGGCAAGGAAGGTGCCATCTACAATGAAAGGTGAAAAGATTTTCACAAAGTAAACATACTGCCAATTTCATTTACTCCTTATTTCAACGATCTTATGTACAATAATATGTTTTCAATGCAATTTAACAAACATTTAGGTGCTTACTCAGGGGTAAGCCCTGAGATCCTCAACCCTCCTCACTTTGCCTCTTGCAATCTCAGTTTTCCTTTGAGACTCAGTTTCCTCTGCACGAGCCTTTTCTGGTCTCTTCCAGGTGTAGTCACCTTGTACCTGCTTTCTATTTGTTTGGATAGGGATATATTTGAATCCATACACTTCTAGTAGAATGTAAGTTCCTTCAGGGCAAGCACTGTTTCATTTCTCTTTTTGTATGTCCAGTGCCAGGCACCTAGCAGGAGTTTCACAAGTGTTTGATTCAAAATCTGAAAAAAAAAAAAAAAAAAACAATCCCTGCCCTCTTTTTAAAGAACTTATAATCTATTAATAAGGATGAAATGCACTCAAATAACAATAATGCAAGTTAGAAAAGAATTAAATATTTATCATTAGAACAGATTAAATTGAATGGCCTGAGAGATCTTAAGGAGGGATCATTTCTTGTTGGAGTACCATATAATTGGTAGTGCTAGAGCTTGGCTCTGAAGGAGGAAAATAATGAGTGCAAAGGTAACGAAGAAGAGAGCAAAAGGGGAAATCAGGGAACAATGAGTTGTCTAGGGTGGCTGGATTATTGAATGCAACAAGAGTAGTACCGTAAAATAATGCTGGAAAGGCTGGTCAGAGCTGGACTGTGGATGGCTCTGAATGCCAGGGTAAAGAGTTTGAATTTTATTCAATAGGCAATGAGGAATTATTGAATGTCTGTGAACAGAGGAATGACAAGGAAGATTATTCCCACAGTAGTGTGAGACTGAGCACAAGAAACTATTATCATCTAGGGGACAAGGGATAAGGCTCTACTCAAGGATCACAGCAGGGAATGGAAAGGAGAAAAAAGGAAATAAGAAAGATTTAAGAGGTAAAAAGAGTAGGATCTGATTATATGGAGGGTAGGCAGCGGGGCAGGCGAGTGCTAAAAGATAAGAAGGGTTAAAAAACGACTTGGAGGTTTTAAGTCTGGGTGACTGAAATAGGAAAGTCAGTGGGAAGAGCTGGTTGTCTAGAAATGATTTCTGTTTTGGATTCAAGTAGAGATGTCCAGTAGGCATTTGGAAATATAGAAATGTAGCTTGGGGACAGGCAGAGTTTAGAGATAAGGAATTAGGAGTCATTCAGAAAGAGGTAATAACAGTGATGAAAGCCATAGCAGTGGATATGTTTTCCAAGAGATAGAGTATACATAGAGAGAACTGAGATGAGAGCCTTGGAAGAATTTGTTGCTGTTCAATTGTTTTTTAGTTGTCTGACTCTTCATGACCCCATTTGGGGTTTTCTTGGCAAAGATACTAGAGTGGTTTGCCATTTCCTTTTTCAGTTGACTTTACAGATGAGAAACTGAGACAAACAGGGTTAAATGGCTTCCCCAGGGTCATACAGCTAGTAAATGTCTGGGGCCAGATCTGAATTCAGGAAGATGAGTCTTCTTGACTTCAGGCCTGGCACTTCATCACTCTGCCACCTAACTGCCCTTTGGAAGACTTAAGAGACTAAAAAGGAAAGGGGAAACCAGCAGAATAGAGAGGAGAAACAGATAAGATAAAAAACCAAAGCATGGAAGCTAAGAACATATTAAGAAAAAGGTCGGGATGTTAAGGAATGCAAGGATTGAGAGGTAACTTCAGAGAGAACAATTTCAGTAGAAGAGTGGGAAAGGAAATTATATTCCAAGATTAACACACACAAAGAAGAGCACAGACTAGTTTCCTTAAAAGTTTAAGGGTAAAGGAGAAGAGCGTTTTGAGGGGCTGGCAGGTCCATATGAAATTTTGTTGAGGATAATATGTTTGTAGGCCACAGAAAGGTATCAACATGAAAGAAGACACTGAAAGTGAAAGAGAGAATTGGGGTGGAGGGAATGACTGATGGAGTAAAGGAAAGTTGGGATGATCAAAGACATTGATAGAGGGGGTTGGCTTTAGTAAGATGGAAGGTCACCTTAAGCTTTATGAACAGAGAAGTAGGTGAGGATGGGAGAAGATAATGTTTGTTTTTTTTTTTTTTTGGTGAGGCAATTGGGGTTAAGTGACTTGCCCAGGGTCACACAGCTAGTGTTTGGTCTGAGGCTGGATTTGAACTCAGATCCTCCTGACTTCAGGGCTGGTGCTCCATCTACTGCGCCACCTAACGGTGACCTGGGAGAAGATATATTTTAAGGTATATGAGAGATAGGAAGCTCTTATTAAATCTTATCAATTTTGAATGTTACTTAACAGGGTTGACTAAATTATTTTTCATTTACTAGCAACCAAGCAGGCTCTTAAACAAAAAAGTAGTCATTTGGATTAATGCATAATAATTGCCCAGAGTTATAATATCATTGATTGCCATTAAGAGTAGCACAGAAAAAAAAATATACATACATATATATATATATATATTTATATAAAAATATATATATATATTTCTAGAGGTAAACACCAAAAATAAACATACTGAATGTTACCTGTGCCAGGATAATAATACAACTATTTTATTTATGCTACCTTGTCTTCTTTTTTTTTTGGGTATCTCACTGTGAGTACTTACTAGGTACCCAACAAAGTTTATTGAACGTTCTGGTTTACACAAACTATATCTGTATTACTTCTTTAACTATACTTAAAAAGGCAAAAATCGGGGGGCAACTAGGTGGCGCAGTAGATAGAGCACCGACCCTGGAGTCAGGAGGACCTGAGTTCAGATTCAACCTCAGACACATAACACTCACTAGCTGTGTGAGTCTGGGCAAGTCACTTAACCCCAATTGCCTCACCAAAAAAGAAATAAAAAAGGGCAAAAATCAATTAAAAACAAAATTAAAAAAGCAAAAAAGCACAATTTCTTTGGCTTATTGTAATGGGAATTCATTGCAATCCCAACACTTGATGCAAACTTTTACTCTTTCATTGTACAGCATTGACAGCCAGTGAGGGGGAATAATTAAAGAAAGCCCTGGACTACTGGCTAGTTAAATAACTAGGGGACAGAATGAGTCCTCAATATAAGAAAATGAAACTCACATTAGGCAGGTGAACTGGGGACAAATTGATTAGTGAAAAGGAATTATAGATTTTTGAGGAAGTATAATTATTACTTTGAAGTACATGGTTACTTTAAACTAGCCTAATTAAATTTAGGATATGCTTGTAATGACTAAGAATTTTATATAATTAAGAATTCTTATTAATGTAATGATCAACCACGGTTCTAGAGTAAAGATGAAACATGCTATCTGCTACCCACCTCATGATAGAGAGGTTAAAGACTTAAGGGGCAGAATAAGACATATATTTTCTGGACATGGTTGATATGAAATTTGTTTTGAATGACTACACATATTTGCAATGGGTTTTGTTTTTCTTTAGTTCATTAGCGAAGAAGGGGTGTGGGTAGGCACATAGAAGGCAGATTTTTGCTGACTGAAAAAATAAAATATGATTAAAAAAAGAATTACATGTATTTAGCAAGTCAATAACTTCTACTATAGAACATTCCAAGCTGTTTAATGGGACTTGAAAATCTGTTAAAATTTTTTAAATATTCCTTTTATACTCTCATTTTTAACATTATACTTCTCATTTATACCCTATCTACAAAGTAAGATTTTGTTAAACAGATGTTAATCTACAGCCTGGTACTTATTCAAATTTCCAATTACTGGCAAATTCAGATTTTAACTGCATTTTGCTTACGTGTACAAATGCAATTATACCTGTTGATTCTAAATATGTGTTTGATTTTAAACCCAGAATGTCACTTAGCTTTAAGTGAACTCTTTGAAGTTACCTGGAACAAAACTCAATCTGGTTTGAGGGGGAAACACATGCAATGTTTAATGGCTCCAGGGAGAACAGGAAAGTAGTCGACTTTATTTTAAAGTTAAGACTATTCCATCATAGAAATGAGTTTAATGCCATTATGCATTGTCAAATATTCCTTACCTTTTGAGTAGCGCATCACTGAGAGTTGCTCATTACCATCTGTATGGATTGAAACTAGATCTCTGGTTTCTGCATCCAGGACAAACCACCTGTTAAGAAGTGAGAGTCCAATAATTATTTAAATTATAAAAATTTAAAAAAGAAAAATTACTCTTGATAAATTTACAGTTGAGTTTAGAAGATGTAATACACAAGAAACAATTAGAAAACAAGTGCTATACTGCAAGATACAGAAAATAAATGTTATAGAAATATTTATTTCTAGAATAGAAAGATGTGAGTCCTGAACCATTCAGGGAAGGCTTCCTGGGAGGGGTGGGACTTGGGCTGGACTTTGATGGTATTTGGAAAAGTAGAAGAGAGGGGGAAGAAGGAAATTCTCAGGTAGGAAAAAATATGAATGAAGGGCAAAAATGCAGATATGAACATGGCTTGCTTGCAGGCAGGATTAGTCTTAATGCATTGGCAATGAAGGTAGCCACCCATGTAGTATGATTTCAGAAAGATCCCTAACTACCTTCTGACCAATGCTTCCTCAACCCACTCACTGATGCTTAAAATTTCCTTAAAACAATAAAGTCGTTTCATTTCACCACAAGAAGTATATCTTAACATGTAAATAAACCCTTGGGAAAAATGATATCACATCATGGAGTGGCAAGAGCAAAAGACTGAAAAGGACTTGAATTCTAACTCTAAGCTCTGCCACTAACTAGTGGTGTGTGATCTTAGGCAAATCATAACCTCTTTTGATTCTTTGACTTAAATTCATATTGAAGCTTGGGGTGGGGAAGACAATCTTAGTCTACTTCACAATTTTTGACAACTGCCAACCCTTTGTGGGGTACAGCAAAAACACCAACTTGACTGTAGTAAAGTAGTGGAAGATTAAGGCTAGAAAGGGCCTTGAAAGTCTGGCAGAATATAGATTTGATATAGATTTGAATATATAGAATATAGATTTGATTCAGCAGACACTATGAGGTTAGTAAATTGTTGAACAAGAGAGCAACATGACGAAACTGTCCTTTGAAGCAAAATTTAAACTGGTGGCAATATGTATAAAGTATTGGAAGGGGAATGATGGAGGCAGAGAGACTGGTATGGAAAAATCACTATTTTTATTTCATGTGGACAGATGTGGCAATCAGGAAAGAAAATGTTATTTTTAACCATTCAGATGAACAACATAATAATACAGTCATATAACCTTTCAAGTCCCTTTAATATCTAAAATTCTGTGTGATCCTACCTGTAAAAACAAAAATACATTGTTTATGCAATGAAGCACAATTGTTCCCTTTAATTTCTAAGTTTTAAAAAGCAATGAAAGCTATGAAGAAAGTTCAGTTTTGTAATACTAAGTAGTCATGAAGACCCCCTCTAACCATGAATTTCAGTGATTTGCAAGCTATGTATTCAAACTCACAGAATCACAGCATACTGAAGGTAAAGGGACCCAGAAGACAACTAATTCAAATGATATCAGACAAAGTTTCCCCTTTACAATGTACTTCCCAAGTAGTCATCTAACCTCTGCTTAAAGACCTCAGAGACAGTTTTAATTGTTAGGGAATTTCCTTATATTTAGCCTGAAGTTGCCTTTTTCCAGCTTCTGTTGTTCCCAATTCTGCCTTCTGATCAATGACAATCTTTCAGATGCTTTGAGACAGCCCTCGTGTCCCAGTTAGGTTTGTCTTCTCCAGGCTAACCATTCCTCATTTCTTTAACTGATCTTCACATGGAATGAATTTGAGGACCTTTACCAACCTGGTGACCCTTCACTGGACACGAACGCTTTCTTGCTTATAAATATCTTTACTAAAATATGCTGTCTGGAACTGAGCAAGAGATTCTAGATATGGCCTAAATCCTATCAAGGACTAGAAGTGGAGCTTCCAAGCTGTCCATCTATATATCTCTTCCATTTCTTAGCCAAATTCCTAAAAAAAAAAAAAAAAAAAAAAAAAGCTGTCTATAATTGTTACCTCTCCTTTAAATCATTTCTCAATCCTTTACGTCTTCTGACTTCATCATTCAACCAAAACTGCTTTCTTCAAAGTTACCAATGATCTCTTAATCAACAAACCTGATGGTCTTTCCTTAATCTCCATTTTTTTTTTTACCTGAACCTTTCTCCCTAGACCTTCTCTCTTTTCTGGGGTTTTATACAATACTCTGTCCTGTCAGTAAGTTAACAATCACTTACTGTGAATACAAGAAAGGCAAAAATGTAGTCCCAGGAGAAGACAGGAGAGGTGAATTAACTGTGCATACAGATAAATACAGTGTAAATGGAAGTTAATCTTAGAGGAAAAGCCCTAGCAAGAATTGTTAATTAGTTTGCCCAGGGTCATATAACCAGTATATGTGAGTGGTATTTCAATTATCTACTCAGATTAGAATTTACTCTGAAATAAAAATTAATTTGAAGTGAAGTTTTTTGTTTTTGCCCTTAGTCCAATGACTAATTCTTTCACTCAATAAGCATTTATTAAGTGCCAATTTGCCAGGCATTTTACATAGTTCTGAGGATATATAAAAAGGCAAAAGACAGTGTCTGTTCTCAAAGAAATTTATGCAGAAAAGCAGAATTCAGCTTGATGTAAGGGAAAACTTATTAATAGTTAGTGCTTTCCAAAACTGGGATAAGTTTCCTAAGAAAAAAGGAAATTTCTTCTTTTAAAGGATTTTAAGTAAAGGTTGAATGATCCTGCTGAGTATGCTGTGGAGTACAGTTACTGTTTAGGTAAGGGTAGAATGAGATGGCCTCTGAATTTCCCCCAAACTTTGAAATCCTGTGATTTTGTGAAACTGCGAGTGAATTTTGTCAAAAAGCACAAATTATTATTGATACAAAAAAACCTAAAAAAGAAAAAAAGTATACAAACTAAGTTTGGCTCTGTAAAAGTACTGAAGTTTTTATGTCAACTGCTTATGGGTTGTAGGATGGGTGGGCAGGAGATGTGTTTGGACCAAATGATTTTTAAGGTTCTCTCCAGCTATAAAATCCTCATTTTATTTTGAAGCAAAATAACAATTAGGAGAATCATTATATATGTAATTTTCTGTATACTCAATTTGATTAAAATACTAAATTTTATTTAATGTATATTTTATTTTTCACAGTGTGTTTGTATAGTCTAATCTTATGTTCTTATAATGCAGTCACCTGATCATAATTTAAAAAATAAAGGAATACTTTAAAGGTTAGATTACGCTGACTGTTGTAACTATGTTTTACTTTTCTTCCTTCTCCTCCCTCCCCACACCTCCATTCTCGGTTGCCACCTTGACAAGAGACTATGCCCTGGAGGATTAACCCTCTGAGGTCCAGAACTCCCATCCCAGGCCTCCTGAAGTCTCGACTGATGAATGCCTCACTTTTGGCTCACTATATTAAGTCAGCTGCTCTAGCCATGATTTACTTTACTTCCCTGCCATCTTCCTGTTGCCATACATATCCTCCTGTTTTCCAGTTCCAGAAATAATATAATCAAATAAATACCCTTACTGCTACTTGGTTGTATCAATATACTCTCCTATGGCTCCTCCCATCTTCCCTGTAACTTGCTCAACAAAACAGTCGTTCCTAGGCACCATTCTCCTGATGTGTTGTTCCCACTATTAGGGGACAGGCAGGTCTTATGTGACCGAGCCAATATAACAGCTCAGGGAGCTTGCTACATGCTTGAATTCTTGAAAAACAAATAACTTTTCTGAATTGAATATAAAACAGACTTCCCAAATCCTACAAAAAGGTCTGATGTGAGTATAAGGACATATGTGTTACTTTGAGCTGAAATCTTATCAAAACCTACCACTGATAAGCAGATGTGATGGATATAGGAGAACAAATTTTTTCAAGTTCTTATTCCTAAAAGTTTAATTCTAAGTCCTTTGTTTCAGAACTACTCACAAAAAGCTAGGTGGCACAGTGGATAATGTTGGGCCTGGAGTCAGGAAAACCTGAGTTCAAATCAGGCTCAGACACTTAATATAGGTGTATGACCCTGGGCAAATCACTTCGCCCTGTTTGCCTCAGTTTCCTCATCTGTCAAATGAACTGGAAAAGGAAATGGCAAACCACTCCAATATCTTTGCCAAAAGAAACCCAAATGGGGTCACAAAGAGTTGGACACAACTAAAATGACTGACCAATAACAAATAATTTATTTAGAAAAGAATCTGAGAATTTAGACCAGAAGTTGGGAATTTGCCACAGGTTCCCCACCCCTGATTTAGATTATATTTTAGAATCTTAACGGTGTCAACAATTTACAAGCAGTCACCTCAGACAGGAAAGACTGTTTTGATATTAAGTTATCAATGGTTAAAAGTTTTCTTTGAGAGCTTTTGGAATGGTTAAAGAAAATGGTTTGTTTGAATTACTTAAACTAGAAATAGAATTCAGCATTTATGAGTGAATTTTGATATTATTATATAAGTATACATACAATTGATAATCAAAGTGTTATTTTTAAAAATATTTTATCTGAGCCCTCTTTTTAAAAAAATCAAAACAACCAAAAAACTCCACCAAGATTCTTTATGTTTTGGTCTCTCTAGTATGTAGAGGGGTTACATCATAGTAAGTGAATACACAAAAGATTGGGTTGAGGAAACTCCCAGTGCGAGAAAACAGGAACTCCCTCCATCTGAGGCATTATCAGGTTAAATGACTTTTCCAAAGTCATATATCCAATAAGTATCAGAGGAAAGATGAGAATCCAGACTTGACTCCCAAACTGGACCCTATTTTTTTATATAATTAAAAAAAAATTTGTGAAAATTCTTAGAAATAGACAAAACATTTGTAACTGTGCACTAAATGATCAATATTCATTAACTTAATGGCATAAAAGTTTATAGAAAAGCAGATCATATATAAATAAATGGCTATTCTTACTGATTGTAATCCTGAAATGAATCCATGTAGCATCTAAAAAGAGCATAAAGGCTACAAGAATTAGAAAAAGCATACACTTTGGTATGTAATTGTAGTGTTCTTTTTGTTTAATCACTGAACTTAACCTAATGTTTCAACCCTATTACCCAAGTAAGAAATGGTAAGGAAGGGAAACTTTCTGCTACTTTGCATGTCAAGGGAAGTTTGTATAATATGATTTTTGTATTAAACCAATAGGGTTCCCAGAGCACATCAATGTGCCACAGTATCTTAGATAAGGAAACAATTTCCTTAAAGATATAACCTTCTCTAGATCAAAATGAAGGCTTTTAGAGAAACATTCTAATTAAGTGTTAAAGCACACCCCCCCTTTCAAGGCTATACAGTCCACAAAGACCCTACCTGCCTGAATGCGTTCCTATGGCCACAACTGTGCCACTTGGATGGAAGTCTGCACAGTGTCCTGGTTCCTAGAAAAGAGACACACAGCTGTTGTGGATTTCATCAGAAAATCTCCATGGATGTAGAGAAGTAGTGGCAATAACATATTTCAATATGGGTTAGGAGGTCTCACAAAGACATTAAATTACAATGAACTTTACCATAGCCATGGTAGACAAAGGATGGAAATGAAATGGAAAAGAATGCTAAGACTGGAAATGGGTAGGGGAAGAAAAGAAAAGTACAGGACCAAAAGGCTTGGGAAAACAGGACTGGAGGTTGGGGGCTGGTGGAGTGCAGAGGGTACACCAAGACTGTCTAAACCGGGTGAAGGCAAAATACAGCCCTCAAACCTCCAATCCAGAGAGCAGCAGGCAAGTTTTTGGCCAAAATACAGTGGTGCTAGGGTCTCAAATTAGCTGAACTCTTAGTATCTTAACAAGACTGATATAATCACTGTGTTGCCATTTTTACCACTGACAATGAGGATAAACGGAGCTTTTACTCTTTAATTTACTTCTTTAAAGTGGACTATCATTATATACTTGAATCTTTCTTTATATCCTTCCACCCTTCTCCAAAGTCTTGAATTCTCAAGTTTTTCTCCTTCTTTGATGCTCTGGACTTTTTTCCTGCAGGGCTTACAATCCTAGGAATGAATGCTGGCTCACTCACGTCCAAAAGTCTGGTCCACTCCAGCTTGTGCTCCACCGAGTTCCACATGCACACCTGCCTGTCCTGAGCACAGGTCAATAATAAGTCTTTGAAGGGATGTGTAGCAAGACCCCAAAGTTCATCTGTGTGACCCTGAAAATGAAATACAATAAAGGCTATGAAAAATAAAAGGGTCTGAAATCATGGCAAAAAGAATAGCAGGAAACAGTACATCCCAGCTACCCCCAAAAGTGCTCCAGCAACAACTGAAGAATTCCAGATCAAGAAGTAACTGGAAAGTGAAATGAAATGAAAAGCTATTTTGAGCCATCTTTTCAGTCTAACATCACAAGTTCTACCTACAGACAAGGGACAAGGGAAGGAACTGTGGAACAGGGGTGGACTGGGATCATGGACTCACTTCCCAGAGTTAAGCTGGACCAGCAACACAGGGAAACCCCTAGGGAGGAGGAGCAAGGACCTGGTGTCAAGAGCCCTGAATGTAGTGTTACAAAGAACAGATCTTAGACTTTAGTTCCCTGACCAGGACAATAGGGCCAGCATAAGAGACCTAGCCCTTTGAATTCTCAGGTAGACAGCAACACTGGGTTGCCCAGATTGTATCACTGGAATGATTGGTAAACAAGAATAATAAAAGATAATGAGCTACCTACCTATTATTATGAGGCCAAGGATAAACAAGACACAAACTCACAAGAGGAGAATAACTCTAGAACATCGAATGCGCAAAGCCTCAAAGAAAAACACAGGTTGTTCAAAAAGATCAGTTAGAATTCCTAGAAGAAATAATGCAAATTTTAAAAAGTATATTGCAAATGAAGGCACAGCTAGGTGGTGTAATGGATAGAGTGCTGGCCCTGGAGTCAGGAAGACCTGAGTTCAAATACAGCCTCAGACACTTAGTAGCTATGTGACCCTGGGCAAGTTACTTAACTCTGATTGCCTCCCCAGCCCCCACCAAAAAAAAGTATATTGCTGAAATGAGAGTAACAGAGGAAAGAATTAAAAAAAAAAAAAAAGAGTTATAGAAGAAAAAGTTTGGCATAAGAGGTGAGGTATAAAACCCTTACCCAAGTAATAAGACCCCCTGAGAGTTAAAACAGAAGGTATTAATTCCATGACCAAAACAAAAATTAAAATAGTAAAAAAATAAAAAAAAAAATTAGGGCATTTTATATAAGAAACAAATGACTTGGAAAACAGATCAATGACAGAAAATTTAACAATCACTGGATTACCTGAAAGCCAGGATCTAAAAAAAAAAAAAAGAGCCTAGATAAATTTCAATAAATCATTAAAGAAAACTGCTCAGATCTCTTAGAACCAGAGGGCAATGAAGAAAAAAGAAAGAATCTACTGGTCACCTCCTAAAAGGAACTTCAAAATGAAAATTCTTAGAATGCCACTACTAAAATCCACAGATTCCAAGTCAAAGTAATCAACCAGAAAAGAAGAATTCAAGCACTAAGTATCAAGTCAGAATCACACATGATTTAGCAGTCACAATTATAAAGTAACGGAGAGCTTGGAATATGATATTCCAAGAAGGCAAAGTCCATAGTATTACAACTGAGAATAACTTATGCAGCAAAACTGAGTATAATTCTACATGGGAAAAAATGGATCTTTAATGAAATAGAGGACTTCCAAACACTCCTGATGGAAACAGGGTTATGCAGAAACCAAAGTTTAAATACTGGAGAATAGGCTTTATAAGGACTAAGTGTTCGCATTCTAGAGTTAGAGGAGAGGGGAAGTGGGGTGCTGATACAAGCGTTTCCTGAGAATGTTGTATTATCTGGGGTCATACAAGGAGACAAATAGGATGGAGGACCCAGGAGGGATTTTTGTTGTTTTGATGATCTTTAGAAAGGAATGAAAGTGGAATAAAGTATACAATAGGGAAGAAAAGGGGAAAATGAAGGTGGAATGTCTCCCATATAATAGGGAGGTGAAAGTAAAAATCTATACAAATGAAAAAGGGATGGGAAGGGCCAGGCCTCACTTGAATCTTACTCTCATCTGAACACAGAAATATATTCAACTAAATAGAGAAACAGAATATTAAGTGGGAGGGGAGACCTAGGGAGGACTTAGTCATAAGCAAAATCAATTCTAAGTTCACAGGACTTCAGAGGACTGTGATGGGGACTGTGAACAGAGGTTTGAAAGGAAAGTACTGTTAAAAACCTGTCCCTAGGGCTTGGATATGGGGAAAAGAAGAGAGGGGCAGGAGCTTGGAAGCTATTTTATCAAGCAAAGAGCCTTGGTGCTGAGTACAGGCTTGATCCACAGTTCTATTCTTCCATATAAAGAGGAAAAAGTAAAAGACATTATGATGGAGAGAAATACCTAACATTAAAAAGCTTTTACACAAAAAGTTGATGCATCTAAGATTAGAAGGGAAATAATTAACAGGAAGAAAAAAAATCTTTGCAGTGAGTTTATCTAATAAAGGTCTCAATTCCAAGAAAACAGAAGAAACTGATGAAAAATTATAAGAATAGGAGCCATTCCCCAACTGATAAACAGTCAAAGGATATGAATAGGCAGTTCTCAAGGAAAGAAATCTAAACTATTTCTAGCCATATGAAAAAATGCTCCAAATTACTAATAGAAAAATACAAATTAACTATGGCCAAAATGTTACTAAACTTTGCATATGCTTTGACCCAGCAAGACTACCACTAGTCTTCTACTCCAAGGAGATAAAAGAGGAAAAGGTTTTATGTGTACAAAAATATTTACAACAGCTCTTTTTGTGGTGGAAAAGAACTGGTGAAAAAGGAAGTGCTTACCCACCAATTAAGATTGCCTGAATGAATTATGGTACATGACTATAATGGAATACTATTGTGCCGTAAGAAATGGAGAGGTAATTGGAAAGACATATCAGGATTAATGCAGAGTGAAGGTAACAGAACCAGAAGAACAATTTATACTGTAAAAATGAACAGTTTTAAAAGACTTAAAAAATTGACTAACATAATGATAAATCATGATTGTAGAAGACCAATGAGGAAAAATGCTGCCTACTTCCTGAAAGAGAGGTGATGGACTCATACGTAGAATGAGACATATGTACAAATTTGGACATAGACATGACCAATACGAAAATCTGCTTTTGCTTATTTATTGTAAGGTTTTGGGGGGGGGGAATTGGGGGGTAGTATGAGAGAAGAAAAAAATAAGAACTTGACAACTGGAAAAAAATTTTTATTAAAAAAAAACCCACATAAATGTTAAGGGTTAAAAAAGAGTCTCATGAGAATTGTTATTTAATGCTTTTAAAAAAAAAGGCTTACCTGTACTTCTATTTGAAAACCATCATTAAATGTTCCCCGTAGAATAAAATTTCTTGATGTGCCAACTAAAAATTGATCTGCCTTTCCTTCTGCAACTGCCCGGATTGCTCCATACTGTTCAGGAACCTAAAAAATATATTTCTGTGAAGCCATTTTGTACATTTTAATACATAGTAATGACTGTCTTTGAAGGCTGCATTTGTAGTACACAATTTCAATTTTTTTTGGTGGAAGGGCATCAACCATTGATCAATAAAAAGGTAGCATGGTATGTCAGGAAACTTATTTGACTTGGAGCCATGAGACGCCTGCATTCAAATCCCATCTTGGACACTTACTACCCATGTGGCCTTGTACAAGTCTCTTCACTTTTCTGGTGTTCAGTTTCTTCATCTCTACGTGTGAATAGTGATACATCTAAAAGCTAACTCATTTACAGAATCACTGAGATGAAGTGAATCAAGGGTAAGTTACTATTAATAAGGCTCTTTAGGTAAACAACTCTTTCTAGTATACTAAATGTTATACCTAAACAACTGATTTCCTCCTTTAGAGTTGGTCCAAACATAATTCTAATAGTATGAAAATAGATATCATTGAAGAACAGAATGTAAAAACTTAAAGAGTTAGGACAAAGAGCAAAAGTGAAAGCAGTATTAACTGGGTGCTCCTTTGGCTACCAAGGAATTGCACCTTCACTGGCCAGGTGAATTGGAATAGGAAATGGAATTGTTTGATTGGCCCAAAGCTGTGATAATGTAACGGTTAACCAATTTGTATGTATCTGGAAACAAAACCCAGGAGATTGCCATGGCTCTACTTTTCAGATGATCTCCTATTTCAAAAATCACCTACTTGGAGAAAAATGAAATTTATAAAACATATATTTTATAAATACCTTCACAGAGGGCAATGTATCAAGCATTGAGTATACAGAGATAAAAGAAAACTATAGGCTTTTGTCTTCATAGGTCTTCTAATTTATTAGAGAGTATGTGACGTAAATCTTAAAGAGAGAAATCAATTTTAGCTTTGAGAGGGAAGAAACCAGGAAAACCTCAAGAAAGTGGTAGAAATTGAGCTGAAGTTTGAAGAAAGAGAAAGATTTTAAAATATGGAGGGACTGCACCCAGGCATGGAGGTGTGGGGAGAACAGGAATCATACAAATGCATGGAACCAAGAAAATGCATTATTCAACTGATATTTTGTGTAAATGAAAAAGGAACCTCAGTGTCTTTCTTTTCTTGGTCATTTAAATTACCAAAAACATTGAATTCTAATTAAAAGCAATTTTAGATTTTGACATCGTTAAAAAAGTGCAGCTTTATAAATTTCTTTTAATTTGAGAATATATTACTTACTTTTTTTTTTTTTTTGATGAGATAATACTGTATTTATAGGTAGCAGGCAGCTAGGTGATGCAGTGGGACAGAGTGCTGGGCCTGGAGTCAGGAAGATCTGAGTTCAAAACCAGACTCTAATACTTACGAGCTGTGTGACCCTGGGCAAGTCACTAAACCTGTTTGCCTCATTTTCCTCATCTGTAAAATGGGGATAATAATAGCTCCTACCTCCCAGAATTGCTGTGAGGATCAAATGAGATAACATTTATAAAGCGCTTACCACAGTGCCTGGCACATAGTAGGCATCAAACAAATGTTCACTTACTCTCTCATTCTCCCTGAAGAGAACCTGTGGTATTCTGGAGCTTGCTGCAATCCATACAATGTCATCTATAGAAAGGCACATCTAGGGAACCTCACTATCTACACAGAATCTCTCTTACATTTTAATTTTGCATAGGATATCATCCAAGACAGTGGTGGATATGACTGGCATATATGTGTGTGCATACACAAACACACACATACACACACACACGCACGTTTTACAAAGCCCTACTTGATATTAATCATCAGAGGTTTGCCCCCCCCAAAAAGTTATTTTTGTAGCTGCATTTTATTTAAGCAATTTTGTAAGATCTTAACCTATGCTTAGCCAGTAGCCTGAAGGAAAGCCTTTAAGGATGTATTTTACTTTACACAGTAAAATGCCTTTTTGGGGGGAAGGAGCAATTGAATAGTAAACACAAAGGTAGCGTGTATTATCTGTAACTTTCAGTCAGTTGTATGACTGAAGAGATGGTCTGCTGTACAAAACAATTTGGAAAAGCTTGTTTGTTCTGTCCTCATATTCTCACAGGTCAGAATGTGAAAAAAAAATCTGGTTATTTGAGCTCTTGTTTACCTTTCAGATCAACTAGAGATTTCTGGATGTAAAGCAAAGATCCCATGGAAAATGGACTATTCTAGTATCCCCTTTATTCTCTTGTACTCTGCAATCTATATTAAATCTAGCTTACAATTACAGACATTGAAATATCTCCTAGAGAAAATATTAAATCAAATCCACTTAATTTAGTTAAATAATAGCAGCTCATATGCTTCTAGTACTTTAAATTGATACAATATTTTCCTCAAAACTATTCTGTGAGTTAGGTAATATTATATTATCCATTTTGTAAAAAAATGACTCTGGAGTTCAGAGAGGTTGATGTGTTTTGCCAAAGGTCCCAATAACTGGCTGAGCTGCAGCAGATTCACGTCTGACTACAAATCCAGGGCCCTGTCTACTACATCATATTGCTTCAAGACCTGGGAGATTAAGAAAATCAGTTTAAAGTTTTGTATCTAAACTACAGTACCTTAGAAAATAACAGGATAATTTTGGCATCTGATAATAAATGCTTACTGACTGATGGATATATAGGACAAATCTTCTGTCCGACAGCATTCATTTTTAAGAACAAAGGGCTTTCCTATTTGCTAACACCTCTGTCATAGGAAAGGTAATTATAAATGATAAAATCATTATTTTGACATGTACTTCCCATGTTTAGAGTGAGTGAGGGTGAGGGGAGAGAGAGCACAGAAGGCAAGCCAAGTATCAAGATAGTATGAAATGCTAATCTTTACCTGTGTTGCTGTTGTTGTTCAGTCATTTCAGTGGTGTCTGACTCTTTGTGACCCCATTTGGGGTTTTCTTGGCAAAGATACTGGAGTGGTTTGCCATTTCCTTCCCAGCTCATTTTACGGATGAGGAAATCAAGGCAAAGAGGGTTAAGTGACTTGCCCAGGGTCACACAGCTAGGAATTGATCAAGGCCTGATTTGAATTTGGGAAGATGAGTCTTCCTGACTCCAGCTTGGGTGCTTTGTGCCTACCACCTAGCTGCCCCATCTCTATGTGTAACAAGCAATTTCAGAGTTTGAGAAGCACCAATATTTTTGTGTGTAGGATCAAAGTCTCCCCTCTTACCTCTATTTCTCTTTCAGGATTTAGGTCATGATCCCACAAAATTACTTTTCTGTCTTTCCCTCCTCCAGTTAGTAGCATCCCACTTCTCATCTGACAAAGCGTGAAAACACTGCCATCATGAGCTTTGATTTGTTTGGTTATTTGATATACACCTAAGATGGAGAGGAAAAGATAACATTGGCTATTCCATTTTTCATCAAAGTCTTTAGAATTACAGAGCAAAATTAGGAACAGAAACATGCAGAACAACAAATCGGGATACTGAGGTGATTCAACAAATCAGAAAAGCAAAATTATAGAGAGGATATTAAGAATATATTCTAAATTTATTTAAAAAATCTGAGCATTAAAATTAATAAGTGCTAAATACCTAAACATAGTTAAGAACGTATTACTCCTGCCCTTCTATTTCAACATGTTTTAAAAACTGTTTGCCACCTTAATAATCTCACTCTGCCTCTGGGTGCGTAGGCTTTGGCAGATAAGCTTTCATTTTATTTTGTGTAGAACCAGGCCAGGTGGGTAACCTCCCTCCCACTATTTTCTAGCTCCTTTTTTATTTTTACTTATTTATTTGTTTATTTTTTCCAGCTCCTTTTTTATGCGTTGTTGTCCCCATTAGAATGCAAGCTTCTTGCAGGCAAGGATTATTTTGCTTTCTTTTATTTGTGTACTCAGCACTTAGATAGTGCCTGTTACACAGTAAGCTTCTAATACCTGATCACTGATTCATTAATTCTTTCACTTAAATTATTGAGACAAACTACCTTCGGTGTCAGCTAATATAATAAGCAAAATGAGATTTGGTACAAAGTAATGTAGGTTCAATCTCAAAGAGTTCTTTGCTACATCTATTTGGATGCCCTAACGGCTCCTAGGAAGAGTGATCTTCTGTTCTATTCTTTACAATGAGTAATCATGAACAATAAATAGTTTTAATGGTCCTTATCTACTTACTCTTTAAAATAAAAATATTAAATTTGGGTTGTTTGCTTTGTAAAAGGTGATGAATGAATTTTTTAAAAAGCATTTACTAAGCACTTACTATATGAAAAGCTCCATGCTAATCCCTGGAGATACACAGAGAGAAGCAAGACAATCCCTGCTCTTGAGGAGCTCATATTCTAATGGGAAGACAACACACATGGAAGGTTACAGTTGCAAATCAGATGGAAAAGTCTCATGGTCCTGAGGGTACAAGATCAAAGCAGATGGCACCACTTATTCTTCAATGGCATTTCCATTGATAAAATCACATCAGTTTTTGATGCTGAAGTTTCCAATGTGATGAAGAGATGAGTTCTCCACAGCCCTACTTTTTTGCTGCCAAGAAGCAATTATCCTTTATTATATCCTTAAAATCCCTATCACCCCCAAATTAGGAACTACTTAACTTCTGAAACCTGACTAGAGAGCTTAAAAGAAGAAAGGAGGGGGAATGAAGTCATGCATATCAGCTCCTTTCTCTTCCTTACTAGATTAGGAAAAGTTCTTTGGGTACAGCTAGGTGATGCTGTAGATAGAGCACTGGCCCTGGAGTCAGGAGGACCTAAGCTCAAATATAGCCTCAGACACTTACTAGCTGTGTGACTCTGGGCAAGTCACTTAACCCTGACTGCTCCCCGCCTTTAAAAAAAGAATAAGAAAAAGGAAAAAGAAAAAGAAAAGAAAAAAAAAGTTCTTCACACTTAAGTTAGAGAGAAGTTAGATATTAGCTACTTAATTTCCATTTCTCAAAGCCTTAGAGAAAATAATTTCTAGCAATTTGTACCAACCCCCCCCAAAAAAACCAACAAAAACTACACGTGTTTGTAATCTTTGCTATTTGTGCCACAGTAAGCCCAATGCTTTCTCCTCTCTGCCACACATTCCTTCTTTGTATGTCCCAATCTAGCAGAGTGTTAAGCACATATCAGATGCTCGATAAAAGTTTAACTATCCTTGGGTATACTGTCTTAAACTTTTCAAAGTGCTTTGATATATAATCACTATAAAGTAACCACAAAGTTGATTTTTTTTTGTAGTCAACAAACAATAAACACAGCAGCACTATTAAAGAAGCAAGACTTTCCCCAAACCACATGGAAATCTATTTTGTCACTGCTTTTAAGCTATCCTTCCTATAATTTCCTATCCTTCCTATAATCTCCTTATAATAACAGACACTGCTTTTTTTTTTTTTTAAACAAATAGGGAGGGAAACTAGAGTACAGAGAAGTTAAATGCCTTGTGGAAGTTCATGTACCTGGTTTGTGGGAGCTGAAGGTAGAACAAGTCTTCTGATTCTAGGCCTAATGTTCTTACCATTATAAGGCTCATATGTGACATAGGATTTATAGCACTAATACAGTGCTAGAGAGTAGATTTTTAATGATAGGGTTTAATCCAAGCAGAATGAAAGGCTTTCTATTTCTCTATAAATGCTTGAAAGTTTAAAGGCTGTAATAAGTCCCCAAGAGGGGACACAAAATGTGACCTTTTTTTCTGGGAGAAACAATTAGGGATAAGTGACTTGCCCAGGGTCACATAGCTACTATGTATCTGAGGCCACATTTGAACTCAGGTCTTCCTAACCCCAGGGCCAGTGCGGTATCCACTATGCCACCTAGCTGCCTTATGACCCTCTTTTCTAAGTGCGTAGAAAGGAACAGAACTGTAATCCTTAGATTTTGATGTGTGTGTGTGTATGTGATCAGTTCAGGCAAAAAACCTTTCCTGCCCTTTGGTTTGTAGAGCTTTGAAGGTAGAATACTTCTCTGGACAATTATATCTTGCAGAATTAAAGGAAGAAAATCAAAAGGAGCCAGAATTGAGAGAGGTAGCATGGCATAGTGGAAGAACATCAGATAGGGAGTTCAAAGACTAGAGGTTTAGTTCCAGCTCTCACGTTAACTAGCCAAGTGACCTGAAGCTAGACGTCACTTTTCTCTGGGCCTTGGTTTTTTAAATCTGCAAAAGGAGTGAGTTGGGGGCAGGTAGGTGGCACAGTGGATACAGCACCAGCCCTGAAGTCAGGAGGACCTGAGTTCAAATCCAGCCTCAGACCAAACACTTGACACTTACTAGCTGTGTGACCCTGGGCAAGATACTTAACCCCAATTACCTAAAAATAAAAACAAACAAACAAAAAGGAGTGAGTTGTACTCAATGCTGGACTAAGGTAATTTCTAGTTCTAAGAGTTAATGATTATTGAATACATTTTCCACAGAAAAAGTAGGAGAGAAGATCCTGCTAATCAGTGAAAAAAAATTTCAGGGCTGCTTAACAGTATCCTAAAAAATTTAGCTACAAACATAAGAATTTCTTTGTCTAATTTACAAATATGGTTCAACAAGACAATGCACCTACAATTATTTCATTGGTTGCTATAACTGGACAGGAAGAAAGGAAGAGATTTGCCCAAATCCAAAGAATAGAGTAGAAATCTAACAAGTTAACTATTCAGAACATTAATCTCAATAGCTGACTTCAGCATATATCACCTGAAAATACTTTAGACATTATAACAGTAAATAATTGTGTTCTCTTCTATACAGTCAGCTATAAGTTTCAATATGCATTTAACAGGGCAAAGGGCTTGCTTTGCTATTCTTCATCACACAGGTATAAAGAAGACAGAAAGGAGACAACTTCTATTAAGGAGTTAATATATTACTACAAAAATCAAGATAGTTTATGTTAATGAAACAATCACAAAATGTAAAGGCATAGTTTACTGATTTCCATCAAAATCTTCCCCTCTACTCTCCTAAATACAGGCTTACAATACAACTGTCATACATATTTCTAAAGCAAAAGACTTCTTAGACACTTACGTCCTAATATGGTACTTTTATATTCTAATGTCAGACTTAAAGTTGGCTAAACATCAATAGAGACTTTATACAATCTTATATTCCAGTGGATTTTTTTTCCAATAAGTTTCCTAAATGATCTAACATTAATATAATTAAAAGAATCTTTATACTTCAAGTTTAAACTTAAATCTGTGGTAAGTTTCCTTTTAGATAGTATTTACATATAAAACTGATTTACAAATGAGTTTTTTTTTGGGCTATAGCCAAAGACTTTTTTTGCATGGCTATATTATTGGCATATTAGTTTAAACCAAATAATGTGTAAAGTGATTGCCAAGAAAAATTATTATCCTTGAATTTAAAAGCTACTATGCCTTCTAGCTTAACTGCACCAATTTGTGGAAGCTTAACGAAATACCCTCTTTATTTAGCTGAATATTTAACTCAAATAAAAGTTTCCATAAGACATAAGCTAACCCTGACTGTCAAATAAAATCTATTTTCAGGACTTCTTTGTAAGGCTTATATGACTGAGAGGATGACTTTTATATTTCTGCCACATTTGGCTATCATGCTTAGACATCAGATTTATACTGACGTTTCCTTAGTCTAGCACTTCCCAAATTAATTCATCCTTGGAATACTTTTTAGTTTGAAACATATTAACGGAATATATTAGAGCTGGACCAGAGATACAAAATAACACAGACTGGAGAAACTGTGGAGCAAAATCAGAGAAGTCTCTTTTCATACTGAAAAATTTCAGCACATAATGATACATAATATTATTTCAACATAGTCTCATGGAATTCCTATTCACATTGCATGTAAAGTTCAACTGAATATAACAGGTATAAAAGTGAAGGAGATTTTCTGAAAAGTAGTGAGGATGTTTAAGGCTCTTAGATGTGAGGCTGTTAGTGTTGATAGAGTGTTGGACCTGGAATCAGCAAGACCTGGATTCCAATATAGCCTCAGACACTTACTGGTGGTGTGACCCTGGGGAGTCACTTAACCTCTGTCTGCCTCAGTTTCTTAATCTGCTAAAGGGTGTAATAATAGCACTTACCTCCCAGGGGTTGTTGTGAGGACAAAATGAGATAATATTTGTAATGCAAATGGTTGCAAACCTTAAACTGTTATACAAATGACATTATTATTTGACACTATTATTAATTCTGTAGCTTACTTGTGATCCACTTTCACTTTAACTCCTTGCAACAGGCTTCTTCTCCAACCACTCTATTGAAACTGCTTTCTCAAAAGTCACCTAAGTGACTTTCTAATCGCTAAATCCAATGGTTCTTTTCAGTCCTCATCCTTTTTTGACCTCTCTGCAGCATTTGATATTTTTTAACATCTCCTTTTGGATACGGTATCCTTTTGCTTCTACGATGTCATGCTCCTAACTCTTTAACCAGCCTTTCCCTGTTACCGTATCTTTTTTTTGGACGACCTTGGTGTCTTCAATGTCTGACCAGGCTGAAAGGCCTTCCTAGCACCTGCTTCTGCCACCTTCATGGCCCATTGGAACAAACTGCTCTCACCCACCCATTTGGTAGGGGTAGACATCCCCCTAACTCACTTATAAGTCAAAGGCCCATCAGTTACCCTCAATCTGGTTTAGACTGTCTACCCAGATGGTTTTACCAGGATGTGCCTGATGGGCATGCTTAGTGTTTGGAAGGTTCTAAAAGAAAGTGTGAGAAAGAAGAGGTATTAGGCTGCATACCAAGATGAAGGTCTTACAGAGCTACTGTGCTGACTTCATTGTTGTATGCCTGTTAAACCTAGACAGTCTACCAAAGCCATGCCAGAAAACTGAACTGCTTCCATTTGAATTGTCTTAGGAAGATTCTGAAGATTACCTGGCAAAATAAGGTTATCAGACACTGAGGGCCTTTCTTGAGCTGAACTGCCAAGAATTCAAACTCTACTTCAGAGAGTGCAACTCCAATGGGCTGGCTAAATGTCAAACATACATTTATCTAAAAAAGACTATTTTATGGAGTAGGGGGCCAAGATGGTGGAGAACAGGCAGGGACTTGCTTGGGATCTCCCAAATTCCCCTCCAAACAACTTAAAATAATGCCTCAAAATGAATTATAGAACAGCAGAACCCACAAAAGACAAGGTGAAACAATTTTCCAGCCCAAGACAACTTAGAAAGATGGTAGGAAAGGTCTATCTCACTCCAGTAAAAGGGGTGGGGGCACAGCCCAGTGCAGGTGGCATCTAATCAAACCAGCAAGAGGCCCTAGTCCTAGCATACACCAGCAACTGAGGCCCTGTGGCTTCTGGCACAGTAGGCCAGCAGCACAGCTGGACTTCTGTGAGGCTTCCAGCCCCTGGTGCAGCAGGCCAGTGGCCAGGCATGGAGACTTCAACGTAGCAGGTGAATGGCTGGGCCTGGAGACCCCAGTGCAGAAGATCAACGGCCAGGCCTCTGGCCCCCTGCAAGAAGCTTGGGACAGTGTCCCCTGTACTCCAGGAGCAGAATTCAACTTTAAAAGTCAAGAAATAGGCTGGGAAATGAGTAACAAACAAAACCCCTGATCACAGAAAGCTATTATGGCAACAGGGAAAATCTAAACACAAACTCCAAAGAGGACAACAATGTCAAAATGCTGACATGTAAAGCCTCAAAGCAAAATGTGAAATGGTCTCATGACCAAAAAGAACTCCTAGAAGAATTTAAAAAGGATATATTTTAAAAATCAAATAAGAGAGATAGAAGAAAAACTGGGAAAAGAAGTGAGGGTGATGCAAGAGAATCACGAAAAGAGTCAAAAGCTTGGTAAAGGAAGCACAGAAAATGGAAAAAGGTGTACAAGGGTGTACAAAAATTCACTGAAGAAAACAACTTTTTTTTTTCTTTTTTCTTTTGGCGAGACAGTGGAGTTATGTGACTTGCCCAGGGTCACACAGCTAGTAAGTGTTACGCATCTGAGGTCAGATTTGAACTCAGGTCCTCCTGAATCCAGGGCCAGTGCTCTATCCACTGTACCACCTAGCTGCCCCAAGAAAACAACCCCTTAAAAAGTAGAATCGGCTAAATGGAAAAGGAGTTACAAAAGCTAACTGAAAAAAATAATTCCTTAAAAATCAGAATAGGTCAAGTGGCAAGCAAAGGCTAATGAAACATCAAGAATCAATCAAACATAAATGGTCAAAGGATATGAACAGGCAGTTCTCAAATGAAGAAATTAAAGCCATCTATAGTCATATGAAAAAATGCTCTAAATCACTATCGATTAGAGAAATGCAAATCAAAACAATTCTGAGGTACCACATCACACCTATCAGATTGGCCAACATGACAAAACAGGAAAATGATAAATGTTAGAGAAGGTGTGGGAAAATTGGAACACTAACGCATTGTTGGTGGAGTTGTAAAATGATTCAACCATTTGGAGAGCAATTTGGAACTATGCCCAAAGGGCTATAAAAATGTGCATATCCTTTGACCCAGCAATAGCACTTCTAGGGCTATATCCCAGAGAGATCATACAAATGGGAAAAGGACCCACATGTACAAAAATATTCGTAACACCTCTTTTTGTGGTGGCAAAGAATTGGAAATTGAAAGGAAGCCCATCAATTGGGGAATGGCTGAACAAATTGTGGTATATGAATGTAATGGAATACTATTGTGCTATAAGAAATGATGAGCAGGCAGACTTCAGAAAAACCTGGAAAGACTTATATGGTCTGATGTTGAGTGAAGTGAGCAGAACCAGGAGAACGCTGTACAAATAACAGCCACATTGTGCGATGACTAATATTGATAAATTTAACCCTTCTTAGCAATACAAGAATCTAAGACATCTCCAAAGGCCTCGTGATGGAAAATGTTACCCACAAAGAAGAAAGAACTATGGAGTTTGAATGCAGATCGAAGCATACTATTTGCTATTTTTTTTCTTCTGTTGTGTCTGGTTTCCTCTTTCTGGTGGTTCCTCCTATTGGTTCTAATTCTGACTTACAACATCACTAATGTCAAAATATGTTTAGTAGGAATGTATATGTATAGCCTATATCAGATTATGCACTGCCTTGGGGAGGGAGGTGGGAAGGGAAGGGGAGAAAAATTTAAAACTCAAAAGCTTATGGAAGTGATTGTTGATAATTCAAAATTTAAAAAAATCAATCAAACAAAAACAAAAGAATGAAAAAAATAGAAGAAAATGTGAAATATCTTATTGGAAAAACAACTGACCTGGAATATAGAACCAGGAGAGATCATTTAAGAATTACTGGACTACCTGAAAGCCATGATTCAAAAAGTCTGGATATCATATTTCAAGAAATCATCAAAAAAAAAATTGCCCTAATATCCTAGAACCAGTGAGTAAAAAGAAACTGAAAGAAATTCATCAATCATCTCCTGAAAGAGATCCCAAAATGAAAACTCCCAGAAACATTTCTAGACCAATTACAGAGCCCCCATGTCAAGGAGAAAATATTGCAAGCAGTCAGAAAAAAAAACAATTCAAATATCATGGAGCCACTGTCAGTATTACACAGGATCGAGAAATTTCTACATTAAAGGATTGGAGGACTTGGAATAGGATATTCTGGAAGGCAAAGGAGCTAGGATTACAACCAAGAATCAGCTACCTAATGAAACTGAACATAATCCTTCAGGAGGAAAAATGGACATTCAATGAAATAGAGGACTTTCAAGCATTCCTAATAGAGACCAGAGCTAAACAGAAAATCTGATTTTCAAATATAAGACTCAAGAAAAGCACAAAAAGACAAACAGGAAAAAGAAAACATAGGGATGATTCAAGAAGGTTATATTGTTTACATTCCTACATGGTAAGGTGATACTTATAACTCTTAAGAACTATATTACAAGGGGCAGCTAGGTGGTACAGAAGATAGAGCACTGGCCCTGAAGTCAGGAGGACCTGAGTTCAAATCTGGCCTCAGACCAAACACTTGACACTAGCTGTGTGACCCTGGGCAAGTCACTTAACCCTGATTGCCTAAAAAACAAACAAACTAACCAACCAACCAAAAAAAACCTAATTATATTACAATTAGGGCAGTTAGAAGGTATATATATATAGACAGAGGAGTGGGTATAAGTTGACACTGATGAGATGTTGTATTAAAAAAAACAAGCACAAAATTACGAAGAAACAGGAATGCACTGGGAGAAAAGGGAAAGGACAGGTAGAATGGGGTAAATTATCTCATATGAAGAGACACAAAAGATCTATTATAGCAAAAGGAAAGATGTGGGGAGGTGAGCATTGCTTAATCCTTATTCTCATTGGAAATGGCACAAAGAAGGAATAACGTACACACTCAGTTGCATATAGAAATCTATCTTACCCTATAGGGAAGTAGGAGGAGAAGAAGGGGAGTGGGGGGAGGCTGATAGAAGAGAGGGTGGTTTTGGGGAGGTGGTAGTCAGAAGCAAAACACTTTTGAGGACAGAGACAGGGAATAGGATAAACAGGGGAAAAATAGGATAGAGAGAAATACGCAGTAATCATAACTGTGAAAAAATTTTTACAGCAAGTTTCTCTGATAAAGGCCTCATTTTTCAAATATATAGAGAAATGAATCAAATTCATAAAAAATAAGATCCATTCCCCAAATGATGAATGGTCAAAGGATATGAACAGGCAGTTTTCAGACTACCTATATAGTCATACGAAAAAACTGCTCTCAATCATTATTGAGAAATGCAAATTAAAACAAATCTGATGTACCACCCCACACTTATCAGATTGGCTAACGTGACAGAAAAGAAAAAGGATAAATGTTGGAGGGCATGTGGGAAAATTGACACAATGGTACACTGTTAGTGGAGTTGTGAACTGATTTAACCATTCTAGAAAATAATTTGGAACTACACCCAAAAGGCTATAAAATCACGAATATCCTTAGACTCAACAACAACACTAGTAGGTCTGTTATCCCAAAGAGATAAAAAAACAAAAAGGAAAAGAAACTATAAGTACAAAAATATTTATAGCATCTTCTTGTGGTGGCAAAGAATTAGAAACTGAAGGGATGCCCATCAACTGGGGAATGGCTGAACAAGCTGTGGTATATGATTGTGATGGAATGCTATTGTACTATAAGAAATGATGAGTAGGATTAATTCAAAGTGAAATGAGCAGAACCAGGAGAACATTGTACATTGTAATAGCACAGATCAACTGTGAATGATTTAGCAATTCTCAGCAATACAATGATCCAAGATAATTCTGAAGGACTTATGATGAAAAATGCTATCAATCTCCAGACAAAGAACTGATGGAGTCTTCATGCAGACTGGAGCATACTTTTTTAAAATGTATTTTTCTTGGTCTGTGTTTTCTTTCACAACGTGATTAATATGGAAATATGTTCTGCATGACTGTACATGTATAATCTTTATCAAATTGTTTGCCTTCTCAATAAAGGGGAAGGAAAGGGAAGGAAAGAATTTGGAATTCAAAATTTTAAAAAATGAATGTTAAAAGTTGTTTTTACATGTAATTGGGAAAAAAATTAAAATATTAAATAAATGTAAAATAAGAAAGAGCTATAAATATTTTGTATAACCTTAAAGTTTGTTTTGCTCAAGACAAAGCCCTTTCCTTAATTTAGTCTCCCTCTCACCTCTCCTTCTTCTCTTTCCCTCTTATTTCCTTGTTAAGTAAAATGTATTTCGATACCCAGATGTGTGTGTACATTCCTCCTTCTTTTGCCCAGTTCAGATGAGAATGAGGTTCAAACGTAATCCACTGCCCCCACCCCCTTATTGTTTGTCTAGATTTCTACTAGTCTACAGAATACGTGAGAAAATTTTCCTTAACATTACTTTCCTTTTCCATCTTGTAACCCCAGATAGTGTATTCCTCTTCCTTTCCCTTTCCATTCTTCTTTCAAGATCATCAAGATGTAACAGTAACACTCCAAAGCTTTCTCTCTAACTAGACTCCCTCTCTGACCCCTGATGGTTCAAAAGGGACTCATTTATTATCTCCTAATATTGGAATGTAAGTGATTCATCCCTGTTTAGTTCCTTATGATAGCTCATTCATGCTTATCTTTTTATGTTTCTCTTAACTCCTATCTTTGCACTTCAGAATTTCTATGCGGCTTCATCAGAAATGTTTGGAAGGCCTCTATTTCAGTAATGGTCCATTTTCTCCCTGTAGAGTTATACTCAAATATTGATGAATAAGTTATTCTTGGTTGGAAGCCTGTGGCTATTTGGTGTTTGAATTCTTTCTTTCTGGCTGCGTGTTGCATTTTTCTTATCTAGAAGCTCTGGATTTTGGCTATGACACTCCTAGGAGTTTTTATGGGGTTTCTTTCAGAAGGTGACTAGTGGATTCTTCATATTTCTACCTTGCCCTCTGACTCTAAGAGATCTGAGTAGTTTTCTAAATTTATGAAATGTGACCTCTAGGCTCTTTTTTTGGTCATGGCTTTAGTCCAAAGATTCTTTTCGCTTTTTGGTGAGGCAGTCAGAGTTAAGTGACTTGTCCAGGGTCACAAAGCTAGTAAGTGTCAAGTGTCTGAGGCTAGATTTGAACTCAGGTCCTCCTGACTCCAAAGACGGAGCTCTATCATTGCACCACCTAGCTGCCCCTTCAGCCAAAGATTCTTAAATTCTCTCTATGCTTTGTTTTCCAGGTCAGTTGTTCTTTTTACTATAAGACACTTTACATTTCTTGTTCTTAGTCCTTTGATTTTGTTTTAAAATTTCTTGTTATGTTATGGAGTCATGAGTTTCTATCCCATTCTGATTTCCAAGGAGTCTGCTGCTCGGGCAGTTTTGTCCTTCTTGTGCCAAGCTGTTAATTCCCTTTCCAATTCTTTCTTCCATAGCTCTCATTTCTTTCCCGATTTTTTCCTCTTGTGCTGTCATTTCATTTAACTCTTAAAATCCAGGGCAAGATCTGATAACTGCAAGTTCCTATTCTGGTTCTGGGTCTGAGCACATTTGACTACTACTAGAGTTGGCCACTACCAAAAGTTGGAGAGCACTGCTGGTTCAGAAAAATAGGACTATATGCCTCCTTTTAGTCTGGGATTCCTGACCTGGTAAATCCTCTGTAGGCTTCAGATTAGGTGAGAAACTGGAACTAAGACCCTGTTCCTCTCCTGGGGTGCAAGCCACAAAGCTGCTACTTGCTTTGAACTTACTCCTTGCTCAGTACACAGGATAGGACCCCATCTACTCCTTACCCTGGACTGTTACTCCTATGCACACACCTGGGAGGTCTCCTCCTCTGTCAGCCCTAGATCTATGACCTGAACCTGGGTAATGAGTGACAAAACTTCCA
Source organism: Vombatus ursinus (assembly GCF_900497805.2). NCBI lineage: Eukaryota > Metazoa > Chordata > Mammalia > Diprotodontia > Vombatidae > Vombatus > Vombatus ursinus. The sequence goes on from NW_020954556.1 coordinate 52,786,832, forward strand.
TTGGACACCTGTTATTCTTGCATTGTGGATTTAGGCTTCTGTGTGACAGAACTTGGACCCAGTCTTACTCAGGTGCACAGCTTCTCCTTGTTATGGATTCTATAAAGACTATTCTGTTTTAGTGAAAAGTCTGAAATATAAAGTCAAAAGAAAACCATTTTACTCCTTCCAACAACCACAATTATTCACACTCATATAGTATTTTTATCCCCATCTTATAAGGGAGGAAACTGAAGCTCAGGGAAGTTAGCGACTTGCCCATGGTCATATGATTACTAAATGTTCACAGCTCAGATATGAAACCATGTCTCCCCCAACTCCAAGGCCTATGTGCTTTTCACTAAATATACAATATTTTTCAAGTATAGGCAGTCCTCAACTTTCAGATTGTAGGTCCCCCAGGCAATATTTTTACATAAGCTGCTTCTATGGGAAAATATATTTTGAATTACAAGCACTGGGGAGCCAAGATGGCAGAGTAAAAGCAGTGACTTGCTTGAGCTCTCCCCCAAACCCCTCCAAATACCTGTAAAAAATGGCTCTAAACAAATTCTAGTGCAGAAGAATCCCCAAAAGACAGAATGAAACAAACTTCCAGACCAAGACAACCTGGATGGTTGATTGGAAAGGTCTATCACGCTGGGCAAGGAGAGGAGTGCAGTTCAGCGTGGGCATACACGCAAGACAGGCTTCTGTGAACCTGGAGCAGCCCTCAGAGGACTGAATCACAGGCAGCTGTGGCAGTTTCCAGACTTCTCAATCCACAAACTCGAAAGACAACTTAGAAGGTCAGTAGGAAAAGTCTATGACTGTGGTGAGAGAGAAGCTCGGTCCTAGCCATAGTCTCTGAGTGCAGCCTTGGGGCGGCAGCTGCTTCAGGAGCTTTGGGCCCACAGACTGAGGTGAATTGAACAGCAGATCAGAGGGGGATTGCAGGGATCTCTTTGCTGGTGCTGAGGCAGGATTCTCTTGCTTTGCCCTTGTTTGGATCTGGGTCACAGTTCTGGGTGGTGGTCCTGGGCTGAGGAGGTGTGCTGGCATGGTGGAACTTGTAGTGGTGGTGGAGAGGGAAACCTCCTCACAGTTCCAAGGCAGAAAAGAGTACGTGTGGTCACTCACAGACAACAGCACAGGCCAGGAAAGGAGTAAACACTTCGCCCTTGATCATACCACCTTGGAAGAACTGAAAATTTACAGGTGCCTGGAAGTATTTCTGAAAACAGCTGCACAAAACCCCCGAATTACAAGCACTGTTTTCCAGAGTGATCAGGTTCCCAGACAACCCAACAAAATTATTCACTATCTGCTTACAACATACTTTTCAAGGCCCATTTCACATTATTTCCCTTAAAGCATCAGATAAAATAGGCTACTATTTCATCAGATTCTATTAAGTATCTACTGTCCTATGCACGCATAAATGTTCCCTTATAAACTCAATTTCTCATTTCCCCCTTTCAGAATTTCTTTAAGGATCATCTCAGGTACCAACTTTTACTCAGTTTTCCTTTCCCTATGTGTTCTTTCCCTCAAGAATATTGTCTGGCTCTCTCTTTTGCCCTTGTATTACACTTATCTGTGTATGTATTCAATTTTCCCTAGTAGAATGTAAATTTCTTGAGGGCAGAAATGATTTCATTTTTGTATTTCCATGCCTGACATTTAAAAGCATAAGACCTTACACACAATAGGTACTTCATAACTATTCAATGAACTGAATCATTTAGAATAATATTTCTCTGACAAATGTGTCCAGAATTCCAACATGGAATGTCAGAAACACATCCTTTCTGCTCTCAAACTGCAAGGGGACTGGAGATTTGCCTAGTTCCAAACCAGTCCAGGATAATCTCCCCCTCTTTTGTAAGTGCTATAGAAGCCATACTCTTTATCATTCCTGAAACATTCATTATGTTGCTTTGTACTAGTTAACTTTTCACATGTGTTTTATTTCCTCAGCTATATTTTAAATTCCTTGGGGACTGTCTTAATAATAATAGCTGACATTTATATAAAACTTTTAAGGTTTACAAAATGTTTTACACACATTATCTCATTTTACAAATAAGTACAATGAGGTTGAGGAATGTCAAGTGATTTGTCCATGATCACTCATCTAGTGTCAGTGTTGGTACTTGTAGTAGTTTGACCTCATGCTTTTTTTTTTTTTTTTTTAAATCAGAGGTATGTGCAAAGCAAGCCATCAAATATTTGTGGCATGGCATGAATTATATTTACAAAAAATATATTTCTTAAGAAAGCCAACAGTTGTTAGGGAATCCTCAAAGAAAAAATAACACTGTATCTTGGAGTTTCTTCTTATACTGTCCTACTGCATCTCCATCTCATATAACCAAGATAAGACCATAAGAAATGAAGGAGTAATCAGACAATATAAAAGAAATAAGCAATAATTATGACAGAAGAGCACACTATACCTTTAGGTCCTTTCCCAGGTGTGGGTTCTACAGTAGTTTTGTTCCATATAAGAATGATTCCACCTGAGTCTCCTGTAAGAACATCTCCATTCCCCAAGAAAGCTAAGCACTGAACAAATTTGGGTTTTTCATATTTCTGCAATGAAACAATAAAAGAATTTTGAAAATTTCCTATATTGTGTAATATATCTATATACTTTTATCTAATTCAATACATTATGTTTTTATTTTCTAAATTAAATTAATAATATTCTGTTCCTTACTCCAAAAATTCCTTGTTTTCTTGTTAGTGAATTCCCACTCCAGGTCCAAAAAAAGATATGAGATTTGCCACATGTTATTATTGTATTTGCATCTGTTGGATGGAATTCTACAGCCAGAACAACTTCATTTGTAGTCTGTGGAAACAAAATGACAAAACTATAAAAGATGTATACCCTCTGGTCACTAAGTTAATAATTATATCTACTATTTAGAATCTAAAATTGTGAAAGTTCAAGAAAAAGATATTTTTCTATCTCAAAGTGTAGATTATTTTTTCTTTTGATGCGAAATGAAGAATAAAATGTTTAAGATGAAGAGTTTAAATATTACTACTTGATTATTAATTCCTCTAAGGAGATTTCTAAAGACTATGTAAAAGAATACTTAAAACAATAATATCAGACTCTTTTCCACTTATAAAAATCAGAAAAGTAAAACTCTCAATTGCAAGAATAACATGGGTTATTGCTTTTTAAAGGCACCACTATTTCCACAAGATTAAGGAGAGATTCAGGGCCTTCTTCGGTGTGAGGTTCTTGCTGACTTCTGATCTAAAGACTAATACATATATGTATTTCTATCACTTTACTAGGCTTCAAAGGGCTGGGAGTGGCAGCTATAAAGGTAGTATTGATCCATTTGTTTCTGTAAATTAGAAAAAAACTGCATGTAGCTCTCCTTGTTAAAACAAAACAAAATAAAAAAAACCCAAACCAAACCAAACAACTCAGGGCACAGCATAATGAGAAAAAGTTGAACAGTTTTATTAGAGTTGAAAGTTAGAATCTGTGACAGTCAAAACTGGAACAAAGAATCCCTCTGCCTGTTGGCATCTTGAACATGTTCTTTTTTTGAGTTTATTAACAGTAATGAATTTCAATGGGAACTGAAGTATTTAATCTATTTTTCATAAGTTCATAGGAAGAAAATGAACAAGGACAAAAATATAAATGAAATGTTATACTATAATAGAGCCAGAATAGATACTACACTAATTTTGCTGGCAATCTGATTGTGTGCTATATATCACTGCTTCAGAGAGAAATTGTTTTGACATTTGCATTATATTTATAATTAACTTCATTGTAAAGGCTATTAATAGTTCAACTGAACTCTATACATTGAACAAATGTCAGATTTTAAAAATTCTGCTCTAATATTAGTTTATTTAATTACTCAAATAGAGCGATGATCTTATAAACTCTGAAGCTCTATACAATAAGACTGCAATCCATCCACTCCTGCCGATCTTGTGTGACTCCTACCATGTCCTCTCATAGGCAGGCTACAAAAGAGTCCACCAAACTACTTAAAGCCTTCTTTTCTTTCTTCTGATATTATGAGGGCACTAGTAAAGCACTGGCTGTCCACCTATCATCCCTCATCAGCTCATCTTCTCTTCTTTGAAATCTTTTATTCTTGGTGTTCTATGAATTCTATTCACGCTTGCCTTTACAATGCTCTCTGTAATATGTATTCCTATTTCTTTGTCAAACACCACATTCTATATCTTATTGCCAAGGAGCAACAATAGTAGAATGTTATGAAAAAGATGGACCTTTACTTCCATGGGAAGCTTAGAGTCATAAAAGGAGCTTTACAATTTCCTGAAGCCTAGAATATTAAGCCAGATCTAAATGAAATTAATATGTGGGGTTAGAGATTTAGAGCTGCAAGGGACCTCAGAGGTGAAGTATCCCTCAAAAAATCTAAGGAACAAAGAAGCAAAGTGACCTGAGGAGATATAGGGAGTAAGTGGAAGAGCCAGAATTGACATCAGGTCCTCTGATTCTAAATGCAGACTTTCCCCACTGGGCCAAGTCACTGCTTCAATTTGGTAAACTTACTTACATTTTATACAAGGATTAAAAAATCAACTATATTGAGTGTGGGGTTGGGGAGGCACACATAGCTGGAGTACTTCATGGGAACAAGACTTTGGTTTTAGAGTGGATTAGAAATTCAACACCAGTCAGTGTGATGTGGTAGATAAAAGAGCTAATACAACCTTTGGTTTGGGCAGTACTCTGGAGTTTTACAGGCTTCAAGTTTGATACCTCTGCTGTAGGGCAACGGTGGTTGGACTAAGTGGCTTCTGAAGTCACTTCCAACTCATATATTTTGTGATAGGCAAATCACTTGAGTACCTAAAATACAGAGAGTAATACTGATACTACCTATCTCATTGGGTTGTTGCAAGTAAATGATTTCATAAATCTTAAAGCGTTACATAAACATGAACTATTACTCTTAGTTCAAATATAAACTTTTGTAAATAATAGAGCCAGACTTGAACCTGGGTTCTTCTGATACCTAATCCAGTGCTTTGCATACTATATTATGTTAGTTTTCAGATTTAAAATGAAACAGCAGAAGAATCGCTGAAAGTAGGAGATAAGAATACATGACCAAGTTAATTAAGTTACATTGGGGAAAAGTTTCATTCAACAAGATTTGTAGTTTTTCCCTCAGCTCTTTTGTGAAAAAATTAACGTTTTTATATTTGCTTGACAGTGGATAATTCTATTGTCCATGTCAAATGCATGAGCGATTGCTGCATGTCCAGGTGGGAGAGAGTGTGAAGTTACAGCTCCTGCCTTGATGGTAGCTCAAAAAAGTTTTTCTTGCATCTGTATCTTCAGGAAATCATAGATCTAAAGGCAGAACAATCTTGGATCTTTGATTTTGTTCTGGGCATTTTCCTGTTAAATGCTGGTGATTTTGCACCCTGAACTGGATTGAGTACAAGCCCCATTTGGTGACTTTTGAATAAATTTACTGACCTAACCAATAAGCTTCTTTTCTCCACACTTCCTCCCCTCCAAAGTTGAACCCTTCCTGGCAACTGACAGTTCCTTCACTATTACCCATTCTCAGGCAGGGCCAGGAAGGAGCCTTAATTTTATAAAAATGAGGATGGCTTCCTCTGTTTAATATTTTACATACTTCAAACTGACAAAAACGATAATGCTAGATTTCCCAAAGTTCAAATGTAAAACATCTAAAAATGAGTTAAAAGATCTATTACTGTGTTATATAAAATTTATCAAACAAGATAATTTTATTAGAAAAGTTACACAGAATACATTTCTGTATTCCTATATTATCAATGTGACTTTAGAGCTGTAAAAGGAATGTAAAAAATAAACATTACATTTTCCCTCTATTTCTTCAAAATTCCCAAAAACTTTGTATTTCCAATAAAAATGGGATCCTTTGCAAAGGCAAACAAATCACGAACTCTAAAATCCAGTTTGAATCTATTTCCCCTCAAAATGGAAATTTTGGTTTATAAGTCCCTAGGGGAAGGGACATAGTTTTTCTTTCTTTTTTTTTATGGTATTTCCCCTGTGATTATCATACTACTATGCACATCGTAAATACTCAGCAAAAGAAAAAGAGGGTGAAGTAGTCTCAAACTAATTCAATGATGACTGAAAACCTAATGTGCTGACCTGACAGAACCAATAATGAGCCCACAGATTTTCTTCCTCAAAATGATACCTAGATTCAGTTCCTCTGTTGCTTGATACAGTTAGAACACAGATCTATCAAATGCCCACCTCTTGCTCAACATTTCCTCCCTCTACCAGCACCCACAAAAGGACTAGACCCTCTGACTTCCACCAAATTTTCATCTTGATGGTTGACTACTTGTGGTACAGACTGTTAAAGTCAATTATCTTTGCTACAGGACCCATTTGGTGCCTCTTCAAATGGCAAACTGACTCAAGGTACATGTACCACTCCTTAATTTCATAGCTTCTTATTTGTTATTTGATCATGTAGGGATATTCTGTACAAGCTTCTTTCTATTACATTTGAGTTGACTGCAAGTGTCTGCTTGGCTGTCTTTATTGTGAAACAACCTAATGTATACAACGCTCTGAGGAGCACTGCGGAGGTGAACATTTCTGGCCTGATTTTCAAGGATAAGTCATCATTTGTCATCAATGTGCAGAAATGGTTAAAATGAATTCAGCCTGCTTTGCCTCTTCTGGTCCATGCTGTTGTCCTGCTGAATTTGGTAACCAAGATAAACATAGTCTAATACTGTGCTAATACTGAGTGCACACAAAATGGTCCAACTCTTCCTCATTTTTGACCTGAACTAGAGCAAAATGTCTTCAGTTACGGCCAAACAACATAGCCCAAGGGAAAGCAAAAGTTATTGAGCATCTAATGACTCAGCACCTAAAACAAGAGCTACGCAATTACAAATACTCATCTAGTATATCCTCCTACCTACCCCACCCCTGGATGTGTTAGTGAAAATAAAGTAGGCCCAAGTTTTAATTTGGAGGGGGTCTGTAAAATAAAATAATCTTTAATATAAGCTTTTAGGTTAGCGTTTAAATTAGGTTTTAATTTTAAGAGTTTAAAAATACACATTGACAAAACACATTTTAAAAAACCTGTCTCTGATGAAACCTCAAGCCAAGTCTTTCATGTGTTTTGACTAAGAATTGTGTGTGAATGCAATTTCTTCTTTTTTAAAAAATGTCAATAAAGGTAGGCACATTACCAGTATGAAGAGAAGATTGTTTAGAGTACATAGAGTCAAAGTTTATGCATCCCAGTAAAGCTTTTCTCATGATCTAATACTCAGTATATCACTTAACCTGAATGACAGCTAGAAGAGACAACTTGCAGCCAGCTTTATTTTTAAAGCCTGTTGTTTTTCCCAGGCTTTAATTTACTTTGGTGGTTAAGTATGATCAAAACTTCCATGTCTTCCAAAAGACACCCCATTCACAAAAGCAAGAACAGAAAAACACAAAATAAAATCAATTTTCAAAATTGCAGACTATCATTCTGAAACTTATAGGAACTATATATGAAGCAAAGATAGCATTTGAAGAAGACCATGAGAACAATATTCAAAAGCACTGAGAACGTCTTGGGCATTTTTCAGTTACACTGTTAATTCTGAAACCCTTTGAAAACTTGAGGGAATGAAAGGCTGTTTCTGGCTCAAATGCAGAGTGAACAATGTAAGCTCATTTAGGACCTTATCAATGTATTGACCTGAACAAAGGCTATACATTCTCCCCATCCAAAACTGGCTTATTTTGAATGGAAAAATGCACGGGAATATAGCTGTGATGTCTTATATCTGTAATCCCTGCTGCTGGGGAAGGCTGAGGCTAGTGGATCAGACCTCAAGTTCTGAGCTGAAGTGAGTTAAGCCTACTGGGCATCCACATTGTTGGCATTAATATGATGTACCTGTGGGAGAAGGAAGCCAACAGGTTGCCTAATGAGGGAAGAACCAGCTGAGGTTGGAAATGGTGCAGGTCAAAATTCCTACACCTATCAAAGTAGCCCCTGTACTTCTAGCTTAGGTGAGATAAAAAGACCAAGTCTTTAGAAGAAAAAAAAGTGATGCCCAAAAAATACATCTCTATTTTGAATGGAAAAAAGTGTAAAAAACCTTTTGCTGTGAGTATATATTTTAATATAACTGCATAGTTATTTCCATTTAAACATATCTCATTTTATGGATATGGCCTCAATTCATACTGTGTCCTAAATATATGAATCCATCCTTTCCAAGCACTGGGATACAACACTCTAACATGGAAGCTTTAATCTACTCTTTTCTGATCCAATTTTCCTTCCCTAGGCAACCTGGTAGCCTTCTGCTCCTGGTGGCTCATCATCCGAGTGTCAGACAGGATTAGCTTTAGCCATCCTGTAGCTCAGGAACCTGAACTCAAGTGATTCATCGACTTCAGTCTCTGCTAGTAGTAAGGATTACTGGTGTTTGCCACCATGCCAGGCTATACTACATCTTGTTGTGAATTTCTAGTTTGACTTTATTCTTTCTACCTTTGGTTTTTAAAAAACTAACCGAACTCTACACCCAGCTCCTGGTATCTGTGTGCTGTTCTGTGTTCCTGACTTTCATGTGAGCTAGAACTCCTTCCTCCTGGAGTTCAACTCAAACTGAAAATGTTGCACATCTAAAATCAAAATCCCTTTCAGATTGAAGATATTTACCTGAAGAGGTAAGTTCTATTTCCAGCTCTGCCACTAACTAGTCACATGATCTTGAACAAGCAACTTACCTAGTCTGTATCACTATTTTCTTATCCATAAAATAAGTTTGAACTAGATTCATGCATTAAAATTCATTTAACAAATTGTTATAAGAGTGACCACTATTGTTCGGAGGGCATTGTGTCAGGTGTTGGGTGAATTACAAAGTTTAGATAAGACATGGTCCCTATTTAGTTTGCAGTCTACTGAGGGTTAAGACAACAACACAGATAATTATAATAACCAATACATGAGAATTATATACTGAAGTGCTATGTGAGAGCCAATGGAAGATGTTTACCAACTAGAGAAATTCTTTGTAAAGAAGATAGTCTTTGTCATGTGCTTTAAATAATGTGTTAGGAATTCAAAAGGAGGAGGATTGGGAAGGACATGTCAGATAGAAATAGCAGGAGCAAAAGCATGGTGTTAGTGAAATGCAGAAAGTAGTCTAATTTGGCTGGAATGTAGTATGTAGAGGTGAATGATATGAAAAGGCTGAAATGTGAGATGGAACCAGGCTGTAAAGTATCTTAAATGAAAGAGACACCTGAAATTTATTTGGTAAGCAAGAAGGAATAACCATTGAAGACATCTGAGCAGATATGAAAAGGAGATTGCTAAGATCATGTCTAACTTTAACATTCTGAGACATGTTATAACCTCTGAAAAGAGAACAGGGCCAACAACAGTATATTTTGTATTTTCACGATTTATTTTATTTGCTTTAACACTTTAGTAGCATATTTTTGTTATATAATTGATAGCTGTTTAAGTCCTTGTGGCTAATCCTAATCTTGCATAACTGAAGTACAGATATCAAGGGAATATTATAATGAATTAGTATTGTGTAATTTAGCACAAAGAGTCATGTTCTTGGCATTTATAGGTAGGTAATATGGCTAAAATATAATGATTCCATCCAAGCAAGAAAGGAGTTTATAATGACAGGCTTAATTTTTAATAGATTCAGTTTACCTTGATTTCTGCTCTTTTTGATTTTTTCTGCCAGTCCCACACAGTCAGCATGTGGTCATTGGAGTCATCAACTACACATAAATGAACACCTGAATCCTATTTTAAAGAAAAGTCAATAAAAATCCTTTATTACAAGATGTAATAATCATTATATACATATACATATACATACATATATATATATATATATAGGTCAAACAATTGTTCCTTATGACATACAACTATATCAAGCACAACTGTGAGGAGCTTAAGACAAATAATAGGTTATAATTTCTTTTAAATTAAAAATGCATTCTGTAAAATACAATTTGATCGAACAAACATGGATTAAGTGCTTACTCTATGCATGGCACTGTGCTAGGGTTCTGGGAATACAATGATGAAAAGTGAGCATTTTTATACCACAAAGAGCTTAAGGTCAAATGTTATGGGAAGGGCACACAAGAGATAGGAAGAGATAGGAAGAGAAAGGGATGACATCTATATAAATAAGTGGGATACAAGATAGGCTGTTAGAGGCAAAGGAGAGCTAAGTAAACAAGTAAGAAAAATATTCCAGGGGAGAAGAGAGATATTTCTTACTTGGGTGCAGGGATGTACTCAATCCAGGTAGTCTAGCTGGGTTAGAATACAGGAAATATATGAAGGACAATAGCGTGAGACAACAATGGGGATGTAGGATGAGGCTAGAATATGAAGGGCTTTGAATGCCAGCATCAAGAATTTAAATTTCGATCAGAGAAATGATATGATCATAGTGATATATTAGGAAGATTACAGGTAATGAATTGGAGAGGAGATAGACAGCAGGTGGTAGTTGTGAGAACAGAGGAAAGGATAAATTGCAAAGGTCAAAATAACAAGACTTAGCAGCTGATTAGATATGGAGGGACAGACAGGGCAGATGGTGGTACTATAAACAAAAAGACAGATGTTAGCAAGAAGTGCAGGGGTTTAGCGGGAAAAGATAAGCTCAGTTTTATAAATGCCAAATTTGAGGTTTCACAATTATGTCTACTGGAAACTAGAAAAAACAAATATAGTACCTATTCATGGTGTTAAATTTCTGAAGAAAGTTATCATAGTTTTTACTGTTTAATCTTTTTTAGTTTTACATTTTTGTGAGGCTGCTTTCCTTTAGGAATCATCTAACTCTAGATTGCTCTGTTTGAAAATAATACAATTTGTAGATTTTCCAGTTCCTTTGAATTCTATTCATTCTTCCTGTACCTATCTTTATATAATTTATCTCCCTTCTTAGAATCTTTCAGAGGACTGATGGAAGATGGGAAAGAAAATCAATAACACATTAGTCAATTTTGCTATTTGCTAGCAATTTGGCTAAGGGCTCTGACAGAGGAAAATGAAATTTGTGAAATTCAATTATTACAGATAAACTAAGAGTAGGCAATTCTAATCAAAATGCATTAAATTCCATTCTCCTAATTTTATTGGAACCATTTCCATTTCCTTAATATAAATTTCATAGTTTAGGAAGTAATGCTGATAGGAGATGATCTGATCTGCTGTTCCAGGTATTTACTTAGTAATTGCTTAAGTGGTAGATACAGTATTTGGTATGGGAGCTATAAATGTAAACAATAAAAAAGGCAGAGCAGATTCTCCATATTTCCAACGAGTGCCTTCTGTAGGTTCCTTGAATGGGGAAATGGTAGAATACTTTACCGATAATATGAAGTCAAAGTGTCTCTTCTCCTAACCAGTGTATGAGTAGAGACTAGATAGAGATAAACATAATTGAACTAGAGAATCTGTAACTAGACAAGCATACATAGGGAATGTTGGAATGAAATGAGGAAAATTGAAGTACTGAGCCTTCCAAACTACTTCTGAAATTTTAATTCATGTTTTAGCAACATGGGAGCAGCAATCTGGGATCCAAGGAAAAGATGAAAGCAGGCAAAATTTATCTTTGTTCCCCCTTTCTCTTTTCTGAACCTTTCAGAAAAAACCCACGTCTTTGCCTTCTCTCCCCATCTGACAGATATCATTCTATTCTAGTTAGTCCCTCCCAGCTTCAAAATTCTCTTCCCTCTTACCTCTACTAATAAAAATTGTAATGTCCTCAATATGGCTGATCTGATTAAAGTCTGAGAGGCTACATGGGAAGTGTAATACATAGAGAGTCTAGGAGTCAGCAAGATCACTGTTCAAGCCCCACTTCTGACCCACACTGGTTGTGTGACCCTGGGCATACCACTCAACCTCTCCATGTCACAGGAAGCTTTAGATAGTTAAAAAACAAACAAACAAACAAACCATTAAGTGATAGAGAAGAAGATGATCTGCACAGGTAGAAAGAGTTAACTCCCTGGATTTCCCTACTCCAAAAATATCATAAATCCAGTTGAAGAAAAAAGATGTGTATAGAGGAGATAATTGCATTTTAAAAGAGGTATTCATTAAAATGGCAGGAATTTTTAATAAATGGAACTTGTCTGCCTAACTTAGGTAACTGGCTGTTTAGAGTTCAATGCATTTTCCTAAAGAAATAATGTTACACATGGCAGCTCAGTTTCGAGGTCAGTCTATAAAAGCAAAATGGGAAATGATCAGCATTACATCCCCTAGGCCTCCAGGCTCTCACCTAAACTGCCAATGAACACTAAAGATCCTTGTCCTTGCCGTCCATCTTTCCTGTTTACTTTGCACCTACTTTCTAAAAGTTACTGTGAAGGGACTGGTGATATGAAGATGAAAAGGAAAAAATTTCTTGCCCTCAAAGGGCCTATATTTTGCTTGGAGGGAGAGACTACAACAGGTACACAAATAAGTAGCCCATAAATTGAATTGAAATTGCTACATAAAGGTGAGTCATGAGAAGATGTTCCTGTCTTGAACCTGACCCCAGAGGGTTTATTTAAGGACTTCAAAGGGGATTTCACTTAGAAAACACCCTTAAGATAGTTTTATACTGGGATTTTGGTGCATATATAATCTGAAAACTTCTACTAGCTTAAGGAATATATAGCGTTTATTTTTCAACTTTCTTTAGACAAACTAATGTGACTTTGATTTCACATTAATCCTTTACAATGTTTTAAAAAGCCAAAATCATAAAAGTCTTACTCACTGCTTTTGAAAAATCCAGACAACCCACTCCACGTTCAAAAGTTCCAAGTCCAATAACTTGCAGCGTGGCCAGACTAACTGAGTCCCAAACTCTGACGTGGGGTTGTAGAGGCTACAAAAGGAAAGTGACAACCATAAGAAAGATGGCTAAAATAGCCAAGGAAAACCCAACAGCTACTTAGATTAATATAAAGACCACAACAATAGTCACATAAAAACAATTTAGCTGGGATGATGAATTAAACAGAAAAAAATAGGATATAAATTATTTAACCAATCAATCAACAAGCATTTATTAAGTGCCTGCTGCAGAAACATTAAGCACCATATTAGTCACTGGGGATATAAAGATAAAGATGTAAGAAGTCTCCTCCTTTAAGAAGCTTAATGCTGCCAAGGCACATGTACATAAAAAAGCATATACCCAATATATATATATATATATATACACACACACACACGTACATAAAAAAGCATATACCCAATACATGCACACACACACACACACACACACACACACACACACACACACACACGACAAAAACAAAGTAGGTCCTGAGGGGAGATCAGGAAAAAACAGGTAGAACGCAGTGCTTAAACTGGGTCATAAGGAAACAAGAGATTTTAGAAGTAGAATTGAGAAGAGGACCGAGAGACTAGAGATGGAGGAAAAGAAAGAAGGCCAATTTAGCTGGACAGTAGAATGTGGGGAAGGGAGTAATAACACTGGGAAAGTAGGCTGGAGCTAGGGATACCCTTCATTTATATTTTCTTCTAGAGTAAAAGGGGAGCCACTGGACTTTTCTGAGATGGAAAGTATGAAAAATGGTGCTCCAAAGACCTAAAAATATATACTATTATATATAGAATTTTCTCCTTATATCATGGAATTGAAGCTACTGTACTTCTTTCCCACGAAAGTCTGATTACATTTCATGATAGTGTTGAACAAATAAACCCACAGAATTCCAAGGTTGGAAGGGAATTCAGAGGCCATGTAGTCCAATCAATATAAGAATATCTGCTAATTACACCTGAAAAGTAGCTATCAAAACTTTGGCTGAAGAATTCCATTAGGAAGCCACTACCTTCTGAAGCAGCCTGCTTCTCTTAGGTGGGAATTCTAATGGTTAGGAAGTTTTCTTTCTTATAACAAGCCTAAATCTGCATCTTCTACCCAATATTCCCGGTAATACCCTTGGGACCCAGGAGACCAAGTCAATTACTTGAAGAGCACTGCCATGAACCCCCAAAGTTTTGTTTCCTCTTGGATAAAGCTCCTCTCCTCCTCTGACCAATTTTCATATGGCATAAACTAGAGGCCCTTCATCCTGGTTACCCTCCTTAGTATTCTCTTCAGCTTATTAATGTCATTACTAAATGTGGTTCTTAGAACTGAACACAGTACTCCTTATGTGGTCTTAATAGGGGAGAATAAAAAATAGGATTATAACCTCCTTATTCCTAGATGCCATTCCTCTCTTACTGCAGCTCACTGTACCAAGTGGCACACGTTAAGGGATTTCTAATGTAAGTTCTTCAATGATATCTTCGATTATGTTTTATAATAGGGGGAGCTAGGTGACACAATGAATACAGCACTGGCCCTGGAGTCAGGAGGACCTGAGTTCAAATTCAGCCTCAGACACTTATTAGCTGTATGGCCCTAGGCAAGTTACTTAACCTCAAATGCCTCCAAAAAAGAAAGTTTTCAAACTAAAATGATAATTTCTTGTTCAAGGTAAATTACAAAGACCACCCCCATGTGCCAGTTTTCCTGGGTAAGCATGCAAACTACCACTTCAATAAGGGAATAAGTTCTTAAGTCAGAACACTGAAATAAATGTTCAGGTCTTATTGTTCTCTTAAATTTAACAATCATTTGTAAAAGAATAATTATGATGAAAAATGAAATTCATCAGTCTTTAAAATAGTCTTTTTTTTATCACTGTTCTGCTGATGCTATAAAACTTTTAGTAATCATTTAAAAGAAATAAAGTAACTAGTGAACTATTTCTAAAGTTAAAAATACAACTAATTTGGGGCAGCTAGGTGGATAGAGCACTGGCTCTGGAGTCAGGAGGACCTGAGTTCAAATTTGGCCTCAGACACTTGACACTAGCTGTGTGCCCCTAGGCAAATCACTTAACCCCAACTACCTCACCAAAACAAAACAAAACAAAAATACAACTAATTACAGCTTAACTGAGAATTCCAATTAGGTCAAAGTATTTAAACTGAACCACTTACCCGTCCATCTTTATCCACTCCAGCTATCTGTCCAGTTGCAATCCTCATTTTGTCAGGATGTACAGCAAGGCTAAAACAAAACAAAACAAAACAAACAAAAATCCAACAAAAAATCACATTAATAATAATGTTAGCTAGAGGTAGCATTACAAAGAACAAAAGTCTACTTTCACATCAACATCGTCCAAACAGATATTTTCCAATTTTGATAATCATCATTCAGACAATTATCTTATTTTCAATATTAAAAATGATTAGCATAATATTAACATCTTGCACATATCAAGTGTTCAATAAATGTTTAGTTGAAAGGAAAAAAAATCTATTTCATTATCTGCTTTTTTAGCCTATTAAAACCAAAAAAAGTAAATATGTTATATCAGAATCCTCTTCTACAGTTCAAATTGTACCAATGCTGTGTATCAAATGAACACAGTAAAATTTTTTTGAAAAGTTTTTTTAAAACTTGAAACTAATGTCTGTAATACTTTAAATACCACATACAACACTGAGAAAAACTTGATAATGTAAAGCTATCATTACGACTTGTGTAATGTTGCACCAACTAATATTGTCTCACAATAACGTCTTGCCAAACTCCACCCTGACATCATGAAAGCTTGATGTGATATCTGTCCTTTAGCCACTTAATAGAGACCAACTTCACCTCCCTCTGCTAGTTCCCTTCCATACTATATATACACGTTTCCTCATCCCTCCATATGCCTAGGAACATATATCTCTCATAGTTCTTACTGCATAAACTGCCCCCTGTAAAGCAATTTCACACAATGCTGTACTTTTATGGAACCAATTAACAACATTAGGTGGGCTTTGCCAAGAGATAAAGACATAATGACTAGAATGGGAATGAATATAGGACTACAATAGATAAATTTTTAATGAATACTCAATAACTTGGAGTATTAAAGTATGATAAGATTCAGGAAAAGAGACCAACATTGCATTGGCATTTAATTTTATAAACCTGGTGAGTAAAAATGGTGACTCAAATATAGGCAACATGCCTAAAATGAGATTTCTTTAAAAAAAAATACAGTGTGTGTGTGTGTGTGTGTGTGTGTGTGTGTGTGTGTGTGTGTGTGTGTGGATATACTGGAAAAACAGGCAAAATCATATATGAAAACTCATTTGGTGGGAAATTTTTACATGTTTTAATAAAGACTTTTCATTTATTTTATCATCTTTCTCCATCTTTGGCACTTTAATTTTCATTCTTAGTATGACTGTGATTATATACTAAAATTCAGGTCTCATATAATTCAGATTTGATGAAATAATTTGGCTTGTATTTGGACCATTTTGGTAATTTTACAATACATTTATGGACACAGAAGAGGATCTCAACTGTGTGCATTTTACCATTGCTTGGGCAGCTTGTTACTTGCCATATTCCACCCCTCCTCAAAAAGAATATACTAAATTTTCAAACTACATATAGTGACATTTTAATAAAAACATGTTAACTAACAACTACCTCTAGATGATTGCTCAGAAGTCTGCCATTAGTGTCAGCAAAGCTGGTATGACAGATTACAAAAAAGGGGATAGACAAGTTAGACCCATTTATGTAGGTACTATTTTTATTTCTTTTGCTGATACTCTCTTTTCTTTGGAATTCTGTAGTTCCAGTCATCAAAACTCCTTAAGAATTTTCTACATTTCCCTTATGAGTCCTGACCTTGTTTGGAGAGAATAATCTACACTAATCTTCAAACTTCAAAAACAGAATACAAAAACCCCACTATTTAAGAAGAGGCAACAGTCAAGAAATACCAACCATTTTACACAGTCTGTGTGACTCAGGTAATGTCTCTGGGTTCTTTCCTCATAATTAAACAAAACTACTACTGAAGCTATGAAATATACTATTTCCCCAGTAGGAAGAAGGTAAACATTAGCTCGACAATCTTTTCCCCGATAGCCGTATCTTAAAAAAGAAAAAAGTCAAGGTTTTTAATAGATGTAATTGTGAAACATTACTGTTCTTCCCTTAAAAGTACTTCTAAGCCTATCTTTGATTCATTTTGATTGTGTGGTAATTTTAGAATTAACATGTTCTCTTCATGCAGTGAATGGTCCAGGAGATCTAGGCTCTATTTTCTGCTTTGTTCCTCATTGTGTGACACTGGACTAGCATTTTAACCCCTCTGGTCTGCTTGTTTCCCATCTATAAAATAAGGAGGATGGACTAAATGATTTCCAAGTTTCCTTTCAGTACTAAAAATCTGTGA
The DNA here is from genome assembly GCF_900497805.2 of Vombatus ursinus. Classification (NCBI taxonomy): domain Eukaryota; kingdom Metazoa; phylum Chordata; class Mammalia; order Diprotodontia; family Vombatidae; genus Vombatus; species Vombatus ursinus. Next base: position 52,804,152 of record NW_020954556.1, read on the forward strand.
TCTGTTTGTACATATGAATGTTAACAATTTCGGAGTTGGGAAGATCTCTGTAGAGTAACACACTAGGGGATGTGTGCTTTAAAAAATGCGGACTGTGCCATCCAACAGATGAAATTAGGTTTATTTTATCAATAGTAAGGAGATATATTCTTGTTCTTGCCAAAAGGTGCCAAGGCTCTGGGTAAGGAATACAGTTGGCTTTCCTCTGGCTTCTCCAGGGAGAATTGTTGAGTGTTAAATGCCTCCAATGTGAGCTCGGGAATGCTCAGCTTTGAGCAGTTGTAGGTACCTTCCTGCTTCTGACATGAGAAGAAAAAAAATAGGCTTTTGGGAAGATTCTTCACTCCTTGGAGCTCAGAAGCAACATATCTGGAAGGAAAGAAATCAAACATACTAGCTTTAAGTGGACTGGATAGGCAGTATATGCAATCTCAGTTTCTACCACGATACATGGGAAGCACTGAGACTGTATTTAAATCGTTGCTCAAGAGAAATTGGGTTTCATGAGCTAGGGAACATAATAACAAAAGAACTGACATTTCACATATGGTAAAGGTAACAGAAAAGTTATCAACCATTTTACAATAAAAATGAAGTAAATGACACCAGCAAGTGAAAAATGTAGTTGAGATCAATGTACTTTGGCACATATTTTTCAGAACTACAGTGTAATTAATTTTGATGGATTTAAGTGATTTCTAACAAAAATTTTCATCAGCTGATATCTAAGTAGCATTTTAAAGTTTACAAAGAAATGTACATGTATTATCTCATTTAAGTCTCACAAAAACCTAGTAAAATAGGCACTTCAGGCATTATCTTTATTTTGCAGATGAGGAAACTGAGGTTTAGAGCAGTTAAATGACTTGCTTAAGGTCACACAAAGCTAGTTAAGTGTCACAATGGGAATCTGAATCCAGTTGCTCTGACTCCAAACCCAGTGCTCTTTCCGTTCAGGAGTTCTCAAATTATCCCCAGGCTTGCAGTTGGTGAGCTAAGAATGACTTTTTACATTTTTAAAATGATGTTTTACTGTATTAAAATGAGAAAAAAACAGCCTGGGTTAGATTTGGCCCTTGGGCTGTTGCTTGTCCATTCCTGCAATACACCATCCAGCCTCTAAGAAGAATTTGCTTTTTTTTTTCTTTAAGGAAAGTAAACAAATTTGCTGCATAGTAACATAGTAGGATACGCCCACTCCAGTTTAAGCTTCTCAGGAGGCAGTTCGGTTCGGATGTCATCATAGCTGTTGACATCAGAAGGAATAAACATTGTGATTGGCCGACCTCTCATGAACATTTTGATATATTCTCCTTCTGTTGAAAAAAGAAAAGGCAAAAACAAAATCAAATATACATGCCAAACAATCAACTCAAATGGAAAACCTGAACTTCTAGTGTTGAGAGAGAACACAGAACAAAGATAGCCATTTTAAAGTTTGCCTTTTCTTCATTAAATATAAATTAATGATGCAAAGAACATAGTTAAGATTAAAAGGTAGAAACCACTGTAAAACATAAGAAAAGTATTTCTTTTATGAAAACGTAAGGCAATTGTTTAATTTAATCACAAGGATAAGGAAAGACTAAAAAGAAATTACAAAGTAAAAACAGTTCATGACTTTTAAAAAAAGGGGAAACCTCAGAACATATGGATACTATAGGGAAAAAAGCAGAACTTCAGGAACTAAAATAAAGTACAACAAGTTAAAAATCAGATACCAAAGGGATTCTTGGGAAAGAATTTAGCTCCATTGGTTTAAAGAGTGCCAACTTTCTGGGGTCAGTACCATACCCAAAGTACCTAATCCAAAAGTTCTAAAGTACAGTTGAGGACTCTTGGGGGTCTCTAAGATCCTTTCATGGGGTCTGCAAAGCCAAAACTAACATCATAATAATATTAAGATGTTATGTGCCCATTAAAATGTTCCTCTGTTTTCCAACTACATATCTGTGTGAAGCTATATTTCCTTCATATACTTCAACTAAAACAACATATTGCAACAGAGTGAATGCAGAAGAAGATAAAAAATTCAGCTGTTTTCTATTAAGCCAGGCATTAAAGAGATTTGCAAAAATATGTGAAATAATGCACTCACTAATTTTTTTTTACTTTGGTAAAGTTATTTTTCATTAAAAATGTATTACTTAGGTTAACATGCAATGTGTTTGGTATTGTTATCTGAAAATGAATTCATATTTTTAAAATGTCTTTTAATTTCTAATATAGTAAATACTAATAGACATAACCCACATAAACAAAAGCTTTTTGGGTCCTCAATAATTTTTCTGAGTGTAGAGAGGTCCTAAGACCAAAATGTTTAAGAGCTGATGACCAATTATGTTTGGCACTGGTAACAGAGAAAAAAACAATTCCTTTCCTCAAGGAGTTTACTCTATTGAGGAAAATAACATATTAACATATATACATATAAATATATACAGTATATATTGTGTATATGTATATATGAAGGGGGAAGAGGGGTAATGAGGGTAGTGTTAGCATCTAGGAGATCAAAAGGTCTCATGCAGGAGGGTGCAATTGAGCTGAATTTTGAAAGAATCTAGGGATTTTAGGACACAGAAATGAGGAAGGAGTGCATTCTAGGCATGGGGCCTATACAATGAGATGGAATGCTGTGTGTGAAGTTGGAAACAGTTTCCAATGCCACACATAAGTTTGCATTTTATCACAGGAGCAATAGGAAGTCACTGGATCTTACAGAATAAGGGAGGGACATGGTTAGACTTATGCTTTAAGAATATCACTTTGGCAGTAGTGTAGAGGATAGATTGGAGAAGGAAGAAACTTGAGTCAGCCAGTCCAATTAGGAATCTGTTGCCACATTCCAGGGCAAGAGATCTGGCCTGAACTGACGTAGTAGCTATGTAAATGGAGAGAATAAGAGAGATGTGAGAGATATTGTAGGTGCAGAACTGACAAGATTTGGTGAATGAAGAGACATGTGATGAAGGGGAGCGAGGAGTCAAGGATGGCTCCTTGTTTTCAAGGACAGTAGCATTCCGGACAGAAATAGAGAAGTTTAGAAGATGGATGGGGGACTTGGGGTAAGCAAGAGATAGTGTGGTCTATTTTGGAGATATCAAATTTAAGATGCCTATGGGATAACTAATTGGAAATGTTCAATAGGCAGTTGGTTATGTGGGACTGAATTCCAGAGGGCAAACTAGCATTAGTGTTGCTACTTAAGGGCTTTATAATTGCAGTGTTATGCTACCACATTGGCAAGGACCTGATTAACCCATTCCTAACCATTGTCACATAACAGAAAAAAAGTTAGAAGGAGATGGATACCATAAGCTCTGGAAAAAAAGGGACTGAAATAGGAACATTTGGGAAATCAACAGATAGCATCAGAGTAGTAAAAACTGGGTGAGGGTGGGGAGAAGTGGTTGAGGAAGGTTAAGTGAGGGGAATATGAAGAAATTCATTCTACTCCACAATTTTTTATGTTTTACTAAAATTGCTTAGTCACTACCAATAATCAATAATTTATACATTCATACATTGCCATTGGAAGTAAAGAATAAATATGGGGTTGGGCAGAAACATTAAGAACTCTAAATTATTTCTAACAATCAATAAGCAATAAACGTCTATAATATCTTAGGATTTGTTCTAGACACTGAGAATACAAAGACAAAAATGCATCAGTCTCTGTTCTCAAGGAGCTCATATTCTAACAGAGAAGATATGTATAAATATGTAAAAATAAGTACAAGATAGTTTTGGGGAAAAGGCACTAGCAGCTGGGGGGGAGGAGTGTGTGTGCGTGCTGAGAATCAGGAAAGACTCAATGGTGAAAACTGTGCTTGTTATAGTATGAAAAGTTCAAAGTTATTTTTATTACTGCTTCTCACAGGGTCTTTGGCTCTAGGATTAGATCTAATAACAGGCTAAGGACCTCCTACACCACCGTTTTAAACTATGTTCTGTCTTTATTATTTCTGAAGCCAAGAGTGGGTTCTGTTTCCTGCTGCTTTTTCATACAATTGGACTTTGATGTTAGTTAAATGCTTACTAGTCATATTGATTATCTCTTTTCCCTTTCATATCCCTGCCTCTTCTGCCAGAAGAAGTTTTCTAACTAAATTTTTCCTCCTTTGAGGGAACTGTTCAGATCTAGCAAAAGTCCTTAAAGACTTTAGGAGCACTTTTCTAGACTTCTTTTCAAGCTACAAATATTAAAACTTTCTCTTGTCTTTTTCTCTGGTGAAAGACTAGATGACAGGATGCCATTTTTAAAAAAAAATCATTTTTCAAACCAAGGAACAAGAAATAGCACCTACCCCTACTTAAAGAGAAACCAGTCAAGTACAACTTAGTAGTAATGGAAACACCATATACTCAAGCCTACCTCCTTTAAGATAGAGGTATTTTTGTTTAAGAATCAAAGGCTAAGAATACAACACAGACACACCAGAGTACAACATTTCTTTCAGAATTCCACCCCCTCCCCAACCCATATCTTATTTATTTCAAATCTTGCCTCAAAAAAGCCATTTCTTTGAGGAAGGTTCCCTTGGTTATTCCCATGCCCTCCACCGACACTCCTATCCATGTTTCTTTAGCATGTATATGTGTGCATATTATAAAACACATACATATATACCCAACATACATGTAGTTGGGGATTTAGGGCTTATGTTTTCTTGTTATACTTAATTAGTATGTGGCTAGGTAATGTCCTTTTTTGCTTGTTTCATATGAGTATGTATTTGGATCCCAGGTAGACTTTATCCTCTCTGACTCCAGAGGCTTTTGTCTTCACCTTAGAATTTCTCTTAAGAACTTTCATCTTGTCTGGATTGATTGATCGATCAATCTATCTATAACAACCACTACTCTGATAACGAAATAAACTGGTTGCTCTGGAAAGGGGATAAGTTGAAAGCAATAACTGAAAGGGGAAAAACAAAACCCCAGAACTAGGCCATTACAGAAAAATTTGGGGAGCTAGGTTCCAGTCCATCGGAGACTTTTTATGCTGATGGCAAGAATGCAATCCCCTCCCTTTACACTAGTGCTTATTAAAGCTTTAAAGTGATCTGTATTGTCCTAGCACTAGGGGCATGATAGGAGTTGGGAGTTGAAAAGAGAAATGAAAAATGACTTACTTATGCACTTATTTCTAGCTTCATTTCCAGACTCAGTGGCAGTAATAGACTGTGTGAAGGGCACAGGGTACACACAGATAATATTCCAAGGGAGAGAAGAGTAAAAGGAATTTATTCTCTTACCCAACTAGGAAGGAGGAATGGGAATCTTTCAGTGACTCGGGATGAATACGCAACATCTTGCCATCTACCTCAATAACCCTTTTCTGTGTCAGATGGATACAGTATAAAAATGCTGACCTGTGAAGTCATACCTTGACAACTGGGATCACTAGTAATGAGCTGAAAGAGGTCTTAGTGGCCATGTAGTCCAACCCCTATATTTTAGAGATCAGGAAACTAAATGTGAGAGAGGTGGAGTGCCTTGGTAAAGGCACCAGAAAGATGCCTAGAAGAAGGTGCCTATCCGTATATCCCCTGATCAGAAAAGGAAGAGATGGAAAGTAATGAATAACAGAAATAAAAGGGTATGTATAAGTCTCCAGGATGCAGGACATCCCTTAGGGAAATACAAAAGAAAGGGAAAGAAAAGAGAAACAGACAGGTATGACAAATTCTGTTATAATAAACTTCAAGAGACAACCTCAGTTTTTTGTTCTGACAAATACAGTTTTACAGCAGTATTAAAGAGGCAGAAAAGTGTGGTGAAAATATTTGGCACTTACAGGGCTGAATCTGGGAGTCACTGGACTGGAATTAAAAAAACCACTCTGAGGCAAGTCATTTAGCCTCCATTCAATTTGCTCATCTGTAAAATGGGAGGGTTGTCTCTTCCAGCTCCAGATAAATAATCCTACCATCCTCTGTATGAGTTGCACTAGCTAGAATCTTAAGTCCAATGGCTGGGTTTCTGTTACACAAAGGTATTTGACGTGATGAAATCTGAGCTGTAGCACGAACTGAAGTGAGATTATGGTCACTCCAGAGTCTTTCACTTTGTAAGTGATCTCAAAAGGCACTGCTGTGTAACCTGTTCTAAGAAATCAAGTTGTACCAAGCTTTGGCTTGTATACATACATACATATAAGAATGAATTTCTTAGGCTATAGGTAACTAAGGTGGCAATGAGATAAATGAGGCCTACATCTAAAATATTAACTAAAGAGATGAATAACATTATATTTTAATTAAAAAAACTCTGAAGAGTCCCAGTAGGTGAATGTTTTTTAAGGCAATGTTTGATAAATTCCAGCATGACACATAACGTGGATAGTCCACTTGAATCTGTTATAATGGAATGTGACCTATTCTAATTCTTCTGTCAGCTCCATAACCCCTTATTTCTTTGCAGATACTCACATCATGGATTTAGAGCCAAAAGAGAATTCAAAAGTCATTACTAGACCAAACTGCTCATTTTAGAGATTAGGACAGGGGCTACGAGAGGTTAAGTGGCTTGCCCATGGTGTTCAGTGGGAAAGCTTGGCACAATTTCCATTGTCATTCAATCACCACAGCCCGAGTTAATGATAAAACTTTTTTTAGGTTGCTGTTCCTTTGGGTTTTGTCTACAGGTTATCTGTAACTCTCCTTTCTACTGAATTACTCCACGCTGTTTGAAAAAGCTTCAACAATATAAACAGTCATTAATCTAAGATCATCATTTAGTATGAGGAGAAGTGCCTTCAATCACTCTCCTGCCCCTGCTTGGATGTTAAGTGAAAATTATTTTCTGTGTAAACTATTTTAAGATAAATACATAAGAATTATCTTAGATTAAATGAATTTTGTCCACAGCGTTTATATTTCTAAATTCACAAGGCATACTACCCCCCGCCCCCAATGTAATTTAACAGAGGGAGGAAAGTTGTCAGCACAATTCAAAACTATTTTAAATACATATGTAAAAACTACTGAGTTGGAAGGGTTAACTATTTTCTTAAGCTGAAAAAAAAATCAAAAGACAGAAATGGGAGATATGATCTTTAACACATTTTTTTTTTTAGCATATTACAGACTAGTTATACAAACAGCACGGAAAAAAAGAGAAACATTATGCACAGAAATAAGATACAGCGTGCATACGTACATGCTTCCAAGTTGGACCTACATGCTTCAATTAAATTTGCAAAGTAACTCAGGCAGAAATAGTTACTGAAGTACAAAACTTGCTTAAGCTGCCAAAAAGAATGAACATTATACATTCCAGAATTTATAGACAGTCTACTATCTTTTGGTGAGAACAAGCCAGAAATAACCAATAACCACAGGATACGCAATTTGTTAATCCAAAAAAAAAAAGGAAGAAGTATTTTGCTTTATATCATCAGTTCTTGCTTCTCAAGAGATCAGCAGTTATCTATCATAAAGCTGGCAAGACAGGAAAATGAGATCCTGATAGACAGGGAGTCTATTAATCTTTTAAATGGCTTTTCTAGGCATTTTTTAAAAGAAAAAATGCAAGCTGAAATCTTCTGGACCTTGTGGTTCTTCTCCAATGCCCTAAGAAAAAATTTCAAATTCCGTATCATTCTCAAAGTGAATTCAAATGATGCCATTAAGATACTATTTCTACTACCAAGGAAGAAGAGGTCAGGTAATGTACATGAAAAGCCAAATAAAAGATTCAGAAAATAATTAATTTAGAAAGCAACCAGAAGAACAGCTTATTCTTACCTTGGCTGTTTTTTTCACGAGTTGACATTTTTGCTGGTTATGAAACACAAATAACATATCTTTAAGCTATTAAAAAAAAAACAAAACAAAAAACCTTCTCTTTTATGACAATTACAAGTTATAACCAAATATTTAAATAAATATTTTACATTTTTTGAGAAGGTGTTGGCTGTTATTCAGATTCTGAAAGTTTTTAATAAAGTACTGAACATGATTTCAACATTTTTCTTCAAACTGTTAATAAATCCAAACAAATTTATTCTTAAAAACCCTCCATAAATTAATCTATCTACATTTCAGAAAGGGTGTTTTTATTTACCTTGATTGATGACAACATCTTTATGCCTGAAAAAGGAATATAAAAATACATAATTAATTTACTAAAATATTAAAATTTTGTATTTTTTTCATAAACATCATGGAGTACAAGTATTACAAGAGGTTAAGAAATAAAACTAAGCAATTCGTAGGATAGAATGCAAATATTATTTAAATCTGAACACAGGAAGTTTAAATGAAAACTGACCTAGAAAACTGTATAATTACAGAATTTTAAGTGAATGAAAGACTTTAACATTGGGTTGATTTAATTTACACTAAAATATAATTATATAAGGTTTCCTATTTGCTACAACAAAATGTGTAAGCAGTATATATTTGCTACAACAAAATGTATAAGTACATAAGCATAATGTATAATTTTCTCAATGAAATAACATCAGAAATTATAACAGATGAATACTTAGGCAATAATGCAAGAGAAGCATTTAACAGCAAGAGCAAGCTTCTAATTTGCCTGGAGATATGCACATCTCTAAATTTGTTAGATTTCCTATAGGTACAATAAGATATGATAAACATATAGAATATGAAAAATATAAGTTATAGGCATTAAATCTGTAAATGAAAAAGTAAGATATTGGTAGATCAAAGGCAATGCCAAGTATAGATATATCCCTAATTTTCTCGACAAACAAGTAGATTCCTATAAAGACTGAATTTTAGTTTTCCATTTCTGTTGCTACATACAAAGAATCACAGAATTTGAGGGTCTCAGAAGAGAGTGGCCATCTAGTACAACCCATACACAAAAGAAGATTACAGGATTATATATGTAGAGCCTAAGAGACCTTCTTGTCTAACCCCTTAACTTGACAGGGGCTCAGAAAGATCAAGCAACTTGCTCAAAGTCACGTGGATTTAAGAGTCACCAGTGGTAGCTGAAACCAGGTCCTTTGCATGTCTGCTGCTTTTCTCACTGAATCAACCTGCTATAATGTAACAAACAAGTAATGATTCAGACTACTTAAAGACATCCAAAGCGAGGGAAAGTCATTACTTCCCTAAAGCACCCCACTCCATTTTGGGACAGCTATTTGGACATTTTTCATGACATCAAGCCTAAATTTGCTTCTTTGCCATTTCTACTCACTGTTTCTGCTTCTGCCCTTTGGGATCAAATGATACAAGTTCCCCCTAAAATGTCATAACTAAATATGTTACGACAAAAAATATAGTGGAAATAGTAACTTCTATTCTATCAACACAACCTAAATTTGTAATTATGTTTATCTCTCCTATGTCACACTGTTGATTCATGTCAAGCATTCAGCCCACTAAAAACTTTTCCACATGAAAAATGTTCTCCCTAACATATTTCCATCCTGTGGTTGGGGCTAAAGAAGTCAGCTTCTTAAAGACAGGACTTTACATTTATTCCTATTAGATTTCATCCTATTGGGTTTGTACCGTCACTCCAGACTTGGCTGTCATTTATATATTAATCAATACATTTTAGGTCTCATAATCCAACCAGTTCCAAATCTAACTACTATCATTTAGTTTATTTCTCCATCTTGCTAATAAGGAAAATGTAAGGAAATCTTTTCAAATGTTTTATTTTACTCCAGGTTTGGATAGAACAGCTAGGTGGTGCAGTGTATAGCGTGCTGGGCCTGGAGTCAGGAAGATTCATCTCCCAAATTCAAATCTGGCCTCAGACACTTACTAGCTGTGTGACCCTGGGCAAGTCATTTAACCCTGTTTGCTTCAGTTTCCTCATCTGTCAAATTAGCTGAAGAAGGAAATGGCAAAGCACTCTTTGGCAAGAAAACCCCAAATGGGGTCATGAAGAGTTGGATACGACTGAAAAACAATAATAGGTTTGGGGAGGAAAAGAGTAGTAGCCACAGTAACATAAATTCACAGATTTAGAGCTGTTTAACTGTATGAAACTACAGAGTCATATTCTGTAATTATTTGAATGTACCAGTCAGGTCTATTGCCTCTGACTCCTCCACCTCAGTCTCATAGGATGAAGTAGCCTTACTCCTTATGAAAGCTCTTTCACTTATTTTCACTCTCTCCCTCTCTACTGGCTCATTTCTTACTGCCTACAAATATGCTCTGGTCTCCCCTATTCTAAAAAAACTCTCACTGGATCCTTTCATCCCCGCTAACTATACTCCTCTATCTCTTCTGCCCTTTGTAGCTAAACCTCTCAAAAAGGTGTCTCCATTTCCTCTCCTCTCACTCTCTTAACTCCTTATAATCTGGTTTCTGACCTTATTATTCCACCAAAACTACTCCTTCCAAAGTTACTAACGGTCCCTTAGTTGCCAAATCGAATGGTCTTTTCTCAATCCTCATTATTCTTGATTTCTCTGCAGCCTTTCACATTGTTAATCACCTTTTTCTCCTAGATAATCTCTTTAAGTTTTCAGGACACCATTCTCTCCTGTTCTCCTCCTAATCTACACTCATGTCCTCATTAAGTGTCCCAAAGGTTTTCTGTTTTGGGCCTTCTTTTCTCTTTCTATACTACTTTACTTGGTGATCCCATCAGCTCCCATGGATTTAATTACTATCTCTACCCTTATGATTCTCAAAACTACCTATCCTGCCCCTATCTTTCTGCTGACCTCCAATCTCACATCTCCAACTGCCTCTAAAACATCTTAAACTTAACATGTCTAAAACTGTAATCATACTCTTCTCCCTCAAAGCCTCCAACACTTCTAACTTCTTTATTACAGCTGAGGAAAGCCCCGAGGGCATAACCTAGGAGTCATTCTTTATTCCTTATTATCTTTCACTCCCCCTATCCAATCTGTTGTCAAGACCTGTTGATTTCACCTTTGCAACATCTCTTGAATATACCCCCTTTTCTCCTCTGACATGACCACCACTCTGAATTATTGCAGTAGCCTGCTAGTGGGTCTGTTTCAAGCATCTACCCACTTCCATTTGGCCACTAAAGTGATTTTCTGAAAGCACAGGTCTGACCATATCACCCCCCCCACCCCCTGGCCCCTTTCAATAAACTCTAGAGCTTCCCTATTTCCTCCAGGATCAAATACAAAAGGCTCTGTTTGGCATTCAAAGCTCTTTATAACCTAGCCCCTTCCTACCTTTTCAGTCTTCTTATACCTAACTCCTTGAAATGGATTCTTCCATCCAGTGTCACTGACCTCCTGGCTTTTCCTTGTACAAGATACTCTATCTTTGGGCTCCAGGCAGTCTCTCTGGCTGGCCCCCATGCCTAGAATGCTCTTACTCCTCAATTCAACCTGCTGACTTCCCTGGTTTCCTTTAAAAAACAACTAAACTCCTATCTTCTACAGGAAACCTTTCCCCATCCCCTCTTAATTCTAGTACCTCTTTTGATTACTTCCTACTTATCCTGTGTATAACTTGTTTATACATATTTGTTTACATGCCGTCACCCCTATTAGATTGTGGGTTAAGGACAGAGACTGTCCTTTGCCTCTTTTTTATATCCCCAGTGCCATATTCTTAGGGCTGAATCCATTAATCTGATCCATTAACTGGATCAGAATTGATCCAGTAGTGATCCATTAACCAACATTCCTTGGGTATGGTTTTTCACCTGCATCTAAATTAGCTAATGCCACACACACACACACACACACACACTTAGCCCACATCTCTACTTTCTTCAAAGCTGGAAAGGAGAGAAAGCTCTACTATGTTGTCCACGTGTTGTCTGTGTAATACTGAATGTGAAGTGGCAGCTCAGCATATTTCAGTCTTCCATGAATCCATGACCTCCCTGGTAAGAGACATTCTCTTCCACCCACCCATGGCTTCTCATGCTGTGTGATTCCTCTCCAAGCTTTTCCATCAACCCTTCACAGAACACCTGGGCAGGGCCACTGGAGGCCTGATGATTCTTGGTTACTAGGGCCACCCTGAATAACTCTGTTTTACAAGATGGCTTTTTTGAATTAGACTTGTGGTTTTCTTAACGTAGGCAACTTCAACCTCCCTGCCCCCATCCAGCATGGTCTGCCATTTATTACTTTGAAGGACTGGCTGCCTGGGGAAAGTGAGAAGCTAAGTGACTTGCCCAGGTCTTCCTGACACTGAAACCAGCTCTCTTTACCCTATCTGCCAGTTCACTCAAAATAAGCTCATCACACTTGAATGTAATGTAAGGCTTTGACCTATATGTAAAGGATAGATGCTTGAAGTATTAAACAGTGTACTTTGTATCTCAAGATGCCTATCCAACCCCCAGCACCTTGGTTTGTGCCAAGGTGCTGTTAAGCAGGAGACCTTGTGAGGATTTGGCTCCAACTACAAACTGTGTGACCTGAGGCAAGTCATTTCATTTCTCTGAGCACCACTTGCCTCATGAGGCAAATTAAATGGAAAAATCTCTCCTATCCCTCTAGCTTTATGACATAAAACCCAACATGTTAAAAAACGATTAGCTTTCAGAGGGTTCATTTAGAAAGATTTTCATTTAAAACAAAAAATTTTATGGAGGACAATGCAATACTTACTTGTCTACATTTTTAATGATTTTTGATATTAATTTTGGTGTTGTGGCTGGCTGCAATAGCTTGTGATGACTATCATCCGAATTCTCCCACGTAGTAAGTGATTTTTCAGCTGTAGGTAATCGTTTTATGCTTTAAAAAATTAAAAATTGTTTTCAGTTAAATTGTTGAGGAACAATGATACAAAAGCCTAAAGAGCAGAGCACAAAAGCAGGGATAAAATTTCCTGAAAGCTGATCCAGAAAACAGAAATAAGGATTAGTTGTAAAGTTATGACTGGATGAGTATAGGTAAACAAGGCAAGTGCAAAAATGATTACATTCTACTATGATTTTGAAGATTTCCTAAGGATACCATTAATATTCTGTTGAAGAATCATACATTTGAATAAGCAGAGGAATGGGGACTTGAGCTGTGATTTCATGGGTAAAGGCAATTCCCAGGTGAGGAAACCACTTCGACCAGTGCAGGTTGGTAACTACTCTGCAACTTGCACTCTCAGAGAATTGCTCTGAGCACTGAGAGTTTAAGTGACTTGCCCAGGATCACAGAGGTAATATGCGTTGGAAAAAAGACTAGAACGCAGTTCTTCCTGGTTCAAGGTCAACCTTCTACTCATTATGCCATGAGTAGCTCCAATACGCATGATATGTTTCTTTAAATTACCCCCTGCCCAGGAGAATTTTAACATAGAGGGTAATAAATTTTGCAGAAGTAGCCCTAAATATATATATGTGCATATATATATACACATATACACACAAATATGTATATGTATATTTCATATAATTTGTAGATATATTAAAACTGCTTTTTAGTAATCATTGGATTGTTAGGTAGTCACTTCCTATTAAAACAGCTTTATTTCAACTCATAAACAAGAGCTGCAGGTGAAGTTTCCAAAATGCAAACCATTACACCAAGCCGCACAGCACATTTATCATCTAGGTTATGTTACAGGAAATTATATTCATTGTCTGAATTTAACAAAAAAAGTTATAACAACTTGTTTTGTATATAGGATGTTATAACTGAAAAACTTTTTTTTTTCAAAGTGGCCTGGAAGTGACATTTAGTAAATAATCTCAGTTACAAATTTGTAACTGCATTGCTAACAGCCTGCAACTCATCCAGTCTTAAACACTTCTTGAAAGAGCACATTCAAACAACAATGAGAGACAAGCAAGTATGTTTCCACGAGACCTTTAGAAGCTGAAAAAGAGTCTGGGGACAAAGAGTGTTAAATCAAATCAGAAAACTGCTGAGGTTCTAAAAAGCGACTTCTTCCCTTGTACATCACAATGTCTACCCATCACCTTTGTGGATAATATTCCAGAAAGCTCTTTCTATGAGATTAGGGGCAGGACAATGACACACTGCCAGATCGGCCTAAGAATCTGTGTGACACAAAGGCAGAGCATTTGGTAAGGGGTAAGCATGCATCAGTGAAGTGAAAGAAAGGTGTTGTGTTCTTCCAAGTTTTCTATTAAAATAGTGGTTTTAGGCAAGACACATTTTAGTAATCAAATAAAAAAGATATTTTGGAAATTTCTGTGGTGTTACCTTATTAAAACCCTAGCCAGTTTTAAGAATTACTTTACATATCTCTAAGTTTCCTCAAGCAGATGTATATTTATGCTGAATAAAAGTTAAAAATATTTCTCCTTCAAAAAAATACAAAATTTGAAAATATTTGTCTTTTTAATAATAAAGTTGAGCCAAGTGCCCACCTGCCTACAACATGGTTAGGAGTCAGTCAATATGCACTTGGCATGCAGATTTAATTCCTGATTTTTTCCCTACCTCACATAAGTGTTAATTTTATAGATGTATATATAAAGAAGTCCTCAAGCAAATCTTCAGAAAAGAATTAGAGAGAACAAGTGAAATGGATCAACTTCGGCAACCAAGCAAGAACTTAGAGAGCATCCCCCAAACAGAACGCTAAGGTGCAAAGGGGAATTTGTTAAAAAAGCACCTGAAAGTTGTAATGATACCAAATTACGGGAAGGGTTATACACAGTAATTTTCTATCTATGACATTAAAATGTCATAAATATTGGCATACTGTACAATTTAAATGCAAGAAGATTCTGGCTTTGATTTTAGAGAATATTATATTGTCTTTATCAAATTAAATACTAAGAAACTGTAAAATTTTAGACTACATAAAAAAAGAAAGGTATAGTATAAATCTTTATATCCTAATACTGTTGCTATAATAAAAGTTACAGCAAAAGAAAGGGAAAAGCCAAGTTCTTCTTTGAAATCTGTAGGTTGCCAACCTTTCCCCATGACACTGAATTTAGGTATCATTACAACTATTCCCTATCTCTGTACTGGGGTCAGTGAAAACCTTTTGGTGGGAGGAGAGCTCTTGCTTTCTTGAGTTTGTCTGTGTGTTTGGAGAGGCTGTGAAGAGGGCTGGGGAGAAGGTGATGATCGAATGTGTGGACTTTGATCGTTAGAATGAGAATCCTCTTTTTTTTCTTTCTGTCCTTGTGGTTTTTCTTTCTTTTTTTCTGTACTGCTGTAAAATAAAGTATAATATGCAACAAGTATTTAAGTAAGCAGGGAACTTAACTAATAATTGAAAGAAAATATATGAATATTACATAAGACAAAATCCTCAAGCATGCACATAAATAATGATTGCCTTACTTTTATCCAATAATGTTTTTCTAAAGGCTAAGTTAGCCACTTATTCCCACAACAGTCTCAAACAGTTACAGTTATTATCACTCAAGAGTCTTAACTAACAATCCTTAGAAAGGAAAGGCTATCTGGGCACAGATACCTGGTATATTACTAAGTGTGCATCTTCCTGACCCTTGTCACACATGCACAAAGGAAGGATGGGGCAAACTGAGTGTTTATACAAAGTGACTGAACAAAGGGGCTGCAGGTCTACCTTCTTCTGGGGCACCTGAGGCTACCTATCCTAACTTTCTCAAAGAGATGCTGGGGAAATTAAGCTATCAGATGTGAAAATCTAGTAAAAATGTTCACAGATATATGACAAATATCAACTATTTTCATTACGGTACTTATAGTTATGTAGGTAAAGATAATGTAATGAGATTAGTGATATGCCTGCTCATACTGTGGATTCACTATGTCCCTCTCAAAACAAAAAAGGAGGAGGCAGGACTCTTACTTGTCTTGGAATGGAAGTATATATTGGGATTTCCCAATGGTTCTGCTCTGATGCTACTGCAGGTGCCTGAGGAAGAGGATATGTTGCAACTGCTCTGAGGCACCAATAGCCAGCTAAATCAATCAACTAGCATTTATTAAGGTTCTACTATGTGCTAAGCACTGTGCTAAGAGTTAGAGATAGAAAGAAAGGCAAAAAGCAGTCTGTCAAAGAACTCAAAAATCTAATGGGAGAAAAATGTGCAACTATGTAAAAGTAAAATAGGTAGAGGATAAATTTGGGGTAGTTTCAGAGGGAAGGTGCTAGAATTCAGGAGGATTAGGAAAGGCTCCTTGAAGAAGTGAACTTTAGCTGAGACTTAAAGGAAGCCAGTGAAGTCTGGGGATGAGGAGGAAAAGCATTCCAGGAAGACAGCAAATGTCTGTGAAAATGCCTGGAGTCAGGAGATGGAGTGTCTTGTGTAAGGAACAAGAAGTCCAGTGTTCCTGTTTCTCAGAATACGAGGAGAATAAGATTAAAAAGAATGAAAAGGTTGGAAGGGCCTTTAAAAATGAAACAGAGGAGTTCACACATGACCCTGGAGGTAACAGAGAGGCAGTGGTATTTACTGATTAGTGGTGTGATATGGTCAGACCTGCACTACATCATACCTGCATTATTGCAACTATCTGGGGTGGGTCTGCCTGCCTCCCCACTGTAGTCCATCCTCCTCCATTCAGCCATCAAAGTGCTGGTCTGATTAAGTCACTCCCGTACTAAAAAAACTCCAGTGGCTTGTATCACTTCCAGGATCAGATGCAAAATTGCACTGGTAATAAGTTCTTAGCATAGGAAAAGTTTTATTTACCAGAATGCCTAAATAAAGCCTATTGCAGTTAAATGAATTTTCCAGTTAATGGACTGTTAATAAAAAAAGGAAATTTTGTTTCAAAATTTGTTATTAAAAATATAAAATGTATTGGTTCACCTTTTTAAGATTTAAAATGCTCAAGGCAAAAACATAACTGAATCTCTCTTGGACAACAATGCATCTTGTAGAACCTTGGTCTCATTATGAATAGCAATGATCACTATAATTTAAAGTAAATGGTAAAAGATTGGTTTCAGTTTGGACTGACTTAACATAACCTAGAAATGTGTTTTTTTAAGTGAATCAGAATATTTTCTGATATGAAAGCTTGTCTTATTATTTATCTTTTTTACTTAGAAGTGGTACTCAATAAATTTGATTTGTTAGAGGTTCTAATTAAGTTGGATCAGGTTAATTAAACTTTTACTCTATTAAAATTCAGTAATTCTTGGAAACACAAAAATAGTAAATTCTTCAACTGCAGGGGCTTGGCAGACTAAACACGAAACATTAAATTCTACTTTACTATATAGCCCTATGCTTTTGCTTTATCAGTTTTCCTGAAAATTAAAATAAATAAAGTTTTTCAGACACAATAATTTCCTAATGTTATACTTAATCTACCTTCTCTGGTATGATCTGTTTGGCAAAGGAACTGAAACTATATTGAAAATAAGACATGGACATTAAGGTAATCTATTTTGTCTCCAAAGTAATACAGTTCACCAATATTAGAAAGCTAATACATTTTCTATTTCTTCAGCTTCTTCTTCAATAATTGTTCTGCAGCAAGCAGATGTAAGGGCATATATTGATTTGATAATGTCATGATATCATTGGCTAGAAACTACACAGATGGGAAAAATCCTGTAAACAACATTACCAGAATAATAAATGAAGGCAATTATAAAAATTAAATAAACATAATCAGCAGAATGTTAAAGATTAAAAACTATGGAAACAGTTACATTTTCAGAATATTTTAAAAGTATAATTTTCTTCCCAAACACGACATTTATTTTGCAATCCCAGCCAAAGATCCAGTAATTTTAATATTTCTTTCCTACCTCATGAAGATGTCCAAGATTTTATTTCTATGGAAAATATAATAATGTAATTATATTATAGTTGATGTACTAGAAAAAAAACACTGAAATTATACATTAATGACAGATGACTGGTCAAATTTTCTTAAGAAAAAGAAGATAAGGTATTAGGTTGCTTGGTTCTTTTGGTTAGAACCAAATGCTTTCCTATTCTTCATTAATTCAGCCTAGTTACAAAATGAGTACACATTTAGAAATCAAGTGTTTAAAAGAATGTTTCATTTGGAATCCACTATTAATTTTCAGAAATAGCCTGTGATTTAAAGCGGACATCTGTACAGTTTGTGACACTGGTAGCTCATTTTTGACAGATACCTTTTAGCAGCAGATGAAAAGGTTTCTTTTCTTGATATTGATATCGGGCTGGCATGATTTATTTTTCTGCTTCTACCACTGCCATTGCTTACACAGGAAATAGAAATGGGTGGCTGACCTAAAAAAGATTTAAGGAAAGCATCATATCAAACTTTTCAAATATTTGTTATCAGAAAAGGGTTATTAAACCTGGAAAGACTTGTATGGTCTGATGCTAAGTGAAGTGAGCAGAACCAGGAGAACATTGTACGCAGTAACAGCCACGTTATGCGATGACTAATATTGATAGACTTAATCCTTCTCAGCAAAACAAGGATCTAAGACATCTCCAAAGGCCTCATGATGGAAAATGCTACCCCCAAAGAAGAAGAACTATGGAGTTTGAATACAGATCGGAGGATACTATTTGCTATTTTTTTTCTTCTGTTGTGTTTTGTTTCCTCTTTCTGGTGGTTCCTCTTATTGGTTTTAATTCTTACTTACAACATCACTAATGTAAAAATATGTTTAATAGGAATGTATATGTATAGCCTATATCAGATTGCGTACTGTCTTGGTGGGGGGGGGGAGAAAAATTTAAAACTCAAAAGCTTATAGTAGTGATTGTTGATAATTCAAAATAAATTAATTTAAAAAAAGGGTTATTAAAAATAAAAGTCTACTGATATACACTTAGATTTCCCTCTGATGTTTAGCATATGTTGAATTATTATTAAAATTTCACTAAGTGAAAGAACTGGGGTTGTTTAATTTCGAGAAGAATGGGGGGGGGAGTACTGAAGTATTTGAAAGGCTGTCATATGTAGGAGGAATTGGATTTCCACCACCATTTTTTTGTTTGTTTGTTTTCAGAGGCAAAGTTAGGCTTGCTATGAGGGAAATTAAGCTTGTCAAAGGGATGCCTTTGGAGCCAATGAGTTCTTTCTTCATTGGAGATCTTTAAGCAGAAGATGCATGACCATTTGTCATGTATGTTGTGCTGGAAATTCTTCAGATATGGGTTGGACTAGATGGCCACTGAGGTCCTTTCTAATTCTGAAATTGTGTTTTTTTGGTTCCAATCAAAATGGCTATTTAGAGATTACTTTAAACAAAACAAAAAACAACCAGAATACCACATGACATTTGTATTTTAAGGAAATCTCTACCTAGTTTTCTTTTTTACTTCAGTTTAAACTAATGCCCCAGTAGAAAAAAATCATCTACAAAAGACTTCAGTAACTTATGAATCAAATAAGATAGATACTATAGAAAAAGAATTAAAGTATTAGAGAAAACATTATAAAATTAAATTAGTTTTGGGGTTAGGTTTGTTCACTTCCAACCCATCAGCAAGACTCTTTGATTTCTTATGCCCCTCACTGTCTTTCAGAACTGCCCTTTCTCCTACCTCAGTCCAGAACCCAAGCACTTCATGCTCAGATTCCTCCAAGTCTCCTTGCCATGTTCTTACCCATATACAACTGCTAAATAAATCTTCCTTAAACAAGAAGTAAAGAATTTCAGAGCTAGAGGAGACTCTCACAGGCCATCTAATCCAAATGCTTAAGAATGAATTCTTATTACAATACACCTGACAGGTGGTGATCTAAATTGTGCTTAGAAGATTTTCGATGAAGGGTAACCTACCACTTCCTGAGCCAGCCCATTTCACTATTCGGTAGTTCTAATACTTGGAAAGTTTTCCCTCACATAAAGCAATTTTCACTTGATTTTGGTTGTTCTCTTGTGAATGTTCTCTAATCTATCAATGCCCTTACTAAACTGTGGTGCTCAGATGAAACTTAATAATCCAGATATGGTCAGACCAAGGTAGAGTACAGAGGGACTTCCTTGGCCCTAGAAACTACAGTTTAAGATTGCATTAGTTTCTTTGGCTGTCAAATCACACTGCTGACTTATATGGAACAAATGATCCAACTAAAGTTCCCAGATTTACTTCAAATAGGTGTCTCACTTGTTTATGTAGTCGATTTTTAAAAACCTAAATGTAAGACTTTAAATTCCTATAAAATTTCATCATACAGATCCAGCTGAATGTTCTAGTTTGTTAGGACCTTTTTGATCTTTGTGTTAGCATACCTAGCATGAGTCTTATAGCCTTATGCTACTTTTATGTATCCTGTTATCTGACCTTGCTTATTTACATTTTCTGTATCTACTTTTTGAAAATCTAAGTTCTTCACAAATCAACGTTCTTTTCAGACAAAGTCTGTTTTTCTTCCTCATCAGAATTATTTTTCTTTGTCTGAAATTTTATACTCGACAACTTGACATCCTTCCTGGGCTCACTTCTTGTAACAGGACTAATATTCACCAAAATTTCCCTAATGTAGCTTCTTTCCCCCTACTCACAACATGGGCAGGCCTGGGCTCCACTTCCATAATCTAGGGGTGTTTTCCCTAAAAAGATTCAAAGCTCTCCCTGGAGTAGGTCCCCAATTTTTGTATATGTGACTTCCTGGTCATCCAAGGACATAAAAAACTAAAGCATAGGCAGTCAGAGCCCCTTAGTCTTGGTGGATTTTTGAAGGTGCCTTGAGTAAACATACCCTCCTCTGATGACCAGATGCTTTTCCATATGGAGAAAAGGAGGACTGCAACTAAAAAAGCTAATGCCACTGTACTGTCATTTCATTTCTGTATTAGGGCAAATTAAACTTCCTTCTGTTAACTGTTCGGTGACTTGTGTCTCCTATTATTCCAACACGAAACCTGAACCAAGAGTACTGGGATTACAGTTGTTTCAACATTTCCCCTAGGGAATTTTAGTCCCTGATATCCTACTTTAAACTCCCTCTTGAAACCTCCCTTCCCCAAATCTAAAATAGGTTAAGCTACCATCAGCTTTCCTGTCCTCTATCATAAAACAAAAGATGGAATTTTCATCTCTCTCCCTCAATTTTTCACCTGAGTCTTCTAGTCTTTGGCAATTGCTTTCTAGGCTCCCTTTGGCAATATAATTTGTATCTAGGTGCATCGACATAACTGGGCAGTAGTCATCAGGTTTGCCAAATATTGGGAGGTTCTCGAACTGTTATATGCATACATATACATATTACCCTCCCTCCCATTCCTGGAACACATATTTATCTACCTATTTTTCTACTTATCTAATAGGATGAAAACCACTCAAGGAATACATCTATACTTTAGATTATCAGGGACAATGCATGTGTATACACGTAAACACACACACACACACACACACACACACACACACACACACACACGGAAGACAATAGATCTCTGCATTGTCAGGCTAACAACCAGCTGCCTCAGTACCTCTCAAGAAGCAGTCACCAAACACTAATACTCTTCCCTTCTTCAGCTGATTTATACTATGTGATGTTTCACTAGAGAACATCTATGGATCTACTTTATCATTCCTTGGAGGAAAAGTAGCTGCTTCCTCCAGGCAGAGTCTCAGATTTTTGGTTTTTTAAGATCTGAAATGTAGAGTGGTCCTTCTTCCTTTCCTCCTGTGTTCTATTATTCTACTCCTATTCCTTTCATTCTCTGCATTGAAATCTTTTTTCTTATTTCTTCTCCTTTTTATGGGGATGGGAATTTAGTAACATATAATCGTCCCTGATAATTTGAAGTAGAGAAGCATTCCTTGAGTGGTTTTTCATCCTATTAGATACTGTACTCAAGAATATTTCTAGGCTCTCTATTTTCTATTGTATCATGTTTAAACCTGTCATCATGGCATTAGAGGTTCGAGAGTTCACTAGCTTACTACACTTACCTTATACTTCAGGCCCTCTGATCTATTTTTCTCTCTTGTATCAGTAAATTCTTCCCTTTCTATTTATACCACGTCTTTTGCCTGAAATGATCGTCACTATATCTAATGTCTCTCAGCTTTTAAAGACTAGAAACAATAGCTACACATTACAGAAGTATGTACTCCATTCACTCTAAGCTTCTGTTTCTCTTCATGTCAAAACCTTTTGACATCATCTCCTACTCTTTCCTCCTTTCCCTGCACTCTTTGATAATGAAGTAGCCTTTCTTCCTGTTACGGCCAGTTCCTCTGTGTTCCCTTGATCCCATACCCTCTAATCTTCTCCAACAGATTGCTTCCTCAATCAACACCCTCCCATCCCTAATCTTTACCCAATCAACTAGCCCCTTCCCTGATGCCTTCAAACATGCCCAAATCTCCCCCACCCTTAAAAACAAAACAAAAAAAAAAACTTTCACTAAATGGTAGTTGTGGTAAGAGCCAAGTGATACTATCCATATCTCCATATGCTCAGTAATCATATTTATTTAATCACTGAGAAACATGTCAAATCTCACTTTTTACCTCTGCTTAACTGTAGTATGTGCTGTCATTTCTCAAGTGCCCTTTGTAATGCTCCCTATCTTTGGCTTGTTAGCTATTTCCTGGTTCAAGTGCTTGGCTTCCATCTTCAGAACAGTTTGATTCATTTAAGTTTATATGATCAGGTACCAGTAGTTTGTTTTCACACACACACACACACACACACACACACACACACACACACACACAC
>NW_020954556.1:52826671-52837304 GCF_900497805.2 Vombatus ursinus
CACACACACACACACACACACACACACACACACACACACACACACACACAGTGCCTTTGGACAAGACTCTCAAGTTACATTCATTTGGTCACCCCCAATGGGTCCTAATGGGTTTTCCAGGCACCAGCTGTGATACAATCTGTCTTCCTGGCAGTCAACAACAGCCAAAAGTGCTTTAGCCTTTTTCCCTTTTTTCCACAATACAGGTAATTTTATTTGGCACGACTAAAATTTCAACTAGTAGTATGAGCATATGGTACTAATGTTTCACTGCTGTCAAAAAAGAAGCATTTTTTATTGGAGAAGATAATTTTTAAAAATTGCATGGTTAACAATTTAAAAATTACTAAGGAAACCAACTACCCAATCAAGCGGTCTAACACCGTTTCAGGAGAAACTTAAAACCCAAATAATAAAAGTAATAGCTAACATTTATAAAGCACTTACTAGGTGCCAGGCACCACGCTAAGCCCTTTACTCTTATTACCTCATCTGATCCTCACAACAACACCAGGAGGTAGGTGCTATTATTATCATCTCCATTTTACAGGTAAGGAAACCAAGGCAAACAGAGGTCAAGTGACTTGCCCAGGGTCAGGTAGCCAGGAAATGTCTGAGGCTGGGTTTAAACTCAGGTTTTCCTGACTTCAGGCCCAGCACTCTATCCATTATGCCACCTAGCTTTTAAGTTGCCAGCACACTGAAAGACGTAGCACATAACATAGATAAGAAAAGGAAGTAATTGTTTAAGATTGCTTCTGATTTTTTAATCAATAGAATGATGCTACTATAAGATGACAACCTTATAATCTCAATATTACATAGCTGATCACATGCATTTAGAGAGATCTAAGGTCAAATCATGTTGCACACAATAACTGCCTAGTAGAAGTCTGACATAACAGTTGGCTTGTGCCTTAACACCAAAATCATAAAGGATTATTTTAAAAATACTGCCACTGAAATTTACAAATAAGGACACTATAACTATAAAGAAAAGAAGAGCATAAAAAACTCCTTTGGTATATTTTTATTTTAAATCCTTTACATCAGATATGTCAAATTCTCTCCCTGCCCCCCAAACTCCAAGTGTGCCAGAATCAGATTAAAATATAATTAGGAAACGTTTAACCGAATATACATTAAAACATAGATAATGTGAATTTGTGGTTTCTTAAGTGAATATTAAGCCTGCAGACATTTGTTTCTATGAGTTTGACACCACTGCTTTGCATGATTATTGAAATATAAATAACTCACGAGAGGGGAACTAGACCACCACAAATTACCATTTACCTGGATTCAAAAGTTCACATTAGATTAAAATATAGCAAAATAAGTTTTTACTTCTTATTCTTAGTTGGACAAAAAAATCTACAAATAATTCCTTAATTTTAAAGTGTTTTGCAAAGTTCCATTATTAAAACTTAATATATTGGATAGTATTATGTTTACAATGCTTATTCCAAATATTCGTAACACAAATATATTGTCTAAGTCATTCCCAATACTCAGTCTATTTTTAAACTTACAAATGCCAAGAGCTGACAGTCATTAAACATTTTTTCTTGTCACTTTCTATAGTGGTCTATATATAGACAAGTTCCATGATAATGGAGTCTAGGGTTGCCAATGATAACATTAATAGAATTCTGTACATGATTACAAGAATTACTTTTGTAATTCCAATATCAATTCAGGAAAGATATCTCAGAGGGGTATATTTTTTCTGCCAATAGAAAATGTCACCATTGCCTACTTTGATGGATTTGTGATTTCATTTGGAATACCCCCTGTGATGATGTAGATAACAATTTAGCTATGCCTTTTCACACTGTGACTTCTATCCACATTCTCTCCTCAACCTGCCACTGAAGGTTCACCTAATGTGCTGGGGACCTTCTTATAGCTCCTTTGACACTATGTAGATACCAATGTAACATGTGGGCTTTTTAGCCTCACGACCAGCCCATCTTCTTTTCCAGACAATAAATCGCCTATCTTAATTTATAATTTTTGAATTCATTTCTATAATCTTTTACTAATCCATTTTAAAGATAAAATGGTCAAGGCATTGGTAAATAGAGGGACTTAAATGTCAGTGAAAAAACTCACAAACAACATTAGGCCACTATTCTCACATAATATCATGTTAACATGAATTGGAATAAAAGAAAGCTTTCAAAACATAGGATTAATTTTTAAATGATATTCAACATTTCAAAAATATTAAATGCTTATTATGTACAAGACACTAATGTAGGCATTAAAGATGAAAGGACAAAAATAAGTTCTTGTGCTGCTTACATTTTGGTGAAGAGATCTAACAGGTAAATACAAGGTAACTGGGAGGAGGAACAGAGTACTAACATCTAGGGGGAACAGGAAAAGTTTTGTGTAGGACATAGCCTAAGCTCGACTGATGGATATTAATTATCACCAAAATATAATCTCATGTCTGCCCCTTTTCTCCATTTACACTGCCATCACCCTAGCTCAAGCAGGTTATTGCTTATTTCCCATACCAGCAGTTTTCTAACTTTTTGGTCTTAAGACCCCTTTATATTCTTAAAAATCACTGACGATCCCAAAGAACTTTTGTTTATGTGGATTACATCCAGTGGTGTGCTCTTAAATATTTAACAACTGGCTCTTGGGGGGCCGTTGGGGGAGAGAGTACATACACTTTTATGTTTAATCTACATTATTAACATTTTCTCTATCATTTTCTTTAGTCTAGACAATCAACAGAACAATAAATCAAACCCTGATCTGAGGCATTTCTAAGGTGGTGAAAGTGGTGATTTCTATACCAATTCTTAAGGTGCAAATGCTCACGCTGAAAAATGACAATTGGCTTTCACAAGCCAGTTCGAGCTAGCACCAGCATACCTTTGGTTATGTCTATCAACATTTACAGTATTAGAAATGCAAACATATTAATATTATTATGAAAATAGTTTTGACCGCAAAGATTCTCTGAAAAGGAATTCCCAGACAATTTGAGAGCCACTGTCCTGGAGTACTGTCATAGCCTCATAATTGGTCTGCCTTCTTCAAGTCTCTCCTATGTCTACAACCCATTTACCATATGGCTGTCAAACTGATATTCCAAAAACACAGGTCTGATGAAATCATTCTCCAACTCAAAAGGCTCCAGGGGCTTCTTCTAGCCTCCAAGACAAAACACAAACTCCTCTGTCTAGTTTTTCAAGTCCTTTGCAGTCTGATTCCAGCCTATCTTTGCAGGTTTGCTAAAGATTACTCTCCTAAGTACCTTCCTATATTCCAGATATGTTGTTCTACTTGTTATCCCCATACATGACATTCCATTTCCTACCTGTCATTTGCTCAGGGTATCTCCCATCCCTAGAATGCAAACTCCCTCTTCACCTTTAGAAATTATCTACTGTGTAATGGTTTTGTATTTTAATTTTCTGTGTATGTGTTGTTTTCTTCCAGTAGGATAAGATCCTTGACGGCAGAGACTGTCTCACTTTTTCCTTTGTTGAGTGTCACAGGGAAATGAATGAATGGAAATTAATCAGAAGGGAGGGAGTGAGAGAAGGAAGGAAATGAACATTTATTAAGTGTCTGTTGTATGCTAGGCACCATGATAAATACTTGACAAATATTATTTCACCTATCCTCAAAACAATTCTGGGAGGTAGATGCTATTATTTTCTTCATTTTATAGTTGAGGAAACTGAGGTAGACAGAGGTCAAGTGACTTGCCCAGGGTCACAGCTTGTAAGTGTTGGAGGCTAGATTTGAATTCAGGTCTTCCTGGCTCTAGGCCCAGTGCTTTAGCTACCACATCAACTACATGTCAGACAGAAATGATGAGGCAGCACACTGCAAGGTTGAAGGATGCCTTTTACAAATATATGAAAGCAGGAAAGGAAACACTGATTTCAGTGAACAGGTAGCAATCCAGTTTTGCTGGAACAGAATTCATAAAGAACAGTGCAAAATAAGTTTGGAAAGGTAGGTGGCAGTCAAATGGTGGAAGTCCTTAAATGTTTGTCTGAGTAGGTTTAGGAGTGACATGGTCAGGCCTACACCTTAACGGATGATTATTTTACAACTGTGCAAGGAATGGATTGAAGGGAAGAAGAGAAAGGAAGAAGCAGGGAGACCAGTTAAGAGGCAATTAGAACAGTGCAGGAAAGAGGTGATAAAAGTGTGAGCTTAGCTGGTGGCCACATGAGTGGAGACAAAGGTGAAAGATTTTGTGGAAGGAGAATTCAGAAGGTTATGTGACTACAGTCCAGGAAAGAAATTAGATCTAATATATAGATCTGAGAGTCATCTGGATAGAGATGGACTTGGCTTTTATCCAAGATAGCAGTTTTGCTTTGGGATAACTATCAGTCCATTCTCTCAAGTTCTCCTCATTCCCCATTTTTCTGAAGCACCTTTCCAAAACTTTAAGTGATTTAACCATACACTAACTTAAAGAATTTTCACATGTTATTAGCAACTGGTTTATCTTTAATAAGGAAGTTTGGATTATTTTGAGTTCTTATTCTGGGTTTGGTCTGAGTATTTTTTAAAGTCTACTTTGAAGTCTATTAAATCTCCAGAAACTTTTCAAAGTCCTAAATGCTTTTCAAATGTCTATCTTTTACCTTGTAAGGCAAACTGAGTTTTTCTGGGTAGATAACTCTGGGTTCAATGGCCCACCCATAGGATTCTATTTTATATGCAATGTTACTATTTCTCTGACCATCTCTTTTTTTCTGTGAGAAATCTGCCATGATCCTGATTACTGTCACTTGGTAAGTGATTTTTAAAAAATGTTTGCTTGTTGTTGATAATATTGGAATTCATACTGTGTTTAAGATAATTAAATCAGATTTTTATTTATTAGAGTTCTGTGATTTCTATTTGTCTAATGCTACTCATTTTATTGAAAGTTTTCTTCAATTCTGAAATACAGTGTTCATATCCTTTTTTTTTTTATTTTCTAAAATGTCGGCAATTCTGAGATTTTCTTGACCTAGCCTCAATGGCTACTGCTTACATATTCATGTCTGTTAATTCCTTGGTTAATCCAGTGATTTTTTTATTATATATTTCCAGCTATAATATGTTGTATGCAATTCTCTTTTCTACTGTAGCAATTCAACCACTGTTTGGTTTTATTGACTTTATCACTTATTCTACTATATTCTCTATATTTGTTATTTTCTTTGTTTGCTCCTGAATCTTTTTTTTGAAAGCATTTAAAAGTCCTAGTTTGAGTTCTATGATTTTACTTGCTTTAAAAATCTATGTGTAAATTATATTTTGGCTTTGATTGACAAACATAAATACTCAAATATATGAATAAAAACATAAGAAAATAAAAAACAAGAATGAAATAGAAATCAAAGCAAAGTAAATGACAGCAAATGACTGTACTTGTGTCTGTAATTTAAATTATCGCTGACTGTTAACCTCATGCCAAAGATGAGTATGTTGACTTTAATGTAGTAGTCCCCACATTGTTCCTGTTTCCCTCAACCTTTTTAACCTTAATTGTGGATATAACATAAATTTGTTGTTATTTTTGCATCTGATAGCTAGGTGGAGGGCAGTGAGGTGGCACAGTGGATAGAGCACTGGGCTTGGAGTCAGAAAGACCAGAGTTCAAATGTGACCTCAGACACTTACTAGTTGTGTGACACTAAGTAAGTCACTTAACCTTGTTTGCCTCAATTTCTCATCTGTAAAATGAGCTGGAGAAGGAAATGGCAAAGCACTGCAGTATCTTTGCCAAGAAAACCTCATGGACAGTTGGTCCACGGGGTCATGAAAAGCCGGACATGAATGAATAACTGAGTAACAATAACAACAAAGCTAGGTAGAACAGTGCATAGAGTGCTGAACCTTGAGTTAGAAAAATCTGAATTCAAAATAGGCCTCAAATATTCCTTATCTATAAAATTAAGATGACAGTACCTACCCCCTAGGGCTGTTGTGAGAATAAGATGATAATACTTGTCAAGTGCTTTGTCACCTTTAAAGTGCTATGTAAATGCTAGTTACAGTAATTGATATAACATTCTTTTGGCTCCGCTTTCTTTGATTTTGTACTTCCTATAAATTCTTACTTGCTTTTGTGATTTTCTTAAATGTTGATTCTTGCTTAACTTATTCAAATATAGCAGAGAATGGTGGTGCATGTCTATAGTACTTGCTACTGGCAGGGGCTAAGGCTGGTAGGGAACTTGAGTTCAGGAGTTCTAAGTTGTAGTAGGTACTAAAGCAAATAAGGTGCCTGCATTAAATTCAGCATAAATATGGTTAGCTCCAAGGAGCAGAAGGCTGCCTAAGAAGGAGTAAAAAACTGGAAAAACTTCTTCCATGAAAAAATGGCCACTTTTCTTTGTGTGTGTGCATGAAGAAAAAAATGTTTTTTTCTTCCTGAGTTTGATACAAGCTGGCTCCCTTCAAATGTCTCATTGTGTTATCTTAACCAGAAAAGTCCTCCTTTATTAACAGAATACTAGAAAATAAGGAAGAAAGGCAGCCTGTCATGGTGGGAAGAGTGCTGAATTTTAAGCCTAGGACTCAGGCTCAAAACCCCAGCTCTCCTACTTATTTTGGGGCCCATCACTGAACGTCTCTGGGCCTTAGTTTTCTTATCTTGTAAAATGAGTTAAGTTGGAATAGATGACCTGAAGTTCTGTCCGTCTATAACTTTATAATACTTATTTGCCCATTTCTCTCATTGTTGATAAGGTCAAAACAACCTCTTTTCCTAGTCAGACATGCCTGTGATGATGTCTTATGCTGCTGTCTGAGGATGGTACACAAAAGGCTTTGAAAGGGCTTGGAATATCTGCTTCTTGTACCACTAATCTTGTCAGACTAGATTGTTTAAAGAATATTTGTCATGAATTGATTTACCACCTAGTATCACAAATTTTGAATTGGTAATAAGGTTCAGTGTATTTATCCAGCTCTTAATGTATAAAACTTAGAATAAGTTTTAAGATTAAAAAAAAAAACAACAAACCCAAACAACAACAAACCTCAAAATTAGCTTTTGTTGATAACTGACCTAAGAGGGAATATATTTTACATGTACAATTCTAATAACAGAAACAGTATTGAAAGGAAACTAGAATATAATGAAAAATGAAATACTCCTACTACTTAATTACCTTTACTTGAGGCTGTTTTTTTCACAGATACCACATTATCTTCAGAGATTGTAAGACGCCTTAACACATCAGCCAAAGCTGCCTTCAGAACTGTGATTTCATCTTCTTGTTGCTGAACTCGCAACTCAAGGGCAGAGAGACGATCCTGGACATCAGAAGTACTTGCAGCAGAGATACTATCATCTATTAAAAATTAAGAGAAAAAAAGGTATCTTCAAAATAATTTTCATAAGACTAAATCTAAATAGAACTTATGAGAAAAACACACCACATAAATTAATTTTTGAAAATAAGAAGACTAGTAAAATCTTAACTCTTTCATGGATTGATTCTATTCAATTTGTTCCAGTTTAGATTTATTTCATAACTTGATAAATAATACATGTTAATATAACAACAAATTTCCCTGACCAAACTTTCCCTAGGATAATTACTGAATAATATGCAGTATAGATACCTATATATTATTTCTGCTTCATCTCCAGAACATATAATGGAAATTGTTTTCAGAAAATGTGAAATCTTGAAAGACAGTAAACTTTCCAAAGAATTTGGCCACAGTAAATTGTTTTCTCAGCTATTACCATCCTTATATATGAAACTATACTGTGAGATGATTTGTGGGTTGCTTTGTCTACTTCTACTCAGAATGAACCATAATCCTATTTATATAGCTCTTACGAGCCCACAGCCATTGGCCAGGAAGTCCAGTATTACACAAACTGCTTGCATGATCACCTTCTCCCCTCAGCATTCCCAATATAAATCACATATATATGCCTCTTTTCTCCCCCTCTTTTTATAAGTGTGTATGTGTGTGTGTATATAATTTAATTAATGCTATGTTCAAATATAGTTTTGAATCATTGAAAGTTGAAGTTGGAAGGGTTCTTATGGGTTACTTAGTACAATCTCCTAATTTAATGAAAAGGAAACTGAAGCTTAGAGAAGTTATATGACTTTTCTAAGGTCATACACTACTAAGTGGTGCTGCCATTGGCAGAGCTTTCTGAGTATTAGTCCAGTGCTTTTCTAACCATATCAGTTAGAAAACAGGAAAAAAAAAATCTGTTCCTAAACTCTTGCAGGTCAAGCTGGTAAAGATACTATGATTGCCTATACTTTATTTAGATAATCTGTATTTAAAGGGAGTAATAATAGCTAGTCACATGTATGACTGCCTTGAAACTTATAAAATATCCTTTTTCATACTGTTGCCTCCCCCAGGGAGGATTTTATAATTTCTAAATATGCCTAACATTGCATTATGTCAGCAATAAAAAGAAAATGAATGCATTTCTGTATGCTTCCATAAAGCTTAAATATAAGATAAAAATTATTAATTGTTCAGTCTATTAAAAGTGGAATTTAATACCGCCACTAACATCCTACTAATTGTGATGTGTAAAGAAATCCTCTGCAAACTCATCTGAGCCTCACTATACCCAGTGAGGTAATCACTATTAGTTATTGTCACCACTTTACAGATGAAGAAACTGAGGTTTGGAGAGGTTAAATGACTGGCCTATGGTCATATATCTAGTAAATGTCAGAGATGGAATTTGAATGTAGGTTTTCCTGAAGTTGGAACCCTCTCTACTACTCCACACTGACCAGATGGAAGGAGCTGTTGGCATCAGTATGAAGAATGGAATAGGATCAGGAAGGTGACTATGAGTGCACCACAGTAACCACAAAGCAAAGTAAAGAGGGCCTGAACTAGTAGAGCGGAAGTTGAGACATAAAGATGGCTGATGTTTAGAGAGAAGTCCTCAATCAACAAACATTTAAGTTCCTCCTATGTGCTAGGTGGTAGAGATAAAACTTTAAAAATTCCTGCCCAATAACAAAAAAATCAATTATTTTGAAAGACTAAAGAACTGTGATCAACCATGATACCAAAGGATGGATGATGAAGAATACTACCCACCTCCTGACAAATAAATGATGAGCTAAATATGCAGAATAAAAGAAATATTTCTGGACATGGCGAGTATCAGATTTTTTTTCTTGAATATGCATTTGTTTCAAGGAAATAGTTTTAATTTTTTCTGGGGAGGAGAAAAAAACTAGAATTTTAAAAAGTTAATGAAAAAAAAAAGTCCCTGCCCTCAAAGGGTTTACATTCTATAGGGGGAGACAATATAGAAACATAAAAGTATACTTATACTTCTATGTATACATAAAATATACATATAAACATACAGTTATCCCTTTCACATCGTGGTTTTGCTATATTGTTGGTCAGCACAAATAATTAGGCAGGAATTTTTTGGGAGTTTTGCAGAAGCCACAGATTACATACAAAGGCTAGCAGATGACACAGAAAAAGTTTAGAAACTCAGAAATGAATACAGGTATAGTATAGTAGAGTATCAACATGTTTTATCTTTTAATATCATAAATATACACAATTTCTTTTTTAAAGTTAAAATACGACCAAATACTTAGCCCAAAATTAACAATAAGGTACTGTAAACACCCCATAAAAGAAAAAGAAAAAATTCAGACTTCTCTGGTATGAAAGGAGGGCCAAAAAATTTTACACGGATGTCCCAGATCACAGTTGTGCTGCGTCCCTAACGTTGGCAATGTGGAAGGAATAACTGTGTATTTAAATACACCTATTTACCGAACCTGTAATATCCCTGGTACAGGAAACTCCCAAAAGAATACTCTACCTACTGATACAGATCAGAACTTTTCCTGCAATTTACAATCTAAGGGAGTTGGGTGAACACATAAGGCTAAATGATTTGTCACAAATTCAATCTATGCCAGAGGTTATGGATATTCAGGGAGGACTAGCACCTCTGGTGTGAGGGTTTGCAAGCCCTTTTCAGGGCTGGCTGCTCATCCACCTTTGGTGTTCATCTTCACCCAACTCTCACCTGTGGCTCTAAAACTCTGTAGCATGCACAGCGGCCACACCCCATTAAACTGTCTTAGGAGACAAGCTAAATCAGGTTGAGGGTAACTAACAGGCCTCAAACCTGTTGTTGATAGGGGAATGTCTACCCAAAGCATGTGAAAACTTTCCCCAAGTAGAATGGGAAGATGAGAACAATTTGTTCCAATGGCCACGAAAGCACCTGAAGCAGGCACTGTGGAGCTCTTAGAACTTTGGTCAGGCATTGAAGACAGGAAAGACATCCACTGCATCCTGGGCCATCACTAGTCATCTTGATTTTTGTCCTGCCACTGGACTTCAATGACTCGAGAAGAGAAAGTGAAGCTTACAACTTTGCTTAATTCTTAAATCCACCTCAGGCACATGTCAAGGCACCCGTTACTGGTTGTCTTGGAAAACAAAGGATGAACAACTAGAACACAGACAAGTCTTTCCGGCTCCAGTACAGCTTTCTATCAACTACGCTATACTTCTCCCTACTCCTAACCATTTTTCCCCTGTGCCTTGTGTTTCATGTACATACACACACACACACACACACACACACACACACACACACACACACACA
>NW_020954556.1:52837314-52885141 GCF_900497805.2 Vombatus ursinus
ACACACACACACACACACACACACACACACACACACACACACACACACAACCCTGACAGAGAGAGAGGAAGCAGAATCTCATTTTTGACGAACAATTAGGTTAAAACCTAAAACAGAATGTGTGAAGAGAAGCGATAAAGCTGGACAGGTAAGCTTGGCCAAGTTGTAAAGAGCTTTAAATGCCAAAGAAAAGAGTTAGTATTCAATCTTAAAAGTAACAGAGTTAATAAAGTATACAGGGGAGTAACATGGGTCATTACTGTGATTGGGGCAGATGAGACAGTAACTGGTAACAGAAAGAAGTTTAATTCTTTTTTTTTTTCTATTTTCTCTGCAAATGATAATGACCTTTAAACTGGAAAGGACAGAATGAAAATAACTAACATTGAGAGTTGATACCCAAAATATTTAAAGAGATAGTAAAAGATCATCTAGATGCCACTGATAAATTCAAGTCACTCTGCCCACATGAGCCACAGGCTCAGGAACTGAAAGAAATGGCAAATGTTATTGCCAAGCCAATGTCTGTGATATGTGAAAGATCATGGAAAATGGGAGAGGTGCCCACAAGATTGGAGAAGGACAAATATCCAATTTTCAAAACTGGGACAAGAACAGTCTACAAACTATAGGTCAGTGAACTTGACTTTGATTCCTGGGGAAATTTTCAAAGTGTCATTAAAGAGATGGTAAACCAACAACTAGAAAAGGAATGGTGATTACATAATCCCCATGGCTTTATCAAGAACATGTCATGCCAAACTAACTTCATTTTGCTTTTTGACAGGATTATTGAACTAGAAGATGAGGGAAGCAGTGCGGATATAGTATGCCTAGATTTTAGCAGCTTATCATACTACTTTTGTGAAGAAGGTAGAGAGATAAGGATTGGATGATAATACAATCAGATGAATTCAGCATTGGCTGGATGGCTGGAATGAGAAAGTAATAGTTAACCCTGTCCTATTTAACATTTTTATTAATGACTTAGGTGACATATAGCTTATCAAATTTGAAGGTGACACCACACCAAGAGGAAGTGCCAGGACTGAAAAGAAAGAGCACTAGGTTAAATCTAAGATGAAATTCAATAGAGACAAATATAAAGTCTTGTATTCAGGTACCAAAAAAATCAATTTCGTAAGTACAAAATGGGGCATGTATGGGTGGATTTCTTGGTTCTTTTTTAAGTCATGGCTTTCAGGTAGTCCAATGTGACTTCTATTATCTCTCTTTGATCTCTTTTCCAGATCAGTTTTTTCCCCCATATTTCACATTTTCTTCTATTCCCCCCCCCGCCTCAATTTTTGGGCTTTAAGTATTTCTTGATGTCTCATGAAGTATTTTACTTCTGTCTGATCAATTTTAATTGGGGGGGAGGAGGAGAGGAAGAGGACTTTGTCCATAAACATCAGTCTAAGTAGAGGCTTTGGCAGGCACCTAGGGGTGATCAAATCAAACACTATTTGGTTTCTAGAGCTATAATCTCTCCGAAGAGGTAACTTAGGTAACTTTCTTTAGTACTTTTGAAAAGCAGTTTCTTGACCATTGTCAGGCCCTGTATGCTACTGAACAGATAATGTGGAGTGTCATATTATCATCCTTCTTCTAGTTTTTGCTTATGAGTTGAGTGATACAAATTGGTTCCTCTAGCAAAATGGGTAGGGTAAAAGAGGCCTCTGTTATTTAATGGAAATGGTAGATTCAAAATCATTTTCACCGGGCTCCACTGGGTGTCAGGGCCTCTCATGAACAAGTTAAGTTGTCACTATGTTAGAAGCTGATGCTTCTAGTTCCAGCCCCGACATCCTGCCTCCTCTATTGGCCCAGTGAGCCTTCATCTAGGAGGACCTGACTCCTGAAGAATGCCATTTTGCTTGATTCACCAGTGGCTCTATGATAAGAGAAACATGTGCAACTGGACATAAGCAGTAATTAATCCAGTAATGGTGGATACCCTGAGGGATGGAGATTCTATAGTAAGCTTTCCCAGTGGGCTTAACTGTGAATTGCAAGGTTTGTTTGTGATAGAGCCTTGAGGGATGTTTTGGATAAGATCTTCATCTATCCTAGATTCATGGCGAGTGGTTATGGGTCCAACCAAGTGGTCTGGAGCCTGGAGAAGACAGTACCAACCAATCAAAGGCTCTCTCTTTTAGCTTGAGGACTAATAAAGGAATTTTACCAATGTCTTTGATGGGAGATGAAACTGAAAAGTGTATTTAACTGGAAAAAAAGGGGATACCCTAGCTGACTTGGTGGTAATGCTGAGTTTCCGAGATGAAGATGATAGAGTCTTTACTCTAGCTCCCATGGAAGCTGGCAATCCTTCAACAGAGGTATATAAAAAGGCAGAGATTTGGTATTACTCTTTGGCTCTCCCAACTCTTCTCCCCATGCAACTGGGGGCAGAAGTGGGAGCAGATATGTGTGTGTGTGTGTGTGTGTGTGTGTGTGTGTGTGTGTGTGTGTACACTGACTGGTGGGCCAGGGAACAATGAAGGGATGTTGATATAGAGAAAGTTTCAGTATCGAAATGGCACCTGAGAAGGTAATGAACTCTTAGCTTCCCTATTACAGATGTGCTCTGTAAATGAGGAATGGTGGCTGTACCAAAAGCATCATCACCTGTGCTACGGCCCTGACATTTCTGGTGCTGCTCCTGCTCACTTTCACCACTTTACATGTGGGAGACACATTGTGAACTGCAAAGATTTAGCATTACCAAAACATGGACCAGATCATTAAGGTCTGGACATTAGTCTTTCTGAAGGGAGAAGGCGGCAAGATCTACGATTTCTGATCTTCATTCTCTATGTTCAGAATACCTTTTGGAAGAATATTATATTGTTGTCATTTCTGTTTTTGTTTTTCTTATACTTGGACTAAGCTCCTTTCCCAGTACTGCCTACAACAGGCTTCTTCCTTGTGATTGATGAGAATACGATCTCATCATCTTTTGATCTTGAGACTAACCTGTCTAATAATGGCCCTAAAGTCATTAAAGCTACACCCCTAAAGTCATTAAAGCTACATAAGGTACTCTAGAACAAAGGTGTCAAATACCAGGCCACTGGTTCTAGCTACTCCTAGGTGGCTTCCTCAGATTAAAATGTAATTGAGAAATATTTAACAAAATAAATAAAAGTAAAATAAAGTAAAATAAAACACAGATAATGCTAATTTGTAGTTTTCTAAGACAATATGTGGCCTGCAGAGATCCTTATGTATGGTTTAGCGGCTCATTTCTATTTGAGTTTGATACTCCTGCTCTAGATGACCTTTATTACCTTGCCATAAAGGTGTGAGAGGTAGTGGGAGCATTATCTGCTTTAGTTTTCCCTTAAAAGGTACTGAAATGTTGGTTGTGATACCTCATCATTAGTTCCTGTTGCTGATCTCATAAGTTCAAGAGTCCTGAGCTATTGAAGGAATAACTTAATAGCTGCTGTAGCACAAATGTGAACCCCCAGGAAAGGAAGGTTACTGGGCTGCCTAAGGAGAGACAAACTGGTCCTCTAGTAGGTTGGCCAATGAGCCAAAGAGCACTGGGATCAGATCTGTGAGAAGTCAATGTATTTCCAGCTTGAGAAAGGGAGAATTAGCCTCAAAAATAAATACAAATCAAAAGATATTGCAACCATAAATCTTGGGCCAGTGCATAGCTTCTTGGTGGCTTATGTACAAAAGTATATGGAGAGGAAGGGCTTGACAGGCATGTCAGCATGGTTAACACAAAGGCAAAAAAACTAAGTTCAAGTGAATCAATCCCGTGTCCCTGTAAAATATTCTTTCAAAGTTATAGTTAAGGAAACCTCCTTTTGTTAACTGTAAAATGGTCTACAAGTCTCATTTCATTCCAATTCTAAACCTGAAGCAATCAATTGATCTTAATCAGGCCACAACATAAAGAAAGAGAAAACCTATATATGCAATTTAACATTGGCTGTTTAGGACACTGCTAAAGGACATGAAGGTGTAAGCTTACTTTTGGTGGAAAAGCACTGTAACTACACAAAACTAAGGGAAATAAAAAGTTGGAAACTGAAAAGGCAAAGGAGAAGGTGACAAATGTGGTTTGCAATTTTTTTTATTTATAAAGAAGATATAAACAGTGACTGATTTCTACTTTTATAATATCTCTCACATATCTCCTCTTTGGACATTGCAAGACCTCACACCTGGGCTGTTTCAATAGCCTGCTGGTTGGTCTACCTGCCTCAAGTTCTTCCCCACTCTAATACCTCCTCCACTCGGCTGTCAAAATGATCTTCCTAAAGCACAAGTTTGACCATGTCTTCCTCTATTCAATAAATTCCAACAGCTCCCTGTTACCTCCAATAAAAAACATAAAATCTTGTTTTGCTCTTCTCTATAATCTGGTCCCTTCCTACATTTTCTGTCTTCTTACACCCTTCCTCTTCTTACTCAGTGACCTAGTGACACTGGCCTCCTTGCTGTTCCCTGAACAAGATTTCATACCTCCTGACTCCTGAGCGTTCTCACCAGCTGTCTCTCATGCCTAGAATGCGCTCTCTCTCTTCATCTCAACCTATTACCTTCTCTGTCTCCCATCTTCTGCAAGATGCCTTTTCTAGTCTTTTTTTTTTCTCCTTATTCTCTCTCATCTCCTATACCCAAACACTGGTCAAGTCCTGTCATTTACACCTTCATGCCATCTTTTGTATATGCCCCCTTCTCTCTTCTGTTTCCTAGTCCTTCTTAATCTCAGATTTTCTTCAATTTATCCTATGTATCTTGTTTGTATATAGTTGCTTGCATCTTGTCTTCCCCATCACATTATGGGCTCCTTAAGAGCAGAAACTGGTTTTAACTTTTCTTTGTATCCCTGAAACTTAGCACAATACCTGACCTGTAAAAGGGACTTCATAAATGCCAGGTGACTAAGTGAAAAAAATGATATTGTTTTTAAGCTTCTATCTACCAGGCTATATTTGAATTAAATGAAACACAAAGCCAGAAAGTTTTAGGGCTAAAAACAGAAGACACTTTTAATGAAAACATTTCTATAGCAATTTTTATATTAAGTACATGCAACCTATACACTATTAAATGTATAGACAAAAAAGTATGTAATCTTAGTGAATCAGGTAAGCACCTTAGTTCTTTGTATTTACGTTAAGAGTTAAACAACCTAGTTCTAAAAAATTAAAATCCATTTCATCTAGACCAATAGCCAACACTTTTCAATTAAATCAAAGTTTTAATTAACTTATGTACATAATAAACATAA
This sequence comes from Vombatus ursinus, assembly GCF_900497805.2. Lineage (NCBI taxonomy): Eukaryota > Metazoa > Chordata > Mammalia > Diprotodontia > Vombatidae > Vombatus > Vombatus ursinus. The sequence goes on from NW_020954556.1 coordinate 52,842,569, forward strand.
CTTAACAAATAATATCCAATTCTATTTAAAGGACTTAAAAAACTGTAATGTTGTTTGTGAATGGTTCTTTAAAGTCCAATTGTATCTTTAAAAGCCAAAGGATATGGCGGGTGGGGGGGCGCAGCTAGGTGGAACAGTGGATAGAGCTCCAGCTTTGGAGTTAACACTTACTAGCTGTGTGATTCTGGGCAAGTCACTTAACCCCGATTACCTCACCAAAAAAAAGCAAAAATTTAAAAAAAAAAGTCAAAGAATATGAAAAAACAATTCTCAAAAAGAATCGCAGACTATTAAGAATTATTTAAAAATGCTCCAAATTACTTAATAAGAGAAACAAAAACCAGAACAACTCTGAGGTTCCATGTTACACCCTGCAAAATAGCAAAGATAATAGGAGTTGGAAATTGACAATGTTGTAAAGGTTGAAGATCAGAATCATAATACTGTTGATGGAGATGTGAATTGAAACAACCATTCTCTAAAAAAAACAGATATTCATTCTTAACCTGGAACCTGGGAGCTTTTTTTTTTATTCAATACTGTGGTGACTGTATTACAATATAATTAGTTTCCTTGTAATCCTACATATTTTGTAAATTTTAAATTTAAATAAACCTTATTCTGAGAAGGGGCTCAAAGGTTACCAGACTGTCAAAGGGTCTATGATCCAAAAATGGTTTAAGAACCTCCCTTCTAGAGCAATCTGGAATCTGGACTAAATGTATATACCTTCTGACTCATCAATACCACTGCAAGGCATATATCCCAAGGATTTCAAAGACAGACAACAAACACCAAAATACTTACAATACAAATTAAAGCCATTTCAAGATTCTACCTCATACCCATAAGATTGGAAAAGATAACAACAGAGGAAAACGACAAATAGCACACTAATGCACTTTTGGTGGAGTTGTGAATTGGCCTATTTTGGAAAGCAATTTGGAACAATACCTCCAAAGTCACCAAACTGTCCATACCCTTTAAACCAGTGATATCACTACTGTTCTATACCCCAAAGAGAGCAAAGAAAGGAAAAGAATTCCTATGTACAAAAATATCGGTAACAGCTCTTTTCATAAAGGCAAAAAATTGCAAGTGGGTTCCTATCTATTGGGAAATGGCTTAACAAATTATGGTACACAAGTGTAATGGGATACCATTTCTCCAGGAGAAATGGTAAAATGGGCATTTTCAAAGGAAACTGGGAATATATGTTGACAATATATGAATAGAGTACAATGAACAAAACCAGGAGAACAATTTATAGCAATGACATAACGACAAATGAATTTGAAAGACTTAAGAACTCTGATAATGCAATGATGAACCATGATTAGAAGACTAAAAATGAAGCAAGATAAGAGGATTCAGAAGGAAGAACGGGACATGCATTTTTGGACATAGTCAATGAAGGAATTTGTTTCCCTTATATATCTCCCCTACATATTTTTTATGAAGGTAAGTTCCTTGAGGGTAGGGACTGTCTCTTACTTATAGTCAGCCCAGAGTCTGACATATAGTAAGAGCTTAATAAATACTTTAACTTATAAGGGTTTTCCTTTTTATTGTTGTTCAATTTTGGGGGAGGGAGGAAAAAAAATAAATGTTAGTTAATTGAAAAAAAAAAAAAAAAGGCCTAGGAAGAGAACAACTCCATGAAGCCTCAAGGCTGAAGCAAACAACTAGAGAAAAAACAGTAACTTTACATCAGCATTTTTTCATGACGAAGAATTGGAAACAAAGTACTAGAAGGGTTATCCTTAGAAGTGGAGTTAGATTTATGTTGTGAGGGCCCAGAGATCAGAACAAGGGCCAAATGCAGGTAGAAATTAAAATTATGAGAATATATACATAAAGATATACATATACACACATACATACATACAAATATGTACATAATAGAGACATTAGTGATAGAAACATAGTCTTCCACTAAAATTTTTGGATGTCAGATTTTTCTGCTTAAAACTCAGTTAAAATATTTTTTTAAAAAGTGAACCCTTTATTACCGAATATACCCCCCCCCCCAAATCAGCTAGGGTATATTCTGAGAGAAAAAAAAAGAAGTCATTCACATCTAACGTACAATGAGAGTGCTAGATACTCCAGCTTAGGGAGACTAGTCTACCTCAAAAGGTTGCTTCAAGTAAAAGCCAGGTGATCACTTGTCAAGTACGTTGTAAAAGAGAAGAAAATTGAGCTAGATAGTCGTTTAGGCCTCTTTCAACCCTGAGATTCTATAATTCTGAATCAGGTTGGGCAAGTGAAGCCAGGCAGAATAATGCTGTGGAAATAGACCTACAGAGTCAGAATACTATGTTAAGTCCCAACTTGGCCACTGAAACTGGATGTATGATTACGGACAATTCATTTTCAAGTCAAATTAACAAGCATTTATTAAGTGCTCCCAGGCATCATGCTAAACACTGGGGATACAAAGAAAGGGATGGGGGGAGGAAAAGAAAAGGGAAAAAAAGTCCTTATCAAGGAGTTAACAGTCTACATGCAAACAACTACTTACAAATAATATATGTATATAGGACAAACTGGAGATCATGCACAGAACAAAGGCATTAACATTTGCTGTTGTTCAGTTGTTTTAGTCATGTCTAACTTTCTGTGACTCTATTTAGGGGTTTCTTGGCAAAGATACTTGAGTGATTTGCCAGCTCATTTTACAGATGGGGAAACCGAGGCAAACAGGGATTAAGTGACTTGCCCAGCATTACACAGCTAGTAATTGTCTGAGGCTGGGTTTGAACTCCAAGCCCAGCATACTACCCATTGCGCCACTTAGCTGCTCTCACTAAGAGGGACCAGAAAAAGCTTCTTATAGAAGGTGGAATTTTAACTGGGATTTGAAGTGATCCAGAGAAGCCAGGTGGCAGAGATGTGACATAAGAGAATGCTAGGCATGAAGAACAGCCAGTGAAAATTCACAGTGTGGAGAAAGTGTTTTGTGCCAGGAACAGCAAATAGGCCAATGTCACTGGGTTGCAGAGTATGAGAAGGTGAATATGGTATGATGAGACTGGAAAAGTAGGAGGGGGAAAGTTAAGAAGCTAAAGGTTAAGAAGGTTTGGAAGCTAAACAGGATTTTATATTTGATCCTGACTGGAGCTGAGAGGGAACCACTAGAGTTTATTGAATAAGGGTGGTGACATGGTTAGATCTATGCTTCAGGAAGATCCATTTGACAACTAGGTGAAGGATGGAATGGAGTGAGAAAGAACTTGAGGCAGGCAGACCCACGAGAAGGCTATTAAAATAGTCCAGGCATGAGGTGAGAAGTGTCTGTACAAAGATGGTGGCAATGTCAGAGGAGAGGAGAAATACAAGAGATGTTATGAAATCAGAATCCACAGGACTATGGGGGGTGGAAAAGTCTGTAGAGTTGAGGATGATATCTAGGTTGTGAGCTTGGCTAAATGGGAGGATGGTGGTGCCTTCCACAGTAATAAGGAAGTTAGGAAAAAAGGGAGGGCTTGGAGGTTAAGATAACAAGTTCAGTTTTGTACATGTTTGGTTTAAGATGTCTATGGAACATACAGTTCAAGATGTCCCATAGACAAGTGGAGATGTGAGTCTGGAGGTTAGGGCTGGATGAATAGAACTAAGAATTGTAAACATATATATGATTATTGAATCCATGTGTACTAACAAAATCGCCAAGAAAAATAGTATGGAAGGAGGGGCACAGAATACACCCCTGGGAGGAACTTATGGTTAGCAGGTATAACTTGCATAAAAATCCAACAAAGCAGTCAGTTAGGTAGAAAAACCAGGGAAGGGTAATATGAGGAAAACTTAGAAAGAAGAGAGCATCAAGGAAACAAAGGTGATCAACAATATCAAAAGCTATGGCAGTGAGGTCAAGGAGGATAAGGATTGAGAAAAGTCCTCTGGCTGTTAAGGGATCATTTGTAACTTTGAAGACAAGTAGTTTCATCGATTGTTGAAGTCAGACGACAGACTGCAAAGTTAAAAGACAGAGGAAAGGAAGCGTAGGTACCCCATATACTACGTATATTTTTATCTGTTTCCTTCCCACGTAACTTCCTTCACTAGGCAGCTACAAAATCAAAGCACCTGGAGTCAAGAAGACCTGAGCTTGAATCCTGCTTCAAATACATACTAATTGTAATTCTAACCAAGTTACTTAAATTCTCTTATCAGTAAAATGAGGGTAATAATAGTACCTATTACACAGAGTTACCGTGAGGTTCAAATAAGATTACATATGTAAAGCAGTTTGCAAACCTTAATGTTCTATATAAATGCTAGCTATTACTATTACTACTAATAATTCATTAGGCATTTTTACTAAATTCCTACAATGTGTAGTCATTAGGGATACAAAGACAGAACAGTCTCTCAAAGAGTTTTTAATCTCCTGGGGAGGGGGTAGTTAGAGGTTGGCAAGTTGCAATAAAGAAGGTGATAGAAAATATATACAAACTAAATACGACTTAATCAGGGGTTAGGAGAGCACCAACAACTAGGGGGATCAGGAAGGCAGCCTTCGAGGTAAGCTTTGAAGTGAACCATAGACTCCAAGAAGTAGAGGTGGGGAAGAAATATATTCCAAGCCTGGAGGCCAACGTCAGCCGCCTCCAGACACCCCTCCCCACCCTTCTCACCATTGTCGAGTTCTCCCCAAAGGGCCCCAGACCAGCCAATCCCCATTCTCCAAACTCAGCTATAATGCCTCTGCAGGGCAGCTCCTCCTCCCTCTCCTCCTTCCCCCTCTTCAGATCCCCTTTTATGTTTTAATTTCCTTCACAATAACATAAGCTCCTTAAGGGATGTTGTTCAGTTGTTTTCAGTTATGTCTGACCCTTTGTGATCCCATTTGGGATTTTCTTGGCAAAGATACTGGAGTGGTTTGCCATCTCCTTCTCCAGCACATTTTACAGATGACAAGCTGAGGCAAACAGGGTTAAGTGACTTCCCCAGGGTCACATAATTAGGAAGTGACTAAGGCTAGATTTGAACTCATGAAGATGAGTCGTCCTGTGCCCACTGGATGCCCCAACTTGAGGGCAGGAATTGTCTTACTTTTTGAATATATTTGTATCCTTGGTTCTTAGGACAGTATCTGGCAAACAGTAAGTGCTTAACAAATGTCTCTAGCACATACATAGCAAGTACTTAACTGATGCTTGTTAAGTGACCAAACTGTACAAAGGCACAGTGAGGAAGGCTGAGTCAAATGGTGGAATGAGAAGAAGCAACCGGGTCTAGCTCACCACTACCCCTTATCCACAATGACCTAGAAAACACATTTGTCAGAATTGTGATTAAGAAAGCTGAGAAAAAGTCACAATGAGTCATTTTTTTCCAGGGAGAGAGAGGTCTGTGGACATCGGGGACAGGGTCTGGCCAGGAGCACGAACAGTAGCAAGGAACATTTTAACACAAAGAGACAGAAAGAGGGCAGAAACAGAACACAAGGGCAGGAAGGAACCATTGGAGCAGAAATATGATGTGGCAGCTCTGTAGCCCAATCAGTTTTAGGTGACAGAAGAAAGGCAGAGAGGAAGGGTCACAACTGTTGGCCCTAGCTGTACAATAAATAAGGAACAAGTCTGAGAAATATAACTATGTGGCTCTGATTCCAGGAGGAGAATGGTGACTCAGTTCTAGACTTCAACCCAATTTCTAAGCCTGCAATGGAATAACTAGAGCAGGGGTCCCAGACTAAAGGAAGAGTTGGCAGTTCAGTTATTCTGAACCTACAGAGCTAACAGTGACTGAATCTAAGAGTAGTCTAGTGAAATTCTCAACCAAGCATAAAACAAGAAACCCAAACCTAGTTTAGGAACTCATAGAGCTCAGGCAAGAAGGCAGTGAATAGACCTCACACCACTTTGGGTGCACTGAAAGCTTGCAGGCCCTGCTGTGAAAGCAGCAGAAGGACATGAAGACAGAATCTCAGGTCAGACATTCTCCCCAGAAATGTGCTGAACCCAGAACTAATATAAAATCCAAAGTCAAGAAGGAGGCTATAAGAATGATTGTAAAAAAAAAAAAAAAGAACCCCACCCTAAAAAGCTACTGTGGTGATAGGGAAGCTCAAGACATAAACATAGAAAAAGAGAAATGCTTGAAAACATCTATAAACAAAGCTTCAAGGGAAAATGAAGCTTGGATACAAATCTAATAAGACTTTCAAGAAGAGTTAAAAAATTATTTTAAAAATCAAATGAAAGCTATGGAAGGGATTTAAAAAAAAAAGAATCTACAGCTTGGAAAAAGAGGAACAAAACCTAACTGGAGAAAATAAGTCTTTTCACAATTGGTCAAGTACAAACTAATAACTCCATGAGAGTCAAAAATTAACAAAACAGTCAAAAATTTGAAAAAAAAAATAAGAAAATGTGAACTCTCATAGGAAAAGTAAAACTGGCTTGGAAAACAGGTCAAGGAAATATAATTTGAGAATCACTGGACTATCTGAAAGCTAAGAACAAAAGAGCCTAGACATCATTTTTTAAGAAATCAAACACTACCCAAATATCTTAGAAAAAGAGGGCAAAGAAACTGCTTATTGCCTCTTGAAAAAAAAAAAAACCCAAAATGAAAATGCCCAGGAATATTATAGTCCAAATCTAGGCTACCAGGATCAAGGAAAAAATGCTGCAAGCAGGCCAGAAAAAAGAAAAAAATTCAAGTACTGAGGAGCCACAGTCAGGATCATACAAGATTTGGCAGCCACTACTTCAAAAAACAGAGGGCTTGAAATATGATATTTCAGAAGGCAAAAGAACTAGGCATACATACAAGAATAACCTACCCAACAAAACTAAGTGTAAGTTTAGAGGGAAAAAAATGGACCCTTAATGAAATAGAGAACTTTCAAGAATTCCTGATGAGATCAGTGCTGAACTGGGAATCTGACATACAGACATAGGAATCAAGAAAAACATAAAAAGGTAAATGTGAATGAGAAATCATAAGGCAGTAAACAAAGTTAAATTGTTTACATTCCTATGTGGGAAGATGATGCATGCAACACCTCAGAACTTTCATCACCATCAGGGGTCACAGAGGGAGTCTAACAAGATTGAGGGGCTGGGTGCGATTTTACTATGTATGTTTGGATGATAACCAAAAATGACTGGAAGACTGGAGAAGAGGAGTGTGCTAGGACAGGAGAAGGGAGAGGAAGAATGGAGAAAATTATGCCAAATAAATGGGGTACTCAAGGAGTTTATACAATAGAAAGAACAGAGGGAGGGAATGACTTTACCTTCACTCTCATCTGAACTAGTTAAAGGAGAGAAAGATACACACAGACACACACACTTGAGAGTAACAGTGATACACAGACACAGACACACAATTGGGAATAAAAGTGTAATAGGAGGGAAAAGGGGGAATAAGGAGGATAGATTATGGGAAGTAACAGAAGTAAAACAGAATAGATAGAGCAGGGGAAAAAGATGAGGAAAAGAGAAGGGGATAAAAGAATAGAATGGAGATAAATATATAGTTAGAAATCATAACTGTGTATGTAAATGTGATTAATTCACCAATAAAATGGAAGAGGATAGCAGAATGGATTAGAAACCAGAATCCAATAGTAGTTGTTTATAATAAACACACCTGAAACAGAAAGATACACATAGAGTTAAGATAAAGGGCTGGAACAGAATCTAATACGTGTCAGATGAAGTACAAAAGGCAAGAGTAGCAATCATGATCAGGCAAAACAAAAACAAAAATAGACAATTAAAAGGGATAAATAAGAAAATTACATTTTGCTAAAAGCTACTAAAGACAGTGAATATAAATTCAAACAAAACACATGCATCCAATGGCATATAATGTAAATTCTTAAGGGAAAAGTTAAATAAGTTACAGGAAGAAATACAGTAAAACTCTAACAGAATGTGTGTGTGTGTGATTGAATTTATTCCTCACATATTTAGATAGAGCGAAACAAAATAAACAAGAAGTTAAGGAGAAATATAGAATTTTAGAAAAATAAGATCTGATGGACCTCTAGAGAATACTAAATGGGAATAAAAAGGAAGATGCCTATGCCTCAACTATTCATAACACCTTCACAAAAACTGACCATGTATTAGGGGCATAAAAACATCACAAATGCAGAAAAGGAGAAATATCAAATGCATCTTTTGCCAACCATAATGCAACCAAAATTATGTTCAATAAAGGCTCTTTGAGGTAAAGATAAAAAATTAACTGGAAATTAAATTACTTAATTCTAAAGAATGGATGAGTCAAAGAACACATCACAGAAACAATCAATAATTCCTTAAAGATAATGACAGTAATGAGACAACATTCCAAAATTGATGGGCTGCAGTCAGAGCACCTCTTTGGGAAAAATTTATACATCTGAAGTCTTTCATAATTAAAGAGCAAGAACAAACCAGGCATGCAATAAAAACTAGAAAACCAACAAATTAACCCTTCCCCTCCAATAAACACCAAAACAGAAATCCTGAAAATCAAAGATGAGATAAACAAATTTGAAAGAAAAAAAATTCACCAAAATAAAATGAGAAATTTTATATTTTAGAAAAAAGCAAATAAGATAGATAAGTCATTAGCTAATTGTCATTAAAAAAATTGCAAGTATCAAAAATGAAAAAAGTTGAATTTATAATCAATGAAGAATTAGAAGAAATTATTAGGTGCTATTTCACTGAAATACATGTCAATAAAACCAACAATCTAAATGAAATAGATGAATATTTACAAAAATAAATTGTCAAGATTAACAGAAGAAGAAATAGAATACTTAAATAATCTTATCTTAACTAAATAAATTAAATGAGTCATAAATGAAGCCCCAAAGAAAACCCCAGGACCTTATGGATTTACAAGGGAATTTTACCAAACAGTTAAAGAAAAACTTATTCCATGACAGAAAAGAAAAATAATAAATGTTGGAGATGGGGAAACATTGGTACACTAATGCACTGCTGGTTGCGAACTGATCCAACCATTCTAGAGAGCAATTTAGAATTATGCCCAAAGGACTATAAAACTGCATACCCTTTGACCCAGCAATACCACTACCAAGTCTGTATTCCAAAGAGATAAAAAAGAAAGGGGAGGGGGGAAGACCTATTTGTACAAAAATATTTATAGCAGCTCTTTTTGTGGTGGCAAAGAATTGGAAACTGAGGGGACACCCATCAATTGAGGAATGGCTGAACAAGTTGTGAGATATATACATATATACATATACATATATATATATATATATATATCTGTATGTATGTATAATTGTGCCATAAGAAATGATGAGCAGGATGCTTTCAGAAAAACATGGAAAGACTTATATGAACTGATGCAAAGTGAAGTGAGCAGAACCAGAAGAACATTGTACACAGTAACAACACTACTGTACAATGATCAATTGTGAATAGCTTAGCTTTTCTCAGCAATACAATGATCTAAGACAATTCTAAATGTCTCATGAAAATGCTATCCACCTCCAGAGAAAGAACTGATGGACTCTGACTAAAGAGCAAAGCATACTATTTTCACTTTTTTTCCCCCCATGTTTTTTCCCCCCTTGAATCTGTGTCTTCTTTCACCAACATGACACCATCTCAAGGAGGTTAGAGCCGAGGGAGGAAGAGAGAAAATTTGGTACTCAAAATTGTCTTTACATGTAACTGAGGGAAAATGAAATTTTTTTAAAAAAAGAAAAATTCATTCCAAGACTGCATAAACTGTTTGAAATAATAGGTTAAGAAGGACCTAACAAACTCCTCCTATGACACAAATATATTCTTCATATCTAAACCAGAAGGTCAAAACAGAGAAAGAAAACTATAAACCAACTTCCCTAAAAAATATTGCTGCAAAAATCTACAGTCAAGGAGATCAGAGAAATATATCACAGAGGTCATATGCTACAATGCAGCTGGATATATACCAGGATGCAGGACTGGTTTAATATTGGAAAAAAAAAACAAACTATAAATATAATTGACTATATAAATTTTAAAAATCATAATTATTTCAACAGAAGCAGAAAATCACACCACTACTTCCTGTTAAAAACATGGAAAAGTATAAGAATAAATTGAGTTTAAGATAAGTAGTATCTAGTTAAAACCAAGAACTAGTGTTATTTGCATTGGGGACATGTTAGAAGGCTTTCCAATAAGCTCAGGAGTGAAACAAGGATGTTCATTATCATCATGACTATTGAGGATTTTACTAGAAATGCTAGCTATAGGAGTAAGGAGAGAGGGAGAGGGAGAGGAAGAGATTAAAGGAATAAACATTGGCAAAGAGGAAACAAAGCTATCATTTTTGAAGGACGATATAATAGTTTACTCAAAACAATTTTGTTGTGGTTGTTCAGTCATGTCCGCCTCTTTGCAACCCCATTTGGGATTTTTTTTTTTAGCGAAGATACTGGAGTGGTTTGCCAATAACTTCTCCAGCTCATTTTACAAATGACGGACTGATGCAAATAGGGTTAAGTCACTTGCCCAGGGTCAACACAGCTAGGAGTGTCTGAGGCCAGATTTGAACTTAGGAAGATGAGTCTTCCTTACTTCAAGCCCACCATCCTATTCACTGTGCCACCTAGCTGCCCATTTATATATCCAAAGTCTTTAATCCTTAAATAGGGAGAGCAAAGTAGACAGTTGCAGGACTTAAATAAACCCACACAAATCATCATCATTTCTGCACATTACCAGCAAAATCCAGCAGGAAGAAAAGGAGAAAATTCATTTAAAATAACTACAGGCAGTACAAAACACTTAAGAGTTTACCTGCCAAGACACACGCAGAAACCATAGGAACACAATTTGACAACATTCTTTACACAAATAAAAGCAGATTTACATAACTGGAGAACTAGTGATTACTCATGGGTGGACAAAGCCAATAAAATAAAAATGACAACATTACCTAAATTAATTTACTTATTCAGTGCCTGCCACAACAACCAAACCATCAAAGGATTACTTAATAGCATGAGAAAAATAATAACAAAATCCATTTGGAGAAACAGTCAAGAATATCAAAGGAATTGGTGACAAATAATGGGAAGGAAATAGGTTAGGCATACAATATACAGAAGCAAATGGGCATAGTAAGATAGAGTTTGATAAACCCCTAAATCCCAGCTATTGGGGCTATAACTCACTACTTGACAAAAACTGTTGGTAAAACTGGGAAGCATACTGGCAGGGACTAGGTATACAGCAACATCACAAATGGTATATCAGGATAAACTCCAAATTTAGACATAAAGAATGACATCAAAAGCAAATTAGAAGACTTGGAAAAAATTATCTGTAATATCTATATATAGAGAAAGAGTTCATGTCCAAGCAAGAGATAGAAAGATTCATGGGAGGTAACTGAACAATTTTTATTATAAAAGATTAAAAAAAATTTTATATATATATATAAACCAACGAAGCTAAAATTAGAAGAGAAGGAGGGTATTGGGAAAAATATTTGAGGCAAGTTTCTCTGATAAAGGTATCATTTCTAGGATACATATAGAGCTGAGTCATATTTATAAGAATAAGAGCCATTCTCCAATTGATACGTGGTCAAAGAATATGAATGGGGATTTTTCAGAGAAAGAAATCCAAGTTACAAATCTAAGTTATGGTAAAAATGCTCTAAATAACTAATAATTAGAGAAATACAAATGAAAACAATTCAGAAGTACCACCTCATACCCACTGGATTGGTTGAGGTAGCAATAAAGGAAAATGACAAATGTTAGATGGACTGTTGGAAAACTGGTACTTCAATACACTGTTGGTGGAGTTGTGAACTGGTCCAACCATTCTGGAAAGCAATCTGGAAAAAAGCTATTAAACTGTGCATACTCTTTGACACAATGATACCAATTCTAGGTCTATATCTCAAAGAAATCAAAGACAGAAGAAAAAGATCAATAATTACAAAAATATTTATAGTATCTCTTTTTGTAATGGCCTATCAATCAATTAATATACAACAATCTAATGTTGCTGTTTAGTCAATTAGTCACATCCAACTCTATGACGTCCATTTATGACCCATTTTCTTGGCAAGGATAATGGAGTGGTTTGTCATTTCCTTCTCCAACTCATCTTATATATGAGGAAACTAAGGCAAACAGGGTTAAATGACTTTTCCAGGGTCACACAGGTAGCAAGTGTCTGAGGCCAGATTTAAACTCAGGTCCTCCCAACTCCAGGGCTAACACTCTCTCCACTGTGCCACCTAACTGCCCCACAATTTAATGGGGGAGACAAAATACATAGACACACACATACACAGACACACACACATTATGTACAGGATAAACAGTCTTTGTGTAGAAGATAGGATTTCGGTTGGGAATTAAAGGAAGCCAGGGAAATCAACAGGGAAAGTTGAGGAGGGATAGCATTGCAGGTATGGAAGAAGGGCCAGAGAAAAAACCCAGAGCCAAGAAATGGAATGTCTTTCTCCAGGAACAGCAGGAAGACCAATGTCAGGATATCAAAGAGTATGTGGTCAGGAGGAAGGTATAAGAAAACAGGAAAGGTTAAGAGGAGGCTAAGTTATGAAAGGCTTTGAATGCCAAACAGAGCATTGTGTATTTAATCTTGGAGGTGATAGGGAGTCACTGGAGTTTACTGAAGAGTGACATGGTCAGACTTTTTGATTTAGGAAAACAATTTAGTGGCTAAATGGAAGATGGATTGGGGTGGGGAGAGATTTAACATAGGCAGACACCCACCAGCAGGCTACTACAATAATTCAGGTGCAAGGTAATGAGGGCCTGCAGAGAGGTGGCAGTGTCAGAGAAGAGAAAGGAACATATTCAAGAAAGAGTGTAAAGGTGAAATTAACAGACTTTGGCAATAGATTGGATACGGGAGATGAGACAGCAAGAAGCTGAGGATGAATGTTAGGTTGTAAGTCTAAGGGCTTGGGAGGATGGTCCTCAACAGAGATAGGGTAGGTGATGGGGGAGGGGAGGCTTTTTGAATAAATATAATGAATTCCATTTGGGACATGTTGAGTTTTCAGGACACCACTCTCTCCTGGTAAATGGGAAGAGCAATAATCACAAAACAATTGAAAATGAATGTTGCAAAATTTCAAAGAACAAGCATTGCTCCCAAAGAAGAGATATGAGAAGACAACTCTATTTTAGAAAGGTAGGAGTTCCACAGGTATGAAACACTGTATATATTTTCATTTTTTTTTTGATGTACTGATTGTTTTTTATCTTATTCTTTTTTCTCAAAATTTCCTTTTTTGCTTGGTTCTCTCATGATATGGTTCTCTCATAAGGTGAGTGGATGAATATAATAAGACCTTTAAGTAATGCAAAACAAAAGATATCAACATAAATTTTTTAAAAAGATAAGGAGTCATCTACATTGGTAATATTGAGTATACTTCTTGATATTACATTTTTAGGAAGGACACTGATACAGCTAGACAATGTCTAGGGAACAAGAAAGTCTTTGATATCATGCCATATGAAATGTAGTGGAAAGATGGGGAATGTTTAGCTGGTGAAGAGGAGACTTATTAGGGGTCATGATTGATATCTTCAAATACCTGAAAGGCTCCCCCAGGGAACAGATTAGATTAGATTCATTGTGCTTGGCTGTAGAAAAAATAAACTGGGAGTAATTGATGGAAGTTGCAAAGGGGCAAATTTAGAGTTAATGTGAGGCAAGGCTACCTAAAGAGCTATACAAAAGTTGAATGGGTTACTCTGGAAGATACTGGGCTCTCCCTTACTGGAGATGCTCAAATGGAGATTTTTGATAACAATAGATGAAAATCTGGCTCAAGTTTGAATTAGACTTAAATCAGGGATTCTTAACCTGGGGTCCAAGTACCACTAAGGGGTCCCATGGAGAGATTTAAGGACTTCCAAGAATTTAAAAAAAAAATTTTTGATAACTATATTTCAATATAACTGGTTTTCTTTTTATTTTCTATATATTTTATTTTGTTCATTTAAAAATATTGTTCTCAGAAGAGGCATACAGGATTCATTAACACTACCAGAGGGTTCCATGACACACAAAAAAGGTAAAGAAACTCTGGTCTGGAATAGATAAATATTGTGCTAGCCATAGAAGATGCAAAGACAAAAGTGAAAAGCTCTCAAGGGGCTTACATTTTATTGAGGGAGAAGACAACAAGTACACTTAGTAAACGCATAAGGAAAGTATGTGGAGTGTTTTGTGTGAGGAAGAGAAAGGTCAGTTTGGCTGGACCAAAAAGTGCAATGAAAGGGAGTAGCAGATAAGGCTGGGAATATAGCTTAGAACAAAGTTGTGAAGGGTTTTAAATATCAAGACGAGTTTTGTTATGGAACCACTGTAGTTTACAGTGTATGAGAGTGACATGGTCAAACTTGTACTTGAAGAAAATCCCTCTGGCTGTTGTGTGAAGGACAGATTAGAGAGAGGCAAGAGAACCAATTAGAAGGCCTAAGCCAGAGATAATGAAGGGTGGCCACACTAAGTAAATGGAAGGCTGTGGATATGAGAGATATGGAGGTAAAATTGAGAAGCCCTGGCAACAGATTGGATAGTGAGGGAGAGAGAAAGGCAAAGGATGATTCTGGGGTTGCAAACCTAGAAGGATGAATGGATGTTTGGCAGTGCCCTCAACAGAAAAACAGAAGTTTGGAGAAAAGGTAGGTTTTGGTGGAAAGATAACAAGTTCTGTTTTGGACATGGTGAATTTGGGATACCTTGAGGACATGTAGGTGAATGGACTCCGACGTCTCTTCCAACTCTGAGATTCTGTCATCTAATCCAATTTCCTTATTGTACTCACAAGGTTACTATATTCATGGGATCAGGAAGGTAGCATCTTACACGTTACCACTTTCTCTCTACAATATATCAGCATTTCTTTGTATGTACGTTTTATAGACACTTAGAATCTTACAGGTAAATAAGACTTTTATCATGTTCATATTACCTAAACCACCCACCAGAAAAGAATAACTCAACAATGAAACATAAGCATGGTTAGTAACTTTGTATTTCTCCCTGTATACTGTTAACACTGTGTGTGTGTGTGTGTGTGTGTGTGTGTGTATGTATGTAAATACCAACACATCAGCCTGATTCTTCAGTTTTCACTGATTCAATTGTTTTGTCATCAGTAGCTATAACCAGAACAGAAAATGAGACACTATGTGAATTAGAGAGTTCAATTATTATTCTATTAATGTTTATTGTTTTAAACAAAAAAAAATTAATTTCCATTTAGGATTATTTTTAAATGTTTTAAAACCCTGTTCTTTGACACCTGATGTTCTCTCCAACCTCAAGTACTTCACATAATCTCAGGAGGAATAGAGCTTTCCTAAGTCAAAGTTATTTTAGTTTATTTAAAAAAAAACAACAAATATGTCACAGAAAAGTTGTTTCATGTTTTGAGGGCTAGAGTGAGAGAACATAAAGTATCACAAAAATCAATCCCAAAGTAAAAGGCTATGTAAAGTACTCTAAAAGGTTGAGAATTAGGTGTTCTAATGACATATTTGTACTTGCAAGTAGTTTTGAAAATAAAATCAATCACAACAGTAACAACTAGCATTTACATATAGCGCTTTAATATTTGCAGTGTTGTAATATGGTGCTTCATTTTTGTTTTCAAAACTTTAAGGTAAATAAGTTAATTACAAACACAGTTTACAATCTATGAATGAAGTTCTATAAATTATTCTTCATTTCCAAAGATAAACATGGCTAGAAATGGGAATACCAAAGAGGAAGACAGGAAGTGAGCAAAGCTAGCAGTGGTTTATACTCTATAGTATGCTCTCACCACCATGACACCTGTATTTCTTTAGAAGCACACAGTGCAAAGTCAGAAGTACCTTTAATTTGCTCCTCTTTAACCATGTTTCTGACCATTGTTTAGAGTAGCAAAGACAAGAAAGGAATTCACAGTGAGAAAATAAAGAATAAACAAAAAATTAACTTTACTCTGAGGTACTTTTTCTAAATATAAACCTCTATGCAGGCAATTAAACACTTCTAGGCCATCAAATTATTTAGGTTCAGGTGGGAGGTGAGAGATAGGAATGGGAAATTTCACAGCAGGCATGAGGTAAAACACCTCCTTTTTTGTCTAAATCTCATGAGCACTTAAAGAAACAAATTGATCTAGTTCTCATCTACATGACAGGCTAGCAAAAGTTCCTAAACTTTCTCAGTTCATGGAACCTTCATTGTCTCAGCATTTTTTTTTCAGCACCCTCTAGGCCAAAACTAATACCTAACAGTTCTGGTTAAGTAATTAGGTTTAAAACAGCTTAATAAGTATTTATGTCTTAACAACTTAGTAGCCTTTTGAAAAAATAATACACAAAAACTGAAAGAAAAAGATAACATTTTTATTTCATTCTTAAATAACCATGATTACTTGATAACAGAATGTGTGCACCTATTGGGCACTGCACAATTTTTCAAATCTTTCAATTAGATTGGACACTGCCCTGATTTCCTACTCCACAATGATTTTTGTGTGGTACCTGCTTTTTATCATAGTCACAATGCCAAAAATAAGCTGTGAAAAGATAAAGCATCACAAACCAGTAAGTAGAGAAGTTACTGGAATAGCTATGAGTAAACAAAACCACATTTCAACCATTTGAAAATTAGAAGGGAATGTAGCACAATTTTACGTTGCAACTATGAATTACCCTAAACTAGTAATCTGAGTGACTGTGTTTCCCTTGAAAATCTAAAATATGCCGGTGCACCCTTATGAGTTCTCTGTAGCACTCCCATGGCACTACAGTAGGGAACCCTGGGGTCAATGTGCATTGCAAAACATAATTATGTAATGGAAATGGGACTCATGAGTATATCTAATCAAAGAATGCACAACAGCCATAGTCTCTAATTAAATGGGGTTTAAAATTTGATACAGTAAATAGAAAATGCAGAATTTAGGTGAACCAACTGTTTTAATAAGACTAGTTTGGGTTCCAAGAAAACTGTTTTCACTAGATTTCTTGCAGGATAAAAATTATATAATGACTACCTTTAAAAACTGAATATTAATTGTACAGTAAATGTTTTCAATTCATCATATTCTGAAAAAGTTGGATTTTTTTGTAAATCTGTCTACCCACTACATAAAAATGGAACCAAAATTACAATTTCATAAAAATATACATTTTCAGCACTAACTTTAGAAAGATGTAAATGTCCAAATTAAATGACAAAAGATCTGTCTCATTTGGTATTGCTATAAAAAATATACAAACTTTTCATCAGAGAGATTCTGACTTGTCATTATGTATCAGCAAATTTACACTGAAGGTACTGAGTTCAACCACATTATTTTACAGTGTTCTTTTTGTAAAGATTACCTAAATCTATTTTTAAACATAAGGCAGAAATGGCTTACAAATTATTATACCTTAGAAGAATGAAATTTCATAACTGAAAGCATTTAGAATTCTGAAATAGCTAATTTATCACAGAAAATCAAATATAGATATGAATCTTATAGTCAAAGGATTTCATATATATTTATACATTTAAATTAGGGATTAATACAAAGTTGTCTATTTATACAATAAATTATTTCTATTTATCTAATGTGACACCTACATTTAGGTTTTCTTAAAGAAGTTCTTTCTAGTCAGCTTAACAGTTAAAGCTAAAAAACGTTTCTTAACATATTGCAGTTTGATGGCTACTATTCTAAACTAAAAGTGCCCTTTGATTGAAAAGATACTTGTAAATAATAATCATTAAAGTCAGAAAATCAATTATACCCTTTGACGTAAAGAATTTTTTGTAAAAATAGTCATAAAAATCTACATGCAAGCACAATTTAAAAGGAAAAAAGAAAATTGAGGAAACCAATTTTGTAATCATACTAGATGCTTTCTACAATTACTATACCCTGTAGAATTTTTTTTAACCACTTCTAACTACCAGTACCCCTTTAATTAAGGTGGTTGCTTTCAAAGCCTTAATGTAAAGATTAAAACATTTAGCTAATGCAATTTTAGATAAAGTTTCTTAGACTTCTTAAAAAACAAAAGCTCCAAGTTCAGTTAGGTATTTCTGATTATTTACGTGATTTAGATTTCAATTTTAAAACTACTATGAAAATTTTTCCTTCCACATTATGATTTAAGTTACTTTCATACTGTTCTGTAATTTTATGCAGTTGTACTTAATTATTAGAAAGACCTTTCTTTTTAGTTCTTTAAACTGATCTCTAAGAAACTAGTATGACTCCTTGGCAAGCGTGTATCTTTGTTTAAAAAGAGGGTTCAGAGTTAAATGAAATTAAAGTACTTCTTTAAAAAAAAAGTAGGCAAACATTTATACTACTTATTGACATACATGTGTTTGAAAAAGATCTGATCAAGGGAAAATTCATTCTTTTAGTCTTCTAACATAAGACTCTTTTTGTCATGAGTAGTAAAGTTTGTGAGGCCCCACTTGAATTCCCAGGAAAGAAGAAAGATACATTACCAGTGCAGAAGTTCACAAGTTTGGAAGTATCACATAGTGAATTGAGACTAGGCAAGCTGTCTTCCATTCTTGCCACCTACATTACAAGCACTATAAACCAGTTCTTGTCTACGTTTCCTGCTGCCTTCCCAGAGTTTCAGAACAAATCCCAGCTCTCTAAATCTGACGGCATACTTGGAATTCTGAGGAAATCCTCCCAATCCAGATGGCCCACCACAAAGCACTTCTGTAATGGCACAAATAAAAACTTCTCAAGGTATCTCTCTTCTCCAACCTCTTTGCTTGTTCAGTTGGAGAAAACTGTTGTTTTTGTTTTTTCTCATTTATTAAAGGAGACAAAGGGAAGGAGGCAAAATGAGATCCAGAAAGTGCCAGCAGACAGCACAAAGGCAAAACGGGGTGGGATATAGACAAAAATTTAGGCTGCTTTGGGGCGTGGCTAAACTTCAGGCAACAGAAATACTTGAATAAATGTACCACATGCATATTCACTACAATATGTGCTAGTCCCAAAGTACAATTTTTAAAAACTCTTCTATTAGTCACAGTTAAAACTCTGCCTTAACCCACAGAACTGTTTACCTTCTAAAACATAAACCAAAAATAAAATCAGTCTGAAACCCAGGCACAGAATTTCTTCCTAATAGTCAAAAGAACAGTCTTTCTTAAAAATAAAAGTCATTTCCTGTTTGTCTTTTTAAAAAATGTACAAAATGTGACTTGCTTCCATTTAAAGAAAATTAGAGTATAATTAGATTTTTCTTAAATCAGTGGAAAATGTCTATGTTTCAAGATTTCAATGCTGAAAGTTATTTTGGCAGATATATTACAATAATTTTACTGAAATAAAAATGGATGTAACCAAGAGTAAAAAGTCCACAGCCATTCTTCTTAAATTACTGATTCTCAAACTATTTGTAGAAATTAAAAAATGAATGAATATACACTTATATGATTTGTAATCTGAAAAAAATAATTTCCAACATTATAAATCTGAATTCAAATTGTAATATAGTCATACTTTGTTTCTTACAAAATCTCAAAGCCCAGGTGAACTAATAAGAATGATAAACATTGACTCTTTTTGGTAGCTACTACTAAAGCCAACTGGCAGAATGACTTTATGATGCTAAATCTCAAAACAAAAATATTTATAATAAGATACTATGTACTTTATCTCCAGTGTACATATGATTTGGATACTTTCAAATTTTATGCAGATAATTGAGAAGGGCAAATTTAACACCTCGCAAGTTAAATAAACATAGAAACAAAACGATTATGTTGTACAATACAACAAAAGGAAAGTTCTACTTAAAGAATTGTTTTGTTCTGTCATGAATCAAGACTAAATCCAAGTAACAGATAATCTATCTGGCCAGATGACAAGCTGGAAAAAAGCTAGCCAACAGGAAAGTCAATCAAAAGCCACAGAGAAGTAAAGAAATCACAAGTATAATTTCAAAGATGATAAACAATATCTATAGATTTTTGGCTCAGAATTAAATATGTGCCTTTTGCAATTATGACAACTAATCAATTTTCAGGGAGTAACTACCTAAGGTTTTAGAGCTGAAGACAGACTTAGAGTAAGTAATCCTAGAACAGGGTTTCTGAACGTTTTTTGTGTTAGGTGCCCCTGTGGCAGTCTGGTGAAACCTATGGATTCCTTCTCAATCTTTTTAAATGTATAAAATAAAATATGTAGGATTACAAGGGAAATTAATTATACTGAGATAGTTATAAAAATATATTAAAAAAAACAAACAACTTCACTAACCCCCTTAAATGTATACATGGACCCCTTGGGGCTTTTATAAACCCAAGGTTAAGAACTCCTCCCCTAGAAAATTACATAGCCCCCAAAATACATAAATTGTTTTACCAAATATTCATTTGTAAATTTGAATATACATACTATCACTTCAGAACCCAACATGTGAGGGGGGACTTTAGGTTCCTAATACTGACCTTAAGAAAATACTACTATCACTCTTAGATTACACAATCACAATAACAAAAACTTATTGGATAGAAATCCATAAAATGTAGGGCACTATAAAGAAAATCGAGAAAAAGTGAGAACAAAGTTGATTTTAAAAAATCACTTTTATATACAAAAATATGTGGTCAGAATTTCTAAGAAAATATGTATCACTGCTTTCAAAATATATTAAGCATTTTGAAGGTTAAATAAAAGATCCAATTTAAATGTCCTTCCCCCAAATTTTTATATATAAACAAAAAGATTTCCAAGTGATAGTTCATTTATTTTAAGTAATATCTAACTTTAAAAACTGCAGCATCACAAATGGATTTTGGAGTTTATCATAATAAGATTTAACCTGTACAATGGATAATTCCTTTTCAGACTTAGATCATGGGATCATAAGGGCTGGAGAGAATCATCTAGAACAATCCCTCATTTTTTTGTATGAGGCAAATGACACTCAGCAGATGAAGTGAGCTGCTCAATGCCACCAAGGCAATCAACAGGAAAGATGAGACTTAAACTCAAGTCCTCTTACTCCAGAGCCAATCGTCTTCCACTTGAAACACTCCAGTTCCACTAAAATTAAAGGAATTGCCTAGGTTTTAAAATATTCCATAACCTTTTTACCTTTTTCTTCCAATACCCATTTTTTTGTCTTTTCCTCTGGTATTTAGTATCTCCACCAAACATTTAATAAAAAAGTGAGCCTGTTTTTTAAAATTTGGTTTTAAATGCAAATGCTGTGCCTTGGTGACAGATTATGGTAACTGGACACAACACAAACTGGTCCAGAAACCTATCTCCACAATAGTGACAAAGTGCATGTCTTACAGACAATCATATACACATATCACACTATGGAAAGGCAGCACATTTATTTACCTTTTCTTGCTTCCTGGTGGCCTACTTCCTAGTTTACCAAGAAGACTTAGGCCATCCAATGTGAACTTACTTAGTTTCTTTTTCTTTCCAGTTCAAAAATCTCTGTAACTTCACCCTACCCTCTGCTATGGAAGGGATGCTCCTCGCTAGCACCCTCTACTGTGCCCTTTAGCACAACCTCTGTAAGAACTTTTCCCATCAAAAGTCCTTCCCATAAGCTCCGATCTGATCAAGCCATAGACACTAACATTCTCTCTTTCCATCGTATCACTGCCAAATTCATTGAAAGAACAGTCAATACTCCACTCTAATCTGACTCACTCCTCAGCCCCTCCTAATTTGGTTCTCTCCTATGACGACCCTCTAGAAAACAAACTATTCTCTTAAGAGTCATCAATATCCTCTTATTCAGCAAATCCAATGGCCTTTTCTCATTTTCCTTGGTCTCTTTGTAGCATCTGAGATTGCTCACCAACTCACTGAAACTCCCTTCCATTGCTAAAGTGACAGAACACTATACTAGTTTTACTTCCTCTAACTTTTCCTTTCCTCTAAGATAGTCTTTCTTTCTTCATCTTCATTGCCACTGCTTAAATTATCAGCACTATGTTGATGCCCAAAGTCTTCAGTCCATAATTCTCTCTGGAGCCCCAATCCTGCGTTTTAACTGCCAAGACTTCCTGCACCTCAAAGTCAAAACATCTAAAATGAAATCATTTATTCCTCCTTCAACCAGCCTCTATTCCTGTTAACAGTACAGGCTCAAAACTTCGGTCATCATTAACTTCTTTACCAACCCATCATCATCCTGTTGATTTCGCCTCCATGTCCCTCATACCCATAACTTCCTTTCCATTCACTGCCATCACCCAGTTCAAGTCTTCATCACCTCATATAAACTACTGTATCATCTTCTTTTCTCCTTATATCTTTCAATTCCAATCCAGTTTAAACGATATTGTCTAGTGGGCAGGGAGCTGAATCTTAGAATCAGGAAGAAGTGAGTATGAATCTAACATCCTGTACTAGATATATAACCTCTCAGTCTCAATTTCCTCATATGTAAAATTGAGGAAGTATCTGTTGTACTAGCTCACAGGATAAATGTGGGGCTCAAGTGAGATAATGCATGTAAAGCATTCTATAAGAGGTCTATTATGCTACTTGCCTACTTAAAAATTTGGAATATCAAACAGTAAAGTATATATATTTGCATATATGTTTATCTATCTATAGACAGATAAACCTATAGTGGGAAGGGACTTTAGAAG
Organism: Vombatus ursinus; assembly: GCF_900497805.2. Lineage (NCBI taxonomy): Eukaryota > Metazoa > Chordata > Mammalia > Diprotodontia > Vombatidae > Vombatus > Vombatus ursinus. The sequence goes on from NW_020954556.1 coordinate 52,865,203, forward strand.
GCAGCACAGGTCCAGTCAAGAAAGAACCAAGGAACTGTAAGCTCTCTGAGGACAAAGATTGTACCATTTTTGTCTTTGTATCCTTAGCATTGAACATCATATCTGGCATACAGTTAAGTGCTTAACAAATGCTTGTTGAATGAATGATTTTATTTCTTAGGTAAGATTTTGTTTTCTATTCTAAATTTACATTACCTTTATTTCTGAATATATCCCTTTCCTTTTCCTAGTCTAACTTTATTTTACAAATGAGGAAACTGAGGCTCACAGAAGTTAAGTGATTGGATTAAGGTCACACAGGCTTTAACTACTAAGTGGGCATCTTCAGCATAGTATCCTATTTATCCTCTAGACAAAAAAGGGAAAAGTAGGGCTAGGAATGAGAAAGAAGATCCTCTCCAGGTTTCCTAAGGTCCCCTTATCCTAAGTCTCCAGCTCATAAAGAGGATGAGGGTGTAAACTGAGGCAAGGAATGAGGTGAATTTCTAGACAGTACAAAAGAATGTAGAGAGGCAGCATTGCCCAGTGGAGAGAGGTGACCTCAAAGTCAGGAAGGTGTATATGCTGGCTACTTTGGCCTGGACAAACAACTTAGCCTCTCAGTACTTTAGACAAATCTAAGATTCTAATTGGAGGGCTGATGTGTAATAGCATTGGCAAAGGAAATTTCCTCACCAGGAGTTCTCTACACTAATAAAATCACAGGTCCAGTCAAAAAACAAATGTTAACTAGTTAAGGACAGGGATTGTACCATTTTTGTCTTTGTAACTTAACACTTATTATGGTGCCTGGCATCAAGTAATGCTTGATAAATGCTTATTGAATGAATGGTATTTCTTGAATAAAGTTTGTTTTCTTATTCTAAATTTTAACAGAAAGGAAATTGCAGTGTTTACTCAAGGGAAAAAAATTGCTTGTTCACTGAAAAGAAAATTAGGAATTGCTTTTTACTTTTATCTACTCTATAGAATTTTTTTCCTACTGATCAGTGGTTCTTGGTAGATAAAACATTCTCTGCCCTCAATTTTATACTACAATAATCCAACAGTATAAGTTTATTGAATTTCTGATATTATTCCTGAAATAGAAGTCTCACTTATAATCCAAAAACAAAATTTGCTATCTTGTTTTTACATAACAATTACTATCATTTATATAGCACTTACTATGTGCTAGAAAGGCAGCTAGGTACCACAGTGGATAAGAGTGCTGGCCCTGAAGTCAGGAAGAGTCCCCCATTTCCTGAGGTCAACTCTGGCCTTAATACTTAATAGCTATGTGACCCTGGGCAAGTCACTTAACTCTGTTGGCCTCAGTTCTTCATCTGTAAAATGAGCTGGAGAAAAAAAATGGCAAAGTACTTCAGTATTTCTGCTAAGAAAATCCCAAATGGAGTCACAGAGGGTTGGACATGACTGAAAAACAACTTAACAAAACATATGCCTGGTACTGTGCTAAGAGCTTTAAATTTATCATCTCATTTGATCCTCACTGCAAAATTGGTAGGTCAGTTACAGATGAAGAAACTAAGGCAAATAGGGGTTAAGTGACTTGCCTAGGGTCACAGAGCTAATCAATGTTGGGGGCAGGATATGAACTCAGGTCTTAATGATTCCAGGCCCAGAATCCCACCCACTACGCCACCTAGCTGCCTATATCACCTTCATTTCTGAATAGTCTTTCACTTCCCTGTCCAGCAAACCATCCCTTAAACAATTCAAAACAGGAAAAAAAAAAGAATCAGTTCACCAAAATCAACTAACAGCCAAATCTGACTATATCTATAATGTCTCATACCCGTAGTCCCCTCCATTTCTGCAATCGAATGAAGAAAGTGCATTTTAACAAATTTTCTCTAGAGGCCAGGCTCACTGGTCTGTAATTAAAAAGCATTCAGTTTCTCTTTTTGTTCTATTTGTATTACTGTAGTCTTTGTGTATGTTTTTCCCTGGTTATGCTTACTTCATTTTTTATCATGTCATATCAATCTTCCCATGTTTCTCTAAATCCACATTCATTATTTCTTTTGGCACACTAATATTCTATTACATTCATGTTTAAGAAATATCCACATCATAGGTATACTTTGCTTCCAGTCATTTCCTACTAACTATATCTATACAAAAATATAAAATATATATATATAGCTAGCAAAAGGATCTTTGGGACAAAGGATTTGGACATGAGTCGCATCAGTGCCAGAAAAAAAAATTCCTTATTAGAAGGGCAATGAGAAGAAGGTACCTAGGTACCTTCCTTACACAAACATAAAAAACACAGCTAACACAAAAACGAATAGCATGAGAATTACAATTTATGTTTTGGAAACCATGTTTACTAGATGATGAACTAAAATTTTGGCAAGAAAGTCTCAAGTCTTCATGTAGGGTATTAAAATAAGAATTATTTTTCTCTACTCAGACTGTAAAAGAAAATTAAATACCTCCCAATGATGAGCAGAATGTGCAATAAAAATTCATATAAATAAATATTCCTTCCTTCCAAAGTCCCTCCCCAAGGGCTTGGTTACAATCACCGTCTCTCAGATGCATCTGAATGCAGCACTATGATGTAAATAAGATGAAAAGAAAATGCATACCAAGTAAGAAGGAAAACTTGTGCCACTGCACAGATGGGAGTGATGAAGTGTCAAGTTCTGACAAAGTCAAATGTAGTCCATTTTGACCATAATGTAGAATTCATGACAGGGAATAGTATAAGATAAGGCTAGAAAAGTAGGTAAAATGGGGAGTGCCATATTTTTTTTAACGGTAATTTTTATTTATTGTTTTGTTTTCAACATTTACTTCCACAAGAATTTGAGTTCCAAATTTTCACCCCATCTTGCCCCTCCCCCCACCCCAAGGTGGCATGCATTCTGAATACCCCTTTCCCTAGTCTGCCTTCCCTTCTATCTCTCCTCCCACCCTGTCTTATACCCTTCCCCTTCAATTTTCCTGTAGGGCAGGATGGATTTCTGTACCCCATTTCCTGTATTTCTTATTTCTCAGTTGCATGTGAAAACATTTTTTTTAAACATGTTTCTAAAACTTTGGGTTTCAAATTTTCTCCCTTCTTCCCTCCCCACCACCCTCATTGATAAGGCAAGCAACTAAATATAGGTTATATATGTGCAGTTATGCAAAACACTTCCATAGTAGACATGCTGTGAAAAACTAACTCTATTGCCCTTAATCCTATCCTGCCCACCCATTTATTCTACTCTTTCTTTTGACCCTGACCCTCCTCAGAAGTATTTGCTTCTGATTACACCCTTTCCCAATCTGCTCTCCTCTCTATCATCCCCCTACTCTCTTGTCCCCTTCCCCCCTATTTTCCTGTAGGGTAAGACAGATTTCCATACTCAATTGAGTGTGTATGTTATTCCCTCCTTAAGTCAAATTCTATGAGAATAAGATTCACTCATTCCCTCTCACGTTCCCCCGTTTCCCCTCCACTGTAAGAGCCTTTTCTTTTTTTTTTGTGAGATAATTTACCCCGTTCTACCTCTCCCTTTCTCCTTCTCCTAGTATAATCCTCTCTCACTCCTTAATTTTATTCTCTAGATATGACCCCTTCATTTTCAACTCACCCTGTGCCTTCTATCTATCTATATCTATATATACGTACATATAATTTTTTCCCCTCCAACTACCCTAATACCGACAAAGGTCTCATGAGTTACAAATATCATCTTTCCATGCAGGAATGTAAACAGTTCAACCATAAAAAGCTCTTATGATTTTCTCTTTCCTGTTTACCTCTTCATGTTCCACTTGAGTCTTGTATTTGAAAATCAAATTTTCTATTCAGCTCTGGTCTTTTCATCAAGAATGCTTGAAAGTCCTCTATTTCACTGAATGACCATTTTTTCCCCTGAAGAATTATACTCAGTTTTGCTGGGTAGGTGATTCTTGGTTGTAATCCTATCTCCTTTGCCCTCCAGAATATTATATTCCATGCCCTGCAGTCCCTTAATGTAATGTAATGGCTGCTTGTAATATTTTCTCCGTGACCTGGGAACTCTGGAATTTGGCTACAATATTCCTAGGAGTTTTCCTTTGGGGATCTCTTTCAAGAGGAAATTGGTGGATTCTTTCAATTTCTATTTTGCCCTCTGGTTCTAAAATATCAGGGCAGTTTTCCTAGATAATTTCTTGAAAGACGATGTCTAGGCTCTTTTTTTGTTCATGGCTTTCAGATAGTCCAATAATTTTTAAATTCCCTCTCTTAGATCTATTTTCCAGGTCAGTTCTTTTCCCAATGAGATAGTTCACATTGTTTTCTAATTTTTCATTCTTTTGGATTTGTTTTACAGTGTCTTGATTTCTCATAAAGTCACTAGCTTCCAATTGCTCTATTCTAATTTTTAAGGAAGTATTTTCTTCAGCAAGCTTTTGACCTTCCTTTTCCATTTGGCCAACTTTGCTTTTGAGGACATTCTTCTCCTCATTGGCTTTTTGGACCTCTTTTGCCATTTGGGTTAGGCTATTTTTTTAAGGTGTTATTTTCTTCAGTATTTTTTTTGGGTCTCCTTTAGCAAGCTATTGACTTGTTTTTCATGATTTTCTTGCAAAACTCAGTTTTTCCTCTACTTCTCTTACCTGCCTCTCAAAATCCCTTTTGAGCTCTTCCAAGGCCTGGGGCTGATTCATATTGTTCTTGGAGGCTTTGCATGTAGGAGCTTTGGCTTCGTTGTCTTCTTCTGGTTGTATGTTTTGATCTTCTTCGTTACCAAAATACGATAATATAGTCTGACTCTTTTTGCGCTGCTTACTCATGATCCCAGCCAATTACTTGAGTTTTAAACTCTTTGTTAAGGTAAAAGTCTGCTTCCAATGTGGAGAATGTACTGTCCCAAGTTTCAGGGATTTGTACAGCTGTTTTCAGAGATACTTCTAGGGACCTGAATCAGTTCTTCCAAAGTGCTATGATAAGGGGCGAGGTGTTTTCTCTCCACCGCCACAACAAGCTTCACCACACCAGCGTTCCTCCTTGCCCCAGGACCGCCCCTCAGAACTGTGACCCAGATCCAAGCACGGACAAAGCAAGAGATTCCTGCCTCAACACTGGCAAAGAGATCCCTGAAATCCCTCTCTGATCAGCCACTCAATTCCCCCTCAGTCTGTGGGGCCAGAAGCTCAGGAAACAGCTGCGGCCCTGGGGGCGGCTGAGACCTAGCTCTTTCTCTCACCGCAGTACAGACTTTTCCCACTGACTTTCTAAGTTGTCTTTGGCATTGGTGGGTTGAGAAGTCTGGAAACTGCCACAGCTGCCTGTGATTCAGTCCTCTAAGGCCCGCTCCAGGTTCGCTGTGGCCTGTGTGCCCACGCCAAACTGCGCTCCTCTCCCCACCTGGCACGATATACCTTTCCGATCAACTATCCAGGTTATCTTTGACTGGAAATTTGTTTCACTCTGTCTTTTCGTGAGTTCTGCTGCTTTAGAATTTGTTTAGAGGCATTTTTTATATCTGGAGGGGTCTGGGGGGAGAGCTCAAGCAAGTCACTGCTTTCCCTCCGCCATTTTGGCTCCGCCCCCAATGCAGATTCCATAAATGGTTTTTGAATGAAGGGAATGAAGTGGTAAACAAATATTTTAGAAATATTATGAAAGCATTTTAAAATTTCCTTAGTCTGAAGTCTTTGCACTAATCTGAGAGAGAAACCCCATCAGTCTTTAATCTCAACTCTGAAATAGTATCTTGTGCTCCCTTCTCTAAAGTAAGGCCAAGAAACACTTCCCTCAAGTAATTAGGCTAGTGACCAGATATGGGAAAGGGGTCTTTGACTGTTCTACCTAGAAGTGGTGGTCTCTTTCTCCCTCCCCTTAAGAGAATAGGCACTAATGATTCACCTCAGTGGAGGAAGAAGTTTCAGTTAACGGAAGTGGCCAGAGTTGAACGGTTTTAGGAAAATGATTCTCCAAAAGAATGCAAAAAATTTAGTGACTATCATTCTGCTTGATGAAGAAAACTTACCTAAATTCTGGCCAGCCTGCACAATCTTAACTGTGAAATATATTCCTTGTTCAAAAATGGTATGAATTCGAACTTAAAAATATCTTTTATTACAGAGCTATCCAATGGAAGGAGAAGACTTTGTCAGTTTGGACATTTCTCTCTCTAAGCTGAAAAATGCCTAGGTTTATAATAATCTAAAATTGTATTTCAAAATAAGGTTTGTTTTTTTTTCCCGGCAGGTTTGTGCCTAAATTCAAGACTACAGATTTTTTTTCTTTGACAATGGTCACACCTATTATTGGAAAGATTATTTTGGCAGCTATGTCAAGAATGGCTTAGAGACAGGACAGACTAGAAACAGAGAGAACAGGTATCAATAGTTACTTTTTATCAATTTGAGGGCATTAGTTGTGATTTGTATACATGGCAATGTATGAAAATGCTGCCATCCCTCAAACTATAATATAAAGTAGCAGTCATCAAAACCATTTGGTATTAGCTAAAAATAGAGATGTAGATCAACAAAACAGATTAGACAAGGGAGAATCAGAAAAAAATGGAACTCAACCCAGTGTTCCATAAATCCCAAAACATAAAATACTCAGGAAAGAATTCTCTATTTGATAAAAACTTCTGGAAATGAGTAGGCTTAGACCAATATGTCATATTCAACAATAAATTCAAAATTTATATGACCTTAAAATTAAAGATCGCTATAAAAAATTAGAAGAGAAGTAGATCACGTAAGTTTCATTGCAATGGGTAGGAGTCACATTTTTTTTATTTTTAAAAGTGTTTTGTTGATGTTATTTTTATATTACCATAATTTCCGCACAATCTCTCTTTGTCCTCTCTGAGAGCTATATCATAACATAATATTTTTCAAAGAAAGAAAAGAGAAAAAAGTTAGCATAACTGGCCAATATGTTGAAAAAGTCTGAAAATGTGTACAATGAACCTTTCCCACTTTTGCAAAGGGGTGTGAGGGTGTCTTCTCATATCCATTCTTTGAAGCCATGGTTCTCAGTAATTCTTTAACATTTCTTTTGGGGGGTGTGTGTGTGTGTGGCTGTTCTTTCCATTTACATTTTTGTAGGAAGGAAACATGCATTTATTTAGTGCCTACTATGTGCAGGCACTGTGCTAAGTACTGTACAGATATTATCATTTGATTTTCTAATAATTTTATATGTTGTTTTCTTGGTTTTGCTTACTTCACTCTGCATCAGACTCATGTAGATCTTTCCATGCTTCTCTGTATTCATCATATTGATCACTTCTCATAGTATAGTATTATCCCATTAAATTAATGTACCACAATTTGTTTAGCCACTCCCAACTGATGGGCATCTAGTTTGTTTGTAATTCTTTGTTATGGCAAAAAGTGCAAAACACAAAAATTTTGGTGAGTATAGAGACAGTCTTCTTATTCATGAATTCCTTGGTGTACAGGCCAAGTAGCAGAATCTCTGAATCAAAGAGTATAATATTTCAGTCACTTTATTTACATAACTCCAAAACGACTGTACTAATTCATGGCTTCACTAACAACTGGCTGGTGTGTCTATCTTCCCTTAACTTCTCTAACATTAACTACTCACATCTTGCTATCTTTCAATTTTGTCATCTTGCATTTTGCAAGGTGTAAGGTGAAATCTCAGTGTTGTTTCGATTTATATTTCTTTTATTATTAGTGATTTGGATCATTTTTTCATGTGGTTATTACTTCACAATTCTTCTTTTGAGAACTGTTTCTTCATATCCTCTGACTACTGAATAATAGCTTTTGTTTTATATTCTAATTGTTTCTGTATTTTGGATACAAACCCTTATCAGAAGTCTGATTGTTATGAAGATTTTTTTCCCTCATCACTGCTTCCCTTCTTATCCCATGTGTGTTAATTTTGTTGTGCAGAAGCTTTTAGTTTCATGTAATCAAAGTTATAAATTTTATCTTTCATAATTGCCACTAACCTATGTTTGGTTAAGAATACATCTCATAGCCGTGAGAAGGATATGATCTGCTTTTCTTTCAATATTTTTATACTATAACCTTTAATCTTAAGGTCACATATCCACTTAGAACATATTTTAGAATATGAAATATACCCTTAACCAAACAAGGGATACAGGCAACCACAAGGGATAAAATACTTTTGATTCTATGAAATGGAAAACCTTCTGTACAAACAAAATTAATGCATTTAGGATAAGAAGGGAAATGGTTAAATCAGAAAAACTTTCTATCACATTTCTCAGATAAGGGTTCGGTATACAAGATATATATGGTCAATAGCTATATGACTTTGGGCTATATATCTATATATATGTACTTGTATATCTAGATATTATGTATTTATATATCTAGATCTATATCCAAAAGCCATTCTCTAATAGTAGTCAAAGAATATGAACAAACAGTTCTCAAAAGGAGAATTACAAACTATTAAACAATCATACAAAAGAATGCTCCCAATCATTAATGGAAGAAATGTACATTACAACAACTGTGAGGTTTCAAATCATACTCAGAAAAAATGGCAGATGACAAAAGATGGGAATAGTTAATGTTGGAGGGGCTGTGGAAAGACAGGCACATTAGCACATCTGTGAATCAGTATAAACATCCTGTAATTTGGAATTATGCAAAAAAAAGTGCCTAAAATGTCCATATGCTTTGACCCAGAGATCATATTGGTAGGTGGAGATCCTAAGGAAGTCCTCAAATGCACTAAAATACTCACTTCAAAGAACTGGAAGCGAAGTAAGTACATCTATTGATTGATGAAGAGCTAAACAAATGATGGTATATGAATATAATGGAGTATTACAGTGCTGTAAGAAATGAATATGATGAATATGAAAGAAGGAAACAAATATTTATTAAGGGCTTATTATGTGTCAGACACTATGCTAAGCACTGGGTATACAAACAGAAGCAAAAACAAACCAAAACAAGCGAAATGAAACAATATAACAACAAAAACAGTCACTGCCCTCATGCAAATCACAAGAGAGCACTGGGGAGTCCGAAAAACTACAATTCAAATCTAGTCTCAAACACTTTAGAGCTGTGGGACACTTAAGCTGTCTGCCTCAGTTTCCTCAAATATAAAATGGGGATAATAACAGCATCTACCTCCCAAGTTTTGTTGTAAGGACCAAATGAGATAACAGCACGTAGCAAAATGCATATAGTGGGCACTTGATACGTGTTTGTTTCCTTCTTCAAACTTACATTCTAATGGGAGACGGCAATACAAAAATGGTAGCTGAAAAGTAGAGGAGAGGGAATGGGAGAGATGAAGTCAGCACAGTGACATGGTTGTGAAATCCAGAAGTCAGGAAAAGGGGTGGGAGGGGAATGAAGGTTGGCTTGGGAGACAGCAGCAAGAGGCTTGGTTTTAAAGTCTAGAAGACAGGAAGAAAGCTAGGACGGAATACAGAGAAGCATAAAAAGACTTATATGAACTGATGCAGAGTAAAATAAGCAAAGTCGAGAAAACAATATATATAATGACTACAACAATGTAAATGGAAAGAAGCACCAGTAAATACCTGAAAGTGAATACTTAAGACTTACAAAGAACAAGAATGGCCCCAAAGAAGTATCTATCTCCCTTTATCTGCTTTGAAGAGTTGGGAAGTCCATAGATATGGACCACTGCATATATTTTTAGGCTTTTTCAATATACTGATTACTTTTGTTAAATCCTGCCCCCCCCCGCCAACCCCCTGCCCTTTTAAAAAATGCTTTGGTTATATGAGATGGTCCTCTGGGAGGGAGACAGAAGGGCACTGGGAAAAATTTAGGTGACATAAAAATAAAAGATAGCAATAAACTTTTATTAAAAAGAAAAGAAGGAAAGAAAGAAAATCCCTTCATACATAGTTACTGCTATTAGTGAGTCTGATTTGTGGTCAATAAATCTGTTCATACATGCATATACGTTATTTTTTTATTTCTAGCAGTAACTTCTTTGCAGAACTTTTTGTTGTTTGGAAGAACTACCTGTGTAATAAAAACAGCACTGGATTTGGAATCAAGAGACCCTAGTCCCATTAACTAGTTCAGCAACCTTGGTTAAGTCATTTCATTTCTATGATCCTCAATTTCCTTATGTATAAAATGAGGATAATAGCATTTGGGGAAATAATACCTCTTTCATAAGATAACTGTCCCTATTTCAGTCCATCCCCCTATAGAGCACAGATCACATAGCATGTTATTGCCCTCTACCTCCAATTCAGTAAACTCTAGTAGTTCCCCATAACCTCTGATCAAATATAAAATTCCTTCATTTTTAAAGCCTTGCATAACCTCATCCTTTCCTACCTTTTGTTAATGGCACCCCTGAAGGTGTCTTCTTGAGTTGCCATATTTTTCAGACACACTGGACCTAGAGTATACAGGAAGCCCTGAACATGTCAAGGATGAAGCTGTCCCCCACCCCCAGCTGACATAATTTGTTGTTTGCCCCCTAAGCTGGACTCCCTGTGCGTCCTTACAGGAGCCAGTCAGTCTGCACTAGACTGAGAAACTGCTTGTGCAGCTGGGACCATCCTATCTTCATGGTCTAGCAGTTCCCAAGGGAAAAGAATGCTCCTTTTGCCATTGCCTTCCTCCTCCCCCTCTTCAGGGTGGGATTAATTCTTTCCCTACCCCTACTGCTTTTTTCTTCTTCCCATGCCACTCCCATTTAGGGGGAGATTTCTGTCCTTCCTCCTCCCTTTGTTGCAATTTCATAAATTGCTTCTGTTTGGATTGTGAACTTGTAGCTGTGTAGAGTTCCACATGCACGTTCATTTCTCTTGTTAATAAATCCAGTTGCAATGTATGTCTCATGGACTTGTGATATTGCTTTTGGTTAACACTTTCCAGGGTTTGTTTTTTTTTTTTTTTAAATACCTTATTCCACTCCTTGTATTGTGTAGTTAGTGATTCTTGGATCTCTATGTGGCTACTTACCAAAACTTTATGTAAAACATCAAAATTTAAACATGGAATATTTGTCCATTAAATAATGTAGTATTAAAATTAACATTTTTACATATATCAGTGGAAGGGTTAATAGCTGAAACAAAATAATTCTTTAGTTAATAATAGATTATCTTTAACATGGAGACTATCCTTCAAGGACTGTTAAAGACACTAATCCTGTTAGAGAACAACAAACATAAGAGAAGCAAGACACTTCTATTTTAAAAAAAAAAAGGCCTTTTTTTAGGTCTCTTTTGTGAGGTAACCTATATAGCACATGTTAAGAAAGAAAAATTTCAACTAAGCACAGATCATTAATAAGTGAACAGTTACTGACTAGGAAGGGAAAAGCCTGCCAAACTTGCATGAAAAGTTATCTATTTTATGCTTGAGTGACCTGTAAATTCATCAATTAAGACTTTCCCTCTAACAGCGCAGATGGCAATCCATTCATGGTTCTAAGTAACTAATGTTCACGTTCTCCTATAACTGTCCCACTAGAGATCCATCAGACACGATGGACAATTTTTTTTTCTTACCTCAGTAATTAGCCCATCTTCTTTTTCTGCTCCTATGCTGCTCTGACGCATACTAGTTATGTGACCCTGGGGAAGTCACACATCTTCTCAGAGCTCTAGGCAAATTTCTAAGACTCTAAGCTGCAGAGGTCCTGATTTATATTAGGAGAGGGAGGTTCCTCATCCAGGAGTTCCCTATACCAATGAAAGTACAGGTTCAGTCTTTATGCTTCCATTTCTCTAAAGAGATCTTTTACCTTCCATTCTTCCAAGTTCCTTAGTTGTTATATGTTACAGCCTGATTACACCCACCATGCACGTCTACATTTCCCTCTGTGCAATACCTATTTTTAATTCTTTGGAAAGTGTAGGATTATATGACTTGTAATCCATACACCATTATCAACTGAATACTGATTAAAAAGATGGGTCTTTGTTTCAGGGAGAAGGTTGAGGTTCAATACAGGAATAGTTCAAATTCTTAATAGTAATCCAGCCCTTTCTCCTCTTCCTGATTAATTATGGGCCAAACTCATTAATTTGAAAGGTTAGTCATTTACACCCAGAGAAAAATCTGGGCAGTAGAAAGTCTTCATCCACTTGGTTCTTCCTGAGCAGATGGTTAATCTGAATTCTTATGGACCTCTTGGACATTTCACTACTGTGGCAAACAACTTTGGAAAGCATATATCTCCTAGTTCTATGCCGTGCCTACTTATGTTTAGAAGGTTATATCTTTCAAGGGCTCTTGAAGGAGTACAAAGTATGAATGGTAAATATTTTGCTTTGAAAATATGGCATTTTGCTCTACTTAATCAAGCTTTTAAAATAATCGAACAAAAAGAGTGGGATCTCATTCCTGTCAACTGTGTGATGGTAAAGATGTGGTCTAGTGTGTGATATGACTTATGAAAGGCTTCCTTTTTCTTATTTACACCCTCATTGAAGAAGTCCTTGATGAATATGAATAGGATTCAGAAACATTTTATGTATATATAGGCTGTTAGATGTTCTCCAAGTCCCCCCTTTTTTTTTTCCAGTATTAGTTAGGTCTGAGATTTTTGTCCACATCTTTGCTATCTTCCCCCTCTTTTGACTGCTTCTTGAATCGGTCCCTCAACTATCTCCTGAGTCTTCTGCAGCAGCTATCTCCTCTATATACACATTTGGTCTAATCCATTATTGCTCTTCCTGTCTTTGTTCTCGTTAGTACCATTTCTATTTCTTCTACGTGAAAATATAAGACTGTGATGTTAAGAGTACAAATGTGGTGCTTCTATAGTAATTGGGGGGGGGAAATTGGCTTACAAAAATCTTTACAGATCTTTTCTACCTTTTTCTGTTTTTTTTTTTTTCAGTCTTCTATTTTCATCCTTAAATGCCCTCAGGGTAACCTTTAGTTGAGTCTCTCACTAAACTCTCTTTAAAATGATTTTATTCTCAGTGGTTTCTGTTTTATGAGGTGACAGTGCTTATAACAAGCCATCATACTTCTCCATAAGATTTTACAAATGGACATAGAATAAAAACCAGTGCGGCCACTGGCTACAATAATTCTCTGCTTATGAAAGTCAACTGCTTCCCGATTATGGTGTTTTTCAGGTTCATTTAGTCTTCTTGTTACAACAATTTATGAGGCATGTGATGGCACAGTGGATAGAAACCCTGAATTCAAATCCAGCCTTAGATGTCTAACTCACTGTGTGACCCTTAACTTCTGTTTGCCCCAGTTTCTTCAACTACAAAATAAGGATAATAACAACAACTACATGACAAGGTTATTATGAGGATCAAATGTGACGATATTTGTAGATAAGCATACTGCCTGGCACAGAGTAAGCGTTATATAAATGCTTATTTCCCTCCCCTTGGTGAATTTCTATATGGAATTACTGTAATCATTGTCCATATATGATTTTTTTTTTATTATAAATGATGTTTCAGGTTGCAGTATTCAGGTAGAAGTTGTTTAAGTACATAACACGTCTTTTTAAATTTATTTTTTCTTATAGTCTTTTACTACTTTTTATTTTTTTGTCTTTTGTTTTTGATCATCTTTACTTGTCAATGAAAAAGATAAAGTAAATTTAATTAATAGAAAAAAAAAGCTTTTTAAAAAAATCCATATGACAGCATACAGAAGGCAAGGTAGTCCAGTTAAAAGTATGATGGATTTGGAGACAGTGAACCTAGGAAGGTTGACTGGAGACAGCTAGTAAAAGTCTTTAAATGCTAAATTGAAGAGTCTGTATTTCAACCTAGAGGCAACAGGGAACCACTAAACGTTTTTAAGCAGGGGAATGACAGTTACTTCTTCTAGGCCACAGAGGACAGAACTAGGGAGCAACTGTTGGAAGTTACAAAGAGGCAGATTTTGGAAGTGAGAGAAATGATTATTAAATAACCAATTATTGGGGAAATCCAGGGTTTTTTCCCTTCCTATTTCCTCATTCTCAAGTAGGTCAAATCAGCATCTAAAGGACATTGCTGATAATAAGATTAGATAAATTTTCTCTTTAATCTTGTTCAGACCCCACATAAGTGGGGAAGTCCATTGTATTCTACTCAGGTTTGGGTGGTGGTAGATCCTATGTCTAGACTGCTGGGGGCTGGCAGTGGTCTGAGAGTACAAGGGACATAACCAAGGTCCTGTGTCTCCAGTCCTTCATTAGATTAGGCCCACCTCTCATTATAATATTCATTCTTTCATTAACTGTCAGAGCTTAGTCAGAGCTGATTGTTGCTCCTGGGGAACACCCATTCTTCCAAGTACTTTAAGTGTCAAGAAGCTGTTTGAGAGGACCACTGACCCCTTTCATTAATTATCTGTTAGCAATAATTAATAAAATGATTAGTTTACTCAGTAATTATGTCTCTAAAACTTTTTATATGTCACAGAAGGAAAAACCTCCTAACAATTAAAGTAATCCCAAAGTGGCATATGTTTTTTCTAGAGTTAACAGATTTCCTTTCAAAGTTTTTAAGCACAGGCAAGGTGATCACTTCTCAGGTATGTAGAAGAGAAAATACTTTCATGGAAGAGTTGGATTAGAAGGCTTCTAAGGTATATAATATGATACCACAATGCAAATAAGACCAACAAATAAGAATACAAAAAAAAAAAATCTGAGAAGATATTTATGAATACAGGGGAAAAAAAATCCATAAAGATGAAATACATACTGACTGTAACTATGAGCAAAAAAAGTGAAAAAGAATGGCCAAAGTATCTTGATGATGACTTAGAATGGTTAAAAAGCTGATATATGATATACTTTACAATTAATTTAAATGTAAATAATTACTATGCAAGTTTGAATAGCTGTACTAATGCTGAATGTTGAGTTTGTTTTTTTTAATCAACAATCTACATAATTAAACATTTAATTTGGATTTTTTTTTTTAATGTGAGCAAACTCCCTTCCACTACCCACAAAACCAAACCAGGAGTTTTAGTGGCCTGCAAGTTCAACAAGAATTACTTACATAACCATGTAAGAGACAATAGGAAAAACATGATACGCAGTGGGGAGTACTGGCCTTGGAGAAAACAACCTTAGTTTAAACTTCTGGCTCTCACATTTACTATCTGTATGGTTCTAGTCAAATCAGTTCACCTCACTGATCTCAGTTTTCCCATCTGTAAAATAAAGATAACACTTGCACTGCCTATCTCACAGAGTTGTTTATACATTGTAAAGTGCTATAAAAATGAGAGTTTTAAATTAATGCATACACCACTCCTAGGAATACTCCTTTTCAGATCTGCAAGAAACAAATTTAGAATAATAAAAAAGTAAAAACATTACTCTACACAGAGCACTGTCAACTTATGAAAATTATTAGCAAAGATTTGTATTTGGTGGAATGCTTTTTAAAAAAATCTATAGTAGATAAAATCTGACTTGCTCTCTCAATAAACGGACCCAATAAAAAGCAAGAGATGTGCCTACTATGCAAAATGGGCCTATCTGCATTATCATCTTGTATAAATTTTATTATATATATATATATAGCATATATGAATAAACACACATATAAATATGTTTATATGAACAACAAAAACCCTATAGCTTCAGTTCATCACCTTATATCCAGTGTTTGATCTTAGCTACACTGTTTTCTGAATAAAGGATATAGAACGAATTGCTAACATATAAAGGCACAAAAGGCTAAAGATCTTTTGTATATGTAAAGATCTTTCGGTACAGCAAATAATTGCTCAACAGGTGCTAAGCTTGTTTAGTTTACATTAAATACAGGAAAGAAACCGTATAAATACAGGAAGGAAATAACATAATCCCCCCCCAAGAAAAAAACAAGTAACAAATATTGGTCACTTCTGAGTTGAAAAATGTATCATTCCTTTGAGTAATTCATAAATACTGCTAAAAATCCTTGAGTAGAGCAAAGCAAACTTTAGGAATTCAAGGCTGTTCAAAAAGCATAAAATATAAACTTGCCAAAACCATTTCCAGGATGTTAAAACAATCTACTGACCTCCTAAGGATGTTGTAAGAAAAGCATTATGTAAATGTGAGCTATTATAAGACATCCTGTCTGAGTAAAAACAGACTAAAAAGTCTACAAACTGATTGCTCAGTGTACAAGTTATCATTTAGAACTTAACTCAGATTCAGATTACATGTAAATAAACAGTAAACATTTTTATACTTTGTTAATTACTTTAATAGTGACTCAGGGAAAATGGTAAATGGCGAAGTTCTACAACATACATGACATATAATGTTATAATACAACATGTAGGGACTTGCCTCTCATGGTGTAAACCACTTCTTCCTTTGAGTCATAAAGCAAAATATCACAAGTCAAATTAATTACTATGTTAAATGCCATTAAAATCTGCCAAATAACTAGTCCTGCTATCATTATCCCTGGAAATTCAATTTTAAAAAGAAACTATTCAATGTAGAGCCAATAGTGATTTAGAGTCAGAAGAAATGGGTTTGAATCTTTGTTTATATAGGTAGCTGGGGAACTCTGGGCTCCAACTTCTCCTTGAGGGACAGTTGTATTAGCTAATTCAGAAGCAGCATAGGATAGTGGAAATAGTACTAGATTTGAAGTCAGAGGACTTAGGTTCACATCTGGGTTCTTTCACTTACTGTGGGACCTCAGGAAAGTCACTTAATCTTTATAAGTCTTTTTCCTCATCAGCCTGATAGAAGGGGAAGGAGAGAAGGGAAGTCAGGAAGGGTATAGATCAAGAGTGGGGAACCTGTGGCCGTGAGGCCACACGTGGCCTTCTAGGTCACTGGGTGTGGCCTTTTGATTGGGTCCAAGTTATAAGAATAAATCCTTTATTAAGTGGATTTGTTCTGTGAAGTTTGGATTCAGTCAAAGGGCAGCACTTGACAAGAACCTAAAGGGCCATATATGGCCTAAAGGACGAAGGTTCCCCACTCCTGGTATAAATTAAATGGGTTCAGAGATTCCTTCTAGTCTTAAAGTTATGATCCTAAGATCTCTAAAAATCCTTGGAGCAGTTGAAAAAATGATGGATTTGGCCTCAGAGGACCTGAGTTCAAAGCCCAGTTCTGTAACTTACTACTCGTCTGCAACAACTTCCTTAACTACTCTGGGCCTCAGTTTCCTCATCTCTAAAATAATGTGGTTGGAAATCTGACCTAAAAGGTCTCATTCAGTTATAAATCTATGATTGTAAGGTGGTGTAATTCACTTACTAAGTCCCTTCTCTGTGTAAGGCATGACTATCAAAAATTACTTCCTAGTCTTCTATATAGATTTTCTAACTGTTCTGACATAAGAAAAAAATATTTGGTGAATTTGGAATCAAAAGAACACAGCATCAGTGTCAGATAAACCCCCAAACTTCCAACTACTAGGTAACAATGTTATTCCACAAAAACTGTTTGGAAAGCTAGAAAGCAATCTGGCAGAAGTTAGCTACAAACCAACATCTCATGCCATGTACCAAAGCTCCATGATTTAGATATAAAAGGTCACAACATTATTAAATTTACAGCAGCAAGGAAGAAAATACCTTTCACAACTATGGTTAGGGGAAGAATTCATGAACAAAGGATAGAGAAGACTGCAGAAGATTTTGATTACATAAAATTGAAAAGTTTTTGCATAAACAAAATCAGTGCATTTAAAATTAGAAGAGAAACTATTAACTGATAAAGGCCTGGTGTTATATTTGTACATATGTATGTGTATATACACACATATGTATGTGTGTATATACACATAACTCAAAGTAGGATTTCTAAATTCTATCATATTCCTTTGGATATCAGCAACTGCAGAGCTGATTCTCTCCATTCTTTTCCTAGCTGTCAAATTACCTGAGTAGTACAATCTTTCCAACTAAGCTATGAAAAATAAAAGTTTTTGGATTTTACACTGGAGTTTACATTTAAAACTTGTAGCTATGGAGCCCTTACCCAAGTATTTTGTGTTCTTGCATTTACTGAGCACTGCTCTTTTATGTTTGCCTCTGGGTTAGCTAGGGTGGTGAAATAGACAGAATATTGGATTTGGAGTCAGAAAGACCTTGAATTCAAATCTGGCCTTGCACTCTAGTTGTGTGACTGTGGGCAAATCAATTAAGCTTTGTCTGACTCTGTTTTCTCATCTGTAAAACGGAGACAAAAACAGCACCTACCTCTAGGGTTGCTGTAAGGATAAAATGAAATATGTGTAAAGTGCTTTGCAAACCTTAAAGTGCTATATAAATGTTAGCTATTATTTTTATTGTTTATTGATTTACTTCTTTATTTTTAACCAAATGGTTTTATTATTACTGCTTTATAATTTGAATCCAGGTAATTCTATGTCTTCTATACGCCTACTTTCCTTCATTTCATTCTTTCATAAGAATCACATTTTTTTAAAAAAGTAATTCAGGGTGCCAAGTAAAATTATGATTGTAGGATTATGGTGCCATGATTACAATATTGCAACAAAGAATTAATTAATTAGACCAGGGGTGAGGAAATTTCAGCCTCGAGGTCACATGTGGCCCTCTAGGTCCTCAAAAGGATTTGTTCTGTAAAACTTGGACTCAAGTCAAAAGGCTGTACCCAAGGACCTAGAGGGCCACATGTGGCCTCGAGGCCATAGGTTCCCCACCCCTGAATTGGATCATACAATAATAGCTTCAAATTTTATTACAAAGATTGGAAATTAAATCCATCTATCCAATTCTCCAAAAATAGCTATGTTGTTTTCTTTCATTTCTCCCAATGCCATGTTCTAATACAGACAAGGAGATCACTTCACTGAAACTATAAGCATGCTTTTTCCATACCTCTTTAAATATTATCCAATCTTATGATCTTATGAAAATGTGATACAAAGTAGTATAGCTAAATTCTATATTATCTGAGGTTTAAGAGTTGGAAAATATCTTTGATAATCTAGACCATATTCTTCATTTTACAGATGAAGAAATTGAGGCACAGGGAAATTAAGTGACCTGACCAAAATCACATATGATTTTGGCTTCAAATTCAATGTTCTTTCACCATACAGAAGAAAGGGAGGGGGGCAGCTAGGTGGCGCAGTGGATAGAGCATGGGCCCTGGAGTCAGGAGGACCTGAGTCCAAATCCGACCTCAGACACCTAACACTCACTAGCTGTGGGACTTTGGGCAAGTCACTTAACCCCAACTGCCTCACCAAAAAAAGAAAGGAGAAAGAAGAAGAAAGGCAGGAAGGGAAGTAAAAAGGGAAGAAGGGAAGAAAGGGAAGAAGGGAAGAAAGGAAAGAAGGAAAAAAAATTTGTTAATACTTAATATTAAGTATTATTATGTGCCATGGACTATAATAAGCACATTACAAATATTATCTCATTTGATCCCCATCACAACCTTGTGAAGTAGGTATTACTATTATCCCTATTTTAGAGTTGTGTAAAATAGGGCAGAGAGAGGCTGAATAACTTGACCACGGTCATACAGTTACTAAGTGTCTGAAGCCAAATTTGAACTCACATCTTCTTGATGGCAATTCCAGCACTCTATCCACTATTAATACTTAGCAAAATAATAACAAAATTCATTTGGAGGAGTAAAAGACCTTGAATCTCTTTCCCCCCCATAACTGAGTAGAAATTTTAAATGGTTCATTATAAACTTATAATCAATGCAGTTAATCAAATGTGGTTTGCAATTATTTATAGTTAAATATGATTAAAAGGGGGGATTTCTACAGTCCTACTATTAAACTGGTTATGGAAGCAGAATTATGTTTTCATAAAATAGATAATTTTCAAAAGTGTCACCTAAACAAAAAAATTTAACTTTTAAAATGTTTTACTAATGTTCTTTTTGATTTGTCTCTCCCTACCTACCAGTTCACTTTTCCCAAGCAAAAGCCCTCCCACATAACAAACATGTACAGCCAAGCAAACAAATCAAGATACTGGATGTCTCTTAGAATACACACACACACACACACACACACACACACACACACACACACACACA
>NW_020954556.1:52885151-52907861 GCF_900497805.2 Vombatus ursinus
ACACACACACACACACACACACACACACACACACACACACACACACACAGTGGCTATCTATATATATATGAAAAATAAATTCCATTGCATTCATATGCCACAATTTGTTCAGCCATTCCCCAGCTGATGAGCACCTATTTTTTGCCCTTATTCTTTGCTACAATAAAAACAGCTGCTATAAATATTCTTGTACATGTTTTCCCTCTGTCTCTTACTTCCTTGGGGTATATGCCCAATAGTAGTATCCCTGTAAAAAACATATGGGTAGAAGGATATGTACAGTTTAGTGACCTTTTGGGTATTATTCCAGAATGCTTTTCTGAAAGTCCAAACTTGTTTATACCTCTCACCACTGGTACTAATGTACCTGTCCTCCTATAATTAATAACTGCTACTTTCCATTTTTCTCATTTTTGCCCATCTGAGGGGTATAAGGTAAGAACCTCAAAAGTGACCGAATCCTTCATTTAAATGTTTATCATTAGAGTTGGATCATTTTTTTCATATACTTGTTGATAGCCTGCACTTCATTTGAGAACTACCTTTTCATATGCTTTGACCATTTACCTGTTGTGGAATGACTTTTCTTATATATTTTATATCAATATCTCTTCGATATTAAGCCATTACCAGAGAAATTTGCTGAAGATATTTTCCAAATTAGTTGTTTCCCTTCTATTTTAATTGCATTTATGTTTAAAAATTACATTAAAAAATTTTAAGTAAAATCGAAAAATATAGGAATGAAAGGGTAATGGTGCTTCCAGTTCTCATATTATATTATCAAGCAATAATCATCAAAAACTATCTAGTTCTGATAAAAAAAGAGAAAATTAGATCAATGAAATAGACTAAAAAGGAAGAATCAGAAATAATAGACCTCCATTACCTAGGTTTGCTAACCAAAGAACATAAATTATTCTGGGAAAAAACTCCCTACCTGACAAGAATGACCAAGAAAATAGAAATCCAGTTTAACAGAAATTAAGAGTTCCCAACATGAATCCACCACCTGAATATTAGAGGTCATATCAAGTAGAAGAGAAACAAAGCAGGTACCTTTCACTGCTACTGGGAAGGAGGTGGAGAGTTCTTAACCAAGTTCACAGTAAAGTGATAGCAAAAGTTAAAATAAATAATTTTGATTATATAAATCTGAAATACTTCGGAATAAACAGAAAAATCAATGCAACTAGGCTAAGAAGAGAAGCTGTCAATTGGGAAAAATAGTTTTTGCAACAAACATCTCTGAGAAGGGATATGTCCAAGATATATAGGGAATTGACACAAATATATATGACCAAGAAGAGCCATTCCACAAAGGAAAAGTGATCGAAAGTTATGAATAGTTTTCAAAAGAATGGCAAACCATATCAAATTCTGCTCCAATCTGTGTCTCTTTAACAGTTCTTTGTTTCATGTTTGATGGAGAAAAAAAATTCTCACTGTAGCTTCAATAATCAATATATGCAATAAAAACAATCCTGAGGTTTTAACCTCACTCATTAGACTGGCAAAGGGGACAAAAAATATGAATGATGAATACTGACGAGACTGTGGAAATATAGACACTAACACATTGGTGGCAAAGTTGTGAGTTGGTCTATCTATTCTTGTAAGCAATCTAGAATTACTAAAAAAAAAAAAAAATTCTTAAGTAACTAAAATGTCTATATATTTTGACCAAGAGATACCATTTTTATATCATTATCTACCCCTAGGAAATATATGTTTTCCCATTAGCTACCAATTTAGGAATGTATGTGACAATATATTAAAAACTGATGGGTGATATTTCAGAATCAGCTAGCAGCTGGAGTTCATGTCCGAAATAGAATTTCCCAGGACTGTGGGCCTGGGAGATAGGTGAACCAACCAACTGGATGGGATAGACAGGGCAAATGTCCCATCAAGAATGCCTATGGAATGATTTTCTCTTGGAATTGGAATTCCTTTTTAAAAATTTATTTTTAAATTAATTTTTTTCAATGAACAAAATTTCCCTCCTACTCCCTTCCCTTAAGAAAAAAAGGAAAAAAAAATCCTTATAACAAATATGGATGGCCAAACAAAACTTTCCTACACTGGCCATGTTTGATAAATACATATATCTGCATTCTGATTCTATCACCTCTCTATCAGAAGGAAAAACATGCTTTATCATGGGTCCTCCATAATCATTACTGAACAATGCACTGATCACAGTTCTTAAATCTGTCTACGTTTTTTATCTTTATGTTGGTTTTATTGCATAAATTGTTCTCTAGGTTCTACTCATTTCACTCTACATCAGTTTTCTCAGGATTCTCTGAAACCATTCCTTTCATAATTTCTTATGGTATATCAGTATTCCATTATATTCATGTGCCATAATTTGTTATAGCCATTTTCTAACTGATGGGAATTCCCTAGTTTCCAATTCTTTGCCACCACAAAAAAAAAGCTGCTTACAGCATTTTTGTACATATGAGTCCTTTTCTTCTTTCTTTGATCTCTTTGGGGTCTAGTAGTGGTACTGAAAGGTCAAAGGGTATGGGAACAAATTGTCATTACAACTCTCTTTATCCTGTTACTATTGTGTTTGACATTTAAGGATTTAAAAGAAAAAAAACCAGTTAAAAGGCTTTAAAAAAAATCTCTGATTTTAAATATTCTCATTTCTTTTGTTCATTTATTCATTCATATATTCATAACTTTTAAAAAAAAGACTTCTACTAGGCTAAAATAGTAGTGGCTGTGGGCAACCCAGCGAGTAACTCCTCTGAGGGACCAGGCAGCCTGGGAAGCCTTCAGTATTAACGAGGACATGCTCCCCAGACTGTACCCCAAACAATGGAAGAGCATACCTCTGCTGGCAAGAAATACAAAACATATGAGCCCTACCCCTGACCAGGGCTCTGGGTATGGCATATATCTCAAGCTTTCCAACTGTTCCCAGCATGAAAGAGAGATGTGTTACAATTGGGACCATTCAGAATTGAGGCTGAACAGGATGAACTGATACACTATGAAATATGTGTATGTGTGTATATAGGTATATATACATACATATATATACCTACACACACACACACACACACACACACACAGAACCATGTGGGCACATCTCCCACACCTATGTCCTGGAATACCAAATATAAGTTATCTCTTTACCTTCATCAGTTGCATGCTGTTCATGTACCCATACTACCAGCCTCTGGCTCCAAAGTAATATCCTTCTAACAGCCTGTACATGGAGCAAGGAGGTGACCCTGAACGTGTAATACACTATGAAATCTGGGTCACCGTTTTCTCCTATCCAAGGTGACAGGATTTTGAAGATTTAATCTTCAATAAATACTTAATGAAACTAAAAACAATCACAAAACACTTCTCTGCCTCAGATGCTTTCCCTAAACAATGAGATGGCGAATCCTCACTGATTTCATTATATCTAAATTTGAAACTCATCTCTTTACTTGTTACTTAACAGAAAGAATGAACTTTAGTTGTCTGCCTCTATACAACATAGAATGTATATGCTCACTTGATCCCAGGCAAATAAGATAAAGATAGATCTGACTTCACATAAGAGAAATTACTTGTAAAATGTTTGTTTTACAATGGGGCTTTTAAAAAAATAGTATGCTGCCTGTTATACTTAAAGAATGATTTTATTTATAGCAAATTTTCACAAACATGCAAAAAGCTAATTCTTCGTATTTAATGGGTTGTATCTGGCTGCATTACTGTTTTCTCCATTAAATCAAAAAGGACAGCAGACTGTGGCCTTTGTGCCTAGGGCATTTTTGTAAGACAGCTGGCACTTACTAGCCCATTCTTAAAGCATTCTGGTAAATCAAACTTTTCCTCTATTAAGAACTAACATCTAATACAACCAAGATGGGAAAACAACTCCAACTTCTAATCTTTGGGCTGTCCTGGGCCAAAAAAAAACCTGGTGAATTAGAACAGCGGTGTTATGACTTGACTCCAAAGGGGCTCTGGACTGATCCCAAGGGGTGGGTGATCCACCAAACAAAAACCTGAAAGATGGGTTATATCCCACATTCCTGCAATAACCAGATTTGAGACCTGTCTCCAATATAACTATACCTATGCTTATCTCCTACTATTCTCTAACTCTGCCCCCTCCTTTCTCTGTGCATAATACCTCCAAAAGGTTCTGTCCTGGGCCCTCATTTCTTCTCCCTCTACACTATTTCATTTGGCAATCTCAACAGGAAACATGGTTTTGATTTGCATATTGAACATCAACAACTAGGTGGTGCAGCTAGAGCACCAGATCTGAAATAAGGAAGACTCAAGTTCAAATTCTTCCTCAGATACTTACTTTTTCCCCCTCCTCCCATTACATTATAAGCTCCTTGAGGGCAGAGACTGTATTTTGCCTATTTTTCTCCAACACTTAGCGCAGGGCCTAGCACATAGTAGAAGCTTTAATGGATTTGACTGGTGAATTATCATCTCTATTCAGTCCTTACTTTTCCCTAACCTGCACACTGACATTTCCAACTGCCTATTAGACATCCTGAACTGGAGGTCTTGTGGACATCTTAAACTCATCATATCCCAGACTGAGCTGTTATCTTTCCCTCCAATCCCTGCCCTCTTCCTACCTTCTCTATTACTGTCACAGGGGCACTATCACCCTCCCAGTTACTCAGGCTCAAAATCCAGGGGTCATCCTGGACTCCTCTGTCTCAAACTCCACATATCCAAACAATTGTCAAGTTCTGTCATTTTTATCTTGGTAATATCTCTCACACATTCTCCTTCCTCTGCATCTTCCTACCCCACCCCAACTATCCTTCAGTCAGCTGTCAAACTGATCTTCCTAAAATGAGAGGGTCTGACCATACATATTCCCCTCCTCCATTCAATAAATTCCAGTGGCTCCACGTTACCTCCAGGATCAAACTTAAAATCCTTTTTGGCTTTCAAAGACCTTCATAAACCAGCCTCCTCTTACCTTTCAAGAATTCTTAAACCTAACTCTCCTCCTCATACTCTGTGATCACTCATACACTGACTTCCTTGTAGTACCAGCACACAACACTTCATTTCCCCACTCTGAGGGTTTTCACTGACTGTCCCTAATGCTGGAATGTTTTCCCTCCTTATCTCTACCTCAGAGCTTCTCTGGCTTCGTTCAAGTCTCAGCTAAAGTCCCACCTTCTTTAAGAAGCCTTTGCTAGTTCTCTCTAATCTCAGTGCCATCCCTCTGAGTTTACACCCAGTGTATCCTGTATTTATCTTGTTTGTACAAAGTTGTTTGCATATTGTCCTCTCATTAGATTGTGAGATCCCTGAGAGAAAGGACTGGTTTTTTTTTTACTTTCTTTGTAGGCACAGTCCTTACATAGTATCTGTCATATAACAGACATTTAATAAATGCTAGTTGATTAAGATTTTC
Source organism: Vombatus ursinus (assembly GCF_900497805.2). Classification (NCBI taxonomy): domain Eukaryota; kingdom Metazoa; phylum Chordata; class Mammalia; order Diprotodontia; family Vombatidae; genus Vombatus; species Vombatus ursinus. The sequence goes on from NW_020954556.1 coordinate 52,890,568, forward strand.
TCAAAATCCAAGCTGAATAAAAGTTTATAGAAAATTGAAGATTAGAAATTTGTGGTTCTATTTCAGCAGGGTTCTATTTTACACATCACTGCGGCTCCTCGGAAGAGGGAATAATCAAATATTACAACCAAATAATAACTAAGACCACCTTCTAACAAAAAATGTGAATCATTTTTCAGTCAGAATCTTCAGCTAGACTAAGGCTAAACAACCTTTAGCTAATAAGCTAAAAAAATTGTCAAACTAAATTTGTACAATGTATCAACCAGAACATTTAACAAAGACCTATCCATACAAAGACAAATGAGTTATAAAAACAGGTCTGTACACTGCAGCATACCCTACAAGAAGTAGTTAATGGAGTACAGGGCTGCTCGTAGAATTCAGTTATTGAGAAATAATTAACTTTACCACTACCAGGTGCAATAAAGATACCAAAAATTAAAATTTTTTTTTTTAAATCCAATGACTCAATGCTTCATTTCCTCCCAGGCTTCCTGTAGTAAATCTGTAGTGCTACAATAAAGCTTCTTGGAAAATGAGTCATCTTGAACCAAATATAATCAACGAGATAATGATTAACCAAAATCTGGCACAAATCTTACAGGGTAATACAAGACAAATTTACATCTTTAAAGATAACTGTTTTAATATTGATACCTCAAAAATTGGTGCCAGTTTTCTAGTTAACATTACATATAGCATCCCCAAACCTTTAAAATCTTATGCTTAAAATGTTGATGATTACTATCACTGCCACTGCTGCCCCTTCATACCCACCTAATATTCAATGTACTTATAGAAAACTAAACACCTATCTGTATATGTTCTCTTTGCATTTTTAGACTTTTCCCAATGTTCACCACTATTATTTTCAAAAGGAACAAAAATGGGTATGTTCTCGCCATAGGATGATACATATCCTGATATTCAATATGTTGTCTTTTTATAGTGGATTTCACTGAAAGGGACATTACTGAGCATTGATTGGGCATATACTTTGAGCTTTCTCTTCAGTAGCAGGGATGGACTTTCACTGAGCTCCTGAGAACAATAGTATACAGTATCTAGAAAATGGCTAACTACCGTTAAGAGTGTGCTCTTAGTGTTCTTACTAAGTTAACTAACTGGGAAGATACAAAAAGTCACTAGAAATCCCTTGTGAAATTTGGATAACTTGATTCTAGGTTAGTCACAATCACTTTGTGGCCCTTAGGATAGGTTTATAACAGGCTATTTTTGGACTCAGTAGCTAATAACAACAGCAAGTCACAATTATATCATGTTTTAAATTTTATGAGGCACTCTCCTCATATCACCTTTGTTGTTGGGACAGCTCTCTGGAGGCAGAGAAGAGCTTTTAAAAACCAGGCAGCTAAGGAGGAAACTAATGACAGGGACCCTTTTGAATTGCTTCCATATCCAAACTTCAAGATCTCAGATCCCATCTCAAAAACTTGGGCTAAGTTTTATAGGTGGCAGAGGCAGAGACAGTGAGAAGTTGAGGATGACTTGTAGGCTGTGAGCCTGAGGGACTAGGAGGATGGTGTTGCCCTTTATTCTAACAGGGAAAACAGGAGGTGGAGAGGGTTTAGAAGGAAAAATGAGTTTTGTTTTGGACATGTTGAGTTTAAGCTGTTTACTGCAGAATCCAGTTCAAGATTTCTGAAAGCAGCTGGAAATAGGACAGGATCGGTAGATTTGAGAGTTGTCAGCACAGATGAACTCCATGAGAACTTATGAGATGACAAAGGGAAGTAATATGGAAGGAGAAGAAAAGAGAGCCTAGAACAGTAAGAACCTATGGAACACCTATGATTAGAAGGCATGATGTGGATGAGGATCCAGCAAAGGAAACTGAGGAGGAGTTAAATAGGTATAAGGGGAACGAGGAGAAAGTGATGTCCTGAAAACCTAGAGAGAATAACAACAACTAACATTTATATAGCATTTAGTATTTGCAATGCATTGTGCTAAACATTTTACAAGTATTATCTCATTTGATCCTCACAACAACCCTGGGAGGTAGGAGTTATTATCATTCCCATTTTACAGATGAAAAAACTGAGGTAAAGAGAGCTTAAGTGACTTGCCCAGGGTCACACAGCAAGTAAGTGTTTTAAGTCTGGATTTGAACTCAGGTTTTCCTGACTCCAGACCCAGTGCTCCATCTGTCCACTATGCCACCAAGGAGGCAAGGGTGATCAACAGTCAAAGGCCACAGAAAGGTCAAGGAGAATAAGGATTGAGAAAAGGCCATTGTATTTGGCAACTAAGAGATCACTGGAAACTATGGAAAGGGCAGTTTCAGTGGAATGATAAGATCAGAAGCTGGTTTGTAAGGGGTTAAGAAGAGAGTAAAAGGAGAGAAAGCAGAAGCACCTATTGCAGACAAGACTTCCAGGAGTTTAGTTACAAAGGGCAGAAGGACATAGGATGATAGTGGAGATGGAAGGCTCAAATAAGGGTGTTTTCAGGATGGCGGAGACATAAGCGTATTTGTAGGTAGTAGGGAACAAACCATTAGACAGGGAGAAATCAAAACTAAGTGATAGAGTGGGGATGACAGAGAGGGCAATCTGCTGGAGGAAACAGGATGGAATGGGAGATAGCCTGAGCAGGCAGAGGAGTTAGCCTTGGTAAGGAGCAAGGCTACTTCAACATTTGAGACAAGGGTGTGGGGAGATAATGGCAGAAGGCATCTCTCATGCTCCGTTCTAAACAAATCCCTAACAGGTGTTTATAGGTATTTTTTTTAATACTTCCCCTCAGTTAGAAGCCCTGTCCTATTCCTAGCAAACTCCCACTTCTTAATTCCCAGGCTCAAGTGTCATCTAAAGCACTTAATAATTGCTATTTTGTAGATACACCTCTATCCAGTTATTCCTACCCCTCCTCTTTCACTGTATCCTCTGGGAGCCTTGCTATATGGTTAAATTTCCCAACATCCTACTGGAGTTCAAATACCCAGATCTTGAGAAGAGACCTCACAGTTTGCGTCTAGATCATAGGCTATGGACATTTTAGTCACTTCCTTAGAATAGTTCCAAGTTGTTTTCCAGGATAGATAGTCCAATTTCAGTAGTGTAAAAGTGGCTGTCTCTTCATAGCCTTTCTAACACTGACTATTCCTATCTTTGAGGCAGCTAGGCAGTGTATAAAGTGCTAGGCCTGGGGACAGGAAGACCTGAGTGGAAATAGGACCTCAGACACTTATTAGCTGTGTTACCCTGGGCAAGGCACTTAATGTGTTTGCCTAATTTTCTTCAATTGTAAAACGGGGGTAAAAAAAATGGGGGTAACAACAGCAACTATCTAAATAGGATTGTTGTGAGGATCAATGAGATAAATGTTTGTAAAAAGCACTTAGCACAGTGTCTGGCACACAGCAGGCACTCTATAAATGTTCACTATTATTCTTATTAAGTACTTATTCCCTTCCCCCATTCCCTTATTCCTTTGCTCCAGTATCAGAGGAGGCCTTCCTCCTTGCTGAAGTTGGTTCTTCTATTAATGCTCTGGATCCACTTCTTTCTATTTGGGGGAAGTTTGTCCCTTCATTCACTCATCTTCAAGCTCTTTCCTCTTTGCCTACCAATACACTAAAGTGTCTCCCAAAATGACAAGAAGTAACTAAAGCCTTAAAAAAAGGCTTTACTTTGGGGCAGCTAGGTGGCACAGTAGATAGAGCACTGGCCCTGGATTCAGGAGGACCCGAGTTCAAATCCGGCCTCAGACACATAACACTTACTAGCTGTGTGACCCTGGGCAAGTCACTTAACCCCATTGCCTAGCCCCCCCCCCAAAAAAAGGCTTTACTTAGCCTTCCCCTCAAACTACTGTCTTATGTCTTTCCTATTGCTAAACTTGTATTGCTTCTTCCTTACCACTCAGTTATTTTTCAACTCCTTGCATTCTGACCCCACTATTGTACTGAAAATGCTCTCAAAAGTTAGCAACAATCCCTTAACTGTTAAATCTGACGATCTTTTTAAAAAATCCTAATACTCCTTGACTTTTACTCATCTTTCCTCCAACTGGCAACTATGCCCTTCCTCCTCCTCAACATTTTTATACCTTCTCTTTGGCCTATATGATATTGTTCTCCTTCCAGGTTTTCTACCTTCAAATCCTCATGCTCAGTCTCCTTTTCTGGAACATGAGCCATCTCTCACGCCCTAAGCGAAAGTATTCTCTCAAAGCCTGACCTGGGTGCTATAAACAAATAAACATATCTATGTGTACATACACATACACATACACACACACACACACACACACACTCTTTCCACCTTGATCTCATTAACTCTTTTGTTTTCAATTATATTCCCTATAAAGATTTCTCCCAAATTTAAATATTCAGCCAAAATCTCTCCTGAACTCTAGTCCAGTTTCTCCAACTGCTGAGTGGACAGCTCCATCTGGCTGTCCCCTCAGCGCATTAAAATTGTGTTCAAAAATGACATTCGCCTTCTGACATCCCTCCTGCCTCCAAATTTCTCTATTAGGAAAATAGCGGTGTCCTCAATTATCCAGGTTCAAAAACTCATCCTTCTTTGTCTCTTTCCTTTCCCCTTCATGTCCCACTATCCCCTCGACCCCCAAATTTCTAATTAGTTGCTGAGTCTTGTAGATTTTGTCTGCTAAGCATTTCTTATCTTCAATTGAGATAATATTTGTAACACACTTAGGTACTGTGCCTGGAATATAGTAGGTGCTATATAAATGCTTATTCCCTTCTTTCCCTTCCTTTTTACATCCATGTTCTCTCCACTCACACAATCACCACTTTAGTTCAGGCCCTTATTACCTCTCCTTTGGACTATTGTAAGAGCCTAACTGACATCTATCTCCCCCTCCCCAATTCTTCTCTCTCCTGTCCATCTTCCACACAGTGCCCCCCCCCCCCCCCCCAAATCTCCCTAAGACACAAGTCTGACTTTATCATTCCCTGGTCAAAAATTTTATTGGCTCCATTCTGCCTTTAGGATAAAACATAATCCTCTCTATCTGGCACTTAAAACCCACCATAATCTGACTCCAATCTACTTCTCCAGACTGACTTCATAATGCTGTCTTTCATTTACTCTATGTTGCAGCCAAACTGGAATAACAGTTGCTCCCCAAACTCAGAATTCCACCTTCTACCTTTCTGTATTCAATGATTATACCTCATACCTGCAACGTCCTCTCTTCTCCCTCCCAGAATCTTGATCTTCCAGACTCAGTCCGAGAGCCCGTCTTCCTTTTTAACCTTTATAAAGCCTTCCAGCTTTTCATACTCTTATGTTCTAGAGATATTTCCACTCAGTAAATGTAAGCTCCTTGAAGGCAAGAATTGTTTCTTTCATCTTTATTTCTTTAAGAGTTTAGCACAAGTTTAGACTTACCAGGACCCTTCATAACCGATCCCCCCACCTTCCCAGTCTTCATACACTTCACACCCTTCCCACGTACTCAGTGACTCAGTGACACTGGATCTACTAATTCCATCAACAAAACATCAATCTCCTGACTCTGGCCATTGTCATTGACTAATGCCCTTCAAGTCAGCTAAGATCCCACCTCCTACAGGAAACCCTCTCCAATTCTCTTCAGTTCTAATGCCTTCCCTCTGTTGATTATTTCTGATGTATCCTGTACATGGGCAGCTAGGTGGCACAGTGTCTGGCCTGTAGTCAGGAAGACTCATCTTCATGAGTTCAAATCTGGTCTCAGAAACTTGTTAGGTATGTGACCTTGGACAAGTAACTGAACCCTTGCCTCAGTTTCCTCATCTGTCAAATGAACTGGAAAAGGAAATAGCAAATTACTCCAGTATCTTTGCCAAGAAAATCTCAAATGGAGCTATGAAGAATCGGACATGATAATGACTGAACAATAAAAATAATGATCCTGTACATAGTTTGTTTGTACATGGTTGTTTGCGTGGTTCAATACACTGTGAGGGCAAGGACTGTCTTCTACCTTTCTTTGTATCTCCAATGTTTAGCACAACATGTGGCCCATAGTAGGTGCTTAATAAATGTTTACTGATTAAAATAAAAGTATATTTCCTATCATCTCTTTTTTTTTTTTTATAAATTTTAGATGAAAAAAGAATGGATCTAACAGCTGAAAAGGGGATGAGGCATGTTAGTTGACACTGGAATGACTGCTACTATTGCCACCACTTCTAAGGACCCTATGCGATCTGGCACTGAATCTTTGGTAGTCAGTATTAAGAGGTCTACAAATAATCTCCAACTATGTAATCTAGCTGTTTGTGTTACCATAATGGCAAAAGATGATTAAAGCCATCTGGGACATCTGGTTCTCTCTTCCTTCCTCCCCCAACCCTAGCCACCCAGACCCCTGTCAGGAATAACAAGTAGAGGCCCTTTTCCCCTCTTGGCTTGACACAGCCCTCACATTCCCAGAAGAGAACTCAAATTCTCACTCTTCTTGGATCCTCAAGCTCACTCTCTTTTTCCCAATTGTGGTAAGCCAGTCCTCTCCAGAGGCCCCATCCTGCAGAGCAGATATGGCTCCTGATAGCATTTGGATGGGCTAGGATCCATCAAATATAATCATTTTGATAAGATGGAGGATCACCAAGCCAGCTTGCAAAAGCACCGGGAGAGGATTATTAAATTTTCAGTATGAATAAAATTTTTTTGACATTGCATAATAATACAAAGATAATAACAGCACCCACCTCACAGGGTGTTATTGGGAGGATCAAATGAGATAATAACTATAAAGCACTAAGCACACAGTAGGCACTATATAAATGCAAATTCTTTTCACCCCTTCCCTAAGCCTCTTCCTTCTCACACTGATCATCCTCTTTGGAATCATCACTCATAAACCTAAATCAAAGGTGTACCATTTGTGCAAGACATTATGTTGTGCCCAAGACACACCCATACCCACACACACACTCCTGCCTTGCCACTGCATAATGAGTTCCTCCAGGCCTTACCAACTATTAGCCATTATGCTATGCCACTCAGATCCCCAGGCATTACCACACAACCCAGCTGATATACAATAAGGATTTCTGGGTCTTGCCACCTACCTCACTGCTGTCCCCTAACATCTTTCAAGATTTTCCACCTATGCTGAAGTTGAATTGCTTCCAGATATACTGGATACTCCTCTAATTAGAGTGAGTTCTTTAAGAGCAGGAATTATTTCAATTTTCTATGTGTATCCCCAGTGCTTGGTAATAGTAGGTACTAAATAAATGCCTATTCATTTATTCAGGCTAATTTACAAAACACTAGTAGCAATAAGTTAGACTGAGAGTTGGCAATGAGGGACTGGGCCAAAGAAGAGAGCTATCAAGTAGCAACAAAGTTCCCAGTTTCAGATAAAAAAAACATGAAGGCAGGAGAGCAGATTAATTCAAGAAATTAATACAAAAATTAAAGGCTCCAGTGTGATTTGGGGTTTTTGGGGGGACTGGACTTATAATTTCATTAGAGAACAAACATCTAGAAAGTAAACTCCTTCTACTAATACAGAGCAGCATTACAGAATTGCTTGGAGCAGTGAAAGGTTATGGGACTTGTCCAGCTGTATGGACTTGTCATACAGTTAATGCATGCAAGAGACAGGACTTGAATCTCTCTGAAACCAACTCTATGCCCTTTTATGCCATAATGCCTCTCAGGACATGGTATAACCTTAAAAAAAAAAGTTAACTATACTTCAGTGGATCTATAATCTTGCTTCTTTAAGGTTCTCCTCTGCATAGACTGAAAAATCACTTACACTTTCTTATAGGAGACTCATTTAATATACTCTAGGTCTTTTTAAATTTCACAAGTACCAGTGCAAGTATTCAGGCTATTCATCTGTTTTTTATTTCAGACATACTTTCTACACAATTGGCCCTTACCCATTTCCTTGACGATATCACTCTAGATTAAAAATACACTGGAGCCTATCTATGCCCATCATGCATCAACTCCATTGCCCTTTAGTTCAGCTACAACTAATCCTTCAGAGATTGTGGTTATTTTAAGATTCACAACCACTCAGTATCACTGGAAAACTAGTAGTATTATAAAGATGGATTTGTGTGAGATGCAGCAGCTTGGGGTCACTAAAATCACTGTGAAATTTCTCAAATAAACTCAGTGTACTCTTTTCCTCCTACTAATCTATGGGACTAGTTCATTGTCCACATGTAGTGTCTGTTACAGACACATGGTACTGATAGCCTAACGCAATGGAATGACCATCTGATTTCATGTCATCACCTGGACGACAGGCATTTTTCATCTGTTTTTCCTATGTGGATTAACCAATCTCCTAAATTATCATGAAACTCCTGGGCTTGATTCATATTCCAGGGCTTGATGCAATTAGCATCAAGATGACCTCTAGATGGATCCTGAAGATCTCATCTGGATCTTGAACAATACATCCTTCATTCTAGCAGCAGATACTCTTAGAAAACATGCTTCATTCAACACTAATAAGAGGAACATTGAACAATTACCTCTATCACTGTCCTTCTCAAGGAATAGTGTGTAAGTACATATGCCTATATACCATAGGCGAAAGAGACTCCTTATAGGAAGAAAGCATTTCAAAGTACATTTTCTTGTACTGAGTAAAAAAAAAATTTTGATAGTAAACCAAATGTATACTGTACTATACAAAAAGCACTTGTGACTGAAATTAGCGAAATCAAAGATTTAGAGGTAGAGAAGAGCTTAAAGATCATTTATTTATTTCAGCCCTCTCATTTTACAGATAATGAAGAGAGTCATTGAGACAAAATGATTTCAATTCCATAAACATTTATTAAGAGCCTGCTATGTGCCAGGCATTGTGCAAAGTCCCTGGGGATACAAATAAGAAAAAGAGAGATGGTTCTTGTTCTCAAAAGGCTTATAATCTAACAGGGGAAGACAATAAGCAAAAGGAAGCTGTAAAGGGGGAGGGTGGCCCATGAAGGGTAGCCAGCAGGGACTACCTGGTAGGGGCATGGTGTGCTGTAAAGTTAAAGCCATGCAGATATCCTGATGGAAAATGGAATTACTTGCAAAGTTGTGAGCACTCTATAAGTGCAGGCTTTGGGAGGACTAATGCTCCATTCTCCAGTCTTCCACACAGACAGGAGAAGCAACTGAGGGTAACTTGATAAGGTGTTGGATTTTAAAGTCTCAGTCAATCTGTATGAAGATGAAATTTGCCAAAGATCACACAGAGAGTAAGCAACAGAAGCAGGATCTTAATTCAAATCCTGACTCCAAATCCAGTGCTTTCCCCACTATCTCTTGCTGAATACTAACATTCCCAATGCTTGTTCTACCCTTGTCAATACTTCCATTGTACCATTAGGAATTTTTACATATCTTACAACAGCACTACTACTTTCTTTCTTTCTTTCTTTTTTTTTGGTGAGGCAATTGGGGTTAAGTGACTTGCCCAGAGTCACACAGCTAATGAATGTTATGTGTCTGAGGTCGGAGTTGAACTCAGGTCCTCCTGACTCCAGGGCCGTGCTCTATCCACTGTACCACCTAGCTGCCCTTGCACTACTACTTTCTTGACTAACATGACTAGACTCCCCACTGATGCCATATATACCTCTAAATCTCTTTCCAAAGGTGGCCTTTCTACTTGTCACTATCCAGTGAATGGAGTTGACATGGCTCTTGCTTTCCATTGCTTCCATCCACTTCACTGAATTCTTTACCCTGGAGATGGTGCTTGAGCACCTGGAGAGAAACTAGGAATTTTAAGAGGCAGCAGAGAAAGGGGGAGTACATTCCAGGATGGGGAATAGCCACTGCACTGAAACGCACAGTGATAGGAAATGGAGCACTGTGAATAAAGAATAAGAAGACCAGATTGACTGGACCACAGAATGCACAAAGAAACACAATGATAAAAAGGCTGGAAAGATTGCTCTTGACTACCAGGTGTCTTCTTTTGAAAAGGAAGTTAAATATTGGAGTGATTAAAGTGGTTTCTGGGTTCTTTTGATCCCTATATTGTGCTGATTCTTGTACATGAGTTAAGCTCATGTAATAAGGGTAAAGTAAATGTTAAAGATCAAACAGGACTTGAATTAAGAAAACTGACAAGATACATCCAGCCTACCCCTTCCGCCCCCTTTCAGGGAGATGGGAGGTCTATAGGTGGTGTTACACAGTGTACATGTTTTTTAATTTTTTTTTAGCCTATCAATCACTTGTGCTGACTTCCCCCCCCTCTAAAAAATACTATTTTACCACATGAGATGGCTCTCTGAGATAACTATGGTGATGAACAAAACAGAAAGTATCAACCAAAACTTTTTTAAAAGAGATAATAAGGCTGAAAAGTAAGTTGGAGTTGGATTGTGAAGGGTTTTAAATGCCAAATACATGCATTTGGATTTGACCTTAAATGCACTGGGGAGCCACTAGAGTTTACTGAGCAGAGGATACATTGGTCAGGTCCGTGCTTAAAGAAAATCACTTTGACAGCTGAGAGATTCACTAAAAGGCTGAGACTGGCAAAGAAAGGAAGCAATGAAAAGTCCAGTGAAGATAAAGAATATGCTTAGTAGGTACAGAGACTAGGGACAGATGCATGATGAGATAAACTGTGGAACAACTGTGAGTAAAAGCCAAGTGCATGTGCATATCCCTGCATTACAGGGATAGAGGGAGAATAAGGTCGTGGACCTTAAGTAGACTGAGGTATGGAGAGGTCAGTGTGTTTGAAGTAACACGTATTTTGAAGTCCCCTGGTATAAGGCCACTGATAAAAAATGACAAATATGAAGAACACAAAGAAGTGGTTCAAAATTTGTATCAACTCATTCAGGAATACACGTATCAACAACAAAATAAACTAAAAGAATAAAACAAAACTCAAAGCTTTTCAGTTCTGACTAAACTTTGGAAACTAGTCTCCTGCTTTTTTTTAGTGAGGGGAGAAGATGCTATCCTATTTCAAACTAGATTCTGGCCTCTGAGGTTAGGTGAGAAGGCACCACTCCATGAAGCCCCCTGTATTTGTGGTCAGGGAAGAGTGCTCCATTCCATCAGCCCTGCAAGTCTCCAGGTAAGAAAGAAATAATATTCCATTACACACCAGACTCATTCCTGCCAGGGAATAAGAAAAAGGGCTATTCAATCAAGTCTATAGCCTTGTCTCTGACCTAGAGGAAGTGGAGGAAAACTTTTAGCTATAGGTTCTGGTTCCCTTGCTTTAAGGCCTAACGCCCTTAAAGGATTCTACCTGGAAGGTCAAAAGCACACAAAATCTAAGTCAACTCTTTCCTCAATCATTACCAATCCCCTCTTCCCCCAAAACACTCCCCCTTCCTAGATTTTCACTCTTCCCCAAAGTCAGATCCCTCATTTTCATATCCCGCAACATAGCCCCTTCAAATGTCCTAAAGCTACCCACCCCATTTCTTTCACTGTGATCTCAAGAATACCTGCTTCAAAGTCAACAAACTTATACTTAAATTTCCTTTCCCAAAGCAACTTCTGGGTTTCAATGATACCTGACACTCTCTCTCTGGCCACCCTTTCCAGTAATAGCTGCACTTTCACTCATTAGCTAAAATAGGGAACTTGGAACACTCCTTTGCTCCCCATTGTCACTTTCAGGTTCTTCCTCTACTACCAACATCACTCAGCAACCTCTCCACCTTTGAGGTTCACTCAGTCTCTAACTACCACGCAATCAAAATTCTGGTAGCTGTTGTCTACCAATCTCCTGATCACTCCCCTTCTTTCCTCAGTAAGTTTAGTGCCTGGAACACAATCTTCATCACTTCACTAATTCTTGCCCTCACATTAGGGGACTTCAACATACACACTAAAACTCCATTAAGCACCCTAACCTCACAATTCCTCACCTTACTCATTTCACAAGACCTAGTCCTCCACCCCACCTCAACCATACGCAGAGATGGTCATACCCTTGAATTTGTTATCTATCACAAATGCTCCATTCCCTTCCAAGTTCATTAACTCTGAAATTCCATTATCTGATCACAATTTATTGTCATTCCACCTCACCCTCTGGCTAGTAACACCAAACCAGAGGTTTTTGGTTTGTTTTTGTTTTTTTTGTCTACATCTAGTCCTCTAATCTGTTATTCCCAGACCATCACCCTTGCAGTAGTAGCTACACTCTCCTCTTTATTCCCTTTTGACCCCTTGGCAAGTAAATTCAAGTCTAAAATGTCATCTTCTCAAGTCCTCTGCTACCTTATCATACTATATGCTACCGTATCGTATCACTCACCAATCTAGCCCTGTCAAATATCAGTCAATCCCGTATGTTTCCTTGGTCCTACACATATGCTGCTGAATGAAGCTGGAGAAAAATCACAAAACCTTGCTGACTGGGTCCACTATATATTTATGTTATATAACCTGGACTGGGCCCTCCCTGCTACAAAACAATCCTTTTATCCCTCCGTAATTAACTCACTACAGCAGTTCTTTCATACTTTTTCATCCCCCCTCAAACTTCCCATCTCACCCTACTCTTCTCTCAGCTGAGAATGTTGCCCCATATTTTACTGAAAAAATTGAGGTCATTCACCAAGAGCTGCCTCTTTTCTCCTTCTCTTCATCTCAAATCACCCAGATGCCTTCTATCACTATCTCCTCCTTTACGTCTTATTACGTCTTCTTCATGTCTTACATGAAGAAAATGTGGCCATTCTTGCCAAGACAAACCCTACATGCACAAACTACATGCACAAATGATCCTATTCCATACCTCTTATCCAGCATTTTGCCCCACTATTATCCCCAATCTCTCTAATCTTCAGTCTCTCCTTATCTACTGACTGCTTTCTAACTGCCTACAAACATGTTCATGTTTCCCCCATCTCCAAAAAAGCCTCACTTGACCTGTCCATTCCTATTAACTATCATTTCATATCTCTCTTGCCTTTTGTGGTTTAACTTCTTAAAAAGTCCACCTACAACAGATACCTCCACTTCCTTTCCTCTCACTCTTCTGAACGCTCTACTATCTGGCTTCTGACCTCCTAATTCAACCAAAACTGCTCTCTTTAAAGTTACTAAAAATTGGACGGCTAGATGGCACAGTGGATGGAGTGCTGGCTCTGGAGTCAGAAAGACTAAGCTTCCTGAGATCAAATCTGGCCTCAGACACTTACTGTGTGACCCTGGGGAAATCACTTACCCCTGTTTGCTTCCGTTTCCTCATCTGTAATACGAGATGGAGAAGGAAATGGCAAACTACTACAGTATCTCTGTCAAGAAAACCCCAAATGCGGTTACAAAGAGTCAGACATGACTGAAAAACAAAATTTAAAAAATCTCTAGTCTAAATTCCAAGAAAATTGGATTTTTCACTGTTCCCTGAACATGTCTTTTCTCTATCTTTACTCAAGGTATTCCTTATACCTGTAATGCCCTATTCTCTAGTACTGTTTATGGAAATACTCATCATCTTTCAACATATAGCTCAAATGCCATCTCTACGAAAATTTCCCCAAAGTTTTGCCCCTCAGGCAAAAATGTTTCCGTACTTCTGAATTCACGGTGCTTTGTTTCTACCTCTTATGTACTTACATTTCACATCATAATTGTTCTCTTCTATACTGTAAGTTGTGGGCCAAGTCCATTATTCTTTTTAAACAGAGACTATCTAGCAACTTTTGTTATTGTCGTTCAGTCACGTTCGACTCTTCATGACCCCATTTCTGGTTTTCTTGGTCAAGATATTGGAGTGGTTTGCCATTTCCTTCTCCAGCACATTTTACAGATGAGGAACTGAAAAAAGCAAACAAGGTTAAATGACTTGTCCAAGTCACACAGCTAGTTAAACTTCTGAAGCTGGATTTGCACTCAGGTCCTCCTGGCTCCAGGCGCAGCATAGTGTTTAGCACAGTACCTTTCTAACAGTGGCATTAAAATGTTTGCTAAATAAATGAGGGAAGAACAATTCCTGACAGTAGTTCTATTGATTTTCACTACAAGAAAAATAAGATAATTAGTTTGAGGTTATCATATAGCAGTGGTGTCAAACTCAGAAAAAAAAGGATCCCTTAGGCCATATATTGATTTAGAAAACTACAAATTAGTTATTCTGTTAACTACTTCCAAATTACATCTTAATCTGGTTCAGCTCGACTCAGAGTTTTGGGCCCCACAGTCATGAATTTTGTCAAAAAACATTTGATTACAAGAACGGACCAAACTAAAACAAATTTGAGCTACATGTTCAATTTCACCTGAAATGTTACCAAAGGTCCCACACTTTACATACATATGTAATATGAATATCATATAATTCAGAACATAACGGAAATCTCTTCAATGCAACTTCTTGCTACTGCTGCCATTAACAATCATTATGATGTACTATACCAGCCTTCCCCTATGTGCTGCAATTTAATTCACAAACTGGATACACTTTTATGAGCATGTACATTATTGTTTGTGGATAAGAATCTGCCCTTAAAAAGGGCAAGTAATCAACCAATGAATATTTATTAAAATATCTCTAAGTCTGTTAATCCATCAGTTTCCCCAAATTAGCAAGAGAGAGCCAAGTTAAATCACAGAGATCAAGTATTTGAGCTTCTACTATGTCCATGGCACTGCAGACACCAAAAACATAAAAACACATTCCTGTTCCCATGGAGCTTACAATGTAGCTGGGAAGAAAAATGTGAAATAGTGAATTATATATTGTCTTACCCTGAATAATGATTAAATTGCTTGGTTCAGACTAAATGCTGTAGGAGTATATAGTAATATGCTGCAGAAATGGTTACAGATAGAAAAAAGAGAGATACTCAAAAGTCACAAAAGAATGTTAAACTATACAATGGTTCCTGAACTTTTCTACCTATCACCCTTAAAAAGATATCATACACACCCTCCACCAAAATTCTGTCATCCTTCTCTAATATACCTCCCTCTAAAAAAATAACTCCAAAATAGCTACTCACAATCACCTTTACAGGTGCTATCACTAAGCAGCCAACTGAAGTTCAGTAGCTCAACCTACTTTTGACCACCAGAGTAGGTGTTAAAGGCCGGAAGAGAAAAAGGTCAGGCAGTGATCTCATCCCATTCATGTAACCCACAGTTTACTGCCATTACCACCCCCAAACAGCTGTCTGGAATTCTCTAAACTCTTATGTACAGAATATCCTTGGAACTCTTGCATAATTAATAGGTATCCTTACTGCAGTTTAATTAATACTGACCTATAAAAACCATGGAGACGAGCAAATAAGGCTAAAAATATATTACCAAAAGCCCCCCAAATTTTATAGCTAAAAGTCAACATAATGACAAAAATATACATAAGCAAGAACAATGTATATATTACCTTTGTAGAATAACAAAAAAAAAATGCAAGCATCATCTCAGATCATATATATTAAGAGAAAAAATATCTGCATTGTGGGAGAAAGGGGTGAAAGAAGATATTAATATTTTTCCATGAGAGGGAAAAAAAAGGGACCAATGAGAATACAAGCACAGTTAAAAGTACTACCAAAATAATACAATCTCAAATATGAAGGATCAAACAAAAAAGAATTTGGAAGAGATGAAAAATATTGACTAATTTGTACTCTATATTTGATCTTACATACAGTAATAATGAAGTAACCCTAGCTAGTATAATGTTTTATCAATGCAAATCAGCACCATCTCTGTGACTTACATAGTACAGTCTTAGAGAGTAGTCTGAGGTGCTGAGACATTAAGGCACTTGGCCAGGACCACCCCGTACGTGTCAAAGATAAGAAGGAACCCAGGACTTCTACTCAGGCCACATTCTATATCCATTATGCCATTCTACTTCTCACACATAAGTAAATGCAATATAAATACAAGGTAATGGGGTAGGGGGTGGTTTGGCAAGGAAAAGAAGGAAAGGATTCATGTTGGAAGTGACTCTGGAGTTCAACTTTGAAGGAAACTAGGGATTCTAGATGGAAGTGAGGAGGGAGTACATTCCTGGCATGGGGAGGTGGAATGAGGGAAACAAATAATTTATGCAAAGGCACAGAGATAGGAGATGAAATGTGGTGTGAGAAACAGCAAGGAAAGTGTGGCTGGGCTACAGAGTTTACGAAGGAGTAAGGTACAGTAAGGGCTGGAAATGTAGATTGGAGTCAAGTTGTAAAAGATTTTAAATAACAGAGATGTCTGTATTTGATTTTAAAGCTAACAGGAACATCACTGGAATGTGTTAATCCTGGAAGTGGAAGAGCCAAACCTGTGCTTTAGGAATATCACTCGATAGCAGAGACTAGGCTTATATCCCTGCCACAGCAGATGGGTCTTGCTGGTAGTGGGCACTTAATGTTTGTTTTTGTTTAATTAAATTGACAATGCAGAAAACACAGCATTTATAGAACAGAACTGACCTCACAAGGTTGAATAATTCAGGCTTACATTCTGATAACTAGGTAAATTCAATTGCCCAGAATTTCAGAGATGCTGAGGACACTACAATTTCCTTACTAAGGAAGTGATTTAGGATTGCAGAATAATTCCAGTTTTATTCAATCTACTTTGCAGTCTTAGATGAGGGTGAAAGAATCCAGAAACAGGCATAAGATAATTTTTGGTTCTTAGAAGAATAACAGCTATAATTTATATAGCACTTTAAGGTTTACATAAGGCCTTACACAGTTATCTATATTCACAGCAATCTTGTGAGGGAAATGCAATATTATTATTATCCCTATTTTACAGATGAGGAAATTGAAACAAACAAAAGTTGAGTGACTTAACCAGATAGTGTCTGAGGCGAGAAGTGAACTAAGATCTAATTCCAAGTCCAGTACTTGACTCAATGAGCGGCTTAGCTACCTTTATCGTTGGATATTGTGAAATGTAGTAGAGCTGTACTACAGCAATTATTCTCCAGTAGTCTGCTTGACAACAAATTTGGTCAATTTCACTAACAACACTAAATATACAACTGAAATTCTATACTAATCACACAAGGGAAAATGGATGAACCAGAAATTGACCACAGGTGAAAATAAAATCAATAAGGATTTAAATGCCTACTACATGCAAGGAATGGTGTTTATGCAAATTGTGCTAGAGATGCAAATACAAAGAATTAAAAATCCCTATTCTCAAGGAAATTAAAAAATGCCACAGATTTCTGCTACTTGAATTTTGTATAGTTCAAATACAAAAGAAATGCTACCAATCAACAGGCGTTTATTAAGCATACTTATTGCGTGCTAGGTACATAGTAAGTATACTTAGGCACATATTATAAGTTGCTTTTTTAATAGTGGTGCTAGTCTTGTACTGATTGCTCAT
>NW_020954556.1:52907871-52956067 GCF_900497805.2 Vombatus ursinus
ACATTAATAATTATACACACACAAATATAAGTGGCACCTAGAAAAAGGCAAATTTTACTTTTCCTAGTATATCATCTTGCTATATAAAATTATATCTGGATTCAATATTACATAGTCTTATAAGGAATAAATAGGGCCATTTATACACACAAAACAAATCCACACTAATTAAGAATCTTTCTGAACACCAAACAAAATGAGTACCAAGTACTAAGAAGTGCCAAGAAGCACTTAGACCTTAGTTCTAAAGATAGAACAAACCTCTGAAATGCCATATAGTTGAACTCCCTCATTTTATTCAAAGAAATTAATGCATATACTTTACCTGTACTATAATCAGGGTTTTCTTTTTCAAAATAAGCGGGAAAATACCCCATTCATTGATCCAGAAAAATCAGTTGTGCCACCTTTAGGAACATATTATGATAGAAACCAATTCTGTCATTTTGGGATCAGAGAGATAACGGCCACAACAATCCAGAGAGAGTGAAATCTTTTGACAAAGTAGCCTGTTTGAACCACATGATTTAGATTTACTCTTCCTGACTCCTTAGTTTTCCAAACAAACAGTAAATTTTTTTTTTTGGCATAATACATAGAACAGAGTAAAACTTCTATTGCTCTCATTATTCACCAACTTCAATAATCTTCAATCCAGAACAAGAAACAAAAAGAAAGGCCTATAAACAACAAAAAATAAACATCACAAAGGCTAAGTATTAAAACTCATACACCATCAATAAGTCCTTCACTCTCAGAGTTTACTTATGCAACAAGATGGGGGAGGAGGGGCAGAAAAACTAAACAGCAGACAAACTCAAAAAGCTTACCAGCAGGTGGATATTTAGTGAAAGGAAGACTATATCCTATCTACTTCCATCTGGGGAGTTTCTTTCAGGAAATCAATGGTGGATTCTTTTCCTATTTTCACTTTGCTCACTGGTTCTAACAGACCTGGGAGTATCCTTTCATGGTTCTTGAAATGTGGCATTCAGACTTTTTTTGGTCATGATTTTCAGGTAGCTCAATGACTCTTAGGTAGTAAGTCAAATTATATCAAATGCAATAAAATCAAACCTGAATTTAAGCACCTGTGTATAGAGAACCACAGCATCTCTGGGGGATACAACGGAAAAACATCATTGTTAATTCTAGCCCACCAGAAGAACTTCTAATCTGAAAAGAGAGGATGAACACATAATAAATAATAAAAGAATAAAGGTCATTTATATGAAACGCTAAGAGATATTTTCATTACTACAAGACTTTAGACAAGAGAGAGAGCAACACATACAGGAGTAGCCAGAGAAAGTTTTACAAAAGCAGGGTAAGCTATGCCTTGAAGAATATGTAAGATTGAGATAGGTGGAAAGATACTCCTGAGGAGAGGAAACAGTAGCCCATTATTTAAAAGGAATCATAAAGCGAATTCTCTCTCTTATGGCATGTTAAATTTCCTTTCCTTTCCAGACATAATCTATAAATTGATACTAGAGAAATATTGTAAAATATACTCAATTAGTTTACATAATTAGAATTTTTCCTAAGCTTAGCAGCTAGACTATAAGCTCTAGGAGGTCAAGGACTAGATTTCTACCTCTGTATTCCCAGTGCTTAACATGATTCTTGGCATATAACAGGTACTCAATGATTCAGTGAGCATCTAGTATATTTAGGATGCACAAGACAGGAAGTAAAAAAGTGAAAAAGACAATTCTATGGTGCAGCATTCCCCATGGGGCCTCCCCTCCCCTAATAAAGGGACCGACAACTCAGCAGGGGAATGAAGATGTTAGCAGATAACCACAATATGTCAGAAGTGATAAGTGCCAGAAAGAATTGTCCAAATGTGTAAAACAGAGGGACTTCATGAAGGAAGGAATACAAGTAGTTTTTCAAGAGGTAGATATGGGAGTTTGAAGACAGGAACAGAGGTATTTTAGTATAAATAAACAGTATGTCTATTACGATGCACAGCCAGGTGGTGAAGTGGATGGAGTGCTGGGCCTAGACTCAGGAAGACTCACCTTCCTGAGTTCAAATCTCACCTCGGATATTTTCTAGCTGTGTGAACCTGGGCAAATTACTTAATCCTATTTGCCTCAGTTTCCTCATCTGTAAAATGAGAGGGAGACAGAAATGGCAAACTACTCCAGTAACTTTGCCAAGAAAACCCCAAATGGGGTCATAAAGAGTTGTTCATGAAAGAACAACACAAAACATGTTTATTATGATCACTACTGAAGGTGACACAATAAACTTTACATGAATTACTTTACATGGGAGTTCATGTAGTGCAATTGAAGGGGGCTGAATTTGGAATCACAGGAACCAATTTCACATCCTGATTCTGCCACTTATTTGGACAAGACATTTAAGCTCTGTGAACTTAAGTTTCCCCACTTAAAAACTGAGGGATTGGTAAATAATCTACAAGATCCTGTGATTTATTTGACCCTCAACAATGTTTTGAGATAAATACAACAAACACTATTATCCACATTTTACAGGGTAATGTCCCCAAAATAGAACAATTAGGTGAATGGCAAATCTAGGTTACTTGAAGTATAAGGGTCCCAAAGGAGACATGGAGGGGAGGAAGTAGGATGAAGGTGGGAAAAGAGTGAAAAAGAGCCAGGGTAGAGATGGCCTTAAATTCCAAGTTCCTCTTCTGGGAGGCAATGAGAAGTTGCTGAAGGCTTTAAGCATGGTCAGCAGCTCGTGTGCTTTAGGAAATTAATTCAACTGTGACATATGCAAATTGACTGAAATACATTACTATTTCATGTAGGGAGACCAACTGGGAATATATTAGGTTAGGTTGTCTAGGGTTGGAGTCACAAAGGCTCAGAACAGGATGGTGACAATGGATCTGAAAAGAGACAGACAAGAGTTTTCAATATGAAGAATTAACAGTGATTTAGAGCATTTTTTTCATGACTATAAATGGCTTTTATTTCTTCATCTGAGAGCTGCCTGTTCATAACCTTTGACCATTTATCAATTGGAGAATGATTTGTATTCTTATAAATTTGACTTAATTCTCTATATATTTTAGAAATGAGGCCCTTATCAGAGACACTGGTTGTAAAAATTCTTTCCCAGTTTTCTACTTCCCTCCTAATCTTGGTTGCTTTGGCTTTGTGCAAAAACTTTTCAATTTAATGTAATCAAAATTATCCATTTTGCATTTTGTAATGTTCTCTATCTCCTGTTTGGTCATGAATTCTTCTGTTCTCCATAAATCTGACAGGTAAACTACTCCTTGCTCTCCCAGTTTGCTTATAGTATCAGCTTTTATATCTACATCATGAACCCATTTTGAGTTTATTTTGGTATATGATGTGAGATTTTGGTCTATGCCTAGTTTCTGCCATACTCTTTTCCAGTTTTCCCAGCAGTGCTCTAAATCACTACTGATTAGAGAAATGCAAATCAAAACAACTCCGAGGTACCACATCACACCTATCAGATTGGCCAACATGACAAAACAGGAAAATGATAAATGCTGGAGAAGATGTGGGAAAATTGAAACACTAATGCATTGTTGGTGGAGTTCTGAAGTGATCCAACCATTTTGGAGAGCAATCTGGAACTATGCCCAAAGGGCTATAAAAATGTGCATATCCTTTGACCCAGCAATAGCATTTCTAGGGCTATATCCCAAAGAGATCATAGAAATAGATAAAGGACCCATGTATAAAAATATTTATAGCAGCTCTTTTTGTGGTGGCAAAGAACTGGAAATTGAGAGGATGCCCATCAATTGGGGAACGGCTGAACCAGTTGTGGTATATGAAGTAATGGAACGCTATTGTGCTATAAGAAATCATGAGCAGGCAGATTTCAGAAAAACCTGGAAAGACTTGAATGGTGTGATGCTGAGGGAAGTGAGCAGAACCAGGAGAACATTGTACACAGTAACAATCACCTCATACTATGACTAACGTTGATAGACTTAGCCCTTCTCAGCAATGCAAGGGTCTAAGGCATCTCCAAAGGCCTCATGATGGAAAATGCTACCCACATCCAAAGAAAGAACTATGAAGGATGAATGTAGATCAAAGCATACTGTTCGCTATTTTTTTTCTTCTGTTGTGTTTTCTTTCCTCTTTCTGGTGGTTCCTCCTTTTGGTTCTAATTCTGACTTATAACATGACTAATGTGAAAATACGTTTAATAAGAATGCATATATATAGCATATATCAGATTGCATGCTGTCTTTGGGAGGAAGGGGGAGAAAAATTTAAAACCCAAAAGATAATATGGTGTGGTTTACTGGTTTTTTTTTGGGGGGGGGGTTGTATAGTTAACTAAGGTACCATTAACAGAAAGTCAAGGGAAAGAAAAAGTTGTCAGGAAAAGAGAAGTTAGGGTTTAATTATATTATGTCTGAGATGCCAAGGGATATCTGGACTGAAATTTTAACAGAAAATATAGAACCCATATATAGAATATGCAATATAGAATAGAGGTTGGGACTAGTAACAGTTGTCTTCATAGAGAAGATAACTGATGTCATGAGTAGATAATGATGATTTTTTTGGTTCTTAGCTGTGATTTACCAGAGTCCAGGGTTCTTAGTTGTGATTTACCAGAATCTAGTCTGTCCAAAAAAAAATTTATAGGGAAAGTGAGAGAACTGAATCAATAATTTCTACTTCAGCTCTACAAGTTTCTATGGCTATCAATAGTGTTCAAAAAAACAAGGTCTTTAAAACTTCCATCAGTATTATACTCCCCTCCCCCACTCAAATAATAGACTTTAGCCTGGATACAAAATGAACCCAATCTATTTTTTTGGGTCTGGGGTGGGGAGCAGGTGAGCTCTGTTTTGGCTGTTACAGGGAACTTCAATGAAGTTCCCTCTTTCTACGCAAACTGGCGCCCATTCTGCAATTTAAAACATCAGAGAGTTGGAGAGGAAGCCGGAATTGTTCAGAGAAGCCCCTTTATGGAGATTTATAGTCGCCTCTCTTATGAGATGTATTGAAGTTAGGTCATGGTAATTAATATACATAAAGACATTCTAAATGTTTATACTTTTTCAGTTCTGATAACTTCACACAAGCTTGACAGTTAGCATCCAGGGTTAAACTAGTAAGTTTCTAGAGGGCAGGAACCATATCCATACTTCTTTTTGTTTCCCCAAAGTAGCATATTAGAGTACTGAACAAACAGTACGTATTCTACCTACTTCACTGATTTATTGTTAAAAAGTAGCTGGCATCCTTTGAGAAAAGATCTTTTTTGATAATGAATTTAAGAGGTAACACTATTCATTAGGTTACTCTAAGGAAATAAATCCATCTAAATAATTCTATTACAGAATCCCTGAATTCAAAGGGCCCATAGATATTATCTAGTCTAATCTATACCTGATTAATTACTCTTTATCACATAATCAACAAGTGACTGTATCAGCCTAATACTTCTTCCACTTGAAAGCTTTCCCAATACTTGAAAATAGTTATGCCATCTCGTCTTCTTGAAGCTAAACATTCCCAGTGCTTTTAAATGATCTTAATAATGGCACGATATCCTCGTCTTTAACCATCTTCGTTAAAGGATAAAATAAACACTGACTGATTATATAGGGGAATCAACAATAAAGATACAACCTCCAGTTTATCAATTTCCTCACTAAAATGTAGCACAAGGAACTGAATACAATAGTCTACATATAATTTGATCAGAGCAGATCCCATATCCTGGATACCACACTTGTCTTAATGCAGCTTAAGATTTCAATTAACTTTTTTGATGCTGTTACTTCTTCCTCCCCCAGGGCAATCAGGGTTAAGTGACTTGCCCAGGGTCACACAACTAATAAGTGTCAAGTGTCTGAGGCTGGATTTGAACTCAGGTCCTCTTGACTCCAGGACCAGTGTTCTATCCACTATGCCACCTAGCTGTCCCAATACTATTATATTCTTTTGAATAAACTCTTTTGTAGTCACTCAAACCCTCATAACTTTTGTCAAAATTAAAAATAAATAAATCGACAAACATGTATTAAGCCATTACCATTTACCAGGCATTTTGCTAAGTGTTAGGGATACAAAGAAAGACACCACCCCCCCCAAAAAAGAAAAAAAAATCAGCCCCTCCCTTTAAGATAACTTGCTTACTTCAAGTCTGGCCTCAGAGATTTACAAGCTATGTGACCTATACAAGTCACTTAATCTGCCTGCCTGTTTCCTCAATGTAAAACTCGGCTAATAATAATACCTGTCTCACAAAGCTGTTGTGAGGACAAAATAATATTTGTAAAACTGCTTAGCACAGTGCCTGTAACTTTCCCTTAATGGGGAAGACTAGGTGATACAGTGGATAAAACACTGGGTCTGGAGTCAGGAAGACCCAGTTCAAATCTTGCCTCAGACACTTACTATCTGTGTTACACCCTGGGCAAGTCACTTAACCCTCTTTGCCTCAGTTTCCTCTTCTATAAGACGAGCTGGAGAAGCAAATAGCAAACCATTACAGTATCTTTAAAACCCCAAATGGGGTCACAAAGAGTTGGACAAGACTGAAATGACTCAACAATAACACATACAAATAAGTAGGTTCATACAAGATATAAACCTTAGAGAGGAACACTTAATTGGCTGGGGAGATGAGGAAGGCCTCTTGCCAAAGGTGGTGTTTAAGTCGAGTACTGAAAGAAACCATGGATGTCAAGAGGCAGAGGAGAGCATATATTTTAGGTATGGAGAAACATAGGCAAAAGTACAGAGAAAATGAACTACCCACCATTAAGCCATGTTCCCCCATCCTGTATTTGTAAAAGTAGCTTTTCCATGGAAGTGGAATTAAATTTTATCATTTTAGACTTGACCCACCATTATAACTTGTTGAGATTTTTTTGAAGCCTCTCAATTTTGTGTCATCTGCAAATTTGATAAACATGCCCTTTCTTTTCCAGGTTACTGATAAAAATATTAAATAGCACTGGACCAAGCACACATCCTAGGAGCATTCTGCTAGAAAGAAAATTCCATCCAAGATGATGGTGATCAATGACGGTAATCAGAGTCCAGCTATTGAACCAGATTTGAAGCAGCATAATATCACTATTACTTAACCCACAAGAGTGGTAACAGATTTGGTCACATGCTTCACTAAAAATCTAGGCAAATAATATCTGAAAGCACTCCTAATCTACCAGTATAGTGGAAGGAAGGAAGGAAAAGGGAAAGGCAAAATGGAAAGGAAAGAAAAGGGAAGGGAGAGGAAGTCATTTAAAAAAAAAAAAAAAATCAGGTTGCTTCCCGAGTTAGTTCCCTGTGCAGTTCCAGCAGTCTCTCTGGAAAGCTTCTTTTCCCCATGTTCATTATTTCTCTTTGTGCCTTCAGATTTTCCTAGAGATTCTTCAGAGCTTCCCATCTTCCTAGGCTGAATTTTGTAGAATTTTAATCCACTGTATTTATCCTCTCTTTGAACCTTTCAAAATGTAAAAGTGTAGGGGACATATCAGACTATACAGGGCTTTCTTCTTTCTTTCTCTTATCACAAATTCTAGGATACAGCAGTCACTTCCTACTCGAGGTTTCTATCATTTCCTCCTTATACTGAGATTACAAGTAGGACATTTTTATGTAAAACATTCAGGCATTTCAACAAATACAGAAAATATTACATGTGTATTTTTACATAGATTAGAACTTAAGAGTAGTAGAACACTTATTTCTTTAAGTCTTACAAGGTATATGGAAAAACACTTTAAAGGAAAACTTGAGTTTTCTAATACCATGATGCCAATTACTATAAATTTTTTAATTTAATAAATTCAAGTACATTTCTACTTATTCAATTACAAATATACAGCCATATCAATAACCATTTTTCTTGTAGCTACTAACTTCATTTCATTTAGCATGAAAGAACTTCAAAACAAATTCAGAAATGAGCTTAATATAGTGATTTTTGAAAAATTTTGGAAAAACTTAAAAAAATTTTTGAACTTAATTTTTTTTTAATCTTTCAAAAACTTTTAACCTCACAAAAACTAATGTGCATGCTTTATCTAAAGTGCAAGCACTGAATAAGAATTTGGGTGCAAATTCCAAAGACTCATCTTAAAACCTTTACTATGATTGAGATTCTCTAAATGTATGCAACTCCTAGACTTTTAGAACAGAAGGTTACTTTTTGTCTTTTTTACATAATATACATAAGGTTGGTAGAGGTTTAGAAGAGAAGATAGCAAGAAACTTAGTAAGGGTATTGGGGAGGGATTAATGAAGATACCACTTAAGTTTCTTAAAAAAAAAAAAAAAAAAGACATTTCCAAAGGGTAGCTCTTCTTTAAAAAACACAACACTATAAATTAATGAACTTGACATCATTACAACTAAGGCAAATCCCAGCACACAAGCAGCTGCTAACCAGCCTGCCTGAAGATCTTCAGCTTTTTGAAGACAAAAAGCATTAGGATGTGCTTTTGTGAAGCAGAAGTAATGCCAAAGAGCAGGTAATACTACTACAGAAAATGTTAATCACTTCACAATCCTCTATTATTTCAGAAAACTTAACACAAATTTTTGGCTGCAGTTAAAAATCACAGGTTATACATACTAGAATTGTGCCCCACGTAAGAAAATTCAACTGAAAAAATTCTGAACTTTCAAAAAAAATTAAGAGGTAATTACAATTAAAAGCAGATTCCTCACATCACAAACTGATTTACCAAAAGATTCTGTTAAATGGTGAGCCTCCTTAGGGCTTTAAAAATCACATTTTAAATTCTTATTTGGTTCAAATACTGTAAAAAAAAAAAAAATCTGCCAGAGTTTAAGTACTTATCTTCAAGTAAAATCCACAAAATACTGGCTATTTAGAGCAATGAGAGAGCACTAGGCCTGGAGTAAGGTAGACCAGAGTTCAAATACGGCCTCGGACACTTACTAGCTGTTGTGACACTGGGCAAGTCACTTAACCCTGTTTGCCTCAATTTCTCATCTGTAAAATGAGCTGGAAAAGGAAATGGCAAAACACTCCAATATCTTTGCCAAGAAAACCCCAAATGGGGTCTCAAAGAGTCAGAAGACTGAAACAACAGAACAACAACAAAAATTCCAAGCCCTAAATTAATGGATTATATGCAAAACGACAAATAATTAATTTACCAGTGTGTAAGCAAGGCTCCTCAGTAAAATTTACTATACCATCATCATCATCCTCTCTCCCCAACCTCACATACCCCTTAAGGTTTCAATTAGGATTGAGGCCTAGCTTTACTCTTACTGGAGAGACAGAACAAATAGCTCCTGCTGGGAAGTATCTTCCTCAAGAGCAGCTCCGGAAATACTGCCAGGAACCATTTCCTCCCCTCTCTACTGTCATCAACTCCTCTCCTTAAGAAGCAAGCATCTAAGTCGATTTCCTCCTGAGGTAACACTGTCTCTGAAGGAAGAAGTCCATTCACATATAACACAAAAAATAGAATTAAAAAATGAGAAAAATCCAAGTGCAACAAATGACATTAATGCACTTTAAAAAGTTTAATCCCCACACAAATTCCTGTACAACTTTTAAATCCTTTTTACTACTTCAACACCTATTCTCAAGTGTTGAGAAACATCTGTCCACAACATTATCTTTGCTAACTAAGCAACTACAATTTCTAGTGCAGTTAACTTAAGATTCAGCCTGGTGGAGTAGAAAGAGTGTAGCTTGAACCAGAAAATCCTAGGTTCAAATTCTGGCCCCAGCACATGCTGCTGCTACCTGTGTGACTATGGACAAATCATTTCGCTTCCCTAAGCTTTAGTTTCATCATCTGTAAAATGGGAAAGTTGGTTGGACTAAATGACCTCCACATTCTAAAGCTACAATCCTATGACTTCAGAAACAGAAGCACTGAATACCTCTGAAAAGAGAAGCAGTCTCAAAGGTGATCTTACATGACCACTTGCAGGACTTTCACATGATCTCTACCATTCCTCCAGGCTTGGAAGCTGTAAAACAACTCTCCACAGAGAACAGGTGAATGCCCACATTCATCTCAAAAGCAATGAAGTTGTATTTTGACCTGGCACACATACCTACTTCAGATCTCACTATTGTTTTATGAATAAAGAGGGCAGACCTGTCATTCAAAATATGAACTGGAAAGAAATCAATATAAAGATCTGTGTATAAGTTGATGCCTCTCTAGATAGTATAAAGATAGAATAATCCCAACATACGTAAAATT
This sequence comes from Vombatus ursinus, assembly GCF_900497805.2. Classification (NCBI taxonomy): domain Eukaryota; kingdom Metazoa; phylum Chordata; class Mammalia; order Diprotodontia; family Vombatidae; genus Vombatus; species Vombatus ursinus. Next base: position 52,918,073 of record NW_020954556.1, read on the forward strand.
GGGTTAAAGAATGTGCCACGGGGAGCCTTTATCAATGGCAGCCTAAAAGCTTTATTCAGCACCACTCCAATCTACTCCACATAAATTACTATAATTGTTCCCAGTGAAGGCAATATATTATTATTGGGCTTTGATATTTCGTGATAAACAACACTTTAATGTACCGAGCTGACTTTAATGTTTTCCCTTTAAACCATACTAGTCTCAAAGTATGTGGATAGATGAAAGTGTGGCTTTTGACTGTGCCTTGTACTGTTTCACGAGTCAACCAACTAGGGTTTTACAAATCAAAAACAGGGGAAGGAAAAATCTAAAGATGAGTGCCCTCCACAGAAAATACTCAGCCTCTGGTCCCCAAACCTCAAAATGCAAATCCAGCAGCAGGCATCACATAACTGCAGCATCAGCTGGAGCCCAGTAACTGATCTCAAATGTTATGATGGAGAGAGAAACAATCTTTACAGTAACCAGATTCCACTGGCCTCACAGAATAGTAATTCCAGACACAGATCAGAGTGCCCTGGAGTACCAGCTTGGAGTTCTGACTCCTTTAGGCAACGACAGAAATCACTCTCGTCTTCTTCATTCATTTAAAACAGAAGTAGAGAAACAAGGTTCTCAACTCTCTCCGACCCCCTCTCTCCCCAACACCTTTATTCTTTCCCCTTTTCATAAAAAGAGAGGAAGCCAAAAAGGGAGAGATTCCTTTCCTCCTTTTAAAAAAGAGCCCCCTTGGCGTACAAGATTTTTGGCAGGACTGCTCCTCCCCATACATACTTGCAAGGCCAGAGGGACACTTCTGCTTTCCCTCTGGCTCCGAACAGGGTTCTCCCCCCGCCCCTCCATAGAGCAAGCTCGAGACTGCTACAACCTGCAAGATGCCTTTCACCTGGTACCTGCACCGCACTTTCCTACACTTCACTCCTCTCCTTCCCTCCTTCCAGGGGGTGGGGACTGGGAGTATGGGGGGAGGGTCAAGGGCCTGCAGGAAAACCAAAGGTGTTTGCACCCGAGGGGGGCGGAGGCGAGGTCCTCGCTTTGAAAGAGGAGGGGGAGGGCAGCCACTCTCCGTGACAAAAACAGCGGCCACCTCGAGGGGAGGCTGTAGACGGGACGATGGGGGTGGGGGGGTCTGGCTGAGGGAGGGGGTTCCGGGGTCACCCTCCGGGCAGACCGGAGGAGCTGGAATTCCCCCTCCCCCCAGGAGCGGAAAGGAGACAAGGCGAGGGGAGGAGGGGATTCCCACCCTGGTGGGCGTGGGGTGAGGGTCCGCCTCAGTCCCCGGCCGCACTCACCGAGGCTACCGGCGAAACCGTCCATCTTGCGGGCAAGGCTCAGGGATCGGGGCTCCGCGGGGCGGGCACTTCATTCAGCGGGGTAGGCGGCGTGCGCGCCCCGGCTGAGCCTGCCCCACTCGCTCGAGTCCTGCCGGGCTGGGCTGGGCCAGGCCGGGCTGGGGCGGGTCCAGCTAGGCTCGCGTCGCTCGTCTCTGCCACTCAGTCTGTCCGTCTGCCCGCTCGTCCGGCGGTCCGGCCCTTCAGACGCGTCGTGACCAACAGCCCCACTAGAGCACAGCCCCAGCAAGGATGGGAAGCTTCACTGCCCCGCGCTCCTCCCGGCCTCCCTTTCAGGCACAGGCGCGCGCCCCGCCCCCCGCGCCTCACGTGCCGCCGCCGCCGCCGTCTCTCCCCTCCCCCACCCCTCTACCCCCACCGCGACGTCCAGCTTCCGACTCCGCCCCCCGGCTCTGACGGATCAGAGGAGGAGGGCCAGGATAGGCCAGATCGCCTCCCCCAACCCCCTTAACCCGCCCCCTTACAACTCTCCAGACCAACCGCCAGACGAATTGATGCGCCTGCGCTCAGTGACCTCCTGCACCCCCGAGCCGGCGGGAATAGTGCAGCCTCTGCTCGCGATGCTCCCTGAGTCGGTCCTTAAAACAGGCTCCGTGAGCCGGCGAGGTGGCTTTTCGGGAAAGAGAGATCCTGGAGAGAAGCTTGTCCCGTCCACGGACGCGAAACTTCTCTTGGGAGCCAAGCCTGAGGAGGCGGCGCGGGCCAGCGGGAAACCTAGCGAGCTTGGTCCTCCGGCCCCTCCAAGTCGCTCCCTCCATTGACATCCCCTAGAGGCGACAGCGCCAGGAACAGCCCAGGGGGCCGAGCCCTTCGGCCTTGGGGCCTGGCCAGGGAGCAGGATCCCATGGGGGTGGAAAGGGGGGCGGGGGGAGGTCTAGCCCTATAGTTTAATCAGTCCTGGAACTTTCCGTGTGTAAACTCCTTCCACCGTTGCAGATCTTTTGTAACGAGACTCAGGTTATTAAGTGTCAGAAGCTAGACTTGAACTCGGGGCCTTTTTGAGAGGATAAACAGGAGAAATAAGGTAATTACAGTGAGGGATGAGCCAGGTCCTTCAGAAGCCCTATGAGCAAAACTTGGCCTGGGTGACGTGTCGCTGGGAACCTACATCCAACAGGAAGAACCAGGGCAATGAGAGTGGGGTTCCCTGGCTCCCCTTCACCAGATCGTACCTGACCTGACTCAGCCATTCCAGCAATAACCAAAATAAACAGTCTTGTTGGCCTGACACAGTTCTGCTCAATGACAGAAGGTGTAATACGTATTTGTGTATGTGGTGCATGATGTTTTGATACAGTAATACATAGGACTACAGGATTGTCCAAATGTGCAATATAATAAAGTGCTGAACTTGAAACTGGGTTCGATTCCTGTCATTGTGGTGCTATATAGCTAAATTATAGCACTTAATACGTGTCAAGCACTGTGCTTAGTGCTTTGCAACAATTCTGGGAGGTAGATGTTATTATTACCTAAAACAACTTCCTCTCTCCTGGCATCATTTTTCTTTACCTTACAAAAAATGGAGGGGGTTTGTCTGGACTCTGCTACTTTGTGATCTTGGGCAGGTTTCTCAATTTCTCTCAGTCTTAGTTTCCTCATAAGGAAATGTGTATGGTCATAAGGGCTTTCTTGGGTTTTTAAATTTTATTCTGAGCTTAACATCAAAATAAAATTTTTCATGCAAAGTAGTATACAAAAGGGATAATACATGAAACTGAATCTCTTACAAATCATTTTATAAATTCATGTTACTTTCAGAACTGTCCTTGCTTGTTCTTGCTTTTGAACTGTTCTCTGATTACAGTGTTTTAATGACCTTTTTCTTTTTTCGGATGTCAGCATTGCTTTTCAAAATACCCTCCCCCTCCCCCAATTAAAAACAGAAAAACAACCCAACTCTTGTAAAAGATAAGCATAATTAAAACTTGTTCACAGTGTCCAGAAATACATTGTCTCATTCTACACCTTAAATCCCTCAGCTCTCTTTCAGAAAGGTGGGTAGCATACTTCATCTTAGATCCTGTGGAATGTGGTTAGTCATTGCTTTAATCAGCATATTTAAGTCTTTCTGTTGTTTTTATGTTTTTATTTACAATGTTGTCATTGTATAAATGATTTTTCTGGTTCTGTTTGGTTCGCTCTGTATCACTTCATATTTCCCAGGATTCTGTGAAATCCTGTCTTTCATCATTTCTTATGGAATAATCATACATTCATATGCCACAATTTGTTTTAGCCATTGCCCAGTTGATGGGTTCTTTTGTTCCTGGTGGTTGGCACAGTGTCTTGCTCATAGTAGATGCTTAATAAATGCTTGTTGAATTGAATAAAGGGAAATAATACAGGGAATAATAAGTTTAGAAAAATAGATTAGAGCCAGATTGTGAAGAGATTTAAATGTTAATCTCAGGAGTTTGTAGTTTAATCTTAGAGGCATTAAGGAGCTACTAAAGAATTTTGATCTGGGGAGGGACATAATCAAACCTGGGCCTTCGGAAGATTTTTTTTTTTGGCACTTGCAGACACTCCATGCCATGCTGCCTTCACTCTGAGCATCACCTGTACTTCGTCCCCAGTGGTAACCTGGAGTCTGCCCCTGGGTCTCTCAGTTCTCCTAGAGTCAGTTTTTACCTTGGAGGCTTGGGCCTCCATGGTACTTTCCCTGAGTGTTCCAGTCTTGGTAAAGCACCTATCCTCCCTGCCCCACTTCTCAGCTCCCCTTTAATTTGTAGTTCTCCTTCCATTAAAATTTAAGCTTTTTGAGAGCAGGCACTGTCTTGGGGGTAGAATTTGTATCACCAGCACTTAATGTATGTAGTGCCTAGAATATGGTAAGAACTTAATAAATGCTTTATCAATATGTGGAGAATGGAAAGAGGAGAGCCCAAAAAGTGGAGGATCAATTGGGGGAGGCTTTTTTAATAGTCCAGGGAGGAGGTGTTGATTGCTTGAACTAAATCAGTGTTCATATGAAGAGGAGAGGATAAATGCAAAAGATATTGTGGAATTCAAAAAGATTTGGTAACTGATTGGATATGGGAATTGAAGGAAAAGGAACTGTCAAGAACTGAGTTTATGAACATTCCATGACTTCCCTCAACAGAAATAGGGAGGCTTTTTGGTTGGTATTGGTATTAATTTTAAAATTAATTTGGGTCGTATTGTCATTAATCCTAATGTTTTTAAGTGGCCTTACATGTTTTTCAATAAAAAGATTGTGCAGGCCTGGTCATTTGCAAATAGGAGGGAATAAGTATTTATATAGTGCCTATTATGTGCCAGGTACTGTGTTAAGTACTTTTACAAATATTATCTCATTTGATCTTCATAACAACTCTGTGAGGTAGATGATATTATTATCCTCATTTTACAGTTGAAGAAACGGAGGCAAGCAGATGGTAAATGACTTGTCCAGAGTCACACAAGCTAGTCGGTGAGGGTGAATTTGAATTCAGGTCTTCCTGACTCCAGGCCCAGTGCTCTATCTGCTAGCTGCTTAAATAGGTACATTTCAGAAATTCAGCTGTAAAATTGTACTTCCTTAATGTCAAGAATATAGACTAAAATTTGGTTAACCAACTGAAGTTTGTGGAATCTATGAGTTCCCCTAACCATCTTTCCTTTTTCCTCCCAAAAGAACTTTTAAAGGAATTAAATTTTCCTTGTAAATTTTCCTTTTTAAGCTTCTGGCTTTACAAGTCTTTGTAATATGATTAAAGCCTTAATGGCACACCAGCTAACTATGTTCCACTTGAATTTAAGCCTTTTGAGAAAGACGTCTCCATAAAAAAGAATTTTGAAAATCAAACAAATTTCTGTAGCAAATATGTAACAGATTAAAAACTGCCAATTATTGTTTCAGCATGGTTTAAATTAGGTGCAAGAATACTTGGAAGCTATACTGTTCCTTAATATTACTCCACTAATTAAGTAGTTTCATTTAAATCTCTGAAAATGAGATAGTCACTTGCATCTAAGCAAACTATGTAAAAATACAAATTTATAAAACAAATGCAATAACTTTTTTGTATTTTATTTTTTTCCCAGTTACATGTAAAAAACAATTTTTAACATTCGTTTTTAAAACTTTGAGTTCCAAATTCTCTCTCTTCTTCCCTCCGCCCCCCTCTACTGAGAAGACAAGCAATTCAATATAGGCTATACATGTGTAGTCATGCAAAACACTTCCATAACAGTCATGTTGTGAAAGACTAACTATATTTCCCTCCATCCTATCCCGCCCCCATTTATTCTATTCTCTCCTTTCATCATGTCCCTCCTCAAAAGTGTTTACTTCTGATTACCCCCTCCCCTAATCTGCGCTCCCTTCTATCACTCCCCCCCCCTTCTGTTATCCCCTTCTCGTCTGCTTTCCTGTAGGGTAAGATAGATTTCTATACCTAATTGAGTGCATATGTTATTCCCTCTTTAAGCCAGTTCTGATGAGAGTAAGATTCACTCATTCCCTGTCACCTCCCCATCTCTTCCCCTGTAAAAGCTTTTTCTTGCCTCTTTAATTCTACTTCTCCCTTTCTCTTTCTTCCAGTACATTCCTCTCTCACCACTTAATTTTATATTTTAGATATCATCCCTTCGTATTCAACTCACCTGTGCCATCTGTCTATATATACTCCTAGCTACCCTAATAATGAGAAGAGTCTTATGAGTTACAAATATCATTTTTCCCTGGAGGAATGTAAACAGTTTAACTTTAATGTAAAGTCCCTTATGATTTTTCTTTCCTGTTTACCTTTTTTTATTAATTTATTTTTAGTTTTTAACATTCACTTTCATAAGATTTTGAGTTCCAAATTTTTTCGCCATCTCATTACTCCCCCAACCCCAAGATGGCATGCATTCTGAATACCTCTTCTCCTAATCTGCCCTCCCTTCTATCTCCCCCTCCCTTCTCTTATCCACTTTCCCTTCTATTTACCTGTAGGGCAGGATAGATTTCTATACCCCATTGCCTGTATATCTTGTTTCCCAGTTGCATGTGAAAACAATTTTTAACATTTGTTTTTAAAACTTTGGGTTCCAAATTTTCTCCCTCCCTCCTCACCCACTTTCACTGAGAAGGCAAGCAACTTGATACAGGTTATACACGTGTAATCATGCAAAACACTTCTATAGTAGTCATGTTGTGGAAAACTAACTATATTTCCCTTCATCCTATCCTGCCACCCATTTATTCTATTCTCTCTTTTGACCCTGTCTCTCCTCAGAAGTGTTGGCTTCTGATTACCCCCTCCCCCAATCTGTCCTCCCTTCTATCATCCCCCCCATCTCTTATCCCCTTCCTCCCTATTTTCCTGTAGAGTAAGATAGATTTCCATACCCAATTGAGTGTGTATGGTATTCCCTCCTTAAGCCAAATCCAATAAGAATAAGATTCACTCATTCCCTCTCACCTCCCCCTACTTCCCATCCACTGTAAAAGCCTTTTCTTGTCTGTTTTATGTAAGATAATTTACCCCATTCTACCTCTCCCTTTCTCCTTATCCCAGTATAATCCTCTCTCACCCTTTAATTTTATTCTCCAGATATCACCCCTTCATCTTCAACTCACTCTGTGCCATCTATCTATCTATCTATCTATCTATCTATCTATCTATCTATCTATCTATCTATCTTCACATATAATTTTTTCCCCTTCAACTACCGTAATACTGACAAAGGTCTCATGAGTTACAAATATCATCTTTCCATGTGGGAATGTAAATAGTTCAACCTTAATAAGTCCCTTATGATTTCTCTTTCCTGTTTACCTCTTCATGCTTCTCTTGAGACTTGTATTTGAAAGTCAAATTTTCTATTCATCTCTGGTCTTCATCAAGAATGCTTGAAAGTCCTCTATTTCGCTGAATATCCATTTTTTTCCCTGAAGGATTATACCCAGTTTTGCTGGGTAGGTGATACTTAGTTGTAATCATATCTCCTTTGCCCCCCAGAATATCATATTCCAAGCCCTCTGGTCCCTTAATGTAGAAGCTGCTAAATCTTGAGTTACCCTGATTGTGTTCCCATAATACTTGAATTGTTTCTCTCTGGCTGCTTGCAAAATTTTCTCCTTGACTTGGGAACTCTGGAATTTGGCTACAGTATTCCTAGGAGTTTTCCTTTGGGGAGCTCTTTTAAGAGGTCATCAGCAAATTCTTTCCATTTCTATTTTGCCCTCTAGTTCAAGAATATCAGTGCAGTTTTCCTTGATGATTTCTTGAAAGATGATGTCTAGGCTCTTTTTTTGATCATGGCATTCAGATAGTCCAACAATTTTTAAATTATCTTTCCTGGATGTATTTTCCAGGTCAGTTGTTTTTCCAATGAGGTATTTCACATTGTCTTCTATTTTTTCATTCTTTTGATTTAGTTTTACAATGTCTTGATTTCTTATGAAGTCACTAGCTTCCATTTGCTCCATTCTAATTTTTAAGGAAGTATTTTCTTCAGTGAGATTTTGGACTTCCTTTTCCATTTGGTCAATTCTGCTTTTTAAGGCATTCTTCTCCTCATTGGCTTTTTGGACCTTTTTTGCCATTTGGGTTAGGCTGTTTTTTAAGGTGTTATTTTCTTCATTATTTTTTTGGGTCTCCTTTAGCAAGCTGTTGATTTGTTTTTCATGATTTTCTTTCATCACTCTCATTTATCTCCCCAGTTTTTCCTCTACTTCTCTTACTTGCTTCTGAAAATCCTTTTTGAGCTCTTCCATGTCCTGGGACCAATTCATATTTTTCTTGGAGGCTTTGGATGTAGGAGCTTTGACTTTGTTGTCTTCTTCTGGTTGTATGTTTTGATCTTCTTTGTCACCAAAGTAAGATTCTATGGTCTGACTTTTTTTTTGTGTGTGCAGTTTGCTCATGTTCCCAAATAATTACTTGAGTTTTAAACTCTTTGTTAAAGTAGGGGTCTGCTTCCAGTGTGGAGAATGTACTGTCCCAAGCTTTGGGGGTTTTGTGTAGCTGTTTTCAGAGATACTTCTAGGGACCTGTAAATTTTCAGTTCTTCCAAGGTGGTATGATAAAGGGTGAGGTGTTTACTCCTTTCCTGGCCTGTGTTCTGGTCTATGAGTGACCAAAAGCACTCTTCCTGCCTTGGAACTGTGAGGAGGACTTCCTCTCCACCACCACTACAAGCTCCACCATGCCAGCACTCCTCACGCCAGGACCACCACCCAGAACTGTGACCGAGATCCAAGCAAGGGCAAAGCAAGAGAATCCTGCACTAGCAGAGAGATCCCTGCAATCCCCCTCTGATCATCCACTTGATTCCCCCTCAGTCTGTGGGCTGAGCTTTAGAAGCAGCCAACACCCCGGTGCTGCTCTGGAACTGTGGATGGGACCTGGCTTCTCTCTCACCATGGTCACAGACTTTTCCTACTGACCATCTAAGTTGTCTTTGGCGTTTGTGGGTTGAGAAGTCTGGAAACCACCACAGCTACCTGTGATTCAATCCTGTGAGGGCTGCTCCAGGTTCACTGAGGCCTAATCTTTGCCTGCATGTCCATGCTGAACTATGTTCCTCTCCCAGCCTGGCACAATAGATCTTTCCAATCAACCATCCAGGTTGTCTTGGGCTGGAAATTTGTTTCACTCTGTCTTTTTGTGGGTTCTGCTGCTCTAGAATTTGTTTAGAGCCATTTTTTACAGTATTTGAAGGACTTTGGGGGAGAGCTCAAGCAAGTCACTGCCTTCACTCTGCCATCTTGTCTCCTCCCCTCTCCTGTTTATCTTTTCATGCTTCTTTGAGTCTTGTATTTGAAAGTTAAATTTTCTATTTAACTCTGGTCTTTTCTCAAGAATGCATGAAATTCCTCTATCTCACTGAATGTCAATTTTTTCCCCTCATGGATTAAACTAGTTTTTGCTGGGTAGGTGATTCTTGGTTTTGATTCTAGCTCTTTTGACCTCTGGAATATAATATTTCAAACCCTCTGGTCCTTTAATGTAGAAGGTGCTAAATCTTGTGCTATCCCTATTGTGGTTCCACAATACTTTGTTTCTTTCTGGCTGCTTGCAATATTTTCTCTTTGACCAGGGAACTCTGGAATTTGGCTGTAATATTCCTGGGAGTTTTCCTTTTGGCATCTCTTTCAGGAGGTGGATTCTTTCAATTTCTATTTTACCCTCTGGTTCAAGAATATCAGTGTAGTTTTCCTTGATCATTTCTTGAAAGATTATTTCTAGGCTCTTTTTTTTTTTGTCATCACTTTCAGGTAGTCTGATAATTTTAAAATTATCTCTCCTGAATCTATTTTCCAGGTCAGTTATTTTTTTCAGTGAGATATTTCATATTGTCTTCTGTTTTTTTCATTCTTTTGGTTTTGTTTTATAATTTCTTGCTTTCTCATAGAGTCATTAGCATCCATTTATTCCATTGTTGTCTTCTTCTGGTTGTATGTTTTGATCTTCTTTGTCACCAAAGTAAGATTCTATGATCTGACTTTTTTTTTGTGCAGTTTGCTCATGTTCCCAAATAATTACTTGAATTTTAAACTCTTTGTTAAAGTAGGGGTTTGCTTCCAGTGTGGAGGGCATACTGTCCCAACCTTCATGATTTTTGTGCAGCTCTTTTCAGAGATACTTCTAGAGAGCTGTAAGTTTTTAGTTTATCCAAGGTGGTATGATCTAAGGAGAGGTTTTCACTCCTCTCTTGGCCTGTGTTCTGGTCTGTGAGTGACCACAAGCACTCTTTTCTGCCCTGGAACTATGAGGAGGGTCCCCTCTCCACTACTGCCACAAGCTCTGCTATGCTAGTGCTCCTCGCCCCAGGACTGCGACCAAGATCCAAGTATGGGCAAAGTAACAGAGTCCTGCCTCAGTGCTAGCAAAGGGACCCCTGTAATCTCCTTCTGACATTTTGCTTGATCCCCTTACCATTTATGGGCTGAGAGCTCCAGAAGCAGCTGCTGCTGGTGCTGGTGGTGATTCAGTCACTCCCAAGGCCTGCTCCTGGTTTGCTGGGGCCGGGGCTGTTTTGGGGCCAGGACTGTACTGTGCTCCTCTCTCACCCAGGCCCAACAGACCTTTCCTAGTGACTTTCTAAGTTGTATTTGGCATTCAGCAGGGCCCATCTGTGCTGGCCCAGCCCATGCTGGACTGCAATCCTTTCTCAGCCTGGTGCAACAGACATTTCCTATTGCCCTTCCAGGTTGTCTTGGGCTGGAAATTTGTTTCACTCTGTCTTTTGTGGGTTCTGCTGCTCTGGAAGTTGTTTAGGGTCATTTTTTAAAGGTATTTGGAAGAGTTTGGGGGAGAGCTCAGGTGAATTCTTGCCTTAACTCCACCATCTTGGCTCCACCCAACTTTACTTTTCTAAAGAATTTTTTATTTTGATAAAAGATTTACTATAAGGTTCATTGAACTCCCCAATGCCTTAAAATATGATTCAATTTATAGACATTGGATTTCTGTATTACTTTTAAGGAATATATCTATTGCATAAAATTAAAGGACCAATTCAGATTAGCACGTTGCCCACAGAATCTTCAGTGCGGGTGTTCACTTTCCCAAACTCATGACAAGCTACATACATTAAAGGTGAAGTTTCACTCTCCCTGATCCTTTGACGTGATATCTGAAGCCATAAATGGGAAAAAAATTATGATCCCTCCATTGATTACTTCATCCTTCTAGTCTCTAGATACATGACCTTGAGAAAAACACAATGAAATACTTCTTTGTGCTTCACTTTACCCTCTCTCAGATACTTTTTACATAAGTGTTAAAAGAAATGAATTTTTTCAAATGCTTCGTGATCCATGACTGCAAAGTTATTTTCTTTCATTGCTTTCATATGATTGTCTGAACCAATGACTATTTTCATGAAACTTACTGCAGATTTTATGAACCTACTAAAATCCATATAAACACAGGTATGAGAGAGAGAAAAAATCCACCGTGAAGTGGTAATTCTTAAATGTTTTGTTTCAGCTTTTAAATGCAGGAATAAATGATATCTGAAAAGAAAAGAGGGAACTTTATTTTTATATGAAGCTTAATATAAGCCATATATGTAAGAGCTCTAAAATCTGTGAGATATTAAAACACATTGTTCCAGGTGCACACCATAAAGATGCTGAGATTTATACCTTTAAAATATAGTATGGTTACATATTGATTTACCAAAATGCAAACTTTAAGATTTGGCTTAAAAATATCATATTTATAGAATTTCTCTGCTAGGAGTTTTTATATAATTGTTATATTCTCAGAACTTTCCCAAGACTTAGTGACCTCAAAAATAATCCATTCCTTGGTGAAGATATTAAAGATTTTTTGTTGTTGTTTATTTCCATCAGGTACCTAGGACTTCAGTAGTCAGATGCATGGTCATTTTGGAACTAACCACAATGATTATTACTGCACTCTATTCTAAACCCTTACAGCTCTTTAAAATTGTGAACTTTTGAAGTTCTATGAGTATGAAGCAATTTCAAAACAGAAAACTTGAATCCAAAATTGAGTTAGGACTATGGTATTTTGTGGCACATATCACACAAGTTTGTGAGGTGAGACATCATCACCCACACACAAGCTATGGTAAGATAGCAAGCCAACTAGTACATAAGAGTAAGGAAGCATTCTTGTGGAAGAACTTTAGTTACTCATCAGTAGTAGAAGGCATATATAACTAAAGCTTCTCATTGCCTTAGAATGCCCCGTTCCCTGTGTACACAGCAAAATTGCTAGTCACAGTCATCAAGTATTTTGCACATGGGTAAGGGATTAATACAAAAAGTAATGCCTGAGAAAGTCAAGAAATGTGGCCAACACTACTGTTTCTAACTTTGCCTATATGACCCTGGAAGAGTCCAGTTCTCTGATCTTTAGATTAGAATTGATACTCACTTGTGAAGAGCTTTTAATACTCCCATTGAGTTGTATCTCTTCGTTTTGGAGTGTACCTGGAGCTGGATTGGGAGAGATTCAGCCCTTCACATTATGAAGTGTATCTGTAGTTTTTTACAAAGCACTTTGCTCAAAACAAGCCCATGAGATAGTTAATGCAACTCTATTTTAAAGAGAAAGACCAGAAAGGTTATGACTTGTCCATGGTCACATAGCTAGTAAGCATCGTCTGATGCTAGGACTTAGAACCAGGTCTTCATCTACTCTGTATATATATTATAGGTTCACAGTTGTTTACACGTTGTCTCCTACGTTAGAATGTGAGTTACTTGAAGGCAGGGTCCACATTTTCACCTTTCTTTGTATCTCTAGGGCTTAATATACGGTAAGTGCTTAATAAATGCTTATTAATTAACTGACTCCAAGTCTAGTGATCTCTCTGCTGTATCACACTACATCTGAAGGAGTATAACTTCACTTAAGAGAAAAACTAGCTTTAACTATGGCTGCTATGGTTGGCACCGACTTAGACATAGAGATGGGCTACAGGTAAGAATAGAACTTTAAAGACTGTGATTGAAGAGCTTCACCTTTATAACTGGACAACTTAATGATTTTGTGGACTGTTTTGTTTTACTATTCTGCAGTAAGTCTTTTACCTTGAATTGAAGGTAGTAAAATATCCCTAAGGTTTTTGTGTCATGGACCCACTTGGCAGTCTGGTGAAACCTAAGAACTCTTTCTTAGAATAATGCTTAGAATAAAATTATAGAATTACAAAGTCAACCAATTATGTTGAAATAAAGATATGATTTTTCTCATCCAATTTCAGAGACCCATCTCCCCTGAAACAGATTGGATCCCAGGTTAAGAACCCTATCCGCAGGGTTTTCTGATCTCCATTCACCTGAACTAGTGGAAAAAGTCAAATTCCTTTAGGGATCAGTTGAAATATGGTTTCTTTGTAAGATGGAAGGAAAAATTCTAAGGGAAGGGGCTTTGAGTTTCAGTGACACAAGTTGTTCCTAGTTCTCTGGGTGCATTTCTTCACCAAGGATTTACCTTTAGATATCCCTCCGGAGAATGAATTGCTTCACCCTTTAAAGCTAGGTAGAAAGAGAGAATTGGGAAGAAATTTCCCTTTGAGGAACATACACCATAGCTTATAACTAGAGTATGGGAAAGAAAAGCATGTCAGAGGACAAAGACTTTTGAATGTGAATAATTGGACATCTGCTTAATGAGAATTGTGAAGTTAAATAAACATCCTCCCAAGATCGAAAGGTATAGAGCAATTTGTCTACATAAGTGGTATGGGGTGTACGGAAGTTAAAGGTGAGAGGGGCCTAAAGGATTTCCTGACAGGGCAGGATTTCCTGTTTCTACCATGGGAGTCCCCAGGGCTGCCTCTTTTTCTCTTCTAATTCATTACAATATAGATAATTTACTTAGAATCACAGCTGAAGCCCAGTGTGTAGCTGGTTGTCTGCACTGACAAGACCTACTTTTAACATGTCACAGTGGGAAAAGGATAAAGTTTAAGCCAAAACTTAAGCATCAGGATAGGTGAAAAACAAGTGTTAAGTGTGTTTTTCCCCTACAAAAACATCATGACCTATTCATCAACATGAGAATACCCCTCATATATAATAATCATTTTTCCCTTTCACCAACCATGCAAAAATTTTATAATTATTATTAATTTTCATGAGGGCAGATTTCTGCATTCTAAAAAGAGGATAAGGTTAAGCTTGTAGTATTATTTTCTTGTTTCCATTCATTTTCCAAGTGAAGAGACATATTCCTTCTCAGTTTATGTCAGGAATCGATCTGCTTTAGTCTGGCAATAATCCAAAAGAAATACCTGCACATTTGAGAAAAAGTAGGCCTGTAATAGATATTTCTTTTTCCTAAGGTGGATAGATTGTGTGAAGGAATTCTTCTTTCACTGGCAAGCATTTAATAAAGGGAGTTTCTGAAACTGACAGTTTTACATATATCATGTTGGCTGATCAACTGTGAAAGACTCATACTGCAGGAGACAGGAGAAGGAAAAGTGATTTGCATGAGTTCTGCACTACCCAATTGGACATCCACAATTCTGTAATTTGGCACAATGCAAACATGTTTGTTTATTTTAAGGATGTCAGTTGACCTGTAATGTAAGTTTGCTCCATGAGCCAGCCTGGCACACAGAAACAATACTCAGCCTAGAACAATGGAGTCTCAAAATATTTCTGTTTTACTGAGCTGATATTATATTTGTACTATTTCTATCAGACCTAAATCATAGATTTTTCAGTCTGAATAACCGCTGTTATGAGTTAAATGTCCTTAGTGGGTCAAATTTCCATCTCCTGAATTTATAGAAATCTAAATAGATGAGGTTCTGTGTATGATTAATTGAAATGTATATCACAAAAGCTTTAGGTATACACTGAAGTCTAAGGCCCCCTGGATTAATGGGCTTTCCCTGAGTTTCAGAGCTGGCTGTCCCAGGGTAGAAAGGGAATGTATCTATGTATGCATGAACTAAGCCATGGACCAGTGCCTCTAAGGAATTTTAGAACCACAGACTGTACTGTGGCATGTCCTATGCCATATGAATTATATTTTCACTACTGTCTTCTGTGATTAAGGGCAGGATTCCAAAAGTGAATAAAGCCAAGCCAGTTTTTTAGTCATTTGTGGAGTCCTAGCAAAACTATGTCATGTTTATTCCAAAAATACAGAAACACCAAAGATATGAGCTTATATTGTGAGTTAAGCTGCATGCTTTACTGAATATAGAATTAAAATATTTATGTAAATTTGAAATTACTGCACAACAGCAGAAAATACTACAATTACTGTATTGTAGAAATATCATAGATTAAAGGGATTTTTGTTGCAGGTCCAAATAATCATTTGAGTTTCATATTTTTGTCACTTGACTAGTTAATGTGTATCATCATTGCAAGAAAGCATGCAAAGCACTTAATTAACTCAACACTGAATAACTATGAATTTGCTAGATTTTCATTTTTCCCCATTTCACATATGACCTCTTAAATGAATTCAAAAGACAAAGTGCAACTCTTTTGTTGTTCTATGATCCTCATAATTTAAAAGGCTTTTTATGGCAAAAAGCCTTTCAGCCAGTCAAACAGTGGCACAGCATTATTAACCACCTACTATGTTCAAGGCACTGTGTTAGGTGCTGGGAATACAAAGAAACTTGAAACATTTTTTTTCCAGCCCTCAAGGAATTTAAATTCAACTGAAGGTGGGAATGGGGGAGGATATATATGAGTGTGAGTGTGTGTGTGTAACAGAGTAATTTCAGATGTAGACTATCATTTGGGGGGAGGGGCCTACCATTTCAGTTGAACTTTGAAAGGATCCAAAGACTGTCATCAGACCATATAGGTGACCTAAATAACATCCCTTATGAATATGAAGTGGAAAAGATGAATAGGTTTAAGGGATTAGATCTGGTAGATAGAGTGCCTGAAGAACTATGGACCAAGATTCACAGTATTGTACAGAGGGCAGCAATGAAAACATTCCAAAGAAAAAGAAGAGCAAGAAAGCAAAATGGCTTTCTGATGAGGCTTTACAAATAGCTGAAGAAGGAAGAAAAGCAAAAGATAAAGGAGAAAGGGAAAGATATACCCATCTGGATGCAGACTTCTAGAGAATAGGAGGGAGAGACAATAAATTTTTCTTAAACAAGCAATGCAAAGAAATAGAAAAAAACAATAGAATGGGAAAGACGAGATCTCTTGAAGAAAATTAGAGATATCAAGGGAATGTTTCATGCAAAAATGGGCATGATAAAAGATAAAAATGGTAGGAATTTAACAGAAGCAGAAGAGGTTAAGAAGAGGTGGAAAGAATACACAAACGAACTACACAAGAAAGATCTTAACATCATTAATAACCAGGATGGTGTGGGTACTTGTCTAGGGCCAGACATCCTAGAGAAAGAAGCCAAGTTGGCCTCAGGAAGTATTGCTAACAATAAAGCTAGTGGACATGATGGAATTCCAGTTGAGCTTTTTAAAATCCTGAAAGATGATGCTGTTGACATACTTCACTCTCTATGACAGCAAATCTGGAAAATTCAACAGAGACCACTGGATTGGAAAAGATCAGTTTTATATTCTAATCCTAAAGAAGAGTAATACCAAGGAATGCTCAAGTTACCAAAAAATTGCACTCATTTCATATACCAGCAAGATTATGCTTGAGATTCTGCAAAGTAGGCTTCAATAATATGTGAACTGAGAAGGATCAGAAGAGCAGGCTGGTTTTCAAAGAGGCAGAGGAACTAGAGACCAAATTGTCAACATTTGCTGAGTTATGGAGAAAGAAAGAGAATTCCAGAAAAAACATCTACTTCTGCTTCACTGACTATACTAAAGCCTTTGACTGTGTGGATCACAACAAAATGCAGCAAGTCCTCAAAGAGATGGGAGTACTAGCTCATCTTCCTTGTCTCTCAAGGAGTCTGTATTTGGGCCAAAAAGCAACAGTTAGAACCAAATATGGAATAACTGATTGGTTTAAGATTGGAAAAGAAGTATGACAAGGTTGTATGCTGTTAACATATTTATTTAACTTCTATGCAGAATACATCATGTGAAATACCAGACTAGACAAATCAAAAGCCAGAATCAAGGTTGCCAGGAGAAATATCAACAATCTCAGATATACAAATGATACTGTTCTGATGGCCGAAAGTGAAGAATAATTAAGAAGCCTCTTAATGAGGGTGAAAGAGTGTAAAAGCTGGCTTGAAGCTTAACATTAATAAAAAAAAAACATAGAGGGGGAGCAGCTAGCTGGTAGAACACTGTCCCTGGAATCAGGAGGATCTGAATTCAAATCCAGCCTCAGATACTTGCTAAGTGTGTGAACCTGGGCAAGTCACATAACCTTGACTGTCTCCAAAAACTAAGATTTTGGCAATTGGTTCCATCCTTCCTGACAAATAGAGGTAGAATAAATGAAAGCAATGTCAAATCGTGTATTCTTGGCCTCAAAGATCACTGCAGACAGCAACTGCAGCCATGAAATTAAAAGACACTTACTCCTTGGAAGGAAAGTTATAGCAAATCTGGACAGCAGACTACTGAAAAACAGAGAAACTTGCCTACAAAGGTCTGTATAGTCAAAGCTAGAGTTTTTCCAGTAGCAATGCATGGCTATGAGAATTGAATTACAAGGAAAGTTGAGTGCCACAGAATCAATGCTTTCAAATTGTGGTGCTGGAGAAGACTTTTGAGAATCCCTTGGACAGCAAGGAGATCAAATCAGTCAATACTTAAAAGAAATTAATTCGAACTCTTCACTGGCAGGTCAAATAATGAAGCTTAAGCTTAAATATTTTGGCCTCATTATGAGAAGACAGGACTCATTGGAAAAGACTCTGATGTTGGGAAAGATTGAAGGCAAAAAAAAAGGGGGCAGCAGAGAATGAGATGAATATACAGTATCATGAAAACAATGAACACAAACTTGAACAGACTTTGAGAAATAGGGGAGGATAGAAGGGCCTGGTGTGGTATGGTTCATGGGGTCATGAAGAGTCGGACATTATTGAACTGAACAACAATAACAAGGATTCTTAAAACAGTGAAGAGAATATATTTTAGGGATGGGGAGAGTTTGTGCATATTAATTGGAAGGTTCTTACTCCCTACTCCCATACTCTGCCATCCAGTGACATTGGCCTCTTTGCTATTCCTCAGACATGACACTCCATCTCCACCCTGCTGGTATTTTCATTGGCTATTCCCCATACCTGAAATAGTCTTCCTCCTCCTTTCTGCCTCCTCACTTCCTTTAAGTCCCAGCTAAAGTGCCATCTTCTATGAGAAGCCTTTCTTGACCCCTTTTAATGCTAATACCTTCCCTCTATTATCTCCAATTTATTATACATCTATATGTATGTGCATACACACATATATCTTGTTTTTACATGGTTGTTTGCATGTTGTCTTCCTCATTAGACTCTGAGCTCCTAGAAAGTAGGTACTGTCTTTTGCCTTTCTTTGTATCCCTGGCACTTAGCACAATGCCAGGCATGTAGTTGGAACTTAATAAATGCTTATTGACTGGCTGAACAATACTACTGATGGATCCAGGGGATGCTGGGACACTTCAGCTTCTCCCTTTCCACTGAGGGGGAACCTCTACTCTAAATCCATACATGTGAACCAGACCAAATTTAGTCCTGGGAAAGCTTAACCACTTAAAAGAAGTGCCAGTCTACCCTTCTAAAACAATTTGTGTGGTTACAACCATGCCAGAGCCCCAGGGATTAAGCTGGTGGCATCCTATCAAATGCAGAAATTTCCCCAGTTAGTTCCAACTAATAAGCCCAAGATTTCCAACCAACTGGGCTCACAAGTTTGCCTTAAAGACTAGACAAGTCCATCAGGAGATCACAGTTCAGACATCTATACTCAAGAAAGCAAACAAAGCAGAGAAGATAGTCAACAGCCCAGGCTCAAACTCACTGAGGTCACCACTCTGCTAAGGTAAAACAAGGGTAGTCCCTTTTCCCTCTCCTCTTGGAATAGGCTTGAATAATCGCAACAGGATCTGTACCCTAGAAGAGAAGAAAGATTCACAGAGTCATTGGCTCTTCCTGTTCATTGATCAACAAGTGGACTGCTCTATCATCTCCAAGCTCTTATAAATCTTTCAGCACTGTCACATAAGATCCTGGATTCCCTAGAAATTTCCACAGGAATTCTGGTGCACACTCCCTAGGATGACTTCTGTAGGAATATTTCCACACATGATTACTGGAATGAAACCACCAATTTAATTCCCACAATATTATATTTAAGGAATGACAAGTAGTCCAAATTGACTGGACGTAAAATCTATGTGTAAAAAGTCAAGAGAGGTAGGCTGGAACCAGATTGCAAAGGCTTTAAATGCTGAACAGCAGAGTTTATATTTCATCCTAGAGACAAGAAGGGGTCCCTGGAACTTTTTGGGGAAGTAACATGGGCACATGTCTAGACTTGAGGCAAGGAGACCAATTAGGAGACTTTGGTGTAGTCCAGGAAAGACATCATGAGGTCCTGAACTGGGATGGTGCCTATATGGATGGGAAGGAGAAAAATATGAGAAGTGCATGGAAGTAAAATTGGTAAGATTAGGCAACTGAGTAGATAGAAGAAGTTTTATATAGTGGATAGAGCACTGGATTCAATCAGTCAGGAACAAAACAGAGTCAGAAATGCAACTCCGAGGTTGCAGACCTGTTTGGCTTAAAGGATGGTAATGCCTTCAACAAGAACGGGGACTTAGGAAGAGGGGAAAGTTTTGGGAGAACGACAATGACTTGTATTTTGGACATGTTGAGTTTGAGATGCCATGTTCTGCTTGATCATACTCAATATTTGGAGTGACTCTCCTCTTGAAAACATGAAGCCATTTCTTACTACTCTAACATGGTAAGTAGTTGAGAAAAAAAGATCTTGGTGGGTTTTTTTTTTAATTCCTTTGGTTCATGAAAAAACAAAACTTCTGTTGCATAGGCATTTTGTAACACAGGACATGAGATCCCTAATTTTTTTTTTTGCCTTTGCTCATTTTCTTTGTACAAAATATTCAGAAGCCACAACAATCTCCATGAAGAAAAAAATTCTTCAGCAGGAATATAATGTATATGTTGGTCAGTAGTTATACTCTATACTTCTTTCAAATTGGCATAACTTCAGTTTGAAAATACAGACTTTCCTGGAAGACATTTAAAGCTATTTATCATTTTATAATTTGTGGTTTAAATCTGAGCCATGAATCAAGCAACAAGATTGGTTTGAGGCACTTTTGAACTTCATTTTTAAAAATCCTGAGGCTAGAAGACAACTTCAAGTTTTCTATCCAACAAAATATTGGGGGGTTACCAGAAGAGGAAAAAGGGGGTTTCATTTTAGCTGGGCACTTCTTCCATTGCTCTGTTTGTTTAAGACTTTGAGAAAATCAGGCTTTTCTTTTTGTCTTTAAATCCCCAGGAACTAGTCTAGTGCAGGACTTATAGTAGGGGCTTCTCATAGGTTTACTGCTTACCTGCTCAACTGATAGGTGGAACTATGAGACTAGTGTATTTTACAGTTTTAAAGACACTCCCTTTTCTATTTTGTAAATGGAAGCATGTGAGTCTTATGTGCCTAGGCCATGTGAATGGAATATTGAAAGTAACAGAAAAGATCAATGGAAAGGAAGTGGAGGATGAGGGAGAGGTGCTGAAGACAAATTGCAAATTTAAATCTTCAGAGGGCACACTTTGCCTATCTCTCTTGTTAATGAAGAACTATCTAATGCCCAGGAATGAACTACAGTTATTCCTTCCACATTGTGACTTTTCCCATCATGGTTTCAATATATCATAGGTCAGCATACGAACTTAAATGGGAATTTTTGGGGAGTTTTGCAGTAGCTGCAGGCAATAGGCGAGGGCCAGCAGACAACACAGAAAAAGTTTAGAAACTCAGAAATGCATAAAATATATGTATAGTATTGTATAATATCAACATGTTTTTTTTAATACCATAATAATTCAGACTTCTTCTCTGGTATGAAGGGAGGGCCAAAAAAAATTTACGCAGATTTACCAGATTGCATGGGGCACCAGGCCCCTAACTCCTGCAATGTGGAAGGGATATTCTTAAAACAATAAAGGCTACAGTAAGTAAGACTCTCACCTTCCTTATTCTGGATCCTCTGCTCATCTGAAAGCACCCTGAGAATGCAGACCATGCCTAGCTTTCCTTTCTTTCTCTATCATAAATTTTAAGACAGAGTAGTCACCCTCCACTCACCTTACTCTCCCCTCAAGTTTATATCATTTCTACATCTGTAACCAGATGCTCCTTATTGGTTGGAACAGAAATATCACTTCCCCTTATCACTCCCTTGACCCATTCAATAATGAAGTTATCTTTTATTTATTCATTCATCCACATGTTTATTTTTAGTTTTAAATATTAACTTTTAAAAGATTTTGAGTCCCATAATTTCTCCCATTCACTTTTATAAGACTCTGAGTTTCAAAATTTTCTGCCTCCTTCCTCTCTCTTCTCCCCAAGATGGCATACAATCTGATATAGGCTGTACATGTACAATCATATTAAACAACTTATTTCCTCATTAGTCATGTTGTGAAAGAAGAATTAGAACAAAAGGGAAAAACCACAAGAAAGCAAAAAAAAAAGAGAGAGAGAGAAAATAATATGCTTCAATCTGCATTCAGACTCCATAGTTCTTTCTCTGGATGTGGATAGCATTTTCTATCATGAGTCTTTTGGAACTGTCTTAGATCATTGTATTGCTGAGAAGAGCTAAGTCTATCAAAGTTGGTCGTCACACAATGAGTGGGGTTATCCTTGAGACAAGTCAAGAATTATCAGCTGCCCTGCTTTTGACACAAAGAGAGTTCCCACTGATGTTAACTCAGGAGCAATCCAGTGACTATCTTAAGTGCTTGATATGCAAAGCACTATGCTTGACAAAGGCAGTGTGAAAACAAAAATGAAAAATAGCCCTTGCTTCAAGGACCTTTCATTCTAATTAAATGTCCAAGTAGTTGAAATTCCCTGTGACTACCACATCCTGCCTCAGTGCCAGATTTGTGATCTGATTCCTCATCTATCTATAGAAATACAAGCGGTGCTTATTCTAGTCCCATCACTGTCTCATTACCTAGATGTTCTGAACCATGTTTCTTTCTCTTCCCCCAACCCCTCCAGTTTCTGGATTTCTTCTCCTGAGTATATCTTCATATGCAATACTACTTAACTTCTCTTTATGTCTATTCTGTTCCTTGTGGGTAAGGCATTTAAGGCAGTTTTGCAAATTGGATAAGATGTTAGGCTTTGTGTCAGGAAGAATTTAATTGAAATCCTGCCTGTAACATAAACTCCAGACAATTCTCTAATACTATAAATTGCCTCTCTGTGTAGATGGAGGAAATTTCCACACTGAGATTTCTCTACATAGGTGGAGTCACAAGTCTAGACCAAAATAAAAAATAAGGTATATTCTATAGTCATATTCTAGTGATGAATAACATTCCATCAAATCACAGCAATTAATATGAAGTTCAATTTGCTTTCTTGTATTAGGACTCCTAATTTACTTTGTTACTTATATTTAGTGTATTTGAAAATAATAATAACTAACATTTAAATAATGCTTGCTATGTGTAAGGCACTATGCTAAGTACTTTACAATGCTTATTTCCTTTGATCTTCACAATAACTCTGTTGTGAGCAATAGTAGGTGCAATTATCATCCTCATCTTACAGATGAGGAAACTGAGGTTAAGTGATTTGCCCACGGACACACAGCTAATAAGTGTGAGACTGGATTTGAACTCAGGTCTTCCTGACTCCAGGCCCAGTGTTCTGTCCACTGCACCACCTAGCTGCACCTCTGAAATCATGGATTTTATTGATGGTTTTCTTCTTGGATATTGTCTCCTGTCAATGGTCATTTCTATTAAGGATCTCCTTCTGCCATTCCTACCATCTTCTATGACATTAGATTTATCACATGTGTATATATATGTAAATATACATATATCTGTATACTTTGTTTGTTTTTTGGCGAAGCAATTGGGGTTAAGTGACTTGCCCAGGGTCACACAGCTAGTAAGTATCAAGTATCTGAGTCCAAATTTGAACTCAGGTCCTTCTGACTCCAGAGCCAGTGCTCTATCCGCTGTGCCGCCTAGCTGCCCCTATCTGCATACTTACTTAGACAGTTTTCTCCCTCCTTCTACCTTTCAGTTTAAAGGTCTTTTGATCAGTTTATATTTCTCCATGCAAATACATTACCTATCTTCTTTAAGTATATTTCTGTTGCTGGCTAAGATGCATTATTGGTATATTTAAAACTGTGGTCTAGCAATGCAATCCATTCTCAAACACAACTTTTAAGCATCTGTTCACTTCCCAAATCCACCTTTCTTTTCTAATGTACCTACTTTCATTTGGCAAGTGGGATTAAAGCCCCACTAAGGTCTGCAGCTTCTTGCATAGGACTTCCTAATCCCTAACAATACTTTCTAGGTTCCTCCTAACAGGATGATTTGTCCCCACATGAATCAGCAGGAGTGTGGGCAGTGGCTGTCTGGTCTGTCAAGTCTGAGAAGGCTCTCAATTATGTCCTGGATTTATGCCCTGGGAAGACAGCAGGTCTCTCTGTCGTGTGTGACTGAATGACAAATCCCCTCCTTAGCACCACAAATCAGCTACCATGTTGGCTCTTCTTCTGACCATCATGGGATCACCTCTCTTCTAATGACTCCCATGAACCCATAGCTTATTTCTTCAGAGCACAAAAAACTCCTTCCTCCTCAGAGTGTCAATAGAAAGAGTCCCATGACCCAAGAGTTCAATAGTTTTTCCTCTTTTCTTCATTCTCCATTTCATATTCTCCCATTTTCTAAGTTAACAGAGACCAGGATTTCCCCTCTGCCTCTTCAGACCCTTTCTTTTTTTTAGGCAATTGGGGTTAAGTGACTTGCCCAGGGTCACACAGCTAGTGTCAAGTGTTTGATGTTTGGTCTGAGGCGGGATTTGAACTCAGGTCCTCCTGACTTCAGGGCTGGTGCTCTATCCACTGTGCCACTTAGCTGCCACAAGACCCTTTTTCTTTATATTCTCTTGAAGCAGTTCTTCAGTCATTCCTGGACTCTAATCTCCCAGATAACCTGAAGAATGCCTGTTCACTGAACTAGGAGCTTGGTTTCAAGGGACCCTGAACTAAGCTTTCTTTATCTATAGAGGGGCTTCTGTCCTTTTATGTGATACCATGTGACTTTGTTCAACTATCTTTGATCAGTAGTGGACAGATTTCTGCCCAACTCTAGCCCCAGCAGAAACCCAAGGACAGATTTTATCAATCTGTGTTTGTTTAATTGAATTTATAAACTCCTTGTGGAAGTTTTTTATTATTCCACCTTGGGGTATGAGCCGTCTATTAGGAAAGAGTGTCTCCACAGAAACCTGGGCAGCTTCCCAAGGTGGAGCATAGGTTTTGCAGTAGACTGGCAGCCTGTGGGCTGATGGGCGTAGGCAGCAGGAAGGCTTCCTTAATCATGTTGGGGCACCTAAGAAGCCGTTGATTTCCCTCCTCAGAATGATGCAGGGCATCAAATTTAAGTTGATAGTTTATTTTTCATCTCTGTTTTCATTGCCCTGCCTTCTCTCTCACCCCAGAAAAGTCCTTTTATTTGCATTTTCCACATCTTTTTTTTTTTCCCCTCTGGAGTTCTACCACTAAAACTTGTCCTCAGGAAAGCCAGCAAAGGGAACAAAAGTATCTGTCTCTGATTGCCTGTTGTTGCTGGTATTCAAAGGACTAACTTCTCACTCCTTGATTTCAGTATTGAAATAGCTACAGCACACTCACTGAGCCGGAACAGTTGCTACAAAATGCACATATTAAAACCAAGTTGGACAGCACAAACTAAATCAGAAGAATAAAAATCTGAAACCCTGTCTCTGTCTGCCCTCAGGCAGCATGAAGGGTGTTACTCTGAACAGACTTAGATTATTAAAGTTGGATTTAAAGACAGGCTTGGGATATAAGTAACTCATAAATCCTGCTTTAATAGCTAATGGCAGCTAAAGATTTCTGTAGCTGCTTTTATGTTTTTGTTTAAGACGGTAGTTACAGATCTAAGGCCATCAACCTTCTCAGTGTGTTCTAGCTTGATCCCTGCCAGCCCCAGTTCTTGACCTTAGAAAGAATGTGACTGAAATATAGCCTATATATTTTTCTGGAAACAAAGTCCAAGCCTAGAACTAGTTAATATACTGTTTAAGTCAATCATTTTTCTAGTTCCTATCTTATGCTCAGCCCTGTGGTTGGGTTAATGTAGGCATAGAATCAATGACTCAATCAGCAAGCATTCATTAAAAAGATTGCTTTCTGTCCTCATGCATAGTTATAGGAATATACAATGTGAGAGATATGAGGAACAACAACAATAATAATAACTGTAAAAAGTACTTTAAAATTTGCAAAGCACTCTACCTTATGTCTTCTCATTTGAGCCTCATAACAGCTCTATAAGGCAGGTACTACTATCCATGAGGAAACTGAATCAGAGAGAGGTTAATTGATTTGTCCATGGTCACATAGCTACAAAGAGTCAGATAGCAGATTTGAACTGAGGTCACCCATGACCTCAAGTCTAGCACTGCATCCACTGTGCTACAGCCTTAAAGATCATCTAATCCAATCTGTTTTATAAATGAAGAAACTGAGGACCAGGGATGTTAAATGATTTGCTTGAGCTCACACAGGTTGTGGCAGAACGAAGACTAGGATTCAGGTCTAGAAACCAGTTATTCTAATGTCTAATTAGGAGTATAAGACTAATACTCCGGAAATCATTAAAGAACAATAAAGAAGAGCACAGGAGACAGCTCTGTATCTATAATCCCACTAAAACTAAGGTAAAGTAGAAAGAACACTTAGACCACTGGTCCTATTTCTAGATGAGCCCTCATAGCCATCATCTAGGGAGGCAACGCCTGTGGAGAAAGGGCCAGCCACCCCAATTCCAAATGCCAACCAACTGCCACCCACAGGACAGGCAAGCTAGCCAAGTTGAAGAAACAAGGCAACCTCGGAGAAAGACAGGAGGGCAATATGTGCCAGGCAAGTCAAATCACCACTACCACCTTGACCACCAACTCCCCTCTGACTGATGAAGACAGCCCAGGACCCTAAATCCAAGAGCCGTAAGTGCTTCCTGTCCAGTACCCTCAGCTGGCATCCTGGGAAGCAATCCCCATGGAGATACAGTCCTGTAGCTGTTCCTGCTGGTGCAAATGTCATAGTTACTGGAGGCTCCAAATAGAAAGATCTTGCCACCAAAATCCTTGGCATTGTCAAATGATTCAAAATCAACAACTGGTATGATTGTATCAGTGGAAATGATTAAGGTAGAGGCATTACTATTGGCTTTGCAGATGCATCCTAAGGATCATGGGACTCTTCCATTTGACTTGCTGATGAAACCTTCCATATGGGTGGTCTTCCCCCATTAGAATGTGAACTCCTTGAGAGCAGGAACTATCTTGTTTGTTGTTGTTCATCCTTGTTCTGGAAGAGGCCCAACCAATGACTTCACAAGGGTGATGTCTTAACTTGCAAGTGAATTGTATTTAAGTGAGGCAGAGCCTTGTAAAGTCATCAGCCTCAATCTCTCCTCCAGAGTCATTAGAGTACAGCGGCAAGACATAAAAGTGAAGATGACTGGCGATGCCCCAAGATGCAGTAGGGACTACTTACTCTTCTGTTTGTATCCCCAAAACTTTGCATAGTGCTTTGCACATAGGAAGCGCTTAACAAATGCTTCATTCATTCATTCGTTCATTCATTCATTTATTCATTCATTCAAAATCAAGTCCTACCTTCATCCGTTGTTTGACCTTAGGATAATCATTTAACCTCTAGGCTTCAGTGCCCTCATCTGTAAAATGTGGTTTTGGACTAGATGGTCTCCAAGGTCCCTTCTAACTCCAATATCTTATAATTCTAAATGCTAAATTATGTAGTACCAACTTTAAGAACTACAGAAATTGAAAGAAAAGAGGGGTCAATTAAAAATGGAATAGTCAGGGAAGATTCTGTAAAGGAAGTGGACCTTGAACTAGGCCTTGAAAGCTTGGAGATCACTTAAGGAGTTCACTGGCCTGGGAGCCTTGTACATATAGACCTCCAGATGACAATAGAACATATGCTTCTGTTGGCCTTTTCTCTGAAAGAAAGGAGCAACAGTAGCTGCTGAGCCCCTGGAGAAGGACCCAGTGATTTTGTGTGGGGCAGCAAGATCTTCCTATGACAAAATTTTGAACTGGACAGAGAATCACCCTCCCTTCAGATACCCACTTGTGTATACAGGAATCATCATGAAGTTTGGCATAGTCCTATGCTCTTGATGCATTAACAATTATCTTTTTTTCATCCCGTTCATTGATGGTCTTATCCTTTTCTATGTGGCAATGGGTTGTATTGAGTTTTGATCAGACGGACCAATTTCTGATAACATGTTAGCTATGGCCCATGATCCCATTTAGGTAACACATTTTTTTTTTGGTAATGCATTTTTGAAATTCAGTTAAGTGCACCTATCCCCAGAAGGTGCCCAAAGAATGAGTCAAAAGTTGGGAATGTGAAGTACCATTATAAGAAGGGAGGTGGAGGGGCTGGCATATTTGTGGGCAGAGGACATAGAAGATGGTCCTCATTTTATATCATAAAGGGTGTTGCCTCCCATAAGGGGTTGGGCCTACAACTACCTCAGACCCTGAGAGTTAAAACCCTGCATTCAGGTGCTCTAGTTGGCCAATGGCCAAATGAAAGCATTAGAAATTTTGAAAGTCAATCACACTTCCACTTGGTAAAAATTTGTGGAAGAAAAAAGACTCTTCCAGATTTAGAAGAAGTCCTATAGAGGCCACAGGGCCCAGGGTACTACCTCCACTCTTGGTTCTGTGTGTGGTTTGGAACATTTTTAGTAGTAGGGAGCCTGGCCTCTAATGAGAAGAGCCTAATCTCCCTATTCTCACATTCTTTGGCTTCATAAATCCCAATCCCAGAGCTCTGGGGGCCATTTGGCTTAGATTATGGCCCATGTCTAGGGTTTCCACAAAAAAAAAGAAGAGTAAAAAGGTATTCATTGTACAATACGAATCAGGTATGGGACAGGTAATTCATTCTTATTCACAAAGAAATGCTAAACAAAATATTCACAGCTTATATTAACAGAGTAACTTAAAACAAAATTCAGCAATTGAATATAATTGCTGTTATAATCCGCTGGGAGGTTGATATTTAAACCTAATAAAAACATAAAACATTTTATATGACTACTAATTAAGCATTTTACATTTCATCTTAGCTCTATACTGTGTAGCCAACTCTTGGTATGTCTGTTCATAAAATTGGTCATATCCTCTTGTGGGTGATCGTCCTTGCTATGAGCACTGGAGTAGTTATTGGAATCTTCTCTCTTGTCACCATTCATCTCCCCCTAGGATCTCCCTCAATGGCCCCTCCAGGCCGCCACCTTCCCCCCCATCTCTTAAACTCACAAGATTGCATTTAAGCCTGGACACATCCATCTCAGGTATTCATCCACCTAAGGTCAGAAAAGAATAAATGAAAAAGAGGAAGACTAACCCTAGGGTGACTGGTTCCTTTTACAAATCTGCTGAGTCTTCAGTTTTTATCCCTGCAGCCAATAAAGGAACTTTTTGTCATCTCAAAATGTATGGACCTTTTAGTCCTGAGTCACAAAATTCCCATGTGGTCAATCACAACTAGGAATGACAAATTTAAGCATGTTCAATGGCATGGCCCTTAGAGGCCAACTCAGACCTCACTATATTCTTTTTTGAACAAAACAGGAGACTCAACAGCCTCAGTAGCTGCCACCACTCATGTACCCTTACCAGCCCACCTTACCCCCACTTCCAGTTCTAGAATTATGATCAAGTAAACTTTGCCATTGTTAATCATAATCATAATAGTAACAATAACATTAATATTGCTACTAATCACTAGCATTTGTAGTGCTTTAAAGTTTGTAGAACACTTAAAGTATATAAACTCATTTGATTCTTATAATAACCCTGGCAGGTGGATGCTATTACTATCCTTCATTTACAGCTGAGGACATGAGACAGAGAGGTGAAGTGGCGGTATATATCTTAGACAAGATTTTAACTCAGACCTTCCTAGCTCCAAGTCCTACACTCTATTACTTAATCATCTCCCAGAAAAGACATCTCAATCTATATTCCTATGTCCCTGCATACCATGCCTGTATGTTTCTTGACCGAGGTGCCCTTCTTGGGCCACTACTCCCCTGTGTTGTCTTTTCCTATTAAAATGTAAGCTCCCTGAAGGCAGGGATTGTCTGCTGAAGCTCATTTTTAAAACTCCCAGCTCCGAGTTTACACCTCTTCCTCTCCAAGTAAGAGGAGTTCGTGTGGTCTTCTGGGACTATGGTTACTCTGAGTCCATGCTCTGGAGTCTGGTTACACTTTGCTTTTGCATATGTATTTTCAGCACCTAGTACAGTGTTTGGCACATAGTAAGCATTTAATAAATTCTTATTCATTCATTCAATCATTCAAACGAATGGTCATGGAATGCCTATCATGTGCCTTGTTTTATGCTAGGCCCTTAGAGATGCCCTAACTTACAAAGAAATTTCTCTAGAGTAAAAGTTGTTTTCTCTTTTATATATTTGACTAACCAAAGCAGACATCATCATTGTAGTACAGACCACTTACATGCCACTGGCTCACTGGTGTTGGCGGAGGTGTGAGCTATTGATGTCACCAACAGGAGTCTGAGCAAGAGAAACTCTCTCCTCAGCCCTTGGATGGCTTAGAGCCTAGGATGTCAGTCCTGATGCCATTAGCACATGCCTGACTCTAACAAGTAGGTCAGTGTAGAAATGGCCCCAGCCTTGACAGGGAGGTGTCGGCTGCTGGCAGGAAGCCGTTTCTGTTGAATTAAAACCATCAGAGCTGATCAAAGGAAGTACCCAGCAGGCTGGCGGTTGGGCCAGATCCTAATCTCAGTCCTCTCTGCCTCACACATCACTGCACATGAGTCATGCTGAGCACAGCAGACATGCTGTTTGGATTAGGCATTTACAGGCACAGTTTGCCAAAGTTGCCTTTGACAGCATTTTGCTGTACAAAGCCCGCCTGAAAGAGAGCAGAGAGGGTAATGTGTGTTATGTGCAACTGCCAATGTTCATGGAAGACAATCTTTGCCTCCCTAGATACCTAGGACCAAAGGCTCTCCTGTATAGCTGTGATCTCCACAGTTTAAGGCCCATTAGGCATAAATTAATGACATTAGGCATAAACTCCTAGCTCACCAGTGCCCTGTGGCAAAGGGAAAGCACTTTTGCACCTCTCTTGCCCCTTTCCCATTAAGATGGACTGCTAGGAGACACACTGACCGCCTACATTATGTGCTTTACACTGAACAAGTCAGTTTGTGTCGAAAGCAGTATGGAACAATTCTGTTTAACTAGCACTTATTAAGCAACTACTTAATAAGCACCTCCAGGTGCTTACTTTCCACTTGGAAGCAACATATACACAGTAAGTACAAAGTAAATACAAAGCAATTTCTGGGATTTGTGGAGTGTGTGTGTGTGTGTGTGTGTGTGTATGTGTGGGGGGAAACGGAGGAAAGGGGAGTAATAACCAGGTGTATCAGAAAAGGCTATGCCACGAAGGCAGCAGAGACTCTAAGAAACAGAGCTAAGGAAGAGACAGGATAAAAAAGAGGGAAATGAGAAAACATGGATCCTTCACTAAGAGCCAAGCTGGAAATCAGGGCCTCCCCCTGTCTCAATCAACCAATCTACAAACATTTATTAAGTGCCTACTAGGCACCAAGTGTTTTGCCAGGCACTGGGAGCAATACCTAGTTAGGGTGGTGCCATTAGACAATCTTCAGTGAAAAGGATTTCATAACAGCTACTTTGTTACAGGTGGGAATTTTCCTCAAGAGCCAAAATGCTACAAAAATAATAATAAATGTGACTAGCAATAGCTTTTATCTTGGTCTTTTTTATCTATTTATTATTTTACTTGTCTATTTATTGTTTGCTAAATACAAAGGGCCAGAACCAGATATGGATTTCTGGTCAATTCAGTGCCCAGGAGGCTATTGTTGTTTGGCAGCAGCAGTAGAAATAACCTTGGAGCTTTTTTGGTCTGTCTTGGGAAACAGCATCAAAAGCCTTTTGTTAGCTGATTCTGCCAAGTTTTGCTTCTGTTCAGGGTAACTTGGGAAGAAGCTGCTCCTTTTATTTTGTAAGCCAAGGAAGCTCGGCTTGTAGTCCCTGTTAGGATTCACTTTCAAGAATTTTGACTTAGATTTAAAAAAACCTTCTAAAGGAGAAGCATCAGTCTCTGATACTTTCAAAATGAATATTACCATTTGTTTTCGATACCACCAAAGACCCTGGACCAATGATGGTTATCAAGCTTCCCATTGCTTCAATAATCATGAATGAAGTATTGTTTTCCAGTTTTTTAGGGTTCTTTCCTGATAATTATAATTCCCATGGGGATTTCTTGACAAAAAAGGTAGATATATTATTTGCCCACAAAATTTCTATCTCCCCTTCTCCCAATTGTTCACTTCTCGTAAGTGATTTTTGCTTTAAAATGGAGTCAGGAGAGGGATAGGAAAGGCATATGAGAACATTTAGGCCCTTATCTTCCTTGATTAAATTTTTTTTTTGGTTCTAGAATGGATCATAGAATCATAGATTCAATTTGAGGTCTAGTCCAAATCCCCTTATTTTGCAGATAAGAAAACCAAGGTCCAAGGAGATTGTGACTTGCCCAAAGTCACACAGATAATAAGAGATGATATGGTACAATGGAAAGAACACTTGCCTCAAAACTCTTAGATTTTGAGGACCTGGGTTCAAATTCTACCTTTGATACTGACTACTTCTGTGACCTTGGGCAAATCATCTAGCCTCCATGGGTGTTAATTTCCTCATCTATAAAATGAGGAGGATGGATTAGATAGTTCAACTTGATCTATTCCTTGTGACATTTGAACCCAAGTCCTCTGGGTACCCAATATGGAAACTGGGGAATCCTTGGTGTGGAAACTCTTCAGTGATATAGATTAGCAATTCACTTATAATTTATATTCTAGGAGAATTGTCTAGGTCACTGAGAGGTTGTAATTTACCCATGATCACAGATCTTATATGGGTAATAGATAGCTCTTGAACTCAGGTTATCCTGACTCCAAGGCTGGCCCTCAGTGGCCCCTATGCCACATTTCTTTTCTTTTCCTTGTATTCTTCATTCATCTTTGAAATTTTCATTCCTATTTGCTTAAGAAAAGTGAGTCATCCAGCAGTCAGTGACAAAGTTCAATTATATTAAACAAGCATTTATTAAGTAAATAACATCTTTAACGGCTCTAGCATTGTTGATTCCGTGATTTGTAAGCAGTACAAATCATTGTTATAGAACATGTGACATCTATTGATTCCTCTTTTTCTTTTAACAAAACTTTCCTTTGATGTATCATGGTCAGCATGACACAGGTAAAAGTTGGTGCCAGTCTCACAGGTTGTCCACTAGAAATATTTCCTCTAGTTCCTGGGTTGGACTAGAGCCAAAAGAACTTAGGCATCTCCCAAAGTAACCTGACCCTTTTATGCCATAGACCTCCCTGGTACAAGGGTTACAGATAGAATTTTGTGATGATCTATGGAAAATTGAAGAGTATTTTGTGGCTCCACTCTTCCAGGAAGCTAGCTGTTTGAATGAAGAAGGAAGTGTACTAGAGGAATTGTAATGAGAGCTGAGCAGAAAAGGAATGGGGAATTAAATTAAATTAAATTAAAATGATGAAGGAAGTCCAGAGAATAGGAGTCAAGTAAACCAGTAAAGGATATGGGCATCATCTCATTCACTGTTGAGAGCTAAATTTGCATGTCTAGGGCTCTGTAGTCTGTGAGACACTCTTATATATCACTCTGCCTGCCAGTACTTTGTAATCATTGACATCTGTATTAGTGGTAGGGACCAGATCAGCAATAAATCAAAGATGACTGCAGGGTTTTGAGACTAATCCCAGGAGGTCAGGTCATAGACCAGAAATTTCATCTGAATGACCATGTGCACTCTTCTCTGTCTCTGTCTCTTTCTCTCTCTGTCTCTGTCTCTCTGTCTCTCTGTCTCTGTCTCTGTCTCTGTCTCTCTCTCTCTCTCACACACACACACACACACACCTACCTCTCAGCTCTCTCAGCTATTAAAAAAAAATTAAAACAAACCTACCGGTTATGAGTTTCCAAAGTTATACCTGTGCAGATATAAACCACTTTGGAAAAATTCAGGTCACCTAAATGATTTATATCCAGGAGCTGTGGACTTCAGTTTGGGGGGGAAAGGGTATAGAATAAGTACCAAATAAACCTAAAGTCCAACATGAAGATTTTACAATATCATTCTGACTTTTTCTCACGAGTGATTGAAGGATCATAGGATTGGGGGCTGGAAAGGATTTTTGACATCATTCAGTCCAATCCCTTCATTTTACAGATAAGGAATAAGGAGGTCTGGAGTGAAGCCCCTTCTTCCCCTAACACATACAACATACATATGGACCATACATATGGACCTTGAGAGGCAGGGGTCAATTGTATTCTTTTTTCCCCCTAAATGTCTTTGCAAGATGATAAATGTTACTTCAGCATTATTTTGCAGAGCATACCATGTGTTTCTTTCCTGACAGTGTAATTTTAAGTAATGGGTGTGAGGTAGGAAAAAAAAATCCAATAGAATTCTGAGAAGCAAGCAATGGATTTTTAATCTCCCTGAATATCCAGGGGGGATGGAAGAGAAAAGAGTCAGGTTCTAACAAGTCTCTCATTTTATGACTACTTCTGGACTTCAGGTATTTTATAGCTCCTGCTTGTTTGGTTAAGTTGTTTTCTATGTAAGTAAAAACCAAATGGCAATGGTCTTGGTGCTAGAGAATTTCTTTCTCCTTGAGAGACTGAGGCTTTCATAGGATCTAGAGCTGGAAGGGACCTTTGATGTCATCTGGTACAGCCTCCTCTTTCTATAGTTAAGGAAACTGAGAGCCCAGGAGGTGAAATAACTTGCCCCACACAGGTAGGAGATGGTGGAACTTAGATTTGAACCCAGGTCTCCTGGCTCTTTCCATCCTCCAGGAGGCCTCAAGCAGAAAAGCCACTTTGTTCCAATTTGCTGCCTGATTTAACCTCTGACTCAGCATGATAGTCACTGGGAATAAATGCTGGTTTATGGTGCTTCACTCTTAAGAGTTTATTTCACAGTGGTAGACTTTGGTCACCTTCTGCTGCCAGAGAGAGAAAAGTTCAATGGGATATTATTGCCACAGCATTTGACAGTCAAGATGGCAGGATTTCCAAAGAATGCAAAAATGTTTAAGTAATAATAATGGACTTTCCTGTGTCTGAATGTGGAAGTTGCTCAACCCACTCTGCATACTCAAGGTGGCTTCTGGGAAGAGGTTTGAAAAGGACCATCTTAAAAATGTTGTTTGACTTAGCTCTTATGGTCCTCTTACTCATGTTGAAAAGTTCTTTTTGATAGCTCAAGCAATCAGTTCAGGACACCTGGGCATTTAATTTAGTTAACATCCTGAATATGAAACATGGAGAGATTTGTGCATTGCGGTGTGGAATAGCTCAGATCAGTTTAAGTTCCTATGCTTGCATTGCTATTGTGAGGGGATTATGTTGCTGAAATTTCCTGTGAGGACAGGGAACACTTAGTCCTGGGCCAGTTTGTGGGGACTGATCAGTGGTTCTTACTCAGCATGGGACTTCCTCTTCTTTCCCAATCCAAAGCTTCTGGGAGGTGATGTGGGGGGTGCCTTTCTTCTCAACCTTCACAGTGGGGGTGGAATAGTTTCTTTCCCAGTGACAGACACTTAGTACCTCTGAATCAAGAGTTTCTCTGAGAAATGAATGAAGCTCCTTCCTGGTTCACTGACTTGCCCCTGTTCCTGGAGAACTCAATATAATAAAGAGAGATTGTGGCAAAGACATTGTAACCAGACCTAGCTCCTGCTTGGTGTTCAAACATCGTATTTTCATTTTCTTTCCCAGAAGTGGTTCGGTAACCTAATGTTTGATCTTAAAAGATTGGGATCAACTGGCTTTAGTTTATTTTATGGCTTTGTTCCATGGCTTTTCAGGACTTATCCAGAGTACTCATCATTAAAAGTGTATGAAGGGTTTTGTTTCTCTTACTGAAAATAGCGAGATAAAGAAGAGCATGGCAGCATGGGGATTTGTTTGTCTTGAATCATT
Source organism: Vombatus ursinus (assembly GCF_900497805.2). Lineage (NCBI taxonomy): Eukaryota > Metazoa > Chordata > Mammalia > Diprotodontia > Vombatidae > Vombatus > Vombatus ursinus. The sequence continues at coordinate 52,953,178 of NW_020954556.1, forward strand.
TTTTTCAGATGAAATAGAAATGTAAAGAGTTGAAAATGAAGGGGTCAGTTGAAGGATATCTTAGGGTTCCAGGCTACTTTAGTAACCTCCTGCCAGTTCTACATGCCTGTCTACTTTTTGAGATATATATGATCTTGTGCAGATCACGGCCATGACTGCCCATCCTGTATAACTCCTGTCCATCTTCTCCCATGAGTTTACTACAGGGGGATCTTCTATTCTACTCATTTATATTTAAGATTACTTTCTTATACATCTTCATGTATGAATACATTCTCCCCCTCTCCTGTCCCTGATAACAAAGAAAAAAGAAAGAGAAAAAAAAAACTGTTCAGCAAAAACAACCAATACATCTGTCATGTCCGACAATTCAATGTTCCACACCTATATTCTTCCACCTCTGCAAAGAAGAAAGGGAGGTACATTTTCTCAACTCTCCTCTAAGGCCAAGCCTAGTCAAACTGAACATAGCATTCAATTTATTTTTTTTCTTTCTATTTTCATTATTGTATATATTATTTCCTGATTCTATTTAATTTTCAGTTCATATAAATCTTGCCCTGCTTTTCTGAATTCTTCATACTTGTCATTTCTTGTGGCACAGTAATATTCCATCCCATTTGTGAGAGTGTGGTCAATAAAGTAAATCAAATTATTCCATCCCATCTAAGTAAATGACCAAATGCTACTCTAACCAGGTGGGAACTTTTTTTGATTGGATTAAATCAGTCAAAAGCATTCTAATTCTAATCAAAAAGGCCTTGATCAATTTAGATATCTTTGACCAAGCTTCTGGGTGAGTTTGAATGACATTGCGCTGGAGCAGTGTCCAAATTGGCTGAGGAAACTCGAAACTAATCTAGGGGTCATCTATAAAATCAAGCTAGATCAGAACTGAAGTTATTTGAGACATTCAAATTCTATTGCAAAGAAACCAAGGGGAGACAAAGAAAGACTGCTCCAGTTAAATCCCCTGGTGAGTCACTTGCAGGGAGGAGAGCACTTTGACCTTGACTTTGGTCTTATTCATTCCCACCCTCACCTCATCCTTGGCCAAAGGAGGGCCTTGCATGTTTTGAAGGGTCTGAAAGATCTTGGATTTCTCATTTTCCCATCAGCATTCTAACATCTTTCCCCCAGGAGAGTAGCAGCTGGCCACAGTGCATGCATCGGGAGCCAAGGACAGACAGGATGCAGATACGTGGCTCCACAAAAGAAACTCAGCTACATCGTGCTAAGAGAAACTTCGAGCACCCCGTTCAAAGCAGAAAAGGACTTCCAGCAAGAAGGAGTTGAGTTTAGCCCACTTTCCTCTGGACTCTGTTTGTACTGGTGGGAAACTATGTCATAGACTTGGGGAAATGTTGATGCCCACTGTACCAACTATACCACCTTAGTAAAGACCCTTTGTAAAAGCTAATTGAGATTGGCTGACTAAATTGATTCTCAACTGATAATTGTGGCAGGGAATGTACCAGTGGGGATTTATGAACTATATTATTAGAAATCCGCTCCCCCCTACTCCCTCCCCCCCAAGTCCTAAATGATGTAAAAGCTACATCCTGGGGAACTGACTTGTGAATAGGAGTTGGGATAGTCATCTGAGACTATGAGCTACACTTTCATGTACCACAATTGGTTATCTCCCAATTAACAGACATCTACTTTATTTTCAATTCCTTGCTACTAAAAAAAGGTCCTATTGATATTTTAGTGTTATGGGACCTTTCTGTTGTTGACTTCCTTGGGCTGTATGCCTAGCAATGAGATCTTTGCATTAAACAGCATGACTTGCATTTCTATCATTAGCGGTTTTGAGCAATTTTTCCCTCAGTGCCTTATATTCTTTTGATACCATGAGGATACCAGTGGTTCCTATGAACTGTCAATCAGTAATTCATTGCTCTCACCGTGTGACCAACTCATCTTATTTTCAATCATCTATTTCTTTGACTACATCCTTTATTCTAGTTCTTTGTAATTCATTAAGTACTGTGTGTTGCAGCCTACTTAACCCTCTGTGTACATTCCCATTGCTCCTGGAGTGATATTCAAATGCTTAAATCAGTCTGCCATCTCATTGATTTAGCTGTTCTCTCCTATGGTCCAGATTGCAGCCCTATCCTCGCCTGCTCATTCTGTTTGACTCTTGTCCGTATCTTCCCCTAAGTTCATTAAAGGAGAGCTATGCAATATGCTGGAAACTTTCCTCAGTTTCTCTTGATGTGGTGAGGATACCAGCAGAGCTCTCCTTGTTCATCTTCTCCTTGACATACGATCAATGCATCTTCCCTTCCCAGCATACGTTTCCCTTATGTTATCTTTTACTCTTGTTCTTTGAAGTTCCTCATCTGTTATATGTTGCAGCCTGTGCCTAACCACTGTGTGCCTCTTTATTACCATCTGTGTGATGTTTATTTTCAGTCTGTCTCTGGGGGTGGGGTGGGGATGGGGGGATGGGGTAGTTGTCTTCCGTGTCTTGCTACCATATAGCAACACTTTCAGATTTTGTCATTCTCTCTTTCCAGAGGAAGTTGGGTTCACTAAAGGTGCTTTGCATTTCCTGAAGGAAATCGCAAGGAACTTTGCAATTTCCCAAAGGCAATTTAGCTCATATTCCTTTTCCAGTTTGTCTGGCACCATCTCAACTGTTTGCAATGTCTGTCCAAGATACATACTACATTATACATATTGTATATGATATATATGAACTATCGAGACTGTCATCTAACAGTTCTGGACCATAGGAAATCTTCATCCACTTGGATCTCCTAGGTGGAAGGTTAGGTTAATGTCTCTTTCTTTCACACATATACATATATATATATATATACACACATACATATATACATATACTTACATATTATGATGTAAAGACCAACTAAAATGA
>NW_020954556.1:52956077-52998228 GCF_900497805.2 Vombatus ursinus
CCTTCTGTTCTCTTTTCATTTTTTGGGAACCTCATCCTTTTTTCTCTTCTCCCTCCTTTCTCCCATTGGAAAATTTTTTAAAAAATGCTTATAACAGATATGTTTAGTCAAACGAAACAAATTCTCTCATTGGGAATAATCAAAATTGTGTATCTTACTATGCACGGTGATATGTCCATCACCTGTCTGTCAGAAGGTAAGTAATATGTTTCATCATTGGTCCTCTGGAATTTTATTTGATCAGTTGGTCATTGTATACAGTGCTGTTTTTGTATAGACCATTCTCTTGGTTCTTTTCTTTTCTTTCTGTGTCAATCTATAAACGTCTTTCCAGGTTTGAAATTATTCCTTTCATTATTTCTTAGAGTACATTAATTCATATGCCATAATTTGTTGAACCGTTCCCCAACTGATGGGCACCTCTTTAGTTTCTATCTCTTTGTGGTGGCTATATTTTCCTTGATGGTGTGAAGAGTTTGTTATAAATATCTTTACAAATCTTAAAAAAAAAACCAAATCTTTTCCATCTTTCACCAGTTCATTGTCCTCCTGGCTTCAGTCTTAAATGTTCTCAGGATGACTTTGCAATTGAGTCTCTGGCCAATCTTGCTTTAATCTCATTTTACTTTCCACTATTTCTGTGTTTTATAAGGTAATACTACTTAAAATCTTTCACTATCCTTCTTTATAATATTTGATAAACTAGTTTACATTTGACAGTGCCAAAGATTTCAGTTGGAAGAAATTTTTTATTCTGGATTCTAGTAGCTGTGACTATAGAACCTATAGAAGCAGTCACTAGGCTGCATCTCCACAGGGACTGATTCCCAGGATGATGTCTGGATGCATTGGGCTTAAAATGAAAAGATTGAATAAAAAACCAAACTCCTATAATTTGTTGCTTACAAGAAACACATTTTAAAAACAAAGACATATACAAAATAAAACTGGGGGAATAGAAAAAAAATTTACTATGTATCAAATGAATTCAAGAAAGCAGGAATTGCCATCATGTTATCTGACAAAGCAAAAACACACATTGAAAAAATAAAGAGGGATAAACTACATTATGCTGAAATGAAAAATGTATCAATATCAGTAATAAACCTATATGTTCCAAATACCTTAGCATCTTACAGGAAACATTATGTGAGCTACAAGAAGACATAGACAGTAACAAAAAGTGGCGGAAGACTTCAAAATCTCCCTTTCAGTTTTGTGTAAATTTAACAGAAAGAAAAACAAAAGGGAAAAATATTGAACTGAACAAATTGCTGGAGGAACTAGAGTTAAAGGACTTACTATGCCTTCTAAATGTGACAAGAAAAGAATATACATATTTCTCCGTACAGGATATTCCATCTTTGAACACAGAGTGTTTACACTGACTATTCCCCCTGCCTGAATTTTTTTTTTTTTGGTGAGGCAATTAGTGTTAAGTGACTTGCCCAGAGTCACAGAGCTAGTGAGAGTTATGTGTCTGAGGTCAGATTTGAACTCAGGTCCCTCCTGACTCCAAGGCTGGTGCTCTATCCATTACACCAAGTAGCTGTCCTCTGAAATGCTTTCTTCCTGGAATCCATCAAGTCTCAGCTAAAGTCTCACCTACTTCAAGAAGCCTTTACCAGTCTTCCTTAATCTTAGCGCTTTCCCTCTGATACTACCCTCAATTTGTCTTGCCTAAATTTTGTTTGTACATAGTTGTTTGTCTGTTGTCTCCCCCATTAGATTGTAAACTCCTTGAGAACATGAACTATTTGTTTGTTTGCCTTTTTTGAATCCCCAGTGCTTAGCACAGGAACTGGCATATAGTAGGTGATTAATAAATGATACATGACTTGATTTATCTTCAATATGTTTCAGTTTCATGAGCAGATAGAAGCAAGGACATTGAGAGAATAAATTAACTGAATAAGATACTATGCAGATTACCTAAACTTCATAAAAAGAGATAGATTCAGTGGTATAGAGAAGGTATAGGTATAGGTCCAGGGTGAAGAATTCCCTCTACCAATGCAAGTCAGCCCTCTCTCTGCAACATATAGTCTTAGAATTGCCTAGAGCACTGACAGGTTAAGTGACTTGCTCAGAGTCTGTGTATGTCAGAGGTGGGACTTAATTCTAGGTCTTATTGATGTCAAAAACAGCTCTTTAGCCACTACTCCGTTCTGCTTTTCAAAAAAGGCCAAAATAAACTCCAGCCTTCAAGTCAAAGGTTGAATTATCATTAATATAGAAAAGAAGCCTTCCAATTGTGTGTGTGTGTGTGTGTGTGTGTGTGTGTGTGTGTGTGCATGGTTGGGGGAGTGAAGAAGAAATAGTAAATGATGAAGGGACAAGTTTCTCCTCTCTACCACTCTAAATAAGTTGGGATCTACTGAGAGAGCCAAATAGTTAAGATTTGGGCTAGTTATATATGGGAAACTTGAATGTGGCAATATTCAACTATTATTCCAAAAGGGATTACAATAACAGTTAACACATACAGCACTTAAAAGGCTCGGAAAGCACTTTCCCTTACAACAACCCTGGGAAGTAGGTGTTATTATTATCACCATTGTACATATGGGGAAACTGAGCTGAAAAGGGTTAAATGATTTGCCTAGGGTCACACAGCTACTAAATATCTGAGGCAGCATTCAAAGTCAGTCTTCCTGAAATCAAGTCCTGTGCTCCAACCTCTACCAAACTGCCTCTCAATTACAAGATTTAATGGAGTCTTGTCTACATTTCAGTTTATCAAGTTTAGTCATTTGTTTTAAGTAAGGCCTTCTGTCTTGATTAAAGATGTTAGTGCCCATGAAGGAATGAACTTGGCAGTTGAATTCATACATCTTGTATTTCTCGATAATAACCAAAACTGTTGAAGTATTGCCCAAGGCAGAGATGCCCCAAATCACTTGCTCTAAGTATAGTAAACAGGAACAAACAGTTGATACACTTTCAGGTAGGCAGCAGTAGACTGAAATTAATTTTATTTGCTCGCCCAATGGTTCTAACAACCTTTACTATAAAACTGTGCATTTGTAGATTTATTAGCAAACTGGGTCAACACAAATTTCCATGAATATTCCTCCATTGCAAAGATAACACAAAGGTAGGAAACTTAAATACTTCCATTGCAGCAGCTGCCCTAGATGCCTCCCACCTTTTCCTCCTCCTCTCTAAAACTTCCTCCTCCTTCACCCCTAAGCAAACAACACTCTTATCTACATATTCACCACACCCCTAATAATGGTTGGTCTTTGCCATCCCCAAACCGCTTATACACCTGCAGCCTTATTACTTCTTGGCACACTTCAATACCCCAGTGGAAATTCTGGCATAACCAACCTCGCCTTTTATTAACTGCTCCCTCGGTGTCCAGACCTGCAAAGGGAGCTTCCCTTGTGTGCTGTGAACAACAGTACTTGCTTGCCTCACCAACTCCCAGGGTGGTGATGATCCAGTCTCTTGATAGTATCACAAAATCACAGAATTGGAAAGGACTGCAGAGGCCAACTATACCTGATTAAGGATCTGAACACGTGGGCAGACAGATTTTGCTTGGAGACTTCCATTACGGGTCAACCCACTACCTCTTCCCTCTTCTGGATCGCTCTAATTGATAGGAATTTTTTCCCCCTTATCCATTACCAACCCTTTCATCTTTTTTTCCTCCTGGGGAAGTCAACCTTGCCTGTCTGCCTGCCCGAGGAAAGACACAACTAGAACTTACAAGGGTTCCTTTTTGTTTAAAGAGTTTGCCTGCTTCTGGAGGTGCCTGATGATGTGAGAGGGAGATTTTGATTTTTTTCTTCAGAGTATACTTCCTTTCCCTTCCTATATGTGTGTGTGTGTATTTATACACACACACACACACACACACACACACTCACACACATATATACATACACATATATATCTATTACCAAATATCACCTCCCTCCCACTCCCACCCCACTCAACTCCGGTCCATCATCTCCAATTGTGTTCAGACTAGAAGTTCCCCTGGCATCTCAAACTCAACATGTCCAAAGCTGAACTTATCACCTTCCTTTCAATTCTATCCTTTCTTTCAATTTCTCTATTTCTGTTGACACCGCCAGCCTTCAAGTCACCCAGACTTTGAAACCTCAAAGTCATTTTTAGTTCCTCTTTCTCATTCTCCACACTTAATTAGTCATTATCTACATTCACTACTTCTCCTTTATCACCCACTCAGTTCTCTATCCTCTGCAATTTGGTTCTGATCCTGCCCTTCCACTGAAACTGCTCCAATGTCACCAATCATTGCCAAATTTAGTGGTCTTTTTTGAGTCCTCATCTTCCTTGACCATCCTGTAGCTTTTCACACTGTTTACTGTCCCCACTTCTTTAGCTTTTTGCCACTACTCTCTTGAGCTTCTTCTCTTATATAATTGCACTTTTTCAGGCTCTCATGACAGTGCCGACCTTGGAATCAGGAAGTCTTGAGTTCAAATCTGATCTCAGACACTTACTAGCTGTGTGACTCTGGGCAAGTTGTTTAACCTCAGTTTGCCTCAGTTTCCCCATTTGTAAAATGTGAACAATAATAGCACTTACGTAGCAGGATTATTGTGAGGATCAAATGAGATAATAATTGTAAAACATATTCAGCACGGGTCCTGTCTCATTAGATGCCATCTAAATGCAATAATAATAATAATAACAATAGTAACTATTATTTTTTATTATGGACTGTTGTAATAGCCTTTTTATTAATTTAAAACAGTATCCAGTTTTCCCCTCCCAGGTTTCCCTTCATACGACCACCAAAATAATCTTAAGGCATAGGTGATGCCTCACTTAATAGGTTGATTCAGAAGGGGAGCATTAGGAAATAATGGGAGATAACTTGGATAGGTAGCTTGGTATATGGAAGAGAACTCATGAATTTATGACTTACGAATGTAACCTGAATACCCAACATAGTGTCCTATACATATTAAAGTGTCTAATAAATGTTTGTCGAGTTGGAATGAGCAAATTATAAATGGGAGAAGTTTCAGGAGAGGAGACTAGGAAATGAAAGACTGCAGTAGACTGATGCCTTTAATTCAATTTGACAAGCAATTATTAAGCACCTACTATGTTCAAGGAACTATCCTAGACTCTGGGGATGCAAAAACAAAGATAAAAGAACTTGTCTTCTACTGGGAAGACACACAGGTTACAAAGATAAGGGAATACAAGGGGAAGGGGAAAGAGAAGAGATGAGAATAAGTATTTATATAGAGCTTACTATATTCTGGGTCACTGCTTTTCACAAATATTGTCTAATTTGATTCTCACAACAACCTGGGAGTTAGGTGGTATTATTATCTCCACTTTACAGATGAGGAAACTGAAGCAAACAGGAGTTAAATGATTTGCCCAGGGTTACACAGCTAGTAAGCATCAAACTATATATGAAGTAATTCAAAGTAATTTCAAGAGGGAGAGAATACTGAGAGGAATCAGGAAAGATCTTAAATTGAAAGCGGGAACTAAGTTATTGCTTGAGGAAGCTTGGAATTCTAAGAGGTAGAGGTGAAGGAGTGTGTTCTAGGCATGGGAGAATCACCTGGGCAATAATATGGAGGTGGGAAATAGAATTCCATGAACATCTATTAACCAAGTTTCCCTGGAGCAGAGAGAGTGTGAAGGAGCGTAACATGAAATAATACAGAAAATGTGAGTGGCAGTTATATTGTGGAGAGCTTTAGGTGCCTAGTTAAGGACTTTGTATTTTATCATAGAGGCAACCGGGATCCACTAAAATTTTTTGAATAGGGAAGTGAAATGATCAGATTTGTGTTTTAGGAATATCAATTTGGCATCTATGGATTGGGAATGGGAGAGACTTGAGAGTTAAATTAGAGTTCAGTCGATCAGTCAACAAACAGTTATTAAGCACCTACTACGTACCAGGTGAAGGCAGTTAGGTGGTGCAATGGACAGTGCTGAGCCTGGAGTCAGGAATCCTGCTCAGATACTCACTAACTGTGTGATCCTGGGCAAGTCACTTAACCTCTGTTTGCCTTAGTTCCTCATCTGTAAAAATGATCTGGAGAAGAAAATGGCAAACCACTCCAAGAAAATCCCATATGGGGTCATAAAGAGTCAGACGTGACTGAACAACAACAATGTGCCAGGCACTGTGCCAAGTGCTGGTGATACTAAAAAAGGTAAAGGGCTGTCTCTTCTTGCTAGGCTTCACAGTCTAATGGGGGAAGAAAACATGTAAACAACTGTATATAAACAGGCTATAGGCAGGAGGAATTGCAGATAATCAATAGAGGGAAGGCATTAACATTAAGAGGGATCAAAAATGCAGAAGGTGGGATTTTAGCCAGGACTTGAAGGAAGCCAGGGAAGCCAGGAGGTGGAGATGAAAAGAGAGAGCATGCCAGTAGTTCAGATAAGAAGTGATGAAGGATTGAACTAGGGTGGTGGTTAGGGGAGCGGAGAAAAGGTGATGGGTGTAAAAGATGTGGAGAAAAAAGGAACACATTGGTGTTGGAGTGAAGGAGAGAGAAAAGAGTCAAGGATGACTAAAAGGTTGCCAACCTGGCTAATTGGCAGGATGGTGATGTATGTCCTCAACACAGATATGAAGTTCAGAATGAGGCAGAGGTTTAGGGTTGGTTTTGGGGAGGAAATTGGGGAGGAAGAGGAGCAGGGGATAGGAAAAACCTATAACTTTTCCAAAAATGCCTAGGTCATCAAGTTCAACTTCCTTGTTTTCAGGTTGATACCATGCAGACATAGGAAGGTTAAATAATTTTAAAGTCATGCAGATAGTAAACAGTACAAATGGGATTCAACCCCAGGTCCTCCGACACCTCTTCCCACTAAAGGGATGAGGACTGGCAATGTGCTGTGAGTGAATCCCGACGTTGTCATTTCCTCTGTGACCTTGGACAAGTCACTTTTCCTTTCTGGGTTTCAATCTCTTTCATCTGTGAAGTGAGAGTTTTGGACCAGAAAGCCTCTAAGATCCCTTCCAGCTTTGAATCTATGGTTCTAAGAAGGGGTAAGGAGATGGGGTGTTTCTAATTTTAGGGTAGTTTGGGTAACAAATCAGAGCCAAGAGAGGGAGAATTGCCTGAGGACAATGGAATGACAAATAGCCTTTTCTAGGCTTGATTGGACAATGCAGATTAAGCTATATTGGGAGAGGACTGTAGTAAGGAGGAGAAGATGGAGGTGGGGGCTAGGGATTGATCTCAAAGTACACAGGAAATCTATCCTTGATTTTGTGGGTGATAAGATTAAAGTGAGTGAGCAGTGTCTTTTTTAATTACACCCACTCTATGAGCTATAAACACTTATCTTGTGAATATCCTTTAGTAGTAGATGGTTGCAAAATATCTCCTTTTCTTCCCATGCCAAGACAACTCCGTGCCTCTTCTTTCTCTCCACCCCCCAGCAATAGAAACATCCTGAATTGATGATGCCAACTAATGGCTCTACCAAAAACAAAACAAAACAAAACACTTATCCCTACCATCTTTTTTCTTCCTCCTGATGCCTTCTTTCATCATCATTCACAACTCAGGTAATTCTCTCTCTCTCTCTCTCTCTCTCCCTCCCTCCCTCTCTCTCTCTTTCTCTCTCTCTCTGTCTCTTATGCAAGCATCTTTTTTTTAATCTTTTTTTTTCCTGTCTCTCCTCTATTCCAATTCCTTCCCAGATACATTAGGTACATCTCTTTCTCTCCCACTCTTTCTTTCTCTTTCTATACTTTTTTGAGTTCCCTCTCCCATGACCCTAACCGTGAGTAGTAAAAAGAGCACTAACCTTGAGAATACAAAGACCTGGACCCTAATCTAAGCTTTGGCATTATCTGCTTTAACTACCTGTAGAGCCCAGGCAAATCATTTAACTTGTTTAGATTTAAGTTTCTGCCACTGTAAAATTAAACAGTTGTACTACCCTGGCTCTAAGTCAATAATTGTGTGGTTGGTAAATATAAAAAATAATGCCAGAGATACAACTTTGTCAAAGAAAGGAAAACAGTAAGTTTTTTTTTCCTTTTTGGTTGGAAGATTGTACTTTATTAATATTTTGACTATTTATTGATAAATACAGCAGAAAGACCCAACTAAACACATAAATCACCCATAAAGTGTATTTCTTCCTAACAGGTAAACAAAACAGTGTGATGAAAAAGAGCAAAGGTCCTGGTTTTTAAGAAAAAGAAGAGAAGCTGCAAAGTTTCAGCTAGTGAGCTTGTCTTCAATTCCTGTTAAAACGCTAGAAGGCATCATTGAAGGGGAATTTGAAAAGAAGTCAGGGATCACAAAGATCAATATAGTTTCATCAAGAACAGACTAGACCACACTAACTTTATACACACACACGTACGTATACACATATATGTATATGTGTATATGTATAGTTATTAAACATAAAAGGGAATAAACATTTTAAAGCACCTGCTATGTGCCAGAAAGCAGCTAGGTGGCTCAGAAGATAGAGCACAGGGCTTGGAGTCAGGAAGACCTGAGTTCACATCCAAACTCAGACACGTTCTAGTTATGTGACCTTAGATAAGTCACTTAACCTCTGTTTGCCTTAATCTTCTGGAGAAGGAAATGGCAAACCACTCCAGTACCTTTGCCAAGAAAACCCCATGGACAGTATAGTCCAAGGGGTCATTAAAAATAAAAATAAAAGTGTGATGATGACTCATTACAGTTCTGGAGATTACCATTTGTTAAAAGAAAGGGAGGCTACCAATATGGTCCACTGTATGGTCCATAGTTTCACTGCTATTTAATGTTGTGTTTGTTTACACAGATGTAGACATTTTTGTATATATGGTTCTTTTGGTTCTGCTTTACTCTAAGTCACATCATAAAGGTTTTCCCATATTTCTTTCAATTCTTCATATCTGTTTTTCCTTATGGTACTTCCTCATGGGGCTTTGGTAGTATGAGCCCAATACTGGGATTGCTTGGTCAAAGACACTGAGTAATTTTGTAACTTTTCTTCCATAATTCTAAATTGAAAGATCTAGACATTTTGAAATATAAATATGCATGAATAAGGACCTGTTCCATTGATCCTTAAGTCCCTTGAAAGTACATAGAAGCTCCCTCAGAATCTCCACAAATGACTCCACGTACCTTTTCTAATTTAACTCGCTTTTCTTCAAGCACAAGTATTCCGGGGTGGGTTTGGTTGGTGGTGGTGGTGGGGGGGATTACCTATATGTCTTAGTCCATTTAATTGTTTTTGTTTTAATTACTATCAAATCATCAAAAACTTTGGGAGTCATTGTACTATTTCCATATGGTATTGCAGTAGTCTTCTCCTATTCTATGTCATAAGTGTATAGTATTTCAGTTACTCTATGAGTTAAATAGGATTTTGTGGTCTGGCCTGGGAAATTAACCATCATTTATAACACAATTTCTATGGGAAACATATATTTCTCGTGACAAGCAACTAACAAACATTTGGAGTATGAACTGAGTGTACGGCTGACTGAAGATTATTCCATTTGGACCTTTGGACAATTAAAAAAAAATCGTTGAACCTAGAATCTGTATTATTGATACAGTGACAAAACAATTGAGAAGGTGGCCATCAATTCAAGCTCTTAATTCAATTTAGATCAACAAACATTTATTAAGTGTTTTATATGTCCAAAGGCACTGTTTAGAGGTCAGGGATATAAAGATAAATATGACACAGACCTTAAGTACCTCTGATGAAGTTTATGATCTAATAGGAGGCATACGATCTAATAATTGCATGAAGAATACTGGATTTGTAGTCAGAACACCTGGATTCAAGTGTTTGTTCTGCTGCTTGTTACCTAAATAACCTAAGGCGGATCACTTTCTGGGCCTCTATTTCCTTATCTATAAAACTAAGGATTTAGACTAAATGACTTCTGAGGCATCTCCCAGCTGTAAATCTATGATTCTGTGATCCTGGGACATCACAGGGTGATGTCTTGACTTGTGCCTGCATTAGATTTAAGTGAGACAGAGTTGTACAAAGTTGTCAGTCAGCCTCACTCTCTCTTCCAGAGTCATCAAAGTCCAGTGGCAATACAAAAGTCAGGATAACTGGTGATGGTCCTGAATGTAGTGGATGACCCTGGCATCTTCAATGTCTGACCAAGTTTTAAATACTCCATAGTGTTTCAGCTGCCTTCATGGCTGTTGGAACAAATTGTTTTCATCCACGCATTCAATCCAGGGGGAAGTCTTCACATGCTTGGGACAGACTTCCCCCTAACTCACCAATTGGTTTGAGGCCTGTCGGTTACCCTCAACCTGGTTTAGCCCATCTGCAGAGATAATTTTATCTGAGTGTGGCCACTTTACATGCTACAGCTTCTTGGAGCCACAGGTGAAAGTTGGGTGAAAGGTGAACTATTATTCAAGAAAGACTGTAATAAGCACAAAGTACAGATTCAGGCAAAGTATTATGAGAAATTCAAGGAGAGGAGCATTGAGTCCATTTAGGGGAGGTTATCTTTTTTTGTCACTCTTTTTTATTTTTATTTTTATTTTTTAAATAGTATTTTATTTTTTCCCAGTTGTATGTCAAGACAATTTTTAACATTTATTTTTTACAAGATTTTGAGTTCCAGATTTTTCTTCCTCCCTCCTTCCTCTCTCTTTTTCCTAAAATGGTAGGCAATTTGATAAAGGTTGTATGTGTGCAATTATGTAAAATATGTTTCCATATTAGTCATAATTGTGAAAGAAGAAACAAATTAAAAGGAAAAAAAATCACAAAAAAAGTAAGTGAAAAAGGTATACTTTGATCTGCATTCAGAGTCTATCAGTTCTTTATGTGTATGTGGATAGCATTTTACATCGTGGGTCCTTTGTATTTATCTTGGATCACTGTGTTGCTGAGAAGAGCTAAGTCATTCATAGTTGATCATCATACAATATTGCTGTTACTGTATACAGTATTTTCCTGTTTCTGCACATTTCACTTTGCATCAGTTTGTGTAAGTCTTTCCAGGTATTTTTGAAATCTGTCTGCCTATCATTTCTTACTGCACAATAAAATTCCATTATATTCATATGCCACACCTTGTTCAGTGATTTCCCAATTGATGGGCAAAGGGGAAGTTATCTTGTAAGACTTCTTGGAGGAGATGGCACCTCAGATGGACTTTGAAATAAAGAAGAGACTTTAAAAAATGAAAATGGAATTGAGAGCTCTATCAAGACTATTCCAGTCATGGAAGGGATGGTATGGCAAATACATGGAGAAGGAAGAGGAGAGGAAAACAGTTCAATTTGTCAGAAATTTGGAATTTATAAGGGGGAGTAGTATGAGATAAAGTTGGAAGGGTAAGGGAAGGACTTTGGACACCAGGGATTTATACTTTTTTTCAGTAGGTAATGTAAAGCAACTTTTATTGAGTCATTTTCAGCCAAACCCAACTCTTTATGACCCCATTTTGGGTTTTCTTGGCAGAGATACTGGAGTGGTTTATTTTATAGATGAAGATTATTTTTATAGATGAAGAAATTGAAGCAAACAGGGTTAAGTGACTTGCCCAGGGTCACACAGCTAGTCTGAGGCCAGATTTGAATTCAGAAAGACTTCCTGGCTCCAGACCAAGTCCTCTATCCATTGTGCCACCTAGTTAACCCCAGGAGAGCCACTGAAGATTTTTTTTTTGGCAGGGGAATGACATGATGTCATAACAGTGAGTTGGGAAGATTGCTTAAATAGTTGTATAAAGGATGGATAGGAGAACTCATATTCTGGTAAAAAGAAAACCAATTAGTAGACTATTATTATAATCTAGGCATGAAGAGGTAAGGATCTGGACCAGGGAAAGGAGAGACAGAGAACAAGATAAGTTATATGATTAAGATAGAATCAACTGGACTTGGAAATGGATAAATATGTAGAATGAAGAAGAGGTAACTGTCAAAGATAATTCCCAAATAATTAGTCTAGGTAATTGGGAAAATGGTGGCGTAAAACAGAAAGAGATCAGGGGTTCGTCAAGAAGGGAATTGTGGGAAGATGGTAGAATAAAGCAGGAAACTATCTAATTCCTAATTCCTCCCCATGTAAGTTAAAGAAATGCCTTAAAGTAAATTTTAGAGCAGTAAAAATAGTTAAAAATTCAGCCCAAGACAACATGGGAGGATATTAGGAAAGATCTAACCTCTTGAGGTGGTGGTCTGGCCTGACTAAAGTGAAGATACCTCTGGGCAAATACTGCCTAGTCAACAAATAGCAAGCCCTAGGTGCAGCTACATCAATGGCAGCCTTAGCTTCTAGAGCTTTTGCCACATGAACAGTGTGGGGGTTTAGTGGCTGATCAGGGAAAGATTATAGGGACCCTCCTCTGGTGCCGGATGTGGGTCCCAGGCACACTGACCAGATGAGGTCCCACACTGTGACTGCAGACAAGAAAGAGTGAGCACAGCTGGTGAGTGTAATCACAGAGAGGCAGGGGCCCTTTTGGTTGTGGTCACTCATATGAGAGTGCAGTCCCTGGTTTTGGTTCCAGAGTAGAAGGATGAACTGATACTTGCAGCTGCTTGAGAGACCACAGGGAGCAAGAGTTTTTGAGTTGGCAATGGTGCTGGGGACCCAGGTTGTGTCTCAGGGACAGAGGAGTATCTGAAGTCACTTATAGACCAAGGCATGAGCTGGATGAGTGGTGACTGCACCTGACCTTAGATTATAGAACATTGGAAGAACCAAGAAGTCAAAGGTCCCCAAATAGGATTCAGAAAACAACAGCACCAAAAACTCGAAGCCTGAGACATTATCTGCCACAACCCATTCTGGGTGCGGAGCCTGGCTCTAACATAAAGACACCAGCCAAGAAACAGACTGTTAAAATGAGTAAAAAAGAGAAAGAATCTGACCATAGATAGCTACTATGGTGATAGAGAAGATCAGTGTTGAAACTCAGAAGAAAACAGAACAGCTTCTTGTAAAACTTCAAAGAAAAATGTAAAATGGTCACAAGCCCAAAAAGAGTCTTGGAAGAGCTTCAAAAGTACTTTAAAAATCAAAAGAGGTTGAGGAAAAATTGGGAAAAGAAATAGAGTAATGCAAGAAAAACAAGAAAATTATGAAAAGAAAGTTAATCAATTGGAAAAAGAGATCCAAAAACTACTTAAAACTACTTAAAAATTAGAATTGGGCAAGTGGAAGCTAATTTTCATAAAACATCAATAAATAATAAAATAAAATCAAAAGAATGAAAAATAGAAGAGAATGTGATACATCTCATTAGAAAAACAACTGACCTGGAAAACAGATGTGGGAGAGATAATATAAGAATTGTTGGACAACCTGAAAATTATGATAAAAAAATCTAGACATTATATTTCAAGAAATTATTAAGGAAAGTTGCTCTGAAATTCTTGAACTAGAGGGTAAAATAGATATTGAAAAAAAATCCACTGATCACTGCCTGAAATAGATCCCTTAACTCACAGGAATGTCATAGCTAAGCTTCGAAGTTCCCAGGTCAAGGAGAAAATGTGACAAGCAACTAGAAAGAAATAATTTAGATATTGCGCATCTACAGTCAGGATAACACAATATTTAGCAGTTTCTATATTAAAAGGGCATTGAATATATGCTGAAGAGCAAAGGAGCTGGGTTTGCAACCAAGAATCATCTACCCAGCAAAACTGAGTGTAATCCTGCAAGGCAAAATATAGATATTTAATGACTTAATTTAAAGAACTTTCAGGTATTCTTGAGGAAAAGATCAGAATTGAACAGAAAATTTGACTTATAAGAATCAGGAGAAACATAAGGTAAACATGAAAGATTATTTATAAGAGATTTAATAAGATCTACTTCTTATATGGGAAAATGATATTTGTAACTCTTAAGAATATTATTATTACTAAGGTATTTTAAAAGAGTGCATATAGATAAAAAGCTTGGGGTTAACTTGATTATGATGGGATGATCCTAAAAAATAAAACTCAACAGGGAGAAGTAAAATGGAGCAAATTGTCTTATACAAAATAGGCATGAATGGAAGAACTGTTGGAGTGGAGGGAAGGATAGGGTGGAGGGCAGGTAGTGTAGGAACCTTATTCTCATTGGAACTGGGTTAAAGAGGGAATAACTTATACATTTAGTAGGATATGAAAGTCTTTACTTACAGAGAAATAGAAGGGCAAGGATAAGGGAGGAACTCTTAGAAGGGCATGAAGATTAAGATATAGGAGGGCAAGGTGATAGAATAAGGGAGGGACTTTTAGAAGGGTGTGCAGATTAGTGGTCAGAAGTAAATTAGATTTCTGAGGAGGGATAGGGTAAAGAGAGAGAGAGAAGGATTAACACTGAGGAAAAATAGGATAGAGGGAAATACACATATATAACCTTGAATGTGAATGGGATGAACTCACTCATAAAATGGAAACAGATAGCAGAATGGATCAGAGACCAATACCCAACAATATGTTGTTTATGAGAAGCACGTTAAAAATGAGAGACATGCATAGAATAAAAATAAAGGTTTGGGGTAGAATTTATTATGCTTCAGCTGTTGTAAAAAAAAGCAAGGGGTTAAAGCTAAAATAGATTTAATTAAAAGAGAAAAGGAGGGAAACTACATCACGTTAAAAGGTACCATACATACTGAAGTAAAATCAATACTAACCATATATGCACCAAATGCTATAGCTTTCAAATTTTCAAAGGAAAAGGCAAATGGATTACTGGTAGAAATAGAAAGCAAAACTCTAATAGTGGGAGATTTCAACCTTCCCCTCTCAGAATTAGATATATCTAATAAAAAAATAATAAAGAAGTCAAGGAGATTAATAGAATCTTAGATAAACTAGATATGATAAACATCTGGAGATAATTGAATGGGAATATAAAGGAATATACTTTTTTTCTCAGTGACATCTTTACAAAAACTGACCATATATTAGACTATAAAAAACTTTATAGTTAAAGGCAGAAAAGCAGAAATATTAGATGCATACTTTGCAGATCATAGTGCAGTGAAAATTACATTTAATAAAAGATGATGGAAACATAGATTAAAAATTAATTGGAGACTAAACAACCTAATCTTTTTTTTTTTTGGCTAGACAATGGGGTTAAGTGACTTGCCAATAAATAACCTAATCTTAAAGAATGAGTAGGTTAAAGAACAAGCCATAGAAACAATAAATAATTTTATTAAAGAGAATGATAATAATGAAACATCATATTAAAACTTATGGGATGCAGCAAAAGCTGTAATTAGAGGAAGATTTATATCTCTAAATACTTACATCAGTAAAATAGAAAAAGAGCAGATCAATGAAGTGGCTATGCAAATTAAAAAAAAAAAAACTAGAAAAAGAACATATTAAAATCCCCAACTAAACACCAAATTGGAAATCTTGAAAATTAAAGGTGAGATTAACAAAAATGGAATATAATAAAACAATTGAATTAATAAATGAAACTAGGAATTGGTTTTATGGAAAAAACAAATAAAACAGATACATCATTTGTTAATATGATTTTTAAAATGAGAGAAGAAAATGAAATTATTAATATCAAACATAAAAAATGTGAATGTGTGACTAATGAAGATGAAATTAAAGTAATTATTAGGACTTATTTTGCCCATTTATATGCCAATAAATTTAAGAATTTAAGTGAAAGAGAAGAACACTTACAAAAACAAACTGCCCTGATTAACAGAAGGAGAAATAGAATATCTAAATAAGCTTATTTTAGAAAAAGAAATTGAACAGGCTTCCTAAGAAAAAAGCATCAGGACAAAATAGATTTACAAGTGAACTCTAACCAACATTTAAAGATCAACTAATTCCAATACAAATAAGGTATTTGGAATAACAGGCAAGGAGTTCTACCTTCATTTGTTATAAAGCAAATATGGTGCTGATACCTAAACTAGGAAGAGCAAAAACAGAGAAAGAAAATTACAGACAAATTTCACTACTGAATATTGATGTAAAAATACTAAATAAAATACTAGCTAGAGACTATAACAATACATCACAAAGATTATACTTTATGAGCAAATAGAATTTATACCAGGAATGTAGGGCTGGCTCAATATAAGGAAAGCCATTAATATGATTGTATCAATAACCTGTAATAAAACTCACATAATTATATTAATAGATGCAGAAAAAGCTTTTGACAAAATGCAACACTCATTCCTATTAAAAACACTTGAAGACATAGGTATAAATGGATTTTTCCTTAAAATGACAAGAAGCATCTATCTAAAACCATCAGCAAACATTATCTGTAATGGAGATTAACTAGAAGCCTTCTCTGTAAGATCAGAAGTGAAACAGATGCCCATTATCACCAATGTTATTCAATATTACACTAAAAATGCTAGCAATAGCAATAAGAGAAGAAAAAGAAATTGAAGGAATCAGAATGGGCAATGAGATAATAAAACTCTTTTTTGCAAATGTTATGATGACTTGGAAAATCCTAGAGATTCCTCTAAAAAGCTAGTTGAAACAATTAACAATTTTCATAAAGTAGCAGGATATAAAATAAACCCACATAAATCATCAGCATTTCTATATATCACCAACAAAATCCTGCAAGAAGAGATAGTTCATTTAAAATAACTCTAGATAGTATAAAATATCTGGGAGTATACCTGCCAAGACGAACCTAGGGACTATATGAACATAATTATAAAATGCTTTTTATATAAATAAAGTCAGATTTAAATAATTGGAGAAATATTAATTGTTTATGAGTAGGCCAAGAAAACATAATAAAAATGATAATTCTACCTAAATTAATCTACTTATTTAGTGCCATCCCAATTAAATTACTAAAAAAATTTTTTGTTGAGCTAGAAAAAGAATAATAAAATTCATCTGGGAGAACAAAAGGTCAAAAATATCAAAGGAATTAATTAATAAAAGGTAAAACAAGGAGGTCTGACAGTGCCAGATCTTAAACTGTATTATCAAAACTATCTAGTACTGGCTATGAAATAGAACAATGAATCAGTGGAATGGAGTAGATACATAAGACACAGTAGTAAATGATTATAGTAACCTTGTGTTTGATAAATGTAAAGATTTCTGCTTTTAGGATAAGAATTCACTGTTTAGTAAAAATTGTTGGAAAAACTGGGAAGCAATCTGGCAGACCAATACCTTACATCATTCACCAAGAGAATATCAAAATGGATACATGACCTAGACATAAAGGGAGATATAAGTAAATTAGAACATGGGACATATTACCTAGCAGATTAATGGATAGGAGGAGAATTTATGAATAAATAAGAGATAGAAAGTATTTTGAGATATAAAATGGATAATGTTGATTACATTAAATTAAAATGTTTTTCTACAAATAAAACCAATGTAGCCAAGACCAGAAGGAAAGCAGAAAATTTGGGGAAAATTTTTATAGATAGTTTCTTGGGTAAAGGTCTCATATCTCAAATATATAGAGAATTTTGTCAAATTTATAAAAGTATGAGTTATTCCTCAATTGACAAATGATCAAAGGGTATGAATAGGCAGTTTTGGGGCTATATATGAACATATGGAAAAATACTCTAACTCGTTATTGCTTAGAGAAATGCAAATTAAAAACAACTTTGAGGTACTATGTCATACCTATCAGATTGACTAAAATGATAGAAGGGGGAAATGACAAATGTTGGAGGTGGAACTATGAACCATTTTAGAGAGCAATCTGGAATTATGTCCAGAGAGTTATAGAACTATTGGGTCTGTTTTCCAAGGTGATCAGGGAAAAAGGAAAAGAACCTATATCTTCTAAACCACTTATAGCATCTCTTGTTGTGGTGGCAAAGAACTGGAAATTGAGAGGATGCCCATCAGTTGGAGAATGGCTGAATAAGTTGTGGCATATGATTGTGATGGAATACTGATGTGCTATAAGAAATGATGATCTTGGTGATCTTAGAAAAACATGGAGAGACTTACATGAAATAATGAAGAGTGAAATGAGCAGAACCAAGAGAACAGCAATATTGTCTGAAGAGTAAATGTGAATGACTAAGTTATTCTGAGTTATATGAATATTCAATTCAACCACAAAGGACCTATGAAGGAAAAGGCTATCTACCTCCAGAGAAAGAACTGATATATGGAACTATATCTTGTATAGTTTTACATACAAATGTGTACATACATACATACACATATACATATACCTATGTCAAATGTTGACCTTCTCTAGTGCAGGATAGCATTTCTCTAGTGGGAGGGAGGGAAACATCTTGGAACTCAAATGTAACAAAAAAAAATAAAATCTAAAAAAGAAATAGATCAGGTTTTGGGAAGAGAATGCTAAATTCAGTTTAGCACATGTTGAGTTTGAGGTGCTGGCTGGACATTTATTTGGGACTATCCAGCAGGACAATTCGAGGTAGGGGAATGGAATTCTGAGAAGAAGAGAGAGATGGAGAAATAGTTTTAGAAGGCATTTGCTCAGAAGTAAGAATTAAAGTCATAGGAATGACTGAGGTCATCAAGGGAGAAAGAAAAGAAAAGAGGTCAAAGACATAACCTTTGACTCTCACATATTATGGGTTAGGAGGAGAATAAGGAGTCAACAAAGGAGGCAGAGGAATAATTAGGGAGATAGCAGGATATTGATAAGAGTCCAGTGGCATAGAAACCAAGGAATAAAAAGCTTTAAAGAAGGAAGTAGTCAACAGTTTCATATTTTGCAGAGAAGTTAAGGAGGATAAAAATGTCTGGTGCGCTGCTTATTGAATTCCTAATGAAAGTCATATTGAAACCACAGTGGGCCTAAGTGGCATATCTGATGATTGACTAGGACCTGAGTACATATCTAGGAGCAGTGTGGAAGGAAAAATCAGCCTCAAGAAGGTGAGGGCAGGACTTCAGTGAAGACTCCATTACTATCCTTCCTTCTGAGGAATAGCTCCTCTTGGACCTCTATCCTTCCCAACCCCCAAAATCTGTCTGGCCACAGACCTATTAAACCCTTTGAATCATATGATAACAAACTACCTGAATTGGCAATTCTAGGACGAAATTCTCCCCAGAATCTAAACAGGATTAATAAAAAAAAAACCAAACAACATTCTGAACCTAACAAACACCAAATCAGCGGACAGAACCAGTTACAGAATGCTCCATAGTCTCTGAAACACTTCCATTATGCACAGTCATGACTCTTCCAGAAGTCTCCCTATCAACTCTTTTACGTGGGGAGTAGCATGTGCTCTATATTCACCAGTTTTCTGTTACACATGTAAAAAGGAAAACAGAAAAAGAAGATTACACACATATCCATGAATCTGTGTGATGTGCAGATTACTTCTCCCTCCAAGTATACAAGTTCAACATGTTATCTTCAAAGCTATTTTGCTTCTTTATGTTTCCTATTGACTATCCTTATCTCTTCCATGCATTCAAAAATGCTTTAATGACCCTCTTTTCTCACTTTTTTCCCTTTTTTTTAAACTTTGGTAACCATAGTGTTATCTCCCCTTTTTAACTCCCATCTCTAAATGAAAGAAAGAAAAACAAAAACCCTGTGGCAAATATGTACTGTCAAGCAAAACAAATCTTCACCTCTTGAGATATCCAAAAGGTCACTAAACTATTTTGCAAGTGTTGTCCACTTCTGAAAATATATGTCTAATTCTGTGAGTTCGTCACCTCACTACCTAGAGTATGATAGCATGTATGATCAATAGCCTTCTAGAATTATGACAGATCATTGTATTGATCAGTATTCTTGCATCTCTTTATTTATAATGTTGCTGTTAAATAAATTATTTTCTTGATTCTGCTCACTTCACCGTGCATTAGTTCATATAAATCTTTCCAGGTTCATCTGAAACCACTCCTTTCATCATCTCTTGTGATGCAATACTATCTCATTATAATCATATCACACAATTTGTTTAGCCATTCCCCAGTTGATGTGCACCCTCTTAGTTTGTAATTCTTTGCTACTACAAAAATAAATGCTATAAATATTTTTGTAAATATGAGTACTTTTATTCTTTTACCTCTCTAGGCCTATTAGTGGTATTTTTGGGTTAAAGAGAATGCCCATTGTTGAAGAAAAACCTGTCTATGTTTTGGGCATAATCCTGCCTGAGGTAATTTGTTAAATAAACTATTCTAATTCCAAACATTTCTAATTAGAATAAGGAATGTTAAAATAGTTTCCTCATACTTTTAGAAATCTCTCTAACACAAGCTGTTTTGGAGTTATAATTTACAGCATTTCCAAGCAAAGACAAGTTGTACAATAAGAAAAATACAGTTAGAGAGCTCAGGTATAGATTCAGTCAATAACATTTTGCTTGATCAGAGAGAACAATAGTTACTTTGATAGTGTCAGATGTTGGTCAGATAGCAGACTACTTTTCAGTTTTCCCAGAAATTTTTGTTAAATAATGAGTCCTTAGTACAGTAGTTGGGGCCTTTGACTTTATCAAATACTATGCTACTGAGTTTTTTAATGCCCTATACTTGAGCAATATTTGTTAAGGTGCCACACATGATTTTGTAATGTAATTCAGTAATTATCAGAGATCTAGTGTATCTGATTTTTCTAAAATCTGCTTGGGTTTTTAACTTTTTCCTGATTTATAGTTTGGTTAGGTTGGTCTCAGAACCAGAGGGGGTACTTTGAAATCCCCAACTATTAGTATTTTATTGCCTATTCCAATAAATTAATTAACTTTTCCTTTAAGCATTTAGATGCTATGCCATTTGGTGCATCTAAGTAAAGTTTAATATTAATTCAATGTTCATAATTTGATGCCTTTAAGCACAATGTAGTTTCCCTGTTTATCTCATTTAATTAAGTCTATTTTTACTGTTACTTTTTCTGAGATCATGATTGCTACCCCAGCTTTGTTGAGTTGACTTGAGGCATAATAGATTTTGGTCCACTTGTTATTTGATCTCTGTATGAATCTTTATGTTTCAAGTGTCTTTCTTGTAATTAGTACTATTAGATTGTGCTTTATAATTCATTCTCTTACCCTCTTCCTTTTTCTGAGTTCATCTCTTTCAAGTCCATAGTTATTATTGTTAATTGTTTATTTCCCTTTATTCTTGGACTTTATGCCTAAGTTGCCCTCTCTGACAAGTGAGCTTTCACCTTATCTTTCAGGAAACTAGGCCTCCGTGCCACTTCTGAACCCTCTGTTGATTATCTCCCTTGCCCATTTTTCTAGTTCCCCTTTGGGTGTTATCTTCCCCTCTTGCAATGTAAGCTTCTTGAGGTTGGAAACTATTTTGCTTGCTTGTATTTGCATCTTCAGCACTTAGCTTAGTACCTGGCATATATTAAATGCTTAATAAATACTATGTCTGTCTGTTTGTCTGTCTCTCTCTCTCCCTCTCTATCTATGTAATCCTATCCTATTCTCTTACGCTTTTTTCTTTCTCTTTGCCCCTTGCACCACTTTTTAAAAAGAAGAGAGTGGGGAGATATAAAGAGGGTGCACGACATTAGTGCTCTATATTTGATGCAGTTTGCTTCCATTTCCCTGTCACTTTTTATTTCCCTTCACCCATTCCCAGTTCTAAAATTTCCCAGATCTTTTTCTTTCCTTTTTTGTTGCCATGTGATTAATGTACCCTGTGAGGTGAATTTGTCTTGCTTCTAACTTATACTTTTCTGGATCTACTGTCTTTTTTATCTCCCTTTTTCTCCTGTCTTGATTTTCCTCTGTTTCCTTTCTGAGTTGGATGTATTTCTACAGCAAACTCTCTTCTCTCTCTCTCTTCCTGCCCTCTCCCCCCCGCCTTGGTGTGTATGTGTGTTGTCTATATTGCTTTGTCCAGTTAGATAGGTTTTAATGGTCCCTCCCTCCAACCCTTCCTTCATGTTTTTACGGTAATCTTGTACACTCCCGCTGGTCCCAACTTCTGTCATGCTCTGGAAGGCTCCACAGGGTCACAGCAACTGAACTTCAGGCTCACATCAGGTCCTTGCTCATTATACCAGCACAAAGCTGCAGCTACAAGTCCTAGATCTGGTCCAAGATCTGGAAGGCTCCATTATCCCCAAGTCAAAGTGATGTAGACTCACCCCTGGTCTTTCACTTCTTGCCCTGATTGCACAGGTATAGGTCCTAGCTCTGAAGGCCTTCCTGGCCAGACTTCATCCCAAGTGCCCACTGGGCTCTTGCTGTATCTCTATGCTAACAGGGGCTAGATACAGGGGTGGGGGACCTGTGGCCTCGAGGCTACATGGGGCCCTCTAGATCCTTGGGTGCAGTCTTTTGACCGCATTCAAGTTTTACAGAACAAATCTTTTATTAAGGTGATTTGTTCTGTGAAGTTCGGATTCAGTAAGTGTCATACTTGAGGACCTAGAGGGCCCCATGTGGCTTCAAGGACACAAGTTTCCCACCCCTGGCTAAACAAAGTCCCCTAGTTTCTCTTTGCATTTCCCTATTACTACTTGGTTAGGTCCTCTTCTCTGACCTTTACTAGAGCACTGGGGTGAGAGAATTGAGACGTCCCACTTCCTTTCACTTTGCCATCATGCTACTTCTCCCCAAAGAGAATGAAAAGAAACAGTAATATTATACAAGGTCAATTTTCAATTGCATCTGTGGCATGACACAGTCCATAGAATGTACTCATAGGATTTTCTCCCTTATTTCCATAGTAAACTCTTTTGGTCCTTGGAGAAGATACTTAACTATTCAATGATGAACTATTTATTGACTTTCTTTCCCCTTCCAAACTTCTCTATTTACGTCAAAGATACCACCATCTTTCTGGTTTCTTAGGTTTGTAAATCTTTGAATTATCCTGGATGCCTCACTTTTACTCATTGCATATATACAATCAGTTGCTAAATCTTGCTATTCCTACCTCTAATAACATCTCACCCATTCGACTCTTTCTCTCTATTCACAGAGTCACCATCTTGGTTTAGGTCCTTATCACTTTTGACCTATATTATTGCAACAACCACCCAATTGTTCTACTTGCCTCAAGTCACTCATTCCAGTCCATTCTTCATGCTGATGCCAAAATAATTTTTTTAAGTACATATTTTTAATCACATGTGACTCTCCTACTCAATCAACTCTAAATGGCTCCCTATTGCTTTCAGGATAAAATATAGACTTTTCCATTTAGTTTTTAAAACCTATGTGACTCATCCCTCCCACCCCACCCCTCACTTATCTTTCTAGCCTCACTGTATATTACTCTCTTTCCCACCCACTGTGATCCAGCCAAACTGAACTTCTTTCTATCCCTCACATATGAAGCTCCATCTTTGTGCTTTGCACTGGTTGCCCCCAAAACCTGAAATGAATTCCCTTCTTACCTCCAGCTCAGAGTCTCTCTCTTCCTTTAAGGCATAGCACAAGCACCCTCTTCACACAAAGGACTTCCTTATCTCTCCAACTCCTAATCCCTCCCTCCCAAACTATTTTGTATTTAACTGCTTTGTGTATATTTATAGTTATTCACTTTATATTTATTCTGTATCTATTTATGTATGTATTTGTTGTCTCTCCACATTAAAATGTAAGCTCTTTGGGAGTAGGGGTTTTTTCATCCTTTGAACTTGTATCCCCAGTTCATAAAATAGTAACTGGGTCATAGAAGGCACTTAATAAATACTTATTGATTGGACAATTTCTTGTTTATAAAAGAAACAAGTATTTTACAGATCAAGCTAGAGCAAAAGGAGAGATGAGGTATGAATGGATTGGATAGAAACAATAAATCAGGGATTCTTAATCTGGGAATGCCAAGGGATCTCTGTGGATAGATTTCAGGGGACCTACAAATTTGGATACAAAAAAAAATACACCAT
The DNA here is from genome assembly GCF_900497805.2 of Vombatus ursinus. Classification (NCBI taxonomy): domain Eukaryota; kingdom Metazoa; phylum Chordata; class Mammalia; order Diprotodontia; family Vombatidae; genus Vombatus; species Vombatus ursinus. Next base: position 52,979,865 of record NW_020954556.1, read on the forward strand.
TATATTCACAAACTAAAATTTGCCATTTCATTCAATTATTCAAAAGCATTATTCTGAAAAGGGTCCATAGATTTCACCAAACTGCCAAAAAAAAAAGTTAAACTAAGTAGCAGAGCATTTACTTAAGACAAAATAGAAAGGTAACATGCATAAGAAAAAAACTGAGTAAAAGTAAATCATCTCCCCATGATAATTCACATGATTAGTCATCAAAACTTGGACATCCCCTCCCTTTGCTGACCTCAATCCTGTCTTCAGGCTGCTTCAGATCTCTACCATCTTGAGCATGCTCCCTATGGCCACTAGTAAGTTTATATTTCTGGATTTTCTGTGGTCCTGGGTACCTCCTTCATGCTATCTGCCTCTGGCTTTACTTATCCTTCTCTCCTTCTTCTGCAGCTTAACACAATTGCTGCATCTTGGCATAAATCCCAAGGGATTCTGATGAATTGGCTCTTTCTCCAAAGGACACTGATCCCCTTGACCTGTAGTGTAGATCTAGGTTAAAATCTGGCCTCAGACACTTACTAGCTATGTGACTGGGTAAATCACTTAATTTTTCAGCTTCATTTGTAAAATGAGAGACTTGTACCTGATGTCCTCTGAGATCCCTTTCAGTTCTTGATCAGTATTCTTATGATTCATTATGGATACTTGAAGCCCCATTAAAGAGCTCTATATGGGCAAAGATGCTTGCCCAAACTACAGTTATAACAACTATGCTATATATTAATGTTAAAATTTGTTAAAGTTAAGTTCTTCATTGATAGTAGTTATCTGACTGAGCTAATTCTTATTTTGATGAAATTTAGTTTGAATATTTGTCTTTGAGATAAAATTTCCCCAATGTAATTAATGTATGATTTAAGAAATTAGAGCTTAAAAAATTCACATTACTGTTTTCAAAGATGGTCAAGAGGAAATTGAGTCTAGTTTGCCAACGTTAAAAGTCCCTAAATTCAGGAGACTTTTGGAACAGGCAAAAAAGAATCATATATCCTTGTGAGGAAGCTTACTGATACTGCTATCCAAGAATGTGGGTGTAAAATTAACAATAATAGCTAACATTTATAGAGCAGTTTTAAGGTTTGTAAAGTCCTTTACAGTAGGTGCTATTAGAATTTTTAAAAAGTTGAGGTTTGCTAACAAAACAGAACAAAAAGCCATTGGATTTACCTATAAAGAAGTCATTTGTGACCTTGGAAGGAGCTATTTCAGTAGGGTGATGGGAATAGAAGTCATATTACAAGGGATGAAGGAATGAATGTGAAGGGTTGTGAAGGGTGACATGAGCAAGGGGTGGGTAATACAGGTGAGGATAGTGAGGAAATAGAGAAAGCAAATGTAGATGATTCTTCCTTGAAATTTATATGAAAATGAGGAGAAATAGTAACACAGGAATTTAAAGTTGGAAGAAACTTTAGATATTGTATCACCTAATACTATCATACATAAATGTATATTTTCATATATATATATATATATACACATATATACACATATAGGTGTGTGTGTGTGCAACACCAAGTATAGATAGTAGCACAGTGGAGACATAACCAGGAAGTAGAATTGATAGGATTAAGAGAAGATGAAAAAAACAGTAGCATAAGTATAAGCCCATTTATATATGTATGTGTGTATGTCAACAGTTTGGATATCTGAAAGGGGCAGCTGCAAGAACCAATATAAGATGTGCAGTTATAGATAAAATACATTTACCCGGGGTAAAGTCTTCTTCAGTGATCTTTGTTGCAGTTTTTCATTTGCACGTGACCAACTGGAGAACTTAATACTTAATAACTGGGGAATTTGGAACTCCAGGACAATTTTGTGATTATCGAATACAAGTACATTGCTTGGTTATGGCTTAGCTAGCCGAAATGAGGATTCACTTACTATAAGCCAGAGTGATATTTCTTAACTTTGAGGACTCATTTCTGAACCAGGAAGTATTAGTCAAAGCAAAGGTTTTGAGTTTGTGAAAGAGAAGCTATACCTCTCTCTTCAATGCCTCTTACCATGCACTGCCTAGGAGAGAAAAACATTTCTTTCTGTACAATCTCCTGCTTCCTGGGGAAGAGGAAGAATCTCAGAAGCCAAGTGAAGGAAAAGAACTGGGGAGGTATCTGCTAATCCTAAACTAAGTGTATGTGCCCTTTCTAAAAGAGAATAAAGCTAACTCAGCTGAGGATACGAACTTGAAGCTGGAAGTACTAGAGACCCAAGCTGGCATTAAGGAGCATGATCATCTGAGAGAAGAAATAGCCCAGCCCAGTAGTGGACTGGTAATGAAGCGTTCCCAAGAATCAGTTTGTCTATCTCTGAGTTACTGCGCCCTGTGAGGAGCTATTATTTCAGCCTAGCCATGGAGAAGCTTGGTTTATCAGTAGAACCATTTGCTCCACACAAAAGTTTTGCCTACCTGTGAACAGTAAACTAGAACTGGAACTTGAAGCAGCTCCCCGTGTGTTTGAGCAGCCTTTTAAGTATCGCTCTGCTCACCTCCTGGTATGAGGAATGGGCTAGAAAAGGTGCCCTAAAAATTGTCTGCTTACCCAACCCTGGCCTGATTACTGCAGCAGGCAGGGAATGCTACTCTGTGGTCAAAATGCACAAAAAAAATATACAAAAACTTATGCAAAAATGATTTCACTTGCCATTGGTACATGGAATGTGTGCACACTTATAGACAACACAAAATCCAGTAGACCTGAAAGACGAACAGCTCTTGTTGGAAGAGAACCCAGCAGGATTGCACCCAAATAGCAGCCCCAAGTGAAACAAGACTGGCAAATGAAGGCCAGATTACTGAAGTTGGAGCTGGATACACATTTTTCTGGAGTGTCTGCAGTGAAGGGGAATGCTGTGAAGCTTGTGTAAGTTTTGCAATCAAAACTAGTCTAGCCAACAAGCTTGTATGCCTATCAAAAGGAGCAAAAGACAAACTCATAATTTGATTACCACTTGCAGGAAAACACCATGCCACCATCATCAGTGCCTATGTTCCCACCATGACAAACCCTGATGAAGTCAAGGAAAAATTTTATGAAGACCTGGAGACCTTTATCATCAATATGCCAAAAGAGGACAAGCTTATAATCCTGGGTGACTTTAATCTAGAGTAGACTCAGACTACCAGATATGGCAGGGAGTCCTTGGGAGGAATGGAGTTGGAAATAGCAACAGCACTGGTCATTTACTACTGAAGACTTGTGCATCTCATGACCTTTTCATCACCAACATTGTCTTCCATTTACCTAAATGCAATAAAACTTTGTGGATGCACTCTTGAAGCAAACATTGGTATTTAATAGACTATGTGATTTTCAAGGAGAAGAGACAAGCAGGATGTGACAGTTATGAAGGCAATGTATAGTGCAGAGTGATGAACTGGTCATAGACTTATCTTCTCCAAGCTAAATATTCACATTCAACAAAAGCAGTGGCCCCAAGGCAACATGACTACCAGAAGAATCAATGTCAACAGATTAGTGTGCTTCTCTGAGTGGGAACAGTTTGTTGCTAACTTGGAGGGAAAGTTGAGCCAACACACAGTTGGCAACAGTGGAGCAGAAAAAGAGTGAGCGGCTTTCAGAGATTTGGCATACGGCACCGCATTTGCTCATCTGGGTCAGAACACTCGAAACGTCAAGACTGGTTTGATGAAAATAATGGGGAAATTCAGAAGCTGCTAAATGAAAAACAAGAACTCCACAGGGTTTACCAGCAGAATAGTTCGTCCATCTCTAAGAAGGCAGCATTTAATTCCATCAAAAGTAAAGTACAAGCAAAGCTTAGAGAGATGCAGGATTCTTGGCTCAGTAAGAAGGCAGATGAAATTCAGTTTTATGCTGATGGAGCCATATTGATTAGGGATAAGGACATGATCCTAGAGAGATGGACTGAACATTTCCATAATGTTTGCAACAGACCATCATCAATCAATGCTGAAGCCATTGACTATTTACCTCAGGTTGAAGTCAATCCCTCCCTAGCTGAAGTTTCAACTGAAGAAGAGGTTTTGAATGCCATTAGGCTTCTTTCTGTGGCAAAGCATCTGGTGCTGATTCTAGCCCAGCTGAGATTTGCATGGTGGTGGTGGGGGTTCCATTGCTCATACAAAAGCTGACTGAAATTTTCCAGGTTACATAGCAAGAGAAGGTTATCCCCCAGGAGTTCAAGGGTGCCTCCATTGTCCATCTCTATAAAGGTAAAGAAAATAGATAATACTGTGACAATCACAGGGAGTCTCTTTCTTAGTAATTGCTAGAAGATTTTTTTTGCCAGAGTCGTCCTTAATAGGCTGATCCTTCACCTGGAAGATGGTCATCTGCTTGAGAGCCGTGTGACTTCAGACAGAGTCTAGGAACGGTAGATACGGTGTTTGCTGCCTGACAATTCCAGGAGAAATGCCAAGGGCAGAACAGAGGTCTGTACACAACATTTAGAGATCTGACCAAGGCCTTTGATACTGTTAGTCATGAGGTCTTATGGTAATTTATATCAAAATTTGACTGCCCAGAGAGTTTATCAGTATTGTATGTCAATTTCATGACAGCATGCTTACCCAGGTTCTGGATAATGAACAATGCTCTCATGCTTTCCTAGTCACCAATGGAGTGAAACAAGACTGTGTGCTTGCTCCCATGCTTTTTAGCATGTTTTAAGTCATGTTGTCAAATGCCTTCAATGAGGATGAACACGGCAAGAAAGTCAGCTACTGCACTGATGGTAAATTCTTCAACTTGAAAAGGCTACAAGCCAAGAACAAAGTGGAGGGAGTGTTGGTGCATGATTTTTTGTTTGCAGATCATTGTGCACTCAGTGTAGCCTCTGAAACTGAGATACAGCAAAGCATGGATTAATTCTCTGCTGCTTGTGCTAATTTTGGCCTAACAATTAACACCAAAAAAACACAGGTGCTTTCTCAGCCTATCCATCAGACTATCCATTACATGGAACCATTGGTTACAGCAAATGGAGAAGTTGCGAATGTTGTGGATAAGTTAACTTACATTGGCAGTATACTTTCTAGGGATGTACACATTGATAATGAGGTTGACACACACATTACCAGAGCTAGCTCAGTGTTTGGGAGGCTGTGAAGGAAAGTGTAGGAGAGAAGAGGTATTAGACTGACTACCAAACCAAAGGTCTGCAGAACTGTTGTCCTGACCTCATTGTTGTATGCCTGTGAGACCTCGACAGTATGCTAACACCATCCCAAGAAACTGAATTGCTTCCATTTGAATTGGCTTAGGAAAATTCTGAAGCTCACCTGGCAGGGTAAGATAGCAGACATTGAGGTCCTTTCTCTAACTAAATTGCCAAGCATTCCAACTCTACTATAGAGAGGGAAACTGTGATGGGCTGGCCACGTTGTTTGAATACCAAACATGTGCTTGCCAAAAAGACTATTTTATGGAGAACTCACACAGGGCAAGAGCTCACATGGTGGTCAAGAAGAACTTTGGAATTGATTGTGTGATGTGGGAGACACTGGCACAGAACTGCCCAGCATGGCGTGCCCTCATCAGAGAGCGTGCTGTACTCTATGAGCAAAGCAGAATTGAAGTTCCTCAAAAGAAATGCAAGATGCACGAATTTAGAGAATCCACCCCAAATGTTCACATGGATTATTTGTGCCTGAACTGCGGTAAAGCATTCCAAGCTGGTATTGGTCTGATCAACCACAATCAGACACATTGTAACTTAACTCTAACATAGTGATGTCATTTTGGTCCTCTTTGATGACGGACGTCCAACCAGTCAGAAACTTAAATTATCTTGGGCTCTGAATTAGCTTGCTATTTTTATATAAGATTGGCAGGATATGATGGAACATACATTCATTTAATGCCTTCTACTGATTGATTCCATAGAGGTATTCTCACTCGATAAAGGTAGCATCCTATTAGTTCCTTCAGTTGGGGAGGGGATAATTGATCAGTTGATTGAATTGTCACCCACCCTTACAAATATATTTTATGTTAAAATGTTTGTTGGTTGGCACCACACCTGACTCTAGTATATTCTTAATAGATCTTGAAATAAAAAAAAATGTTTAATTGAATTAATTTGTAAGGTTGTGTAAAGATTCATTTGCCCTGAATCACTGATAATAGTTTAAGTAGTTACATTAAATCAATCAGAAATTAAATATCTCATGCTTGAATAAGAAATGATTCTGGATGAGTTTTTAGTTTTTTAAACTTACTTTTAACCTTTTTAACCTTAAAACAATGTTTAAAAGACATACTGTGCCATAAAATTGCAATATTTGATATCCTTTTCATCTAGTATTTTAATTTCCTGTGGCCATAAGTCTCATTTAATTTCTAGTTACAAATGATGGGTGAGCAGCAGCAAATTCTGAAGATTTGGAATGAATAGCTTTGGAGAGAGTAGCAGAAGGTCTGCCCTTGGATAGTGGAATGGTTTTTCTTAAAGGGATCCCAGCTTCAGACTAAAAATTTCAACTCCTTTGGGGCTCTCTTTTCTGTACTAAGAGGTCTCCGCCATTCCTTCATTTTGGGTTTTTGTTTCCTCTTTATAAATCAAATCACATGTTTTCCCCTAAAGCAAAATCTCAGTTTTGAAAATGGAAAAAAGCTTTAGTTTAGCACAAAACTTTGAAATTTAAATCAGAGCATTACAAAGAAAGTGTGAGCATTCCATTTAAATAAAGTGCCCTTGGTACTCTTAAAACACAGGCCAGACCATATTTTCTGGAGAATTCTGACTGTAATTTTCCATCTCAATTTACATTGTTATTTAAATGAGTCCATCATGATTTTCAACAGAAATAAAAGAAATAGGCCACTTATGAAAACTAAGAGGAAATCCACATTCACATTCCAGTATCCACATTCCAGTATTCCTCATTAAGTGATTACAAGAACAGTTTTCTCCCTTTCAAGTCTGCAGAAGAATTTGAGTCACCACTGGAATGAATGTGGTGACAGGAGTAACTCTTGACAACAGTGCCCTCCGTCAGGGAGCTGAGCACGTGGAAGGCTCTGCTGTCTGGATTCCAGTTTGGATGCAGTTTGATTTTCGTTGTTTGTCTATTTTCCAGAAAACTCAAAAGATCAAAGGAAGTCAGAAGTCATAGTGATTAGCTCTGGTCTGGTCAAAGACTAGATTTATATCTAAAAGGAACTAATGTTTCACAGATGGCTTTCTTTGTGTTTCAATAGAGAGGCTCTAGATCAGCTAATGAAGGATTAGGGCCAGCTGTACACAGCGCTTCTCGTCCTCTCTCCTCCCCAAAATACTCCCTTTACTAGGTGAGGCTGGAGTGCCTAAAACATCTGGAGATGCCTAAAAAGAATCACTTGATTTGATCCCATCCGACTTGCTTATTCATAGGGCCATAGTAAGGCCACAAATGCCTCTGTAGCTCTGGCTCCAGAACCGACCACTTCTTTACATGGTGGCTCAAGTGTACGGGTCTTTAGAACTGCTAGTTTGAATCCTAATCCTTGAAGCTCACTCACAAATTCTTTAAGAGTTTGGAGAGGGGGAATAGAATTTCGTGCAATTTGGAAACAAGTGAGAGGCAGCCATGGTGTGGGGGGAATGAGCACTGGGCTTGGGTAATCTGGGATCAAGTCCTGGTTCAGATGTTTACTAGCTGTGAGCATCAGTTTTCTCATCTGTAAAATGGAGGTAGTGTTGCTGCCATTATTTATCTCACAGGGTTGTTTTGAGGAAAGAGATTTACAAATCCAGAAAATACATGAGTACTATGATTTGGAACCTCAAATTCTGTCATTAGTTCATTAATTTATTAATCATTAAGCACCTACTGTGTGCTCTAGCACAGACCTATCCAAACCCTTTCAATTGTCCTTTCAACATTTCTTCACATCACTTGTCCCTGAAATTAGGGGTATACTAAGAGCCAACTCAAACTTCTTTACACCTCAGAAATCATCAAACATTACAAATCAGGATTGGATTTATTGTTTGTTGATTGCCTAGACTTAAAAAAGCGATGGAGAGAATGTTAATAATGCGTATTAAACTTAAAAAGTGTGTCCAAATATTTACTAGCACATTTGTTCCTGCAATCATCTCCCTTCTATTGAATCTTCAATTTCTCCCTAATTACTGGATCCTTTCTTGCTGCTTAACATTATGTCCAAGTCTCCTCCATCCTTTAAAAACCCCCACTATACCCTACTGTCCCCTCAATCCACCATTCTTTAGTTTTCTTTCTTCCCTTTCTCAAGTTCTTTGGAAAAGCTATCTATAGCCACTGCCTTCACTTTCTCTCTTTCGACTCTCCTCTGATGCCTTTGCCATCTGGTTTCTGATTTCATCATTCAACTGAACCTTTCTCTCCAAATGCCAATTATCTCTTACCTGCCAAACTTCACAGAATTTGCTAAATGCTCAAATTTCTTGACCTCTGTGCAGCATTTGACATGTTAATCGTCCTCTCTTCTTGAAAGACTCTCCTCTCTGGGGCCATGACATTGTTCTCTTAGTTCTCCTACCTGTCTAAATACTGCTCAGTCTCCTTTGCTGGATCCTCATCCATACCCCCATCTAACTGTGGATGCCAGAGCTGTTCTGGAGTAAGTTTATGCTGCCTCCCAGGAGCTTATTATTACATTTTCAGTGCACTCTTTTTTGGAGAGCTGGTTGTTAAACATTATGAGCACATCTCTAGATTATTTCCAGACTCTGTCATGGACTCCTCTTCCTCTTCCTCTCCTCTCCTCTCCTCTCCTCTCCTTTCCTCTCCTCTCCTCTCCTCTTCTCTTCATACATTTTCCAGGGATTTCATCATATCCCATGGGTTTAGTTATCATTTCTATGTAGCTGATTCCAAGATCTGTCACCAGAGAGGAGAGAGTATGCAGGAAGAGAGGGTGGTTAATAGTGTCTAATGCTGCACAGAAGTCAAGAAAGATGAAAATTCTGTGAAGTTTGGCAGTATCCAGACCACATCTCTCTCCTGAGCTCCCACACTACATCACTGACTGCCTATTATGCATTTTGAATTGTATGTCCCAATGGCATCTCAGGTTCAACACGTCCCAAACAGAACTCTTTATTCCCCTCACTCAAAACTATCCTTTTCCTGAACTTTCCCTACTTTGGTCAAACATATCACCATTTTTCAAGTCATTTAGGTCCACAACCCTGGATGCTTGATTCCTCACCCTCACTAATACCACATATCTAATCAATTAACAAATCTGTTTGTTTCTATCATCTGCCCAACATCTCTCACATCCATCCCCTTTTCTCCACTCCTATAGCTATCTCCACTGTTAATCCCCCATCCCCACCTACTACATGTTGTATCTATTCCTTCCAGGGATAGGGAACCTGCAGCCTAAAGGATTTGTTCTGTGAAGTTTGGATTCAGTCAAAGGGCCACACTTGAGGACCTAGAGGGCCACAGTTTCCCCACCCCTGCAGAATGTAAGCTCCTTTAGGGCAGAGCTTTTTCTCAGTATCCCTAGCACTTAGCACATTGAGGGCCCTACACTCCTCTTGGGAATTCACAAAATTAATTTTGTATGTGTCCTGTGCCCCTATGAGCTCAGAGTTTTCTCTTTTGGCACAACTGAATTTGGCTTTCTAGCTTTCATCAAGGTGTCCTCATTTCCCATGCAAGGGCCAAGCAAAGAAGCCTGGAACAAGCTCATTTCACAAAACAAAAACATATAATACCCCAAGTCCATAGTCAGTTAATACTATCCCCTCTAATAAATCCAATTTTCCCTAGGTCCCTAAATAGTTGCTCACTCTGTTGCTGAGGCTTTCCAAATAGAGGGAAAAATTGATTTTGTTATGGAATTGATTTCCATCACATGGATCTGGACAAGTCTATATGAGTCATAGGAGAGGTGACTGGCAAGGTCCAGGTTTGCTCCTCCTCGTTGCGGCTTTGTGCCTTATTACTCTTTGGTCTTGGCTCATGAAGCTCCGAGCTCGGTGTAGGAACCCTTCCATGGTTCTGCCCTGCTTCCAGCTCAAGTTCCTGCAGATCCATTCATTTATTTTGATCCCAGAACTCCTTGACTCTCTACTGCTGTTTATGCCCAGGGGATGCTGGGCTCCATTCCACTGCTCCATTGCTGTTTAAGCCCAGTTTCTCCTGCTGCTACTGCTGGGCTGTTTTCTCCTCATTTCTGCTGATGCAGCTCTAGTTTCTGGGGATTAAATCATAACTCTTTTAGAATAAGCCAGTCTGGGCCTAACATGCCTTAGGGTAAACGAACAGTTTCCCAGTTCTTTTCGTTAATCAGGTTTATAGCCATACCTCAGGGGGCATAAAAGAGCCTTATTGAGCCAGCTTTGAAGACCTCTTCTCACCTAGAGGGTTCACATTCTCTATCCCAGCTATTTAGGGTGACTTGGTTCTATTTACTTCATCCTGGCCTCAACTGAAACTGGAATGAATGAGATGGACTGGAAAAAAAAATGGAGTTCACAATAAATGAAAAAGGTTTAGTGTTGAGTGGGAAAAGTAGAAAGAGAGAAGTGGGAGATTGTGACTAGAGAATGTAATTTCGAAGTTCCAGATGGTAGAAGGTTAAAAAGACGGTGCAAAGGTTAAAAAAAATATAGTGGTCTAATAGGTGATCAAGTTAGTGTGAGCTTGACATGGGTTAGAAGCAGTCATTGGAGCTGAAGACATTAAGAAATTAAAAGGTAGGGTTATTAGAGTGATCATTGATATAGATATTGAAGCATTATGACAGGTGATGAGAGGAAAGGTATACTGAGTAAGTTACTTAGGTCATTGAGATAGTTGGAAGAGTTATGTGAAGGTTAGTAAAAGACAAGCAAAGTGACACTCTAAACCAGAGGTGGGGAACCTTTGGCCTCAAGGCCGCATGTGGCCCTCTAGGTCCTCAAGTTCGGCCCTCTGACCGAATCCAAACTTCACAGTACAAATCCCCTTAATAAAAGGATTTGTTCTGTAAAACTTGACTTAGTCAAAAGGCCACACCCAAACTTACTTCTTAGGCTGTTTCTTCTCTAATGACTCAAGTACCTAGTCTGGTATATTTTGTCCGATGCTAACTGTCAGGGATTAATTTTCCAGTTCCATTTAACCAGTTTACGTTAATTAGTTTTTATAAAAGGATATTTACTTTGAAGATATAGCAAGAACAGAATTAGAAATATATTCTCTCAATACCTGGGGGTGCACTCTCTTTTACACCATCTTTGTCCTTAGGGAGAGTGGGTTCTGAGTGTAGTTGTTACACAGCATTGGCGTCCCCAAGATCCTGTCAAAATGTGGCAGAGCTGCTGGGCTGGGTCTCAAAGGTCATTCTTTGCTCCTTACAACCCTGATGCATGACTAAGTTGCTGTAAAACCCCGAATGCACTCCAATCCCAGATTCCTAGCTTTTGCTCTTGACCTTTCAAAGCTTACAAGGTCATGGCCATTTCTAATCTCCTTAACCCCAAAGCAGGAGAGTGAACACAACAGAAACAAGGATAATAGCTGGGCCTTATGTCCTTGACTTTATGCCAAGGTGAGAGAGGGCCTGAGGTCTCTCCCATATCTGAAGTCCTCAACAATTTGTCCTCCTTCTCCAATGCTAGCAAATCCAGAAAATGCCCTTGCTAAGAGCCAAGTACCTTTTAAATACACCTCAGTTCTGAATCTATAGTCAATCAAAGGGACTCTTCATCACATGGCTTGCAGACTGGAAAGCAATTACAGAATGACACATTACACGTTCTCATACCTTTAATGAAGTGGGCTCCTCAGCCTTTTCCACCTGGGGGATTGCATCAGCTGAGCACACATATGTCTACTCACTCACCCTTCCCCCACCCAGTCCATCACACAATGATGGGCAAAGAATGGCATACATGGATCAAAAGATGAAAGGGCATTGAAAGATGAACCTGAGAAATGGTATTTAAGTGACAGGATCAAGCAAGGAGTGTGCCTACTTTTCACCTTGGCTCTGTCAATTTAAGGAACAGGAAGAGTGACTTATAGTGGAAAGCAAGGGATGTGGTAGAACCTTCCAGAAGTTATAGTGAAATCACTAGGATGGAAGACCCAGGTAGGAGTGGGATTTGTGTGGAGTAGGATTGATGAGATTAGGAAGTGGCCACGTGGTCTAGTTGCTCTGCCTGCACCTAGGGCAGAGAGACTAGATCTCCACATTCTGAGAGCCATCATAATGGGTGGTAGATGGATCAGGATGGATGCTCTGAGGTAGGACCCAACTGGTAGAAGACGGCCAGGAGAATTCCCAGCATTTGAAATTAGAATTCAGCGTATTGGTGTTTTAAAAACCAAGTTTTGTCTCCAGAGGTGCTGCTGATGCTACTTCCTCCATTGAGTCTCTGGCTGGGAGGATTGGGCAGCTGGGTCAGACAGAGTAGCCTCTGTGAAGTCTTTGTCTTCAGGCATGCTGCCACTAGTTCTCCTTAAAACCCCACTTTCCTGGCTGGGGTTCTCTCTGCTCATTTTGCTAGCTCATCTACTTTCTCTGCTTTGCACCTCTTCCCTCCGCTAGCCCAGGGCGTTGCGTTTTATCTTCTGCATAAAGACAGCCCTTTTCTTTCCGGTTCTCTCACAGCCACATCCTCCTGCCCTCTAATCATCTCTCAGGTTCTCCTCTGAACTCTCTCCAAGTACTCCAAGTCTTTGGTAAATGGTGGGGCAGAACAGGGGGCCCAGGACTCTAATAAAAACCTGGCCAGTGGTGAGTTTAATGAGAGGATGAGCTCATTGGAGAGGGCCTGATGTGCCACTTCTGTCCTTTTAATCTTGTTTTCAATTCAATGATCGCCTCCATTTTTTGTTTTTTGTTTTTTTTTTGCTTCTTTGACCCCAAGCCCTGCTTCTCCTTCCTCTAGTATGGCTTGTTGTTCTCAGCACCATATATGGTTAGCATGTTTTTCCTCCCAGAGGGTATAGGCAGAACCAATTCGGGACAGAACTGTGAAGTCAGCGCAGTCTGCCTTCAGGGCTTCCTGATTTTAACTCCTTTGTGATGCCTATTTGCTTGCTCTAAGACATCCAATGCCTTCATGCTCTGTCTCCCCACCAAACCAAACCTGGTCACAGGAGCTAATAAACTCTTTTATACCTGGATCTAAATGACGGATAAGTCAAGTGTTGTCCCTCCCCCTCCCTGCCCCCCATTTTAATAGAGATCAAAGTATTAAATTGAGCATGGGTTCTTAACCTAGGGCCTGGTGAACTTTTTTTTAAATTTATAACTATATTTCAATAGAATTGGTTTCCCTTGTAATCCTATGTATCTTATTCATTTAAAAACATTATTCTGAGAATTCTAGCTCTTAGCACAGTGCCTGACACATAATAGGCACTGATAAATGTTGATTGATTGAGAAGGGGTCCATAGGTTTCACCAAAGGCTCCATGATACCTAAAAAAGTTAAGAACTCCTAAGCTAAAGGGACAGAGTTTCAGAGATTGATAAGGAGGTAGGAGAGAATCTGGGGGAGACCTTCTCTGGAGTTCCTGGAATCACTTTGGAGTCAGGACCCCTACTCCATCCATGCCTAGAGCTGGACCTTTGAATATGGAATTCTATTCTCTATAAACTTTCCTGGTCTAAAGGATATTCAGGCTCAGCCTCCCCTGTCTCCTTGGCTGATTCTGACTGCAAGTTCCCAGACCAAACGACCTCAAGGAAGCAGAAGAATGTCACCCCTTTAGGTCATCTGGCTGTCCATTCATTCTGAGGTTACTTAACAATTTTACCTGAGGTGGAGGTCTGGTTGGAACTGGTTGGGAGTCGGTCAGGGGAGAGGGAAATTTGGGAATGGTAAAGTCTAGAATGGAGTGATTTTAATCTATGGCCAGGAAGGCACAATTTAATGCATTGTTTTCCACACGCAATGTGTGTTTCTGACTTAACTGCATAGCTATTTTCTTTAACAACACAGAGAAGGATGAAGTTCTTTATTTTTAGAAAGTGAACACTCTTTTAAAGCAAGGATTTATTTTTTTTCTATATTTTCTCAGATTAATTTTGCAGACATGTTAGCAAAAAACCCCCCAAAACTGTGGATAGTTTAGCACTGCTCAAAGCAGCTTCCTTTTGGGATGAGTAATTCTCATAGTTTATAGATTTAGGACCCCGATTTAGCCCAGCCTGAACCCTGGCCCACTATACATCTTTTGGTTCATCCTCTTTGCAGAGGGAGCTGGTAGAGCAGTGACACTTACCAGCTGTATGATCCTGGACAAGTCACTTAACTTCTGTCTACCTGATTATTCAACTACAAAATAGGATAATAATATCACCTACCCTTGAAGGGTGTTTGTGAGAGTCAAATGAGATGATTTTTGTACAGTGCCTGGCACACAGTAGGTGTTATATAAATGCTTAGTCCTTTCCCTACACTTTGTGGATGTATTGAAATTCTCACATTAATCTGGGGTAGAGGTTCCTAACGTGTATGTGTGCGAGTGTGATGGACCCTTTGGACAATCTGGTGAACTGATGTCTAACTATGATTGGTACAGCACCTGTGCCCTCTCCATAAAGATGTCCAGGGATGAACACGACCAAGAAGAACCCCTGAGCCAAGTCACAGGGATGGAGAGCCTGTGGCCCTGAGGCCACATGTGGCCTTCTAGGTCCTCGGGTGCAGCCTTCCGAGTGAGTCCAAGTTTTATAGAACAAATCCTTTTATTAAGGGGGTTTGTTCTGTGAAGTTTGGATTCAGTTAAAGGGCTGCACTTGAGGACCTAGACGGCCACATGTGGCCTTGAGGCTGCAGGTTCCCCACCCCTGGCCAAGCATATCATGAAGAAAGCTGAAGGCTGGAGGACCTTCAAATGGCCTCAGTCTGAATATGGGGAAGAATTTTCAGAATAGTGTCTGTGGCTAACCTTGAAAATGCTAAATTTCAGCTAGAGGTTAGTGAAAATAAAGATATATTTTTTCCCCTAGCCAAGCTCATGGACTCACATATTCACAGATCAGGTTCAGAACCCTTGATCTAAGGGTTGAACTTGCATCCTTCAATCAAATCTTACGGCTCAAAAAAAAAAATCTTACAGCTCAGGCCCCCATCCTATTTAGGAAAACTATTCCCCTTGGCATGGCTGTCTTCCATACAAGTTCACTTGTAAGATGTAGTATATAACATAGGCATGTATAGAATCTAGGTCAGGGGTGCCCATGCTCCCCATATGACTATGCTGTATGAACTTTAATCCGAATAGTAGCAATAAATCAGAGCAGGTTGATATCACTATTTCTCCAACATACCTTCCCAGTATGTTTCTTCACCCTTCCCCAGATGTATCCAGGGCATAACTCCAGAAGTTTAGACCTCATTACACACAGACTCCCCACCCCCTACAAAAAGAAAAAGAAAAAAAGAAAAGAAAAAAGGAAAAAAACAAAACCATGGTAGTTCAGATTTGCACTGATGTTCTTCTGGTCTCTTCTGAAGTCAATGCAGGCTACCCAAGCAGGACATACAGTATACGGGGCTGTTCACACTTTGTGGAGGCAATGACTCTCATTCTTGATCATTTCCTTCCCACCTGACTACCAGCCACACCTGTGTAATTGCATCTTTTTAGTACTGGGCAAGTTCAAGAGGGCTGTTCTCTACTGTAAGTTGTAAACTGAGATGTAAACTGACTGTGATAGTCCTGCTGACATGGCTATGGAAGGGAGAGGGATGGATTGGCCACAAGCAGGAGAGATGAGACAAATCAAAAAGATGTTTCCCCAGTTTCCATTGTTTCTTCCCCATATTCAGACTTACGCGCTTTTTAAGTCCTCTGGCTTCAGCTTTCTTTATGACATACTTGGTTCAGGGGTGCTTCTTGGTCGTGTTCATCCGTGGACTTCTGTGTGGATGGGACACAGGTGCTTCATCAGTCATAGTTAGCCAGGTAGGCAGTCCAGTGGATAGAAAACTGGACTTGGAGTCAGGAAGATCTGAGTTTAAATCCTTCATCAGACACTTACTGGCTATGTGATCCAGGGCAAGTCATTTAACCTCTCATAATCTCAATACTCATCTGTAAAATGGGGATAATAATAGCCCCTTCCTCACTGGTTGTGAGAATCAAATGAGATCACATGTAAAGTACTTTCTACAGATTTTATTGATTACTTTTGATTTTGACTTCTTAGAGCTCTGGCCTCCCTTCAGGGTAAGAAGGTCAAATCATCTCCCTAATTGGAGCCTGGGGCACAACTATTCGTGCCTATTAGTAAGGTCAAGGCAATTTTGTTTTCTTTCAGCTAGCAAACCCTCCTCTTCCTCCTCCCTGAATCCCTGTGATTAGAGGCAAAAAACTCCCTTCCCTGGCTACCACTCCTTACTTCCTTTTCCCTATCTACCTTGCTTGCTGTTCCCCATGTTCTTATCCCACTTGACTGTCTCCTTCTGTTGTGAGCTCTGGAATCAATAATAAAACTACTGCTAACAAACTGCTCTTCACATTAGACCTTTTCCTCCCACACTTCTTCCATATTCTTGAGATCATGGAAACTTGATGACCCAGTAGACGCTACATCCCTGATTTTCCTCTCCAGTACTCAATGCAGTTTCTCTGAGTCTTCCTCTTTTCCTACCTCCCACCATGCTGGGCCAGGAAGTGTAGTAATGCTCTTTGTTTCTTACTACCACTTCCACACCCTCCTCTGACCATCATTACTTAGTAACCTTTCTTCCTGCTAAACTTACTCCAGCTACCTCTTGTAAGGATTAAATGAGATATTTGTAATATTTGTGCTTAGCACCGTGACTGGCACATAGTAGGTGCTAAAAAATATCAATGCTTATCCTCTCTTCTTCCCTCTTCTCCTTTTCTATATTCCTCATTCAGATCCTACTGGGATATGAATGCGCTTATCTACTGATTACTGAAAGCTACTGATATCTACTGATACTGAAAGCAGTTATCTACTGTCCACCAGGTCATTCTTCCTATTTTTCAAGGAGTTTTCTACCTAGATGACAGTCTTTTTCTCCTATCCCCAATGCCTGCTCTTATACTTTGGGACTTATATAACATACAACACATATTGTAATATATAGATAATAGCATATAAATAATACAAAATATAATATATAATACAGAATACAATATTGTATATACAACATACAATATATAATACATAATAATACAAAATACGGTATATATAAATATGTCAGTGTTCTCTCACAAACCTTCGTTTCCCAGTTCATCAGCTTCCTCAACTCTGATGACCTCTTTACCGTGACGATAAGCAGAGATGGTCAGACCCTTGATCTTAACGTCACCCACAAGGTAGATAGGTGGCACAGTGGATAGAGCTCTGGGCTTGGAGTCAGGAATACTTGAGTTCAAATTTGGCCTTAGACCCTTATTAGCTGGGTGACCCTGGACAAGTCACTTAACTTTAATCTGCTTCAGTTTCCTCAGCTGTAAAATGGGGATGATAAATACACTTAACTCCCAGAGTTGTTATTAGGATCAAATGAAAGAATATTTTTTAATGCTTAGCACAGTGACTGGCACATAGTAGGTGCTATATAAATGCTTGTTTCCTTCCTTCTTTCTACTTTCATGATCAAGAACTCTGAAATTCCTCTCTGATCAAGTCCTCTTACTCTTCCATCTTAAGTATATTTTTCATCTTTATTACAACCTCAAGTAACTATGCCCCTCCCTAATGTCCTAAATCCATCACTCCTATTCTGGCCTCATTTTCTGCCATTTGCAATTTTGGCATTATAGTTAGCCGGTTCAATTTTTCATTGTCTTCTAACTTCTAATCTCTTACCACCTTGTCATATCAACATTTCTCGAATTCTTTTTTAAAAATTATTTTTTGTTTTCAACTTAAATATAAAAAAGAACATTTCCATATACACAAAGCACAAAAGAGGATTATATATGAAGTCGTGAGTCTCCATTTCATACCACTTGCCTTAAAATATATGTGTATATTATATATATGCATATATATTAGTTTCAAAACCGACCTACTTGTCTGTGCTTCTCCGTGCATTTTTAAAGTTTCAATAACTCTTTTTTGGGGGGCACCACTATTGCCAGCCTCTTCATTCTCCTCCCCAATTAAAAAGTGAGAGAAAGAAATGTGCTGCAAAAATATCCCATTATATTCATATACCACAACTTATTCAGTCATTTCCCAATTGTCAAGTGGTAATCTAAGGAACCCCATTAGATTCTGGTTCATATCCCCCACTTTTAGTCTACATTTCAAGATTAGGAAGTCTTTTACTTGAGGCTAATTGTGGCTATCTCCCATCCCTACTTTTTTCCCTGGTGCATTGGATGTATTTCCATACCAAACTCACTCTCTCTCTCTCTCTCTCTCTCTCTCTCTCTCTCTCTCTCTCTCTCTCTCTC
>NW_020954556.1:52998238-53029248 GCF_900497805.2 Vombatus ursinus
CTCTCTCTCTCTCTCTCTCTCTCTCTCTCTCTCTCTCTCTCTCTCTCGCTCTCTCTCTCTCTCTCTCTCTCTCTTGCTCTCTCTCTCTTCAACCTCACTCCCCCCTTTTCTGTTTCAGTTAAGAATTAGGACCATCCAATGCCCTCCTTCCCCACCCTTTCCTCTATGTCTTTATGCTACTCTTTTCATGCACCTCAAATACGAGAAATACTGAGTTCTACTCCCCATGTTTCCTTTCTACACTCAGACATTCCTTCTTTTACTTTTTTTGCCTTTTTAAATTCTCAGAACAGAACCAATCTACTCCACGCCTTTTGTTTTCCTTATTTAACTCCCTCGATATTCTTCAAAGATATTAAAGTTCTGAAGAGTTACTTATGTAACCCAGCCTTTGAGCATGCCCAGTTTGTCTGATGCTGAGTTTGCTGAGTCACCTACCACATGGGTGGGAGTAGCTTCCTAGGCTGTCTGTCATTTTCTTTGAAAGTAGTGCCTTGGAGCTGTTAGCTATCTTTTCTGCCATCTCTTTTGGCTCTACTCTTAGCTGCTGCATCCAGTATGGATGCCATGGACTGACCTGATGAGAGGAGAGGGACTTACCTTTCCCCACTTACCTTTTCTTTCACTGTGGCCCCAGGATGGGATGTTCAGGGAGGACTAGCACCTCTGGTGTGGGGGCTTGCTGAGCCCTTTTCGGGATTTCTCATCCACCTTTAGTGTCCACTTGTCATCCAATCCATCCATCCACCTGTGTCTCCAAGAAGTAATAGCACCCTCAGTGGTCAGACTCCTATAAAACCATTTCTGCAGATGGGCTAAAACCAGGTTGAGGATAACTGACAGACCTCAAATTGGTGGTGAATTAGGGGGGTGTCTACACCAAGCATGTGAAGACTTCCTTCTCCCTCCCTCCTCTCCCTGGCAGAATGGGTGGATGAGAACAATTTGTTCCAACGGCCATGTAGGCGACTGAAGCAGACACAGTGGAGCACTTGGAGCTTGGTCAGAAATTGAAGATACCAAGGCATCCACTGTACCCTAAGCCATTGCTATCTGCATCTCTCTATTTTATTTTTAATTAAAAAAAATTTTTTTTAAGGCAATTGGGGTTAAGTGACTTGCCCAGGGTCACACAGCTAGTAAGTGTCAAGTGTTTGGTCTGAGGCTGGATTTGAACTCAGGTCCTCCTGACTTCAGGGCCAGTGCTCTATCCACTGCACCACCTAGCTACCCCTACCTGCATCTCTCTAGCACTGTCAATGTCCCCACCCTAAGGCTTTTTCTGGAGGAATCCTCCCCTCTTGCTGCCTATAGTCAAAAAACCTTGTAGATTAAAAGTGTCTCTGGCCAGTCTCAGGCCATGCTAGGAGTTTACTCTGTGTTGGTGCTGGCTTTGCTGGTGACCCTCTTTCCTATTCCTCTTAAGCTTCTGACTGACCTCATGTGCAGTTCTGGGGTGGAGGAAGTCAATAACTCAGTTTCTCGTTGGATTTCTTGACTTCTATTTGGTCTGGTGAGAACTTCAGAGTATTACTTGAGTAGTTTTATGGGAACTAATTGGTCTGCTTTCTGTTAAGGCAACCATCTCATCCAGAAGCCTCATTCATCTCTTTTTGAAGCCTAGTTTATTCTCCATCTCGCCCTGCCCCATCATGTGTCTCCTCTGCTCCAATTGCTGCTGAATAGTCCTGAAAGAAGTCCTATAACTGATGACTGCATACACTGCAAATTTATATTATCTAATCTCAAATGGGACTTCATGGCATTCCTTTTATACCTCCCTGATTGACTATCACATTCCCCAAAGCATCTGTTCCAAACTTTCTTTTCTCATCAAGCTTCTTCCACCACTCCTTCTTCCCTCTTTCTCAGCAGAGACCCTGGACTCATATTTACCAAGAAAACAGAGACCATCCATCCTGGGATCCCTCTTTCCCCGAGTTCTATAACATCATTTCTCCTCCAATGCTCTAATCTCTGAGGAAGAAGTGCTCCTTTTCCTTGCTAAGGCCAATCCTTCTACTGCTGCCCTCAATACAACCATAGCCTGTCTCCTTCTGGAAACTGTTCCTTTGATATCCTTTTCTATTCTTCGGTCTCTGTTTATATGACTCCTGCTGCCTACAGAGACCCAGCTATCTCTCATATTTAAAATGCTTTTACTTGATTCCACCCCGAATCTATTGTTTTATATATCTTCCTTCTTTCATCAGCCAGACTCCTAAAAAAAAAAGCCAGTTACACTCATCACCATCACTTCATCACCTTCCACTCACTTCTCAGTTCCTGGCTTCTCTCCCCCTCATTTAACAGAAACCACTTTCTCCAAGGTTACCAACAATTTTTTAACTGCTAAATTCAGAGTCCTTTTCTCAGTTCTCATTCTCCTTGACCTCTCTGCAACATTTGCTACTGGTTGGCCATTCCCTATTCCTGGAGGCTTTCCTCCCTGGGTTTTCATGATGTTGTTTTCCCCTGGTTCAGCTCTTACTTGTCTGATCACTTCTTCTTAGTCTTTTCTGCTGGATCTATGGCCACCCCCATGGGTTTTTCATCCAAACAAATTCTTTCTTGGTTGCTCTCCTCTTCTTTCTCTACACTTGGTGATATCATCAGCTCCCACAGGTTCAAGTAGCATTTCTACACAGGTGCAGCCCAAAGCCACATATGCAGCCTAAGTTTCTCTCCTGAGCTCTAGTATCATAGGCATCGCAAACTCAACATATCCAAAATGGAACTCATTATCTTGTTTCCTATATCAGTAAAATATAAGCTTCTTGAGGGCAGGGTTTGTCTTACCTTTGTATTTGTATCTCAGCACCTAGCACAATACCTGGTATATAGCAGACAATTAATAAAGTGCTGTTGATGGATTGACTAAACCTACCCCTCTTCCTAACGTCCCTATTTCTGGTAAGGGAACCATCCTGGTTCACAACCTTGGAGTTATATTCAACTCTCCTATCACCCTCACCAATCAGCTGCCAAGTCTTATCAACTATAGTTCCACAAAAGCTCTTGCATCCATTTTTTTCCATTCATGATGTTACCAGTTTAGTTCAGGCAGCTGACTCACAATCTATATATCTAGTCCCAGTACCTCTCTTAAGTTTCAGTACTGCATTACCTCTGGGCATTTAAATTGGATATCTCAAAGATCTCAAGCTCAACACATCCTAAACTGAACTCATTTTCTTCCCCCTCCCCCAAAATCTACCTCTTTTCTATGCTTTCCTATTTCTGTCGAGAGCAGTCTCATCCACCTGTCCCCTGGGTTCACAACCTCTGTGTCATCATTTTTGGATACTTCACTTTCACTCATCCCACATGTAAAATCAGTTGTCAAATCTGTTATTTCTACCATCTACCCAACGTCTCTCCCATTCATCTCCTTTTTTCCACTTAAATCGCAATTCAATCCCTCATCAGCTATTGCAATAGCCTCCTAATTGGTCTCCAGCCTCTTCCTGCTTTAATTCATCATCCGTATTGTTGTTGTTCAGTTGTTTTCCAGTTGTATCTGACTCTTCATGATCCCATTTCGGGTTTTCTTTGCAAAGATACTGGAGCTATTTGCCATTTCCTTCTCCAGCTCATTTTACAGATGAGGAAACTAAGGTAGATAGGGTTAAGTGACTTGCCCAGGGTCACATAGCTAGTAAGTGTCCGAGACCAGATGTGAACTCAGAAAGACAAGTCTTCCTGGCCTAGCACTCTATCCACTGCCCCACCTAGCTGCCCTATCCTCATCCATATACCTGTCGAATCAATATCCCTAAGGCATAGCTCTCACCACATTATACAAAGAGATGCAGTGGCACCCTCTTGCCTTTAGGATAAAATACAACCCTGTCTGTTTGCCATAAAGCCTTCACAATCTGGCTTCAATTTATCTTTCCTGACATTTCACGTTACTCCCCTTCATTCATTTTGTTTCAGCAAACTGTTCTGCTTTCTGATCGACGTACATATTTCCATCTCCACCTTCCCACTCCCATGCCGTTTTCTAGGCTGTCTCCCATGATGGAATGCTTTCCCTTATCATCTCCATCCTTGGCATCCCTGGCTCATCTCAAACATCAACTCATATGGGAAACCTTTTATGATCTCCTGTGTTAGTGCTTCAGCACCCTCTTGAAATTACTTTGTATTTACTCCTGGGACTGGAGATTTAGAGCAGGAAGGGACTTTAGAGGTCATCTAATTCAATCTCTCATTTTATGTATGAAAAAGCTGAGGATCAGAGAGATTTCATGATTGCTTATGGTCACACATTAAGTGGCAGCAGAATTGGGATTTGAACTGATATCCTCTGGCTCCAAATTCAGAACTCTCTCCATGGCACCACATTATCTGTTACATGGTATTCCCCTTCTGTCCTCCTCATTCCCCATATAGATTATAAGCTCCTCGAGGAAAGGGCCTGTTTTCATTTTTGTCTTTGTATTCCCAGCTCCTAGCATAATTCCTGAATATAGTAGGTGCTTAATAAATCTTCAGTTGAATATCTAGAAATATTCCTCCCTCCTCACTGAGCCCTTCCTTGTGACAAAGAAAAAAATCCACTGGGTATGGATTTTCTGTTTCATTAATGTCTTTAATTTCATAATTATAGTTTACATACGTAGTTTTTTTCAGTCCTGTGCTCTTTACTTCGCATCACTTCATATAAGTCTTCCCGTATTTGTTGGAAATTTTCACTCTGGTCATTTATTATGACATGATAACAGATGTTACATTAGATAATGTATGTGTGTGTATGTGTGCACATGGGTGTGTATGTGCGTTTATGCGTAGATCTGTGATTTCATTAATGTGAGGAACTATTAGTGTGGAGAATTCCTGGTATCTGTGATTTCATTAATGTGAGGAACTATTAGTGTGGAGAATTCCTGGTATGGAAAATCCCTCTCCTTATGCAGATTGACAACTTTCTGCAACTCATAGTTTGAGAGAGTAGTCAGAAGCCCTGAGAAGTCTATGACTTGCCCAAGGTCACATAGCTTATATGTGACAGGGGCAGGATTTGAACCTAGCCCTTCCTGACTCTAAATCCTCTGTGCTATATTCCATGTAACTTCACATTTTAAATTTACATATGATATTTTTTAACCATTCCACAAATACTGGGCACAGAGTTAACAAAAAGGTATTTTAAAACATTGAAAATTTTAAAAGTTTGATTTAATTTAGAAAACAATGCCTTTACCCCTTCCTTTAGAACACTTCTAGAATAAAGGATATTAGCTGGTGGAACAGAAATCCTAAAGAGAGCACCTTAGCTCATCCTCATTGATTATTAGCCAAATATCTTCTGGACTGAGGCCCTCGGTAGATTCCTTTGGGAAAAGTAGATGGCAGGAAAAGGGAGGTGGGATACCATATGTATGCAGAAAATGAATGTCTTATTTCCTGCTGACTTTTTAGGGTTAGGGTCAGTAGAGACAAGTTGTACAGAAGCTCAGACAAAGCCCAGGTTGTGGCAAATCCAGGAGATAGAAGGGATGAAATCGTGCCAGCCTTGTTAGAAGTGAAATACTCTCCACCGCCTAAAAGGGGCCTGACTACATTAATGGCAGAAAGATTTGTAGAGGAGGGCGTGGGGAAGGATGATCTTGTATGTACATTCCCCAGCTGGAGTAGAGGTATTTAAAGCAAGTCTATTGTTGGATCTAGTCTCACTGTGATTTATGGGGCTTGATGTTCATATGGGAGAAAAGAATTTGGGACTGGTCCTTGGCCTCTAGGAACGCTGAAGGCTAAGAGTCAGTGGGAGGCTGGAATTGAAACCTTCCCCCCCAAAACTGCAAAGGGCCAGATAGTGCAGAAGAGTCAGATGGGTCATTGGGTGTCCTGCAGGGAAAAAAGACAGAAACATCAAACAAAACCAGCCACTTGTTGTGGTCTGCTGTAACTCAGTGCTTTCCAATCTCTGTGCTAGTTTCATGTCATCTTCTCATCTAAGTGTGGGGGTAAAGGAATTATAAAGGCATAATAAAAGTTTATCTCTGACTCGGCAGGGAGCTTCCTCTTCATTCCCTCCTCCTGTTTCTGTATCCTTTTCCTCACTTAGCACTTACTCCTCCTTTCCAACCTCCACATTGCTCTCATATTCACTGCCTCATCTCTCATCTCACTGTGGTAAGGCATCCTTTTTTCTTGGGGAATTTGCACATTGAAATAAGAGTCCAGAAAGGAAAATGCTTAATCCGAATGGAAAATCATAACCAGGAATTTTTTCACCTGATACTATAAAAATACCAGTGTGTGTGTGTGTGTGTGTGTGTGTGTGTGTGTGTTTGTGTGTGTGTGTGTGTGTGTATACATGCCCCCATTCATGTGTGAGTAGGTAAACCTGCTAAAAGACTCTGGGAGTTTGTGTGTGGGAAGTGGAGGAGGTAGGGGTGGGAAGCAGGCCCTCATGTATGGTGCCACAGTGATTGGATTATGGGGGGGGTACTCTGAGAAAAGTTGTGACCAAATGGCAAGGTGGAGGTGGAGGTGAAGGACTGGGAGTCTAGGCACAAGGATGGTGGTAAGTGGCTATTCCCTGGATGTCATTGCTCTAGGGCAAGGCTTTGTTGATCAGCTGTCTGTTGCAACTTTGCCGAAAGGAGAGAACCATGATAGAAAGTCAGATGTTCGAAAGGCCAATAGGGGATGAGGGGCCTTCTTGGGGTCCCTCAAATCCTACCATGGAAAGGAGTGGGATTTGTTTACCTAACAATCCATTAGCAACCATGGTCATGTGAGTGGTGCTGATGTGCGTGTGTAATCTTTGAAAAGAGTAGTTTTTAGTGTGATGATACTTTTAGAGCTAGAGGAAGCCTCTGAGATTCTATAATCCAACCCTCTCATCATAGGAATGAGGATACCAAGGCTCAGGGAAGTTAATAGACTTGTCCAAGGTCACATATGAATAGCAAAACTGGGATTTGAACCTGAGGTCTCTGATTCTTGACCCAGGACTTTTCCTTTTAAAACATAAGCCCATGGAAGAGAATGATGTCAGGGGCAACTGAAGCCCGCACAAATCTACAGCAGGCTTTGGGTTTAGGAGGAGCTGAGGAAGAGGAGGGAGAGGGAGAGGAAAGACTGGATGCCAGAGAAGGAAGGGGCTGAAGGTCCACCAGCAGCAGTCCTGGGATTAGTCCATGCAGGGAGAAGCCAGGGTTAGCTTTTCTGGGAAGGGAAAGGGTGTGTTTGTAGGATATGTGTGTGTGTGTGTGTGTGTGTGTGTGTGTGTGTGTGTGTGAGGGAAGGGAATGGAGGATGGTTCAGGACACCCTGGTTGGGAGTCCCTGACCCAGCCCAGACTGTGTGCTAAATTCCGGAAACTGAGGCCTATCCTGTTGCCAGATACAGCTGACAATTAACTCTCTACTCCCCAGATTTCACTAAGCCATCAGTCAAGCCCCCCAGAATAGGCCTCAACTATGGTCAGAGTCAGTGACCAGGCCACATACCAAGCAGCTCAGAGGAAATGGCTGGAATTCCTCCTCGGCTCCCTGCATGGGAGAACAAGTCCAAAACGAGCCTTCTCCAGTCTTGCTGAGATGGGGGTGGAATCCAGAGGAACCCAGTGTGCGATAGGGACTTAAATGCTCCAATCTTTCCTTTCCTACTTTAACGCAGAGGCGGAGCTGAGGAGATGGATCCTGAATTTCTTTTTTAGAGGGGAAGTTTTTGTTCTGTTCGGCTGACCTTGGAGGGATTATGGACCTGAACTGGGTAATCTGACAACCCATCGCTATCACTGCTGACCTCGGGGATAGGTTGAACCTAACTTAGATACCTTTGTTGCTGCTGCTTTTCTCTCCTTGTTGTGATCCTGTCTTTCTTTTCTCCCAGCAGCCTGAATACTGGCTGAATGTCTCCTGTTTCCTGAGCACTGTGGTATGTTGGAAGGAGCTGTGGTTTGGAGTCAGATAATCTGGGTTCAAATCTCAGCTCTTTTACTTGAAATGCCTGTGACCTTGGGGAAATCATTTCAGCTCTATGAGCTGTCTTTGGTCATCTTATCTATATTTTCTCATCATCACAAAGAAGCTGGACTGGATGATTTCTGACTTGAAGTCCCATGATCCTATGAGAATCTGGATGTGGCTTCAGTCTTTCCTTGGCTCTTGCTGATTCCAGCTTTGTCCACAGCCAACTCAAGGGTCATAGAAGACTCTTGAGGTGTCCTCTGTAGCCCAAAGGGGACAGAAAGGGAAGCACAGTTCCATCTTTTGCTGGGTGAATAACCCCACTCCCTTTCCAGTCCAGAACCACGTCTCATCATTCACCTCTGGTTCAGCCCTATGGGCTGAGAGCAGACCCAGACTGCCAGTTAATGAAGGAGCTGCATGGTGTCTGTGGAGCCCCAGATCCTATTGCTTTCCCTTCCATAGTGATCTTGTTTTTCATAGAATCATAGGATATAAACCTATGGATTTAGAGTTGGAAGAGATCTTAGATGCCATAGAATCCAACACCCTCATTTTTACAGAGGAGGCACAGAGAGGTTAAGTCACTTGCTCAGGGTCACAGAGCTAGTTAAGTGTCTGAGGTAGAGTTTGAACTCAGGTGTTCCTGACTCCAGGGGCAGTATTCTGTCCACAATATCACAGTCTTCAAGGTGATTACCTGGGACACTGAGCTAATCATCCTTGTTCTGTTAAATGCTGATATAGCTTGATGCTATAGGATATAATTCAAGGTATCAGGTGCACTGCTCTCAATTTTGCAAAGGATTATAAAATCCCAAACTCTAGGGACAAATGTAACAGGACAAATGATGACTGGCATCGTGGGATTTGTAATTCAAAGAGACAAGCATTCTCTCTCAACCCTGAAAGTAATTTGAGACTACTGAAATCTTTTACCTGGGAGATAGATTTGAGTATATTCTACATATACTTATTTAAGGGAACCTCAGTTGTACGCAGAGGGCTGAGGAGCTGACTCCTCTTCTTTTCCACTAAAGAGCCCTTGTCAACTCTGGAACCATGCACATGGGGTGAGTTCAATCCTGGAGGAGCTTGACCACCTAAAAGAATGCTCAGGCTCTTTTTTTTTTTCATTCTTTGGCTCTTTATACTTCTATCATGGAGCCTGGGGTGGGGTGGGAGGTGGGGGGGGAGAGGGAAGCAGGGAATTACTTAAAGCTTAGGTTTTGCCTTATATCTAGGATCGCCCCAAAGCAGGGGAAGTAGCCAGGTACTCATTGTGCAAAGTTAATAAAGTATGGGACAGCTATTTATTTCCTACTTGGAAACGAAATACTTAGCACAAAGATTCATAAGTATGCACTGACATGAAAATTTAGAGATCCAAGAGTCTGAAACTTAAAACCATCAAAACATACAGCAGTTCGAGGGCCTGCTAAATTGGCTTTTCATACTTCACCTCTGCCTCTGCATAGTCCAAACAACTTCCTTCAGGTCCATGTATTTTGTCAAGTTAAACCAGGGTTGTGATTGTTCTTCTGTTGGTGGTCATCTTCTCTCAGAAATGTTTTGGTTGGTTCATAGAGAGCACCTCCTGAAGTATATCTAGTACCTACTGAGGACCCAGCATCTATTGATATCTTGAACTCACAAGGCTTTCCAAGTCTGGAATCTTAGGACTGAGATTCTGATTTGATGCAGACTCATAGATTGTAACAGGATTACATCTATTATGTAAATATATTATACGATGTCTTCCCCCAACAGAATGTGAGCTCCTTGAGTTAGGTAAGCACTGCTTTCTTTTTAATCCTTGTAACCCCAGAGCCTGGTATATAGAAGGTGCTTAATAAACAGTTGTTGATTGATTGATTAACAAAGCCTAAAGGGGCAGCTAGGTGGCGCAGTGGATAGAGCACCAGCCCTGGATTCAGGAGGACCTGAGTTCAAATCCACCCTCAGACACATAACACTAACTAGCTGTATGACCTTGGGCAAGTCACTTAACTCCATTGCCTAACAAAAAAACAAAACAAAAAACCCCAAAAAACAAAGCCTAATAAAGTCAGGTTCGGATCTGAGAAAAAGAAACTTTAGACTTGGGTCTTTTTTGTTGAGGCCCTCAAGCTTGGATCTGGTCACTGAAGTACCTGGACTTTTGGAATCTGTGTGGTCGCATGTTAAAATAATAACTCGCATTTATGTAGTGCTTTAAGGTTTTACAGAACACTTGATTCAATTTTATTTTTTCAATTAATAGACATTTCTTTTCTCTCGTTCCCACTCCCCTGCCCCTGGAAAAAAAAAAAAAAGAAAAACAAAACACATGTTACAAATATGCATAGTCAAACAAAACAAATTCCTGCATTGCTGTGTCCAAAAATATGTCTTATTCTTTTGCAAAGTACTTTACATGCATTATCTCAGTTGAGCCTTATAACAACCCTATGAGGTCAGTGCTATTATTATTCCATTCTATAGATGAGGAAGCTGAAACTCAGGGAGGGTAAATGACTTGCAGGGGGTCACACATGTTGAGAACATTAGCCGGGGGGCCCTTGCACTGAGACACCCGTCCAATTTCAAATTGTATAGCTGCAACTTCAGCTCAGGAAGTCTTTTACTCCAAGATAGCAGGAGAGGGAGAACAATAGATGGGCTAAAAGAGGAAAGTTCATAAGGTGGTGAGGAGGGGAAGGAGAAGTGATGATTTTTCCCTGATGGTGGGAAAAAGAAGGCCCACCTCTAAGACAAAGGTCACTGTTGGTATAGAGAGATTTAGTTAATTTCTGAACTAACTAGAAAGCTGTAGCCATATTATATGAAAGGATGTGTGAGAAGGGGGAGGCAGGGGAAGGAAGGTCTTGGGAGAAGCCATGATGAGGACCCGAATAACTACTGGAAAAGAGCATGTGTGCAAATAGGCTGCCAGATTCTGAAAATAGATGAAGGTGGATGTGGGGATTGAGATGCAAATCAGACTTGGGGCTGGTAAAGCTTGCTTCAAAGTCCCCTCCCCCAAGCTGTCTTCTCCTTCCCCCACCTGACATGTGTGGGCCAGACACATCTGGGCCTCCTGTGCATATGGCCTAAGAACAGCAGGATAGGAAGGGAAGACTGCCTGGAAGGGCCTGCATTAAGAAGGAGTTCCAGGGTGGGGTTCACATCAAAGAGAGGGTGAGAGGTTAGAACCACAGCCTCTCTGGGATGAATGTGTGTGTGTGTGTGTGTGTGTGTGTGTGTGTGTGTGTGACAGACAGAGATAGACATAGACAGACAGACATGAATAGAGGCAGAGTCACAGAGACAGAGAAATGGAGAAATAGAGACACAGAGAGATAGACACAGACAGGTAGAGAAAGAGAGAGACACACAGAGACAGAGACAATGACGGAATGAAAGATAAGAAAAGGAGCCAGGGACTTGCTGACACAAGTCTGAACACTGGGGTGAAGACCAAAGGAAAAATGCTGGCATGTATTCTGCCCCAAAATTCTTGGGATTGAATTCTCCCCATTCTAAAAGAGTTTAGGATCTAATCTCTGAACTAAGGTTTATTCCCTCACCCCACCCCCGACTCCCACACCTCCCCTATCAAGGTAAGAGTGCCATATTGTTCCCTCACACACTCCTAATTGAAACTCTACGGGGACAGTGCGTATAAATGTTGTAATAGGTGGCCCACTGGAAAGCATGCTGGACTGGGAGTTAAAAAGACCTGAGTTCAAAACTGATCCTGGGTACTTACATGACTGTGTAAGGCTGGACAAGTCACTTAACTTCTCAGTTTTCAAACCTGTAAAATGGGGATAATTCCTAGCACCTACCTCACAGGGTTGTCATGAGGACCCGATTAGATAACACATGTAAAGTATTTTGTAAACCTTAAAGTCTCCTATAAATGTTAGCTCTCATTACTATTAATATAATTTTAGAAATAATTATAGAGGAGGAGATCCCTTCATCATCTCCCTCTTTCTACTACCTGATCCTTCCTGGGTTGCCTCACTGTGGTGTGGGGGTAGTACTTCATACTGGCGAATAATGCAGGTCCTACCTTTCTCTTTGGGCCCAATGATAAGTTATGTGCCTGCTTTCTGAAGACCAATCTGGACCAGCCTCACCCCCAAACATATGGAAAGCAGATAATGTTTTTTAAATTACAGAAACTTGCACAAATCATCTGAACTGGTGGGATTTTGACCTGGAATATCCTGAAGTACTGAATTAAATCATATCTTTGCCAGCTTGATGAGATGCTGAGTAGCAATTTTGCTAACCAGGTAGCAGTGAACCAGGAAGGCTAAAGGAGGCAGTACTTTCTCTTTCTTTCTTCCTTCCTTCCTTCCTTCCTTCCTTCCTTCCTTCCTTCCTTCCTTCCTTCCTTCCTTCCTTCCTTCCTTCCTTCCTTCCTTCCCTCCTTCCCTCCCTCCCTCCCTGCTTTCTTTCTTTCTTTCTTTCTTTCTTTCTTTCTTTCTTTCTTTCTTTCTTTCTTTCTTTCTTTCTTTCTTTCTTTCTTTCTTTCTTTCTTTCTTTCTTTCTTCTGTTGACAGATGCAAGAAGAAGGCTGAGGATGGTAGGTAGAATATGGACTTCAGGGAAGAGTTAATAACCAGTCTGATTGAAATGTAGTGAGTATAAAGGGGAGTACTATGAAATAGCTTCTTCTTTTCCCCAAAGAAATTGAAAAGTTTTTGTATTAACAAAATTAATGCATCTGGCATGAGAAGGAAGTAGTTTGTTGAGAATAAAATATTTTCAACAAATATCTTTAAGAGTCTGATATTTAAGATATTTAGCTTACTAACAGAAATATATAAAACCAAGATCCATTCCCCATTGGGTAAGTGGTTAAAGGATGTATGTGTATACATGTACACACACATTATAAATGTATATATGTATATGTATATATATTTATATATAAATAATTTTGTGAAGCAACTTCTTGAGAAAGGAAGAATAACAACTTGGAAGCCAATAACAAAAATCATAATAACAATTATAACTAGCATTTATATAGCATTTTAAGATTTGCGAAGCACTTTACATATCTTATTTGATCTTAACAACAATCTTGTGAAGTAGGTGTAATTATTGTACCCAATTTACTGATGAGGAAACTGAGGCTAGGAGAGGTTTAGTAACTTGCCAATGGTTACTCAGCTAATTGACATCTAAAGCAGGATTTGCAGTCAGGCTTTCAGTGTCCTATGACAACTGATTACATTGATACAGGGTGTATGACATCAGCTACCATGGCTTGTCAATCTAAATACTGGAAAGTTAGGTGGCAGGGAATTGTGCCTAGGTACTTGGGTCAGTAAATAAATAACTGTTGTTCAGTTTCCCTGGGCTAGACTAAATTTGCACATGATGCCAGTCTTATGGCCTTATTCCCAGGGTGGCTGGAAATGAGGTACCTAGGCACCCTATATGTGGAACAAACTTTCATTTTCCAGTCTCTGAGTCTCTGCAAATATAGGCTTGTACTACTTCTGAAACTCTGATGCTTAGGATCTTTCTGAAACAACTTTGTAGGATCTCTGATGGATGTAAGTCCCCTTTGGGGAGAAGGAAGCTGGCAAAGTGGACAGAGCACTGGGCCTTCAGTCAGAAAGACCCGAATTTAATTTTGACCTCAGGCACTTACTAGTTGTGTGTTCCTGGGCAAGTTACTTAACATCTGTCTACACAGTTTCCTCAACTATAAAATGGGGATAAAAATGGCACTGACCTTGCAGGGTTGTTGTGAGGATCAAATGAAATAATATTTTTAAAGTGCTTAGCACAGTGCTTGGTATGTAGTAGGCACTTAATAGATACTTGTTTCTTTCCTGCTCTCTAGTGTGGCTTCCTGAAGGTTGGGGTCACTGATCTATGTGAATCCCCTTTGGTGCAGTCCCTCCACCTTTGTTTTTTTTGTTATTGTTGTTGGTTTTCCCCCTTTATAGTTCTAATTCTAAATCCAACCCTAACCTCAAACCCAATTCCAACTCTCACCTTTACTATTACCCTGGATCACTGTTATTCTGGATCACTTCCTTGTCATGGTGGAGGGGCTTGCATAGCTCAATGAAACTATGAGCTATGCCCTGCAGGGTTACCCAAGATGGATAGGTCATAGTGGAGAATTCTGACAAAAGGTGATCCAAATGGAGAAGGAAAGGGCAAACTAAAGATAAAAGAGATGACATCAGAAGACGAGCTCCTCAGGCCAGAAGGTATCCTTTACGCTACTGAGGAAGAGTGGAAGATAACTTCAAGTAGCTCCCGCATTAAAGAAGTGGCTGGACCAAAGTCAAAAGGAAGCTCAGCTGCGGATGTGTCTGGTGATGAAAGGAAAGTCCAGTGCTGTAAATATCAATATTGCATAGGAGCCTGGAATGCAACATCTATGAACCAAGATAAGCTGGATATGGCCAAATAGGAGATGGAAAGATTAAACATTGATATCTTGGGTGTCAGTGAACTTAAATGGATGGGAATAGATGAATTTAATTCAGGTGATCACTACCACTACCACTGTAGGCAAGAATTCTTTTGAAGAAATGGAGTAGCCCTCATAGTCAATGAAAGGATAAGAAAAGCAGTACTAGGGCATAATTTCAAAAATGACAGAGTGATATCCATTCAAATCCAAGGCAAACCATTCAATATCACAATAATACAAGTCTATGCTATAACCACTGATGCCAAAGAAGCCAGCGTTGATTAGTTCCATGCAGATGTCCAACATCTTCTAGAAATAACACCAAAAAAAAGGATGTCACATTTTCAAAGGGGATTGGAATGCTAAAGTAGGAAATCAAAAGATTGCAGGAATTAATAGGTAAGTTTGGTCTCGGAGTATAAAATGAAGCAGAGCAGAGACTAATAGAATAGCAAATACTCTTTTTCAAACCCTCTTTTTCAACCCAAAAGGCATCTCTATATGTGGTCAGTATAGAAAACATATTTATTACATACTTTGCAGCTAAAGGTGGAGAAACTCTACACAGTCAGTTAAAACAAGACCTGGAGCTAATTGTGGTTCAGATCATGAGCTTATCACAAGATTCAGACTTAAGTTGGAAAAAGTAGGGAAAACCATAAGACCACGTAGGTATAACCTAAATAACATCCTTTATGAATATGAAGTGGAAGTGAAGAATAGATTTAAGGGATTAGATCTGGTAGATAAAGTGCCTTAAGAACTATGGACAGAGGTTCTCAATATTGTGCAGGAGGCTGCAATAAAAACCATTCCAAAGAAAAAGAAGAGCAAGATGGTAAAATTGTCATCTGATGAGGATTTACAAATAACTGAGGAAAGAAAGACAGCAAAAGGTAAACGAGAAATGGAAAGATATACCCAAATGAATGCAGAATTCCAGAGAATAGCAAGGAGGGACAAGAAGGTTTTCTTAAAGGAGCAATGCAATGAAATAGAAGAAAACAATAGAATGGGAAGGACAAGAGAGCTCTTCAAGAAAATTAGAGATATCAAGGGAATGTCTCATGCAAAAATGGGCATGATAAAAGACAAAAATAGTAGGGACTTAATAGAAGCAGGTTAATAAGAGGTGGCAAGAATATGCCAAAGAACTATACAAGAAAGA
The DNA here is from genome assembly GCF_900497805.2 of Vombatus ursinus. Classification (NCBI taxonomy): domain Eukaryota; kingdom Metazoa; phylum Chordata; class Mammalia; order Diprotodontia; family Vombatidae; genus Vombatus; species Vombatus ursinus. The sequence continues at coordinate 53,013,771 of NW_020954556.1, forward strand.
TTTTAACATCACCAATAATCATGATGGTGTTGGTTACTGATCTAGAGTCAGACATCCTGGAGAATGAAGTCAAGTAGACCTTAGGAAGCATTGAATTCCAGCTGAGCTTTTTATTTTTTTTTTCTGGTCTAGAATTTCTTTTTTTATTAATTTATTTTGAATTATCAACAATTACTACCATAAGCTTTTGAGTTTAAAATTTTTCTCCCCCTCCCCTTCCCACCTCCCTCCTTAAGACGGCACACAATCTGATATAGGCTATACATATGCATTCCTATTAAACATATTTTCACATTAGTGATGTTGTAAGTAGGAATTAGAACCAATAGGAGGAACCACCAAAAAGAGGAAACAAAACAGAACAGAAGAAAAAATAGCAAATGTATGCTTCGATCTGCATTCAAACTCCATAGTTCTTTCTTTGGATGTGGATAGCATTTTCCATCATGAGGCCTTTGGAGATGTCTTAGATCCTTGCATTGCTGAGAAGGACTAAATCTATCAATGTTAGTCATCGCACAAGGTGACTGTTACTGTGTACAATGTTCTCCTGATTCTGCTCACTTCATTCAGCATCAGACCATACAAGTCTTTCCAGGTTTTTCTGAAGCCTGACTGCTCATCATTTCTTATAGCACAATAGTATTCCATTACATTCATATACCACAACTTGTTCAGTCATTCCCCAATTGATGGGCATCCTCTCAATTTCCAATTCTTTGCCACCACAAAAAGAGCTGCTATAGATATTTTTTGTAGATTCTTTTCCCATTTGTATGATCTCTTTGGGAGGTCAAAGGGTACGCACATTTTTATAGCCCTTTGGGCATAGTTCCAAATTGCTCTCCAAAATGGTTGGATCATTTTACAACTCCACCAACAATGCATTAGTGTTCCAATTTTCCCACGTCTTCTCCAACATTTATCATTTTCCTGTTTTGTCATCTTGGCCAATCTGATAGGTGTGATGTGGTACCTCAGAGATATTTTGATTTGCATTTCTCTAATCAATAGTGATTTAGGGCATTTTTTCATATGACTATAGATAGCTTTAATTTCTTCATCTGAGAATTGCTTGTTCATATCCTTTGACTATTTATCAATTGGGGAGTGACTTGTATTATTATAAATTTGACTTAATTCTCTACATATTTTAGAAATGAAGCCCTTATCAGAGACACTGGTTGTAAAAATTCCCAATTTTCTACTTTCCTTCTAATCTTGGTTGCATTGGCTTTGTTTGTGCAAAAACTTTTCAATTTAATGTAATCAAAGTTATCCACTTTGCATTTTGTAATGTTCTCTATCTCCTTTTTGGTCATGAATTCTTCTGTTCTCCATAAATCTGATAGGTGAACTATTCCTTGCTTTCCCAGTTTGCTTACACTATCAGCCTTTATATCTAAATCATGAACCCACTTTGACTTTATTTTGGTATATGGTGTGAGATTTTGGAATATGCCTAGTTTCTGCCATACCCTTTTCCAGTTTTCCCAGCAGTTTTTGTCAAATAGTGAGTTCTTATCCCAGAATCTGGGGTCTTTGGGCTTATCAAAGAGTAAATTACTATAGTCATTGACTACTGTGTCTTACATACCTAACCTATTCCACTGATCCATCACTCTGTTTCTTAGCCAGTATCAAGCAGTTTTGATGATTGCTGCTTTATAATACAATTTAGGATCTGGAATGGCTAGGCTACCTTCCTCTGCATTTCTTTTCATTAGTTCCCTTGATATTCTGGACCTTTGTTCTTACAAATGAATTTTGTTATTATTTTTCTAGCTCTATAAAATAATTTTTTGGTGGTTTGATTGGTATGGCACTAAATAAGTAAATTAGTTTAGGTAGAATTGTCATGTTTATTATATTAGCTTGGCCTACCCATGAGCAACTGATATTTTTCCCAGTATTTAGATCTGACTTCATTTGTGTGAAAAGCATTTTGTAATTGTGTTCATATAGTTCCTGAGTTTGTTTCGGTAGGTAGACTCCTAAATATTTTATAATGTCTACAGTAAGTTTAAATGGAATTTCTCTTTCTGTCTCTTGCTGTTGGGCTTTGTTGGTAATTTATAGAAATGCCAATGATTTATGTGGGTTTATTTTATACCCTGCAACTTTGCTAAAGTTGTTTATTATTTCAAGTGGTTTTTTACTTGATTCTCTAGGATTGTCTAAGTATATCATCATATCATCTGCAAAGAGTGATAGCTTTGTTTCTTCTTTGCCCATTCTAATACTTTCAATTTCTTTTTCTTCTCTTATTTCTAAAGCTAACGTTTCCAGTATGATATTGAACAACAGTGGTGATAATGGACATCCTTGTTTCACCCCCGATCAACTGAGCTTTTTAAAATCCTGAAAGATGATGCTGTTGACATACTTCACTCTCTATGCTAGCAAGTTTGGAAAACTCAACAGTGGCCACTGGATTGGAAAAGGTCAGTTCACACCTGAATACTAAAGAAGGGCAATGTCAACAAATGTTTAAATTACCAAAAAACTGCACTCATTTCATACACCAGCAAGGTTATGCTTGAGATTCTGAAGCTAGGCTTCAGCAATATATGAACTGAGAACTACCAGAAGAGCAGGCTGGTTTTCAAAGAGGCAGAGGAACTAGAGACCAAATTCTAACATTTGCTGGATATGGAGAAAGCAAGAGAATTCCAGAAAAACATCTACTTCTGCTTCATTAACTACACTAAAGTCTTTGACTGTGTGGATCACAATAAAATGTGGCAAGTTCTCAAAGAGATGGGAGTACCAGATCATCTTACTTGTCTCCTGAAGAATCTGTACTTAGGCCAAGAATTAACAGTGAGAACTGAACATAGAATAACTGATTGGTTTAAGATTGGAAAAGAAGTATGATAAAGTTGTATGTTGTTACCATATGTGTTTGACTTCTATGTCAAATACATCATGTGAAATAGCTAGACAAATCAAAAACCAGAATTAGGGTTGCCAGGAGAAATATCAACAATCTCAGATATGTAGATGACATCACTCTGATGGCAGAAAGTGAAGAAGAATTAAGAAGCCTTTTGATGAGGATGAAAGAGGGGAGTGTGAAAGCTGGCTTGAAGCTTAACCTCCAAAAAGCTAAGATCTTGGAAGCTAGTCCCATAACTTCCTGGTGAATAGAAGGAGAAGAAATGGAAGTGGTGTCAGATTGTATGTTCTTGGGCTCAAAGATCACTGCAGACAGTGACTGCAGCCATGAAAAAAGAAAGACCTCATCTTGCTGACAAAGGTCCATATACTCAAAGCTATGGTTTTTGCAGTAGCAATGTATGGCTACAGATTCAGTGCTTTTGAATTGTGGTGCTGGAGAAGACTTTTGAGAGTTCCTTGGATAGCAAGGAGATCAAATAAGTCAATACTTAAATTAATTCAGACTATTCACTAGAAGGTCAAATACTGAAGTTGGAGCTTAAATACTTTGGCCACATTTGGCCACAGAAGACAGAATTCATGAGAAAAAACCCTAATGTTGGGAAAGATTGAAGGCAAAAGGAAAAGGGGACAGCAGAGGATGAAATGGATAGGTAGTGTCATGGAAATAACAAATGTGAATTTGGACAGATTTTGAGAAATAGTGGAGGATTGAAGGGCCTGGTTAGCTATAGTGCATGGGGTCACGAAGAATCAGACATGATTGAATATCTGAACAACAACAAAAGGCTTAGCTGGGTTTAGAGGTCCAACCAATGCGAGTTGACCAGGTGCCATGACTCTGGAAAAATGCTACCATTGGGATTCTTGGCATAGGCTAAGAGGTTTTGTTGTTCAGTTGTTCCAGTCATGTCTGAGTCTTCGTGACCCCTTTTGGGGTTTTATTGGCAAAGACACTGGAGTGGTTTGCCATTTCCTTCTCGAGATCATTTTACAGATAAGGAACTCAGGCAAACAGGCTTAACTGGCTTGCCCAGGGTCACACAGCTAGTAAGTATCTGAGGCCAGATTTGAACTCGGGAAGATGAGTCTTCCTGACCCCAGGTCTGGCACTCTATACACTGCACCACCTAGCTGCCACATGCTCAGAGGTAACCATTGCCTAAGAGCTTTGGATCTGACTACTCTGGGATAGAAGAGGGACTAACACTGTGGGTAGCACTTCCTGGAGTTTTTGGGCCAAGATGACAGTGACTAGGCTGGAAAGGTCTTCTCTCTGCTGGAGAGGGCTGAAAGTGACTTCCTGCTTAAAGTCAGGGGTTAGGAATAGAAGGAATAATAAGCACAGCTGTCTTTTATGGACAAACACTCTGTCTGCCAATTCATTTTTCACCCACTGTGGGGCCTGGGCTTAATCTTCAAAGCTGCCATCTCAAGACCTTCAGGGAGTATAGAATCACTGGAGCTTGGGCCTGGGTAGGAAAACTCCTCAGATTGACCTCTTTTTGCCTGGAAAGGAGGGAAGGAGATATACAGAGCAATGACAATGCTGTTCACCAAATCCCACCTCCAGAGAAGAGATGGGTCCAATGGTACAATAGTACCTCCTGGTACCATGGAAGGCAACCTAGACTAAAAGTCAGGAGACAAGTCATTTTGCCTTTCCAAAACATGGGAATGAGATTAGATGAGGAATTCTTAATCTGAGGACCATGAACATTAAAAATTTTTGTTGTAATTGTATCTTAATATTATGGGTTTTCTTTGTAATCTTATGTATTTTGTTTCATGCATTTAAAAATATTATTCTGAGATGGGGTGCATTAGCTTCACGAGACTGACAAAGGGGATGGTAGCACAAAAAAAGGTCAATGTAACATATACAGTACTTTGCAAACCTTAAAGTGCTATATAAATTCTACCTATTTTTAAAAACACCTTGCTAGACTGGGACAGGTAAGGAGACTACACTCCCTATACTTATTCTACACTGATTCCTGAGGTGAATGGAAGGAGGGGAAGGGGAGGAGAGAAGGTTCTGGACAGAAGATTGGAGACCCAGAGATTTCTGAGTTGTATCTTCCAACTGGCTACAGCTGGACTCTGTACCTGTGACAATATCCTGAATACAGTATGTACTGGAACATTCCTCCTGCCTAGAAGGAATGATCTTCATTCCTATCCCCACCCTCATCCCCTACTATCATTAGCTTAAGAGGGGATATTACAGTTGTCTATTGCTGAAGATACTGCAATTCTTGGTCCCCTTTCCAAGCCTGACTACTTGGAGTTTCCCTTGCTAGGAAACTTGGGCTAAAAATTCAGAACTGTCCCCTTCAGTCCCAAATGGGGTAGAATGATCTGGCCAGGGCCTGGGTGGGAGATTTACAGTACTCAGGGTAGATTCAGTATTGGGAAATTGAGGGAGAAGGGACGGGGTGTCTAAGATATGACCATTCCTGTGGGTGGTTGAGATAGAAGAGACAGAAGCTACAGTAGTTGAGGAGATAGAGAAACCTTGAGGCCAAGTTGTTTGAAGAGAGAAGGGATTGGGCTAGAGAAGGAGCTTATGAGCTGGATACTAACCATTTTGAGGAGAAGAACATGGTCCACAGGTGATAGCAATAGGGATTTAGACAAGATGAAGAGAACTTTGAAGGTGGTTGCTGGGTAACGGTGGTGGAGGAGGGCCTGAAAGTGGCAATGGGGGACATGGAGTGCCACCAGCTCCTCTTGGCTCTGTGTGTGTTAGAGAGGGCAAGAAAAGAACAGTCAATGTTGGATAGAGTAAGGAGGTATGGAGCCTTTAGGAGAAAGCTAGATTTCAATGAGCACCAGAAGACAGGAGGAATGTGAGAAGAGATCTGGGCTCATAGGAACACAAATTTGGAGCTGGAAGTGACCTATTTAGTGAATCAATTAATTCAACCTCCTTGTTTAAAATTTTTAGTGATATTGTTTGTTTTTATAGCTCCTTAATTTTCAAATATATATATAAAATATATATTATATGTACATATATATCCCATCCAGTTATTCATTCCTTATAATAAAAAAGAAAGAAAAAGAAAAAAGTTCAGTAAAACTAACCAATCCACTAACCAAGTCTGATTGTTTATAGAATATTCCATACCCATAGCCCTCTGCCTTTATAAGGAAAGGAGAGAGGTTAATTTTCTCATCTCTTTTCTGAGACCAAGACGGTGAGGTTTCAGTTTCATTTTGGTTGTTTTTTTCATTTACGTTGCTACAGGCATCTTGTATATTATCTTCTTGTCAACTCCCTTATTTGTGAAAACTGAGGCCCAGAAAAGTGAAGAGACTTGTCTAAGGTCACACAGCTTGTAAGTGACAGAGTCAGGATTTGAACTTATTTCCTCTCCTTCGAAATCCTGCAATTTGTCCCCAAAGCACCGCAATAGAGGAGGCCTCCCGGGGGGTTACAGTGGAAATGGAGGACAGAAGAAGATTGGGACCGAAAAGGCCAGTCCTAAGTTGACTGTGGGGAATGAGGAGTAGGTTCCCTTTTGTCACTGGTCCTGGGGATACTGAGTGATGAGGATCGATACACCAAGCTTAGAATGGTGGTAGGGGCTGGGGGTGGTGCAGAGGATTGATGGTCACTAGACCCTGGGAAAGCGGAAGGGGGGAAGGGAACGGCATCTCAGGGGCAAGGATAATAGTAACAATAGCTAGCATTTATATAGTGTCTATATACTAGGCATTGTGCTAAATACTTTACAAATATTATTTCATATGATCCTCATAAGACCCTGCAAGGTAGGTGCTATTATTATCTTCATTTTACAGTTGAGGAAACTGAAGCAAATGGAGGTCAACTGACTTGTCCAAGGTCACATAGCTAATAAGAATCTGAAGGTGGTTTTGAACTCAGGTCTTTCTGACTCTAGGTCTGGCTCTCTTATCCACTATGTCACCTAGCTGTCCTAATGGTCCCTAAGGATGGGGCAAGTCCAGTGGCTAACACTAGGGTGAGAAGAATGTCTCCCAGAGGAGATACAGTACTTGCTGTCAGGGGTGAAGCCTTTGCAAAGAAGGGAGAGGTGAAATTTCTCGTCTCCTATCTGGGACCAAGGTTGGCCATTGTAATTACTGTTAACGCTAGCTCAAAGCTTAGTTCTTGTTCTGATTATATTCTATTATTAGAGAAGAGGTGGAGGTGTGGTGAATAGTTCTCTCTTTTTGGAGACAGAGGATCTGGGTTGAAGTCTTGACTTTGCTATTTACTAGCTATATGACCCAGGAAAATAATTTAGCACTACTGAGCCTTAATTTCCTCATCCATAAAATAGCAAGGACAATAACACTTGCATTGTCTCACAGCAATATGAGGAAAGAGCTTTTGTAAACCTCCAAGCATTATTTTAAAACATCATTCGAGTTTGTTTTATTTTATACATGTGCACAATAAGTGTGTGGTGTGTGATGTGTGTGATGTGTGTGTGTGTGTGTGTGTGTATCCATGTCTTATTTCCCCTGCTGGACGCTCCTTGAGGGTGGGGGCCGCATCATAATCATCTTTGTATCTCAGTGCCTTGCACCCAGTAAGTAATGAATGAATGGTGTTGATGATTGGAGTAAAAAAAAAAAATAGGGGATAAGGATAAATAAGGGGAGCAGAAGACGTATTTCTTCAGGTCCTAAGGAGCCTAGGAAAGATTCCCTGTCTCTGAGTGAGGGCCAAGCCACCTGTTGTGGCAAACCCCCTCCTCTTGAAAGTTTCCCGGGAGAGCTATGTTTCAAGTTTCAGTCCAGACCTTCTGACCCTGGAACAGAAACAGTGGCTCTTAAAAGCTCTCCGATTTAGTGCAGAGCCTTGGAAAGATAGCCAGGCTTTTCTGAGCCCTCCCACTCTCATGCCCACCCACACCCCTTGCTTCTGAGTGATCTAGACAATATCTAGGGCTGAGTGAATGAAGCCCTGCCCTGCCCAGGAGCCATGGCTTACCCTGGAGGCCAGACGTGATGTTGGGGCTCCATCTGTCGGTCGTGCTGAATATACACATGGTACTCCATTTTACAATCAAGATGTGTTGTGTGACCCCTCCAACTTTGGCTTCAAAATTCCTTCACCTCTTCGATGTTGGCAACTGTCACCTCCATCAATTTGGAGTTAGCAAATGCAATAGGCTTCTGATGTCACATCGCTTAGAATCACGGAATCACAGAATCTGAGAATTGGAATGAGATGTCAATCCAGCCCACACATGAAAGGGACCCCCACTATAATATATCATTCAAATAAGTCATTACTATGGGGAATGGGGAGTAGGTTCCCTTTTGTCACTGGTCCTGGGGATGCTGAGTGACGAGGATCGATATACCAAGCTTAGAATGGTGGTGGGGGCTGGGGGTGGTGCAGAGGACTGATGGTTACTGGACCCTGGGAAGGCTGGAGGGGGAAGGGAATGGCATCCCAGGGGCCTTGAAGACCTCCAAGGACAGGAAAACTCATCACCCCCTATTCATTCCACTTTTGGGTAGCTCTAATAGTTAGGAAGTTTATCCTGACATCAAGTCTAAGTTGGCATGTTTGCAACTTTCATGCATTTCTCCAGGTTCTGCCCTCAGGAGTCAAACAGAACAAGTCTAATTCCTCCCCAACTTGACAGTCATTTAAATACTTGATGACAGCTATGAAGTCCAATTATGCTCCCCTGGTATGAAATTGCTTCCAAACCTGCTAGGCTGGCATCTGTGTACAGCACAAAATATTTACTCAGCTTTCCCAAAGCCCACACCGCTGCAAGTGCGATGTATTCAGCTCATATTTCTGGGCCTAATGATCTCCAGACTGGAATAGTTTGGGCCAAATGCTTCTTTTTGCCCTTCTCTTTTTGATTGTTCATAATCATAAACCCATCGGCCCTCTTGAATATGTCTTTGACCTAGTAAAGCTCCTGGGGTAGGGGTGCAGAAACAGGTTGAGTAGATGACAGCTTCCTGAGGGAACCCTGGATTACTTCAGTCCCTCCCTTCCTCAGAACTCTGGGAAAAAAGGTCAAGAAGAGAGCCTACACCCAGATACGGTTCCAGATTGGATGAAGCTGTAGCTGCATAAAAAGTATACTTGATTCAACAGAATGCTTCAAAAGTGGTACTAAAACCTTCAGATACTCCCTATTAAAGCCTCTAGGACAAAATACAAATTACTCAGTCTGGCATTTAAAGCTCTCTATTTGACTCCAATGTATACAATACAATGCCTGGCATATAGTAAGAGTTTAATAAATACTTGATTGATTGATTCCAGCCTGAACTCACTTGACTTTAATCTGATTCTCTGAATGCCAAAGCCATAACTATGCACTCTGTCTCTTGGGAAGATTCATCTCAGGATGAGAATAAAATGATAATACAGTGAAGCAGATTCAAAATTGTTGAAGGACTAGATCCAAGGAGTGTTCATTGTTCTGAGAAGAAAATCTTTAGCCAAATGCCCCAGAGATCTGTTCTGTTTTAACCAGACCATTAATAAGTATGCTATGACTAACATTCTTTTCAAATGTGCAGATGTCATGAAGCTCGAAAGGATAGCTAGTATGCTGAATACCAAAAGTTTTAAATAGGCTAGAACATGAGACTAAATGGAGGAGTAAGATGACAGTTAAAGGGAATAAACATAGTTTATTCATAGTTGGCTTCAAAAAATAAACTTAAAAATTAAATTAAAGCAGAGAGGAAGTCATCCTAAGAATTGTGCATTGTCACGCCCAAACATTCTTGAGTAAAGAAAAATGACAATGCTTCAAGAAAATTAAATTCCCGAGGCTTGTATTGAAACTATATCTATATCTATGTCAATATATGTATATATACACACACATTCCATTCTTAATAGCAAAGGAAGGGTTGGGTCAAAGGTTAGGATTGTTTTTGGAACCTTGATTATGTACTACTGTGGTGTGCTCCCCGCAAACCGAATAAGCTTCTGATCATAACAGCAATGAATGTGTGCCTATTTTGCCACACCTTCTTCCCCCAATTACATACCTATGTGTATATCTTGAAAAGCTTTGTGAAGATAGCCTAGAGTTCTGTGCAGATTTCTGATAGCAGATATTACCAAATCTTAAAAAAGATTTCAGATTCCCACAATTCTTTGGATGGGGCTAGGTGAAGAGTTCTATATTCTTAGGATGTTTGGATGAAATATGTATCCCATGTACTTAACAGAAACTCCATAGAACTGGTATTTATTGACAGCTCCAGAGTGGCAGTTTCTAGCTGAACCAATATTTTTAACAGTCTTTTCTTGTGCTTTTCCAATATCTTCACAAATACTGAGAGATTATCCAGAAAAACTAGCACCTCTGAATACTTCTTATTACCCATGACTTTTCTATAACCCCTGAAAAATGACAATGCAGCCTAGAAATGCACTGAGGTAGGTCTTCAAATTGGTAAAAACTACTGAAGGCTGATTTTCCTCCTCCTCCTCCCTTCCCAGTTATTCCATTAAGCTTCAGAATCCAGCCTTGGGGCTGCACCATCTTGACTGGTGAGTACAAACTTAACTAGCCCATGATTTCTAGCCAGCAACAGACTATGCTTCACATTTCATCCACCCACATTGCTCTGTCTCTGAGCTGGTTCTCCTTCCTACACCCTCTGACCCCATCCTGGTTTGCACATTTTGCTCTAGGAAGAGTAATCAGACATGACTAAATGCTTCTGGGAATGGCCATGACAATCAACTGGACCATGACTTCATTCATAATCTCTGTGATTCTACAGACCAAAATGCTTTTTCCTGACCCCTACTAACCACCTTTTATTTTTTGGTAAGGCAATAGGGGTTAAGTGACTTGCCCAGGGCCATACAGCTAGTAAGTGTCAAGTATCTGAGGCCAGATTTGAACTCATGTCCTCCTGACTCCAAGGCTGGAGCTCTATCCACTGCACCATCTAGCTGCCCCTACTAACTACCTTTTATGTGTTGCCTCCTTCCCTCTCCTGCATTAGAATATAAATTCTCTCTTTTATATTTGTGTCCCTTATTACCTAGCATAATGCTTAGCAATATAGCAGTGGGTACTCAATTAGCATTTTAACTCATTCATTCCATTCATTCATTCATTCATTTTCTTTATCTTCTACCATGGAGACCAAATATTACTCACCATGTAAGTTCAACACTGAAAACTACTGACTGCCCAGGATTCAGTCTGGGGTTCCTAGAAGTCATGGCATGGTGTACTTCCCCATCCTAGTTCTGTCATTCAAAGTCTGATAGCTCATAGACCTAATCTTCCAAGTCTCATTCTGGCCATATGGACTACAGACTTCTTGGTAATGCCATTGACTTTAGGTGGTTCCTGAGCTCTTCCATCTCAGAGAGAACCACTTTCCCAGATTGCTTCCAAAAAGGCAGAGTCACTGAGGTGAAGAATATGCATTGATTCTTGGTCACATTCAACATTTAAATGAGGCAGCGAAAAAGCAATGGCCTTTGAGCTAAATTTCTCCCTCAGATCATCCTTCTATTTTTTCAGTGCTGGAGGATCTCCAGTGTGAAACTTCTCTTTCCACCCTTGAGTTCGAGGGTCCAGTGCTTCTTCCTGTTCCCTTGCAACAAGCTCCTCTATCTTCCTATATGATATCGCACAAGAAGATTGTGTTGTCAGAAAACGAACATTTTGTTATAGGGTATGGAAGCAGGGTTTGGTAGGAAGCCCGGTCCTTCTCTGATACTTATTAGTTATGTGTTCACTGGCAAATCATTTGAACTCTCTCAGTTTCCCCTTCTGTTGATTGTTGTCCTTCTTTCTTGAAGAAGATCAAAATGACATTACTATGTTAGAATCAAGCTTCAGCGTGTCCGCCTGCGGCTGATCAGATCATATGAGCTCAGCAGGCTTTACCACAGGTCGGGCACAAATACTCCATGTGAACATCAGGGTTGGATTTTCTGAATTTGCCCCTCTCACGTTTCTTTTGAGCTACTTCAATTCTGCTTTGCTCAAAGAACACAGAACCTTCTTTGATGAGGGGATGCCATGCTGGGCAGTTCTATGCCAGTGTCTTTAGCTAATTCTGAAGTTCTTCAGACAAACTTGGAGAGTGTCCTTCTTGCTGCTGCTATTTGTTCTTTGTTCCTGAAGAGAACCGTGACATCACAGAGGTGATACCATGGCATGCAAGTGAATTGGATTTAAGTGAGGGAGGGCTGCGCAACGTCACCAGCCTCACTTCCTCCTCCAGAGCCATCTGGGTCCAGTGGCCAGATATGAATCAGGACAACTAGAGAAGGCCCAGGGTGCAGTGGGGGACCTTGGACTTTCCAAACTAAGGACTTTAACAGGTTTTAGTTTGACTGAGGCAGTGCCCATTCAGTGATTAAGGCTTAATAAGAAGTGAGGCAAAGAATGGCCTCTTTAAAATAAAAAAAAAAAAAGATTTGGGAGAAGACCCTCAGGATTTCTGGCCCAAGCAGAAGCAATTGTTACATTCATTCAGACCTATGCCAGTGTCTCCCAACTCACATAATCAATTCCAAAGTTCTTCAGAGAAACTTGGACAGTGTCCTTGTATTGCTTCTTCTGATCACCATGTGAGTGCCTGCCTTGTGTGAGTTCTCCACAAGATAGTCTTTTAGGCAAGTGTACATTTGGCACTCGAACAATATGACCAGCCCATCAGAGTCGTGTTCTCTTCAGTAGAGTTTGAATGCTCGGCAGCTTAATTTGGGAAAGAACCTCAATGTCTGGTACTTATCCTGCCAGGTGATCTTCAGAATCTAAAGGGGGATGATAATGCCTATAGTATCTACTACATAGGGTTGTTGTGATGTTCAAGTGGGATTACACATGTGAGGAGCTTTGCAAGCCTTCAAGCCATGTAAATATTACTCATCACTGAGCCATGGTTTGCTGCCTGCAGTACTATGTCAATAAGTTGAAGAAGATGAATTTGGTACCAATCGATGCTGAAAATCCAGAGAGATTTGCTGTTTCTGAGGCATCTTCTTGTTGACACCTACCACTTCATTTGGGAACTCCAAACTCATGATGAAATAATCCAAGTGGGACAGTCCTCATTCAGCCCACAAAGGATTAACCCTTACTTGGCTATGCTGTAAGCTGTTATTCAGTCATTCTTCTGTCATGGCTGACTCTTTGTGACCCCATTTTGAGTTTTTTTGGCAAAGATATTGGGGTGGTTTGCCATTTCCTTTTCCAGATCGTTTTTGCAGTTGAAGAAACTGAGGCAAACAGGGTTAAGTGACTTGCCCAGGGTCACACAGCTACTAAGTGTCTATAATTGGTACCTATTATTTACCCAATGTGGTAGGACACTCCTTAACCCTCACCATTGCAACATTCTGTTGCAGGGAAACCAGGGAAGCATCTTATCACTACAGAAGAAACAACATTGGCTCAGCAAACAGAAATCTGCCATGAGCTTCATCAGTAAAGGTGCTATTTTGATCTCAAGAGACAACACCTGAGGGGATTACCTGGAGTTTTGTTTTGCTGTCTTAACATGTTATCTATGTCCATATACTCTTTCCTTTACCTCCTGTTGAACTAGGTCAGTTCTGAGCAGCTGTGGAGTTAGGGTGGGGAGTTTCCACCACATGTGCTGCTGCAGATGCATTATAGCATGTACATGTACAGACCCCCTCAACAATTGAGTCAGACTAATCCTGTCCATGTGCTCCATGGGCACTGCATCTCTAATAGCAGCTTCTCTATAATAATAGCATAGACTCAGAGGCTTTCTCTTGCTCCATTTGGGAAGTAGATGGGAACTTTATTTAGGTGTCCTCAGCCCTTAGACTAAATTGGCTATTCACCATCCAGAAGCATTCATGTACCATCATCTGAATGTATTACATCTTCACTGTGTGTATAACATCAACAACAGGACTTCTGAAGCTTTCTAGTATTAGTCTGTGATTCTCCGAATACCTTCATAGTCATATCTATGATATGTTCAAGCCTGATATCAAAGGCTTCCTCTTTAGGCAATTGGTCATGGTGTCCCAAGAACAACTTTCAATTTCCATAGTACGTTGCTGCCCCACCCCTGATTGTGCTGCTTGAATAATAACCTATACCAGGGGTTGGCAAACTACTGCCCTCAACCTATTTGTGTACAGTTGGTGAGCTAAGAATGATTTTTACATTTTAAAATGCAATAAAACTTTATTTTAAAATATTAAAAAAATAAACATCCTTAACTTCCCAGTCTGTATTACAATGTAAACTAATGTTTGTGTGGCAATATTTCAGGGCCAATCAGTCCTTAGCCTACTCCTTGACTATCATATTGATTCTCATAATCCTAATTCTAAAGTAATCTAGGGTGGATTCTTCCTTATTCTTACTAAAATTGTAACCTTTTCCCATTAATTAATCAATTAGCTCTGAGCTCCCTCTCCCAGCACGTTAAATATACTGGAGAAATCTTTTTTTTTTCCAGTAAGCAGTTGCTTTTATGAATATGAACTTCAAAATGAATGAATATGAATGAATATCAAAACCTCTAATCTCTCAGGTTTAAATAAATATCAAAGTTATTGTCTGTAATTTATTAACAATGTAACCAACAAAAATACAAAGGCATAAATACATTATTTATGTTTTAGTTATGAAAAAGATCACAGCCAGAGTCACCTCCAACCATCATTTTTATTTGTGACTTCTCACTTCTGGAATACTGTCACATACAATTCAGCTCTAAGTATTACAGGTAAGGATGCCCAGTCTTCTTTCATTTACCTGCAATAATTTACTGCAGTAAAAGCAGGTTAAACCCAGCTTTCTCAAAGATTAAGTTATTTTTCTCTGTCCTCTAATAGTTTCTTTCTAGCCATAATAGGTATCTCTCCTAAATGACAGTTAAAATTGCTACAATAAATAATAAAACAGTAAAAACAAAAACAAATCAACGTCATGATGGTATTTTCATTAAAACCATTCATGAATTATGGCCAAAGGGCTATTAAATTGTGCATACCCTTTGATCCAGCAATACCACTGCTAGGTCTGTATCCCAAAGAGATTTAAAAAAAGGGGGGACAAGAACCTATTTGTACAAAAATATTTATAGCGGTTCTTTTTGTGGTGGCCAAGAATTGGAAATTGAGAGGATGCCCAACAATTGGGGAATGGCTGAAAAAGTTGTGGTATATGATAGTGATGGAATACTATTGTTCTATGAGAAGTGACAAGCAAGATGATTTCAGAAGAACCTGGAAAGACTTACACGAACTGATAAAAAGTGAAGTGAGTAGAACCAGGAGAACATTGTACATAGGGTTTTTGTGAGGATCAAATGAGTTAACATGTATTATCATTTCCAGTAACAGCAATATTGTACGATGAAGAATTGTAAATGACTTCACTATTCTCAGCAATCCAATTATCCAAGACAATCCTCCTCCAGAGAAAAAACTGATGTTGTCTGAATACAGACTGAAACTTGCTATCTTCCTTCCTTCCTTTGTCCCTCCGTCTTTCTTCTTTTCTCTTTCTTTCTTCCTTCCTTTCTTCCTTCCTTCTTTCCTTCCTTCCTTCCTTCCTTCCTTCCTTCCTTCCTTCCTTCCTTC
>NW_020954556.1:53029258-53098918 GCF_900497805.2 Vombatus ursinus
TTCCTTCCTTCCTTCCTTCCTTCCTTCCTTCCTTCCTTCCTTCCTTCCTTCCTTCCTTCCTCCCTTCCTTCCTTCCTTCCTTTTCTTTCTCTCTTTCCTGCTCTTTCTTTCTCTTTCTAGTATTCTTGCACAAAATGACTAATTTGGAAATGTTTTACATGCTTGTACACATATAACCTATATCAGATTGCTCACTGTTTTGAGAACGGGGGAGAGGAGGAAGTGAAGGATAGAATTTGGAACTCAAAACTTTTTAAAAATATTAAAAATTGTTTTTGCATGTAATTGGGGAAAAATAAAATATTGCTTTTAAAAATATTCATGACGCTCCAGTTTCCCCACAGGCTCCTCAAGAAATGCTCTTTACAATGTTTCTTAACGAGATACAATAAGAGTTAAAACAGTTCTCCCAGCAAAGATGTTTTCTCCATCACTTTCTCTCTCCTCACAGTTTCTCTCAATCTTTTACCATTAACAGTCTCTCCCAAATGACAGCCAGTCCCTCAAAGATCCATAAACTCTTAAAGATACAGTAACAGTATCTATAGTTTCTGTTTAAGAGATTATTAAAGCTGTTGTTACACTTGTGTTGCCAGTGAATCATTGCCAAAAGATGAAGGTGTTAGCACTGGGTCACTGGCTGCTGGGGAGGGTGTTGTTAGTAGACATTTTATATTGTTCTTAGTATGTTCTGCTAAAATCACAAAGTCTTGGTCACCAACTGGAGGTTTAGAAACTAATTTCCAATTTCTGTCTTCATCAGTGATTTCCTTTTTTGGATCTGAGAATTTTAAAGTTTTAGTCATTTCACAAAATACAGCAATGGAATTGTCTTTCTTCTTGAATGTCTCTCTACTCCCACCCCAGCCCTTGCAGAGTCCACAGTATGGTATAAAATCCCTTCAATATTCTCATCACTACAGCCTGTGGCTGCATTCCAAGTCAATAGTCCTTGAGGTTGGGGTAGTTCTCCTATTGAGAACCAATTCTCTAATTCCTGAGTAGTCATGATGCCTGTTCACCCCAGCGCAAAGTATACAGTGCCACTTCAACATAAACAAGAATGCAATTCCTTTTAGCACAGTTATATGAGTCCAAATTACCTGGATTGTTATCAAGATTTGAACTCAATGAAATGCTGCTAAAATTTGTTGTCTACACACACATTTTAAAAAATCACTGCAGCCTAAATCCAAAATTTCAATGCAACCTAGATTAAAAACAAAACAAAACAAAACAACAACAAAATATCTTCAATAGAGTCCTGCAATGTTAAAGCAGGTCACCTTAGCTGGAACCTATATACAACAAATATCTTCAAATAATCCCTATGTAGCTCACACGAACCTCTACAATGTTACCTATGGACTAATCAGTGTTACTCCTTCATGGACTTGGGTTTATGTTTTAGGGGAAATGGTATTTTCTGGTAAGTTTAGCCCACTTGACTCAAGCACCTACACCAGAGTTATACCTGGAAATTCTAAGGTCATCTTAGATCTAGATGTTTGGTTATTACTAAGCTCACAGAAACCTGGGCAGATAATAATGAAATTCACATTTGCATAGTGCTTGACAATTTGCAAAGTGCTTTATTTACAATAACTTTATGAGACAGGTAGCACAAATATTATTTTTTTCTTTTTTATAGATGAAGAAACTAAGATTAGTAAGCATCTGAAGTGAATTACAAAACAGGTCTCCTGATTCATCATCCATCTGTCTTACATACTATTCAGTATACTTTGACATAATGGAATCAACAAAAGCATTCAATTAGAGCATAAGAGGAAATGAAAATAAAAAAGACACATTCGACAACCATTCCCTTAAATGAATGTATCCTATAAGCTAGTTAGCATCTTGCCCAGAAGTCAATTGGTATCTGCTCCAGTTCAATCTCTCATCCTCAACAGCTCAGGACTCCCCACATTAGGGGCCCAATCCTTTTCCCCACATTGATCACCCCATGCCATCCCCCAGCTTATGACCATGTCCTTAATTTCTATTCTTTGACATTCCAAAATGAGCTATTATGAATATTTTTGTACATAAAGGTACTTTTCCCCTTTCTTTGATCTCTTTGGACAGACTACTCTTCTTAAGAAGGGAAGCTCTGTTGATATGATATATTCAGTCTTCTTGGGAAAGGTGATGTAGAAAGTGTTATCAGAGGCCAAAGGAGCCTATTGGTACCATTTGGTCTACGGTAGAGTCAGAACAAAGCATAGGTAAGGTAAAGAAGGCTGCTGAGGGCACACCATGAAGTATAAAATGAGAGGGACACTTCTACCACAATCATCATCCTCATCTTCTTCTTCTTCCTCTTCTTCTTCTTCCTCTTCTTCTTCTTCTTCTTCTTCTTCTTCTTCTTCTTCTTCTTCTTCTCCTTCTCCTTCTCCTTCTCCTTCTCCTTCTCCTCCTTCTTCTTTTTTTCTTCTTCTTCTCCTTCTCCTTCTTCTTCTTTTTTCTTCTTCTTCTCCTTCTCCTTCTTCTTCTTCTTCATCATCATCATCATCATCATCATCATCATCATCATCATCATCATAATTTTAAAAAAAATACCCATGATGCCAGAAATTTTCTTTTCAATATTTAATGTGTGATAATAATTTGCACTTTTATTGCACTTTCAAGGCTTGCACAGTATTTTCTTCACAACAACCCTATGAGGTAGACAAGCTTAGAGAAGTATAGCCAGCCTAGGGTTATAGAATTTCTAAGTGTCAAAGTTGGAATTTGAATCCAATTCTTCTGATTCCAAGCCCAGCATCTTCTCTGTAGGTAGGTCACATTTGAGCAAAGGCTCAAATACTCAGTTTTTTTTAAAATTAATTTATTTGTTTTTAGATTTCAACCTTCACTTCCATAAGATTTTGAGTTTTAAATTTTCCTCCTCCTCCTTCCCCTCTTCCCTCCCCAAGATGGTGTGCAGTCTGATATAGGCTCCACATATACATTCATATTAAACCTATTTTCATATTAGTCATGTCGTACAGAAGCATTTGAACCAATGAGAGGAATCATGAGACAGAAGAAACAAAACAAAACCACGACAAAAAAAAAAGAGAGCAAATAGTATGCTTCCATCTGCATTGAGACTCCAAAGTTCTTTCTCTGGATGTGGATAGCATTTTCCAGCATGAGGCTTGTGGAGATGTCTTAGATCCTTGCATTGCTGAGAAGGGCTAAGTCTATCAAAGTTAGTTATTACACAATGTGGTTGTTGCTGTGTAAAATATTTTCCTTGTTCTGCTCACTTCACTTAGCTTCAGTTCACGTAAGTCTTTCCAGGCTCAAATGCTCGGTTGATATCGTCAAAGGGATCGCAGTGTTTAGACTTGATTTGGGGTAAAGGCTAAACACAGTCTTTTTACTAGTTTTGGTGGTGACCACAATGCTTTCCCTTGGATCTCATCATGTTATCATTATGGGTTCAGCTTCAACCTCTCCCACAATATCTTCCACTACCACTACCAGAACATCTAACAGTGAGAGCACTGGGGCTGCTCCCCACCCCACCCCAACTCCTACCTGCCCTCACTTTTGTCTTTAGCTTCCTGATCCCTGACACATATGACACAGTATGGCACATAGACCCCCTTGTCTTTTCTAGCTATTACTGGCACACAAACCCTTTTGCCTTTTCTAGCTATTACAATTGACTAAGGGGAAAGAAATAGAGGGAAAGAGAGAAATTATAGTTTAAAAATATCTAAAGGAATATGAGGGGAAACCTATGAAACTCCTAAATATAGTCATCTAAGCCTTAGTTTTCTTATCTGTAAAATGGGGATAAATAATAGTACCTATTTCATAGGGTTTTTGTGAGGATCAAATGAGTTAACATGTATTATCATTTACAGACCTTGAAAGAGTCACAAATCCATCAACAGTTAAGACATGAAGCTGAATTATAAATAACAAGATAGTGTCAAGTAGTGGAATCATCCTCTTCCCCCATATACAAATGGATACTACCTCCTAAGGTGGTGAATGGGAAAGAGACCTCTTGGGGAAAGCTTACAAGAAGTAGGGAAATGATCCCTCAGTATGTGGCTAGAAACTCAGGCCTGTTTCCTCTTAGTGCGCTCTAGTAGTTGGTATGGAGATCTACTATGGTCCTTTTGGGCAATGTTCTCAACCTTGATTTTAGGCTAGTTCTAGTTTAATTCACCTCAAGGTGAAGTTAATGTCCTGGTTTCCAGTCTTCTGCAGTCCCTAGAGCCCTGAACATCTAGGGCAGAGGTTTCCAAACTTATTTGGCCTACCACCACCTTTAAAAAAAAAATTACTCAGTGCTTCCTTAAAAGTCTGTTTTCTTTAATCCTTTAATGGTTTAAAAAAAATTTGCATCATTTAAAAAAATATATAATTTTTAAAACAAATCATCTTAAATTTAGTAATTTATTGTAAATTTGTGGGGTTTTTCCCTGAATTGAAATTTTGATGACACAATATTGCATCATGTGACTGTATAGTGTCATATGGTAAACAAGTCATTACATGCACATATTCCTGCCAATGCATGCTGGACTTCCTGACAATGTATGAGACACACTTGCCTGCCAACACTTGCTTGTTAAGACCTGTCAGTGGACTTGACCATTGATTGGTTATAACTTTCATTTTGTGTGTTTATTTGAAAAATAATGTAATCATTACAACTTTAACTCTGTTACACAACAGATGAAACATGTACAAATGGTTTTTCAAAATTTTCTTGTCTTCTCTTCTTTCCTTATGCTTCCATCACCCACTTATTTTTATTTAATGCCCCCCAATTGCACCCAAGACTACTACACCCCACCTGGATCAATCCAATGCTCCCCAAGGGGCGGTATCGCCCATTTTGGGAACTATGTGAAGTAGTACCAGCATCTCTCCTGTTCAGTAGACCATGTTTCAGATGGATTGCTCCAGCTTGGCTCATGACAGCAGAGCAATACCCCAGAAATCATCTCTCCCCATGGCTCCCCATGGCTCCCCATCTCTCTTCCATCTTCTTTTTTAAGTTCATTTCCAGGGTATGTTGGAGCTAGTTCATTCTGGCAAAGCAGAGCTGACTGGTAAGTTTTTTTTTTTGTTTGTTTTTTTTTGTTTTTGTTTTTGTTTTTTGGTGAAGCAATTGGGGTTAAGTGACTTGCCTAGAGTCACACAGCTAGTAAGTGTCAAGTGTTTGGTCTGAGGCCAAATTTTAACTCAGGTCCTCCTGACTTCAGGGTCGGTGCTCTATGCACTGTGCCACCTAGCTGCCCCAACTGTTAAATTTTCAGTGTGAACATTTATACCTTGTAAATCAGCAAACACAACAAATCAGGGCTTGAAATGTTGTTTTATTGATTGCTTAGACTTAATAAAGCAGAAAATGTTAATATTGTTATTATTCATTTGTGTCTGACTCTTCATGACCCCATTTGGAGTTTTCTTGGCAAAGATATTGGAGAGGTTTGCCATTTCCTTCTCCAGTTCATTTTACATGTGAGGAATTGAGGCCAACAGGGTTAAGTGACTTGCCCAGGGTCTCACAGCTAATAAGTGTCTAAGGCCAGATTTGAACTCAGAAAGATGAGTCTTCCTGACTTCAGGTCTGTCACTCTATCCACTGAATACTTAGCTGCCCAAAAATGTTAATAATGAAGATTAAACTTAAAAGTGTCTTGCATATGTTTTTTTCTCCCAGAGCGAGTTATTAAACATGCACACCCTTGTTCCTGATACAGTAAATCCCACAGGATTCTAACTCCCAGAACTTCTTCCTTTGAACAATATCTCCTTTCCCTCAGTTAGCAATGGTCACTTGAAGTTGGGATGGAGGGCTACATTAGTGGTCCTGGTGTGCCCCTACTACATTTAAAGAGGTTGGGAACCACTGATCTAAAGCAATGAAGCATATTTTAGTCTAGCTTCACTGAGGCTAGATTGGGAAACAGTGGCTTGGTCTGGTCGTCTCCTGGCCAATCCCATTCCTTTTGGAGGAAATTCAATTCGACAAGTATTCATTACATACCTATCGTGTTAATGATATTGGATGCTTTCTACGTGAGGATACAAAGACAGAGACAAATCCTAAAGTTAAGGAGTTTGTCATCTAGTTAGGAGGAATGTCTGCTGCTTCCCAAATGAAATTGTTGCCAAGGCAGGAAGTATCAGCATCAGTGAGGAGCTGTCAACAGCTTAAGGTCAGTCAGAAGATCAAAGGGATAAGAGGGATATCCCAATTGCTAAGGCTTAAAAGAGTGACTTGAAGGAAGGCATCTTTGACATGGTTTACTATCAGTTAGCTTTTTGAGTCTTGACTGTCATCCATTAGCTATCCTTTCCAGCAGTTGCATATTCTGTAACTTTGATAAGCTTACCATCTCTGCCTTCCACCCACGTCACTACTAAAAATGTTAAACAGCACAGGGCCAACCTTAGAGCACTAGGACACTCCACTAAAGGATCAGTTTCAAGTAGACACTGTTCCTGTGCTCTTTAGGTAGGACTTCTTAAGGAACCCATGATCCCTTGTAATGCTTGCTCCTTCCTTTAGTACTTTTGAACTGTCTTTCAAAATACTCACACCAGAATTTTTTCAGGAATTTATGTCAGATTCACCACCAGCTTATAGGTTTGAAGTAGTCCCCTTTACTTTTTCAAAAACGAGGACATTTGCTCATCTACACATGAGTAGCACTTCTGTTTGCCATGGTTCCTCAGATATGCCTGAATGCTTGTTGGTGCTCCTCATTAATGTCACTTTGTTGTATGTACCTGTTCCAAAGTACTGTCAGCTTGGGAGCTCCTGAGGGATGAGGGGTTTAGGGCAAGAGGAGAAGGAAGGGTGAAGTTTCCACCATCATGGACAGAATTCCCTATTCCTAAAGGGCTTTTCCCATGGATAGAGATTGTTTCTTTCATTGAACCTAGAATCCCTTCAGAATGGATAGGCTGAGCCCAGTTGCTGGGTCTATGGGCAGAGTTCTGATGCTCTGGAGGTGTGCATATGGCAATAAAAGTGGAAAGAAGGGACATTCAGATGTGAACTCCTGGAGGGCAGTGATTATTTCTGGCCTTTCTTTGTGTCCCTAGCCCAGTGCCTAGCACATAGTAAGGGCTTAAATACTTCATGACTGACTGATTGAGACCTTTTGAAATTGGAGTCTTGCTTGAGCACCTCCTGATTCTTTGGGATTCACTGGCTCAGTGTCCTCCCCTGTCAGGAAAGCTGAAACTGGAAAGAGGGAAGGCCTGAAGATGTCTATTGCATAGCATGTCAGAAGGCTGGAATTTGCCCTCACTCCTGTTGAGTGCGTTTCTCGGACTAGGCCACCAGGTGGCAATGCCTCCCCAGGAAGGAGACCCTGAAGGAAGAGTCAGGTTGTTTCCTGCTGGGAGCAGATTGAGCTGCTCAGCCAGATTCTGTTTCTAATTTAGGGAGAAGGCCTTGGTTGGCTTATATACTATAGGCCCCATCACATACCTTATCACAGACCTTGGTACATGTCCAGGGCATACTCCATCAAGGCCCGTATCACATGCCTGGTCAGAAATACCAGCTGAATCTCTGTTACTTAGACCCTGTTACAGCCCCATTAGATAACTCTGCTACTGGTGCCATCACAGACCTTCTCCTGTTAGGTTAGGTCCTCCCCATAATCCCGACAGGATAAGGGTCTGTCCACCTGCAGGTCTCAGACTCTCCCTCTAGCTGCATATACGTGCACATACCCATAGCTTTAGAGCTGCCTATAACTAGGAGAAAATATTCCAAAGGGCAGAAGGAGCATGCAGCCCCTGCTCTACTTAGAGAAGGGGCAAGATGTAATGCAAAAACACTCAGTGTGGAGTAAGGAGACAGTTTGTAATCTTGATTTTGCCGCTGAATAGCTGTACAACCTTGAGCTCTATGTGACTTCCCCTCCCTGGGCCTCAGTCTCCTCTTTGTAAAATGGGTATTCTGGAACAGATGATAGGCTTTTAAAGCGCTAATAGTCAATGTATTAGTTTAGCTTCTGTGACTATCCTCACAGCTATCCCTGACTAGTTATATACCTTGCCAGAAGCAACTAGGTAGTCCAGTGGATAGAGTGCTGGGCCTGGAGTCAAGAAGAACTGAGTTCAAATTCTAACTCATATACTTACTAGCAGTGTGACCCTGGGCAAGTCACTTAACCTCTGCCAGTTTCCTCATTTACAAAGGGGATAATGCCAGCACCTACCTCCCAGGGTTGTTGTGAGGATCAAACAAAGTAACAGTTGTAAAGTGCTTAGCACAGTACCTGGCTCACAGTTGTTGTTTGTCCTTCATTTTGGAAGAGGATGGATGAGTTCATGGGGTGATGTCTTGACTTTACAGTGAATTGGATGTAAGTCATCAGCCTCAGTCTCTCTTCCAGAGTCATTGAAGTCTGGTGGCAGGGCAAAAGTAAAGACAACTGGCAATGGCCCGGGATGTGGCGCGTGACTTTGGCATCTTCGATGTCTGACCAAGCTCTAAGCACTCCATAGCACCTGCTTCAGCCACCTTCATGACCATTGGAACAAATTGTTCTCATCCGCCCATTCTGCAGGGGAAGTCTTTACGTGCTTGGGGTAGGCATCCCCCTAACTCAGTGATGGGTTTGAGGCCTGTCAGTTGCTCTCAACCTGGTTTAGCCCGTCTGCCCATATGGTTTAACCAGAGTGTGACTGCTGTGCGTGATACAACTTCTTGGAGCCACAGGTGAGAGTTGGGTAACAGGTAGACACCAAAGATGGACGAGCAGCCCTGAAAAGGGCTCAGCAAGCCCTCACACCAGAGGTGCTAGTCCTCCCTGAACACCTGATACACCTCCTGGCACCTAGTAGGCTCTTATTTCCTTCCTTTCTTGACTATTGAGGCCTGGTTCCCCACTCCTATCTTGCACTCTGGACTTTGTCTGATTTCAGGCCAACAGCCACATTGATCTCATTGACCCTGTTAGTTCCAGACCTTGACCCTTACCCCACCCTCGACCCCACATTCTGATTGGCTTTGTCCCATTACCGCCTATGCTTTGTCGTAACAGAATCCTAAGGCTGACCTTAGGGACCATGAAAGGAAATTTAGAGATCATCCTGTTCAATCCCCTAATTTTATAGGTGAGGAAACATCTTTCTCCAGGGTACAGAGTTAGAGCCAGAGTTAGGGATACAGCCTAGCTTCCCAGTTCAGTTCTCTTTCCCTTTTTAGTCTGGCTTCTGACCTCATCACTGAACTGAAAGTGCTCTGTCCAAAGTTCCCAGTGATCTCTTAGTTGTTAAATCCAAGACCCTTTCCTCCTCCTTTCTTCTTGAACTCTCTGCAGCATTTGACACTGTTGATCACCTTCTCTACTGATATACTTTCTCCTCTCTGGGTTTTTGTGACATGGCTCTCTTGTTTCTCTTCCTGCATCGGCTGCTCCTTCTCATTCTCCTTCATTGGATCATCATTCATTCCTGCCCTCTAGCTATGGGCTCTGTATGGGGCCTTCTTTTCTCTCAGGGCTTTCTTACTTAATGATCTTATCAACTACTACGGGTTTAATTATTATCTCTATGCAGGTGACTCTCAGATCTATATAGCTTGTCCAAGTTTCTCTTCTGAACTCCAGAGTCATATCACCAATTGATTCTTGGGCATTTTGATCTGCATCCCCCATGGGTTCCTCAAAACTCAACATGCCCAAACTAAAATGTATTATTCCTCTTTTTTCAAACCACTCCCTTTCCAAATTTCCCTAATTCTGTCCAGGGTCCCAGCATTCTTCTAGTGACCTAGGTTCACAACTTTGCAGTCATCCTTGACACCTCAATGTTTCTCACCTCACACATCCAACTGGTACCAAAGCTTGCCATTTCTACCTCCACAATATCTCTGACATTTGTCTTATTTTCTCCGCTCAGACGGCTGTCATTTTAGTTCAGGCCCTCATAGTCTCTCACCTGGACTATTTCAATAGGTTTCTAATTGGTTTCCATGATTTATGTCCCTCCTCACTCCAATCCATCCTCCACGCAGCTGCCAGGTTTTCCTAAAGAACAGGCCTGACCACATGGTCAATCTCCTGCTCGAAAAACTCCAGTGTCCACTTACTGTCCTAGGGTAAAATATAAACTACCATCTTTGATATTTAAAGTGCTTCACAATATGACTTGTCTACTTTTCCAGATTTATTACACATTTATCCTGTCCACACATTCATTGGTCCAGCCAAACTACCCTATTTCCTGTTCCTTAATATGACATTTCTTTACCCATCTCCATACCTCCAAGCTTCCCTCAAAGCTCAGCTCAATTTATCCTAATGAAAAGTTATCTTGGACCTCTATTTGAGTTGCCCTCTTTGTTGCAGGGACCCAGAAGAATTTTAAACCTGGGACAGCTTAGTTTTTCCCTACAAGGTAAAGAGGTAACTTCCAGTGGACCAAATGTCCCTAATCCCTGAGAGAAGAGAGTCCTATATGTTTTGAGTGTTCTGTAGGGATCAGACTCTCACTCTGGGAGTGGGGGAGGGGATGACTTGATTTTCTTTTTCCTTTTATTATCTTTGGGTTGGGGCAGACCTTTGCAAGAACCAAGACAGGCAGTAGCCCACGATGTTTTGTAAAATGATGTCATTTTGTTAAAATTGTTTAACCACAAATTTGGAAGTAAATGTAAAACCCAGGCTTACCAGCCAACATAGGTCTATATCCTTGTGGAAGAAATTTAATTTCTATATTGTTTGTGAAATGTGCTACATGGGCTTTGCCGAAAAGCACCCTGGTTTATTTTTTGGGAACAACAAATGTTTAACTGGGAGAGAATGAGAGTACTAGGGAAGGGGGGATTTGGTACCTTGACCAAATAATTGATCAAATCACAGAAAGCAAAGAATGAAGAATAGAAGTAATGAGGCATTAATGTGTTAACAAGGTGTTAACACCAGGTGATTGCTTTATGGAATATAAACATATTTCTCTAATGGAATTAAATGGAGCAACTTCATTGGACAAGCAAAAATTGTACGTGTTTTTGCAAGGTTTTAAATAGCTAAGCCCTGGAGAGAGAGGTCAGTTTGGGATAGTTGTAGAGGAGTCATGTACCTATTCTAGCAGGCAGGAAATAGAGAAGAGTTTCTCTACATTTCTTACCCCAACAGTCGTGACATCTAATAGCAGAGTAACTTGCCCAGAAAGAGATATCCTATCCAGCAGATAGAGAGCCAGGTCCAGAAAGTACAAGGCACAGCTAATGGGGCGGAGAAACACTCCAGACAGACATGGCTACAGAGAGACAAACTCCAGGGCTAGAAGCATCATCAAAGAGAGGGAATTATGGCAACAAAAAAGAGAACTGGTCATAGATTCAAGAGTGAGTTAGCTCTGGTAACCAATAGGTCAAGATGTGGAAAGGACCAGATTTTGAGAGCCCAGAGGAAGGATCCACCCAGAAGACACTTATTCCTAGAGAGTTGGAGCTAGATTTAGGGAGGATCCCCAGAAAGAAAGGATGATGAAGCCCTGTAGTCCCAGGAGCTATGAATTGCCATATGTATTCCCTATAGGGGTGAATCACTACTACTGCACTCTAAGTTTGTGCCAACTCTTCTCTGTGTGTATTTTTTTTAGAGGGGGGAAGGGAATGTGTCTAGGTTTATGGGGGAAATGTTTTATAGCTACAATTCTTAGTATGCCATTACAGTGAATTCCTTCATAAAGAATTAATTGTATCTACTGGCTGATAGTTAATGGGAAGCATTAGCTAGCTGCTTGATGAAGTTAATGCTGCCTTCGGGGGGGACTCATGAGCTATAGGAAGGCCCTACAAACTACTCCATAGAACATAAGGTAGCAACCACCCTCTTGGGACCCTATCTTTGAGTATGAGTGCCAATGTGGCAGAATAGCCCAGAGGAATTGCTACACCAGACCATATTCATAGCCTCCTAACTGGTCTCCCAGTTTTTCATCTCTCTATTCTTCAATCCATCCTTTATAGAACTAATCTTCCCAAGGCAAGTTCTGAGCATTTAGTTCTAGATCTGTTCAAAAGCCTTTAATAATTCCCTGTTGCCTTTGGAATAAAGTACTAACTTAATCTGACATTTAAAGCTTTTCATAATTCGACTTTGACCTCTCTTTTTGGCCTTATTTAACATTTTTCCTTTTCATGATCACAACATTGCATTCAAACTAGACTACTAGCAGTTTCTCCAACTCAACTTGCCTCTGTGAAATCTGAATCCTCTTCCTTCAAGGATCAGCTACTCTCCCCATGTAGTTTTCACTGATTGATCCAAATTAAAGTGTTCTTGCCTCAAATTTTCCTCAAGCACCTTGACCTTTCCTTTCCTCCCTACTTTGTCAACAAGTCAATAAACTTTTAATAAATGCTTACTATGTGCCAGGCACTGTGCTGAACACTGGGGATGCAAACAAAGATAAAAAATAGTCTCTGTCCTCAAAGAACTCACATTCTAATGGGGGAGACAACATGAAAACAACTATGTACACACAAGGTATATACATGGTAAATGGGAGGTAAGCTCGAAGTGAAGGCACTAGCAGTCAGGTGGAACAGAGAAGGTTTATTGCAGAGGACAGGATCTGAGCTGAGTCTTAAGGAAGCCAGGCAAGCCAGGAGGTGAAGACTAGGAGAGAGAACATTGCAGGCATGAGCCAACAAATGAAATCAGGAGATGGAACGTTGTATGAGAGAAACAGCAAGAAGGTCATGGTGACTGTATCTGAGTATATGGAGCATACTAAAATATGAGAAGACTGGAAAGGTAGGAAGGGCTTTAGAAGCCAAATAAAGAATTTTTATATTTGATCCTGGAGGCAATAGGGAGCCACTGGAGTTTATCAAGTAGAGGAGTAATGTGGTAAGACCTGTACTTTAGGAAGATCACTTTGGCAACTGAGTGGAGGATGGACTAGAATACAGAGAAAGGCTTGAGGTAGGGAGACTAATTATAAAGCTATTGAAATAATCCAGGCTTATCAGGACCTATGCCAGGTGGTAGCTAAGTCAGAGGAGAGAGGGGACAGACACACACACCCACACACACATTTTATATATATATTATATATATATATATATAATATACACACACACACATATACGTAAAATGTATATGTACACACATACATGTACATATATGTATGTGTACATAAACACATACACATACATGTGTATATGATGTTATGAAGGTAGAAATGATAAGACTTGTCTTCATACATATTATGTCTCTATTCCTCAAGTTTCCTGAGGGCAGGACACATCATTTTTATCTTTGTATCTGCACTGCCTAGTGCACTGCGCCACCACATGGTACCCTGCTAGGTGCCTAAATTGATTTTTTGAATTGCATTGAATAATTTGCCCATGTCTAGCTTCTTGTTAGGGGTAGCTAGGTGGCACAGTGGGTAGAGTGCTGGGCCTAGAGTCAGGGAGACTGTACTTCCTGAGTTCAAATCCAGTCTCAGACACTTATGTGCGACCCTGGGCAAGTCACTTAACCCCATTTGTTTCAGTTTCCTCATCTGTAAAATGAGCTGGAGAAGGAAATGATAAACCACTCCAGTATCTTTGCCAAGAAAACCTCAAATGGGGTCATGAAGAATTGGACATGACTAAAAAATAACTGAACAACTGAGCTGTGTGTTGAATATCCTCAAAGAATCATGGATTTGGAAGGGACCTCTAATGTCATCTAGTTTAACCTATATCTGGACAAGAACACTCTCTACAACAAACCCAGTAAGGGATCATTCAGACTTGAACACTTCCAAAGAGGGAGAACCTAATATTTTCCAAGGCAGTCCATTCCTCATTTGGACCATGTAACTGCTAGGAAATTTTCCCTTGTTTCAAGCTGATATATGCTTTTCTGCATCCTGTACCCACTACTCGCAGCTCTTCCTTTGGGTTCAAGTAAAAGAATTTCAATCTTTCTAGCTGATGACAGTCCTTCTCCCTTGAGCCTTCTCTTTTCCAGGCTTAATGTCTTCAACTGATCCTCGAATGGAATGGTCTCCAGTCCTTACCCTTACAGACCTCCCCTCTCTGGACACTCTCCAACTCACTGGTGCCCTTCCAAATAAGTAATGCCCAGAACTGAACATAATACTCCAGGTGTGGTCTGACCAGGGCAAAGTCAGGTAGATAGAAGGCCACCATTCAGTCAGGAAAAACTGGGTTCAAGTCCTGCTTCTGGCAAACACTTAGAGGGGTGCTCTTCTGTAAGTCATTCATCCCAGGCAACTTGCCCCAGACAACTCCCTAAAACTATAAGCTTCAGCAAAAGTTACCAATTTGTCTTCTTTGGACATTCCCCCAGAGTGATGAAACCATAGGACTGTCTCCTCCACCTCTTGCAAATCAGTTTCCTGGTTTCTAACCCCATGCCTCTCAATACCCCCCAAAATAATTTTGTTCCTCTTCTTTTGCCTCCAAGTCCAAAGCTTCCTCCCTCTCCCAATACATATAGAGTGTCCCAAAAGTCTTAGTGCAGCATTTGGCTTTAACAACTTAACGCTGCACTACGACTTTTTGGGACACCCTCTATAGTGCTGACCTCACCACAACCCTGAGAGGTTGACAGTGTGCAAATATTATTATCTCCATTTTAGAGCTGGGGAATGTGAGGCTAAGAGTCACATGACTAGCAAGTAGATGAGCTGACTGCAAGGCCAGGGTTGCACTACGGCACCTTGCCCCTATAGTGGCCACAGAAGGATCACAAGAGGATAGATACAGAGCTTGGAGCAGCCTTGGTGGTTGTCCAAACCAAACGCCTCATTTTATAAGTAGGGAAAATGAGACCTATAGGGGAGAAATTCCTTACTCAACATCACACAAGTAGTAGGCAGCAAAGCTAGAATTTGAACTCAGGCCCTCAAACTCAGGGGGCAGCTAGGTGGCACAGCAGATAGAGTTGGGGGTGGGGGGAGGCTGGAGCCAGGAAGACTCAACTTCATGAGTTCAAATCCAGCCTCAGACACTTACTAACTACGTGGGCCTGGACCACTTAACCCCATTTGACTCCGTTTCCTCATCTATAAGATGAGCTGGAAAAGGCAATGGCAAACCACTCCAGTATCTTTGCCAAGAAAACCCCAAATTGGGTCATAAAGAGTTGGACATGACTGAACAACACCC
Organism: Vombatus ursinus; assembly: GCF_900497805.2. NCBI lineage: Eukaryota > Metazoa > Chordata > Mammalia > Diprotodontia > Vombatidae > Vombatus > Vombatus ursinus. The sequence goes on from NW_020954556.1 coordinate 53,044,392, forward strand.
TTGAACTCCAAATCCAGGATTCTTTTCCACCATATACAAACCTGAACCAGCCCCATCCTTCGTCCATCTTTTCCAGTCTTTCGTAGATCCTTACAGATTCCACTCCCAGTTTTCTCAGAAGCGTAGGGTTGGGAGACAAGAAGCCTGAGAGTTGGCTTTTGAAGATTCCTGCTGACCCATTGCCCTGGCTAACACTACTTACAGCCATCTTGGGAAGGGGGGGTCATTGTTTTCTCTCACAGAATACACTCTTTGCCTACCTGCATGTTATCTTATTTGTCACTGACCTTCTACTTCTGTCTTGGGGTCTCAGTTTTGGAAATCAGCTCACATTTACGTAGCACGACATGGTTACCAAAATACTTTGCAATACTTTTAGATGCAGCTAGATGGCTCAGTGAATAGAGTGCTGGGCCTGGAGTCAGGAAGACTTGAGTTCAAATTGGACCTCAAAACTCAATAGTTGTGTGATCCGGGACAACTTACTTAACCTCTGTTTGCCTTAATACAGTGGAGAAGAAAATGACAAACTACTCCAGTATCTTTGCCAAGAAGGCTCCATGGACAGTATGGTCCACAGGGTCACAAGGAGTTGAAAACCACTGAACAGTGACAACCACAGGTGATACCATGGATTAAATACTGGACCTGGAGTCAGGAAAACTGAGTTCAGATCCTGTCTCAGACACTTACTGTTGGTGTAATCACGGGCAGGTCACTTAACCTCTGTCTGCCTCAGTTCCCTAAAATGTAAAATGGGGATAATTATAGCATCGACCTCCCAGGATCAAATGAGATAATATTTGTAAAGCGTTAAGTACAATGCCTGGTACCAGTAGATGCTTAATAAATGCTTGTTCCTTCCCTCCTCTCCATAACAAAGTGTTTTACGAACCTTAAAGTGCTATAAATGCTACCTGTTATTATTTTTTCAAGGTAGGTAATACAGTTACTATGATCCTTATTTTAGAGATGAAGAAACTGAGGCTCAAAGGCTAAATGACTTGTTACATAAATAGGTGATAGCACACTTCAGAGCTGGCACTTGAAGCTATTTTCTCTGATTTGTAATCCAGACGTTTTTCTGCAATACCCAGACTGCCTTCCCCAAACTCCTTTTAGCAGCAGGCAGTGAAGGGCTCCTCCAAGAAGGTAAATGGTATACAGACTTCTTTGCATCTCAAAGAGGGATGGAAAACTCTTTTGGGTTATCCATAGTTTTGGGTAATCCATGCTATTGTTTTCCTCTTCAGGACAGATATTTAAAGCCTAGGCATTTCAGGGACCCTCCCCCCAGGCCCCAGGCAGATTTTGCTGAGACAGGGGCCTGCCTGAGGAACACAGAGAGCTCTGATATTAAGGCAGGAGGATTTCATTCTTTAAACAAACATTTCAGCAAAGCTGTCAAGTCAAACAGTGATTTATGGCCTGGGCTGAGGTTTTTCCCCAACAAAGATAAACAATCCTGTGGCCTCCCAGACTGGGGCCACTGGGACTCTTGGTTCGAATAATTCCAGGCTGGCTAGAACCACGCTGTCCAGGGCTGAGTGTGGGGTTTGGTTATTCCTGGGCTCCTGATGATCAGGTGGCCAGACCTGGAACTTGGGAGGAGAGATGAGAATGGGGAAAGAGAGGGACAAGGGAAGGAAGGGGGAAGACGGCTATGATGCACTACACATACCTGAAGTTGTTTAGAGATCATCAGGGAATTGAATGTTCTGGTAGAAAGAGTAATGGATCTGAAAGCAGAGGACCAGGGTTCAAATCCTGATTCTGACACTTATTTTTCTTGGGAAGCTGGACAAGTTGTTTCCATTCTTTGGGCCTCAGTTTCCTCATCTGTAAAATGAGAGGCTTGGACTAGATGATCTCTAAACTTTCTTCTAGCTCTGAATATTATGCCCTAGTGGAAGATGTGGGCTCCAGAAGGCACACCTCACCTTGGCAGGGCACCATATCATAGCTCTGAGTTTGAGGAAGACTGTTGGAGAGAAGGTGGAACACCTTTCTCTCACTGATTGAACACCACCCTGAAGCTAGGGGGCTAGGTACTAATCCTACTATAGCCATACTTGTCTCTAACCCAAGACCCTCAAATTCTTCTCTAGGGTTTAGGCCTGCTCCAATGCTATTCCATTCATTCCCTTTCTCAGTTCCCTTCCTTCAGGCCTGAAGTCTATGTTGGGGTTGCAGAAAGAGCAGCAAATGTTCACCACTTTTCACCAAAAAGCCGGGAGGTGAGGATGGGCAGGGCTTATTTGTAGGCAGCTATCCCTTTGTCTTGTTAGCTTTTCTCCAGAGCACATTCCATCCCTTGCCTCTCTGCTTCTATACCATGGTCGACCATATCTGTAATGCACTGTCTTCTCACCTCAGCCTCTTAAAATCCTTAGCTTCATTCAAAGTAGTAAAGTTCAAGTGTCATCTCCTCCCCCAGGATTTTCCTATTATGCTTTTCCTGCCTTTTCTCTCCCTCTTGAAATGATTTCGGATGTACTTTGTACTTGTTTGTGAACATGTTTATCCCCCCATTGAACGTAAGCTCCTTGAGGGCAGGTACTGTTTCCTTTTTTGTCTTTGCATTGCCAATAACTATCCCAGTGCCTCATACACAGTAGATAAGTGATAGATGTCTGTTAGAGAGAATTGAATTAAATTGAATCTGTCCCCTAAGTCAGAACAACCAGAAAGGGGGTGATTTTAGAGGGAGTCTACTCCAGGCTACTAGCTTCATGAAGAAAGTCAAGTGGTTATATTACTTTTGAAAATCTAAGTGTTTCATTTTTCTTCCTTCTAGACTGGAAGGAATGGTTACAGGAGGGGAGCTTCAGAACACCCAATGGTTCAGGATCCCCTGGGACACATAGATAGAAAAAAATGGGGCACCTGTCCAGAATAGGACTAGAGCTAGGAGTGGGGAACCTGTGGTCTCAAGGCCACATGTGGCCCTCTAGGTTCTCAAGTGCGGCCCTTAAGGGAATTTGTTCTGTGAAGTGAAATTTGGATTCAGTCAAAGCGCCACAGTTGAGGACCTACAGGGCCACATGTAGCCTTGAGGCTGTAGGTTCCAGACAATATGTGGCATCAGGCAAGATCAGGAAAAAGGTAATTATCACAATCGTGAAACCTCTAGACTTGGGAGATGGATTTGCCTCCTCTTTACCAAGGCTGATGGTGAAGGATCCAGTTCTGGGGTTAAAGCTTGGCTGAATAGCCAGATTCTTGGGCACCAGCTCCACTGCTTGGAAGTGTTCCAGAAGACTTTTTGCCTTTAGCCTCAGAACTTTCACTTTTCACTACTTTCTAAACTTTCTCTTGATCTCTGTTCCAATCAGAGGCAAGAACCTCCTGGAGCCTCTAGACCTTTCTTGGCTTCTGAGATGACTTGGATTCCTGGATTGAACAAACATCTGTACCTGAGTCCTAATTATCTAATTACCTTTCCCCTTCTTCTGCCCTTGCCATACCCTCTAGAACCTCCTTCTTTTTTTTTTTCCTTGCCTCAGCTGCTACACTCTAGACCAGGATGTGTTCTGTAAAGTTTGGATTCGGTCAAAGGGCCACACTTGAGGAGCTAGAGGACCACGGGGCCTCGAGGCCACAAGTTCCCCACTCCTACTTTAGACCATGAGTACATTTTTCTAGGATTCATTGGCAAAAAAAAAGGGAATCCTATAAATTTAGGAATAATACTGCAGGGTAAAGTAATTAGAAGTATAAATACAATCAATGTAGTCCCAGACTATGTGACCTTTAAACATCTCAAATTATTCTAACTAGTTAGAGTTCTCTAGGCCTAACTTGGCCCTTTATGATTTTTTCTAGTTTGGAGCTTCTCATATAATCCACTAGGGAAGTTCCACCCCAGAGCTCCCACAGGCAGGTTTGGAATTACATTACTGTTGTTACCTCCCTCTCCCCTCCCCCTCCTCATCCCATTTATACCAAATATATCTGTCCAGTCTACCATGCCAAGCTTATTTTCAGACACCCTGGGGGCATTCAGATTGTATGGAAGATGTTCCATTTTCATTCCTTTGTAATCACTTATAGTAGCTTACTTCTTCCTTCCTACTATCCACCCCCAACCAGTAAGAACTAGATAACTAAATGAAAAAACAGGTATACACAGTGTTCCCCACACCTTTAAATCAGAAAAATCCAAATAAGCCCATGTCACCTCCAGAGTTCACAGGAGATCTCCTTTCCTTAAACTAAACCATCCACATGTGCTCTTGATTCTTGTCTCTTTTCATCTCACCTAGCTCCTTATTCCACCCAAGAACCCCCATTCTTTCTCTCATCTTCAATCTTCATACCTCTGTGGACTCCTTCCTCTTGGCCTTCAAACATGTACAGGTATTTTTCCCCACCCCACCCCCATAACAAAATAAAACAAAACAAACAAATAATCTTCCTTTGATTCTTTTGGTCCCTCAAGCTATTAGTATATCTCTTGCTTTCCCTTCACTGCCAAACTTCTAGAAAGAAAAGCCTGTACTTGCTGACTCCCCTGCCTCACCTCCCACTCACTTCTCAACTCTCTGAAATCTGGCTTCTGATCCCACTCGGCTACTAAAAGTACTATCCCCAAGTCACTGATGACCAAATTGAGTGGCCTTTTTCCAAAGTACTCATTTGCCTTAACCTTTCTACAGCAAGATCTTTTATCATTCCATCTTCCTCTATGCTTTATAGCCTCTAATCCTCTTCTTTTTCCTCACTGGAACCTCTAATCCCTCCAACCTTCATTACTTTCCCAGCCTCTCATCCCCCCCCCTTTGCCCCTTTCCAATGTCCACCCCTTTGGTGAACCAACTTGATTCTACACTATCCTTTTTTCTTGAATCTCTTGCCACCTTGTCCTGACATCATTCACACTTTGTCAAACCCCAACCTTACATAACTCTTGTCATTAATCTTCTTTGCTCCTATTCATGTACTGCCTAAAGGAGCAAACAGAAGTAGTGAAACTGTGCTGATTGAGTCCACTACAATTGTTATCTAGTATTATCTGGGCCCCCATTGCAGCGAGGCAATTCTTTTACTCCCCAATTGATTCTTTACCTTACTTACCACATTCTATTTCTTACTCACCACACTCTATTAGTTCTAAACACTCTATTTCTTGTTGATCCATTGGAGACAATCAGTTTCTTGTCTCTGTGACTTAACACTGTCCCCCATGGCCTGTAATTCTCTCCCTCCTCACTTCTACTTGTTAGTTTCTTTTGGATTCCTTCAAGACACAGCTCAAATGCCACTTTTCCCCCACTTTTTTTTGCAAGAGGACTTTCCCAATTTCTGGGGCAAACCACTTAAGCTTGCTGGGCTATTCTCCAGAAACTCTTATGGTAATTCTGCAACACAGCAACACCCACCTGGCTACAATAGTTTTGTAAATGAGGGAGGAGTTACAGTCTATGTGGCATAACCAGAGAGAGGACCAGGAAGGTAGCTGGGATCTTGGTCTGATGTCACGTTCCCTGGGTTCCTATGCCAGGAAAACAATCAATATTCTTTACAATACTCTGGTTTCTATGCCAAGAGGGGATGATAATATTCCTTATGGTACAATACTTCTAAGTTCCCAAACTAATACCTTGCTCCTAATCACCATAGCTTGAACACACCATGAGTTCAATATGACCTGTCTTTGGAATCAATGTTTTTCAGAGCTGAATTTGTGTGGTAGGTACTACCATAGCCATATGGTAGAGAAAGATAAAGAAAAAATGACTTTCATTTGTCTAGTAGGGTTCTACTAGTTTTAGAACAGGCCCCAAGGAATTTCTAGACAACTCCCTGTCACCTGCCCAACTACCACTACTTTCTAAGAGCTTATGGAAAAGGTGATTAGTGACAGGAATGACTTGGAGATGATGATGTATCTGGATGACTTTGTATTTGAAAGGACTTTGGAAGGACATGAGGAGAGGCTATTCCACAAGTCTCAGATCAGCCAGCAGTCCCTGGTTAGTTGACAAGTGCCAGTTTAGTATAACCTTTGTTAATGACATAGGTCACAAAATGTTTCAGCCATGAGTGAGTACTGACCCTAAGTAGATAGAAGGGTGCCACACAGTTACAGCACATACAGCTGTAATGTATATTTGTCCCAGGCAGCCACTGGTGGCTCTTTGGGGTGGGTGTAGACCACATCTGAAGAATTCTTGAGAACTAAAGGCTTCTCTAGAAGTTGGTGGCTATCTCAGAAACTTGTGAAGAGCTATGCTAAGTGGCTAATGATCCTCCTAAGAAGATATAGCAGCAGGACAAGAAAGTCTTAATGTGGCAAGACCCCCTGGTGCCATTTGGAGGCCAATAAATTAAGAAATGTGAGTAGGCCTTCCAAGACTTTACCAATGGCCTCACACATCAACTAGCATTGGCTTTTGCAGATCTAAGTGAGAACTTGGCATTGTAGACAGATGCCAGGAAAATGAGTGAAGGCCACTAGAAATGTGTGGCTTTTGCCAGATAAGGATACACTGACAATGAAATGGATTATCCCAGGCATAAAATGAAGTTCTTGGCTTTGAGTACTGGGTGCTCAGTACTTGAGTACTGGGGCCATGTGCTTTGAGCTTCATTTCAAGTCTGGGCAGATATCAACCTACTGATTAATATATCTTCCTAGAAGCTCAGGTCTGACTATGTCAATTTTCTATTCTTTAAACTCTACTGGCTCTCTGTTCCTTCCAGGATCTAATACAAAATTCTCTTTGGCATTCAAAGTCTTTCATAACCTAGCCCCCTCCTACCTTTCCAGTCTTCTCAAACCTCACTCCCTGACACATATACTCTTTGATCCAAGGACACTGGCCTCCTTGCTGTTGTTTCTCACACAAGACACTCCATCTCCCAACTCTGAGCATTTTCATTGGCTGCCCCTCATGTCTGGAATTCTGTTACTCTTTATCTCTGACTAGCTTCCCTGGTTTCCTCCAAGTCCCAGCAAAAATTGTACCTTTCAAAAGAAGCCTTTCCTGATCCCCTTTAATAATAGTGCCCTCTCTCTATTGATTACCTCCGATTTACCCTGTATGTATGTTGTATAGAGTTGTTTTCATGTTGTCTCCTCCATTAGACTCTGAACTTCTTGAGGGCAGGGACTTTGTATCCTCAGTACTCAGCACAATGTCTGACCCATAGTAGGTGCCTAATAAATGTTTGCTGACTGATATATCTTGATGAGTGCCAAGATGGATGCTGCCTATGGATGGATACAGAGTCAGGGCATTAACCACCTATACATTCAGTGATCATTATTATTCAGTGAGACTAGTATAGATCCAGATACCTTATTCCATAAACCTCATGTGTTTGAAATCATGGTGATATCCTTAGAAGCTGGACACATAAGTGCTTAATAAATGCTTCTTGGTTGATTGATGGTAGGGGAAATAGTAATCTGTAGTATTAATAATAATAATAATAATAACATCTAGCATTTATTTAGTACTTGAATTTTGTAAAGTGCTATACAAATATTATCTCATTTGATCCTAAGTGTCTGAGGCAGGATTTAAACTCAGGTTTTCTGACTCCAAGTCCAGGGTTCTAGCTACTACACCATCAGCTCTAACATGTAGAGAACCTGGCCACTATACTTCTTGACAATGCAGCTCAAGGTTTGGCTGCTAGAGAGAGTAGACATACATTTCACAGAGTTTGACCAATCCACTCCATTCATTTATCCTTAGATGACTGATTGCAGAATTAACTGCAGAATAAAGATTTATGAACAGTGATACTGACCAAGAACAAGGGACATGACCCTCAGGGACCCAAGTTTTGTTCCCCAGATGGTACTTTCCTATTGAGGAAATGCCAAAAGTTAGAGATTTGTACTGCGCCATAACATATCCAATACAAGATATTAGAAATGAGTTGGTGCTACCCAATATACACTGCTCTATGGCCATGATGGCACAACCCGATGTTTTTGACTGCTTGGACCAAGAGAGCCCTAGAGCTGATATAAAATAGATTCTACTGCCCTAAGATGGTAGCAGATGCCTGGAGGAAGTGTGAGACTTGTGCTTGATGTGTTCAAAGGCAAGTATTAACAAGTTATTCTGCTTATGTGAGGAATGAACGTACCAGTGAGTCTTTAGAGCTTGTCAATGTTGACTTTTTAATCTCTAGAAGAGGATAGGAAAAACATCTTGGTGAGGACAGACCTTTTCACCAGGTATGCACAGTCATACTCTTTCAGGAACCAGAAAACTACAATTACCATGGTATTCCAATAGAAGTTTTTTGTTTGTTTGTTTTTGGCTTGTGGATTTCTTGCCAGGATCCATTCTGACCAAGAGTGAAACTCTGAAAGCGATATATTCAATTAATTACTACATTAGAAGCAATAAAGAAGTCTAGAACTATAACTGAGAATTCTCAAGGAGATCCAAAGCCAAAGTTTTTTTTTTAACACACCACTTAAAATGCTGGGACCATGATGTTTGAGCAAAAGACTCAATGGAATCAATATGAAGCATTTCTAGTGTATATATATAATGCCAGCAAGAATGATGCCATGGGCTTTACCTGATACTCACTGTTATCTAGGCAAAAGTCACATTTACCTATTGATTTGTGCTTTGGAATCTCAGATGATGGAAAAGATATGTTGACCAGTCAGTCTGTCTCTTGGCTAAGAGATCAATGGAAGGAAGCTGTGGCCTTACCCCTGAGAGGAACAAGAGAGGGGATGATGATTAAGTTCACTCTCAGGAATGCCAGCCAGGGGATAGAGTCCTGCTAAGGAGTCTCAGTGTCCAGGGAAAACCCAATTTAGCAAACTGGTGGAGAGTCATCTCATATATCAAATAGTTAAAAGATTGACCATATCAAAGTCTAAAAATAGACTGAGGAGATGACTGACAGTCTGCAAATATAGCATATCATAATCATCTGTATTTTCTGTTGATCTGAAGGACAAAAATGATAGAAGGTGAGCCAAGAAACACCCATTCAGCAGCTTCATGTGGACTAGTAGAATTAGATGATGGCTTATATGGAGAGGTATTGGATACAAATTGGGTGAAGAAGAAATTACATGCCAAGGGCCAGGGAAGTCAGGTGAGATTTTCTTGGTCTAGAAGTGACTGCTGCCCAGAATGGGGCTAGGGTATCATGGTGGATATTAAAGTTAAGGATTATGAGAAGTAAAGATGATGAGGGCATTCTAGGCATGAGGATAGCTTGTATAAAATGGAGAGAGAGAGAGAGAGAGAGAGAGAGAGAGAGAGAGAGAGAGAGAGAGGGAGAGATCAAATTCAGAAAACAACTAGCATTCTAATTTGTTTGGGACATAGAGTTCATGAAGGGGATAGTATGAGGTAAAAATCTGGACAGTTAGGCAGGAACTGAATTGTGGAGAGCTTCAATTACCAGACTGAAGAGTTTGTGTTTTTTTTTCCTAGAGGCAATCAGAAGCCATCCCAGGTTATGAACAAGATAATGAAAAGGTCAGGATGGATTAGAGAAGGGAGACCCTGGGGTAGAAATGAGGATACCAGTTAGTAAGCCATTATAGTAGTCTGATATAGAGGTAATGAGAGGCTGAACTAGGATAGTGGCCACCATCTGGGTATAGAGAATGGGCCTGATATGAGAGATGTGGTAGAGGTCACTTCCACAAGATTCAGCAACAGGGGTATTGTGAGGTTCAAATGACGTAATAGACGTAAAACACTTTGCAAACCTTCCAGCACCGTATAAATGCCAGTTGCTGTTGTTATTATGGTTGTTGTTGTTGTTCTTGTTGTTAGCCAACAGTCACCAGACCTCCAGTCTAGTAATGACTTCATTCCCTGAGCTAAGCTCAAGCAATGTTTATAGACCAATACAGGAATGGGCTGGTAAATGGGAATGCATGGGAATGCATGCACACACACTTTTGAGTTTAATCTGTATTATTAGTACTTTCCTAAGACTAGACAACCAACAAAACATCAAGCCCCAATTTTTAGAGATTGTTGATCTGTGCTGTGTAGCTGGTTTGTGAGCTTATGATCCTCACCTTGGAGATTTAGCAGTTGGCTCTCTTGAGGGTTAGAGCTGCTTCTAATGCAGCAGTCTTTGGCAATCTTTTGGGTCTGAGGAGCAAAGAAGGAAAGGTCAGAGATAGTTCCAATGTTGGGAACCTGGCTGACTAGAAGGATGAAGTAAGAAAAACTGAAATAAGTTTGGAGGAGGGGTAGATTTAGGTGGGAAGACAATGAATTACTTTGGACTGAGTATTGAAGATTCTGAGACTTGAGGTTTGGACACTCCCAGAAGGAAAATGAAGTTGAGGGTGTTAGAAGGGCAACTACCCAACATTCTGATAAGTCCTTCCTTTACCACAGAGACTCATGTTACAGGCAGCCAACTTTTTGGTATCATGCTAATTCCTTGAATTCCCTCCTCACCAGAAGGAAACAAAGTTAGGGTTGCTAGAGGTTTCCTACGTGGCAGGTAGGTGGTGTAGTGGATAGAGCGCTGGGCTTAGATTCAGGAAGACTTGAGTTCAAATTTGACCTCAGAAATGTACTAGCTGTGTGACCCTGGGCAAGTCACTTAACTTCTGTCAGTCTCAGCTTCCTCGACTGTAAAATGGGAGTAATAATGGGAATAATAAGGGTTGTTGAGAGATGAGAAAATATTTATAAAGTACTTTGCACAGTGCCTGGCACATAGTAGGCACCATACAAATCCTAGCTATGATTATTATTATTATTATTATTATTGTTGTTGTTGTTATTAGAGAGGCAGACCACTTTCTTTTGGACTGGCACTGACAAAGTAAGTCATGTTTGCAGCCAAGGGCAAAGTCCAAGTTTTTGGTTCCTCTGTATCATGGGTCAGGCCCTTGCTATTCTGGTAGCTCCAGGGACATGTTCTCAATAGTCAGATTAAGAATGTTTGATACTCTTCCAGACTTTTTTTTAGAAATCAAGACTCTTACAAACTCTTGACACTTACAGAAAATCATGGTCCCTTGCTACTCAGCTCTGGGTCATGTTTTCAATCTTTATTTGAGGAACTCTTGACATTCATCCAAAAGACTGGGGTTTGGGGTTTGGGTCCAGGAGCTCTCCTCTTGAGGCACTTGTGTTAGGTTGGGGTACATACAATTATAATGTCCCATTGCCCCAAGGCAGCAATTAGGGGCTCTTGGGAATGGAGGGGGGAAGCTGTCCTCATTGCATAGATATAGTCTTTTCTTCTCCTTCCCCTCCCTGCACCCTACCACAGGACATAGGTACTCTCTGAGCTGGGAGGTTTGGATGAACTGGAAATAGGTTCCCTGAGAAGTCATTGCTCTGCCAAATGATTTTCTAATCTTCGTGAGCATTCCAGCACTGTGAGCTCATGGTCCAATAATGTCAGCCCCAGGATGAGATCAAATGCTGATTGTCTGAGGCTTCATTTCTCCACATCAGTTCTTGGCCACTGCTTCAGCACTTGAGTGGTCATTTCACAGGGAAGATTAAAAAGTCCCATACAAAACCTCATATAGATAATCAGGGAGCTCCACTGACTAATCCCTTACATCTATCTTGGAGGTTGGGTAGGATATCTAAAAGCAGAGATGGGGAGAAGGAGGGGCAGGCATAGAGAGGTTCAGGGCAAGAGCATCATTCCAAGTGGGTACCTAGATGGTGCAGTGGATAGAGTGTGAGGCCTGGAGTCAGGAAGACTCATCGTCCTGAGTTCAAAGCTGGTTTCAGACACTTACTAGTTATATGACACAGGACAAGTCACTTAGCCCTGTTTGCCTCAATTTCCTCACTTATAAAATAAGCTGGAGAAGGAAATGGCAAACCACTCCAGTATCTTTGCCAAGAAAATCCCAAATGGGCTCACAAAGAGTTGAACAACTGAACAACAATTATTCCAAGCAAAGAGCGGCATGATCAAAAGTACGGCATTGAGAATCTTAGGACAGTGAGGTACAGATATGGAGAACAGTGAAATAAGGACTCGAATGAAAGTGATTTTGTTTGGAAGGATTATACATCATTGACTGGAACACTTCATACTCTTTTGCATACTTTAAATCACAAGATTACAGATTTACAGTTGGAAGGGATGTTTATTCAAACTCTTTATTTTAAAAATAAAAATTAGGCAAATAGAGATCAACTAACATATACGAAGATCACATAAGCAGTAAGCGTCAGAGTGGAGATTTGAACCCCGGCCATCTGATTCTAAATCCCATGCTCCTTTCATTATACTAGATTGACTTTTGTAACCATAACCTTTTCCCTGCCTCCTCTCCCCAGCCCCTTAGTCATCATTATGTAACTAGAAGCCTAGGACCACCACTCTGATCTAAGTTCAGTATGCTTCTCAGTAATGACCTCTCTACCTCATGCTCCCTCCCAGTGTTTCCCACTGTGAGCATCAGAATAACTTGGGTCAGAGTCTCTCCCCCAAAGCTCTTGGCTCCAATATAGATACTCAGGCTAATGATAAAACTTTGATGGATCTGTGAGCACATTGATGTAGGAATATTGTAGATTGCAACCCATCCAACCTATCTATGCCTTCTCATCCTGTGTGGCTCTTGTCCATGCCTATGCTGGAGAAGTCCCACCATGGTCTTGACTCTCTTCATTGTTAGTTGCCTCAGTCATTTACTATATTGAGGAGTGAGATTCACATGTGCTTCACTTCACTTTCTAGCCATCTCCTTGACAGCCACTCTCATATGCCATCCCTCATGCCTTTCAAACTCTAGAGCAATAAATCAGTTATGAAATTCCTCCAGGAAAGAGTGAGTTAATCAACTCATCTATGGCTCCATTCACCATTTCTCCAACTTTCTAAGCCAAAATATCCATTTCTGGCCACTATTCTCATATATGTGTTGTTCTTCCTTATTACATTAGAACATAAACTCCTTGAGGGGAAAAACTTTCTTCACTTTTGTATTTGTGACCCTCGTGCTTGACATATAGTAGATACTTAATAAATGCTTTTTCATTCATTCATTCAAAATTCTCTACGGTGTATCCTCCAAATGTGCTGGGAGCTTTCCATTGGATCTCTGACATTGAGCAGATATCATTGTAGCCCATAAGCTTTCCAATGGTTATGCATCACACTCACTATGTCTAGTCTACCTTTTTTCCCATTATACATTTCTGATTATACTTTTTATTCCACTTTTTCACAGTAAGAAAAAAATCTAAATGCTTTATTGATACTGGGTATGGGGAACCATTTTTGGCCAGTTTGGCTAGAACTGTGTAAGATAGAGTAACATGCAATCGATATGGAAAGATCAGCTGAAGACTGACTGTAAATGGTTTTAAATGTCAAGCAGATGAGTTTGTACTATATTCTAGGAGTGATATAGACCTTTGCTTGAAGACAATCAGTTTGGCAGCTGAGTGGAAGTTAAGCTAGATGGAGGGAGACCAGTTAGGAAGCTATTGAAATTGTCTAGTCAAGAAGTGGTGAGGGCCTGGACTATGGTGGCTCTGTTGTGAATAGAGAGAAGGCGGTGGATGTGAGAGATGTTGAAGAGGTAGAATCAACAAGATTTGACAACTGATTGGTTATGGTGAGGTGTGAGTGAGAACAAAGAATCAAAGATGACTCTAGGTTGTGATCCTGGGTGATGAAGAATGCTAGCACCCTTGACAGAAATAGAAAAGTTAGGAGAAAGAGTGAATTTAGGCAGAAAGATAATGAGTTTGCTTTGGACTCATGTTGAATTTGTGATGCCTATGGCCATGGTGGACATATCAAGCAGGCAATTGGATATGTGGTCCAATGACTAATGAGGGGACATACTATTACTGAAGAAACATTCTCAGTGCAAATATAACTGTTAGACAAAAGGAAGTTTTAGCTAAATAGAGGATGGCTACAAGGTTTTCCTTGTAGAGGTTAAAAAAAATGAGTTGGATTGAATTTTACTTTATGTCCAAGGGCAATAAGTATTCTAATTTCCTAAGATGCTAGGTCATCTCAAATCACAGTGCTTATGATAAATATTTGGGAAGAGACCACCATGAAAATAATTGCAGCTTATGTGACCATATCTCTTAAAGATTAGAGACAATCTATGAAGAACTTGTTAAGATTTTACAAATTAAATACAGATATGTGTATATGTGTGTGTATGTATGTATATGTATGTGTGTGTACACACACACACACACACATTTGATGACTTAAATGCAAAGGGGGATCATAGGTGAAGATGGCTAAAAATAGGGGCGGTTAGTTGATATAATAGATAGAATGTTGAACCAGGAAGATCTAATTTCAAAACCTGCCCCTGACACTTACTAGTTATGTAAATCTGGATGTCACTTAATTACATTCAACCCCAATTTCCTCATATGTAAAATGAGGGATAATAACCTTATATGGTTATTGTGAGGATCAAGTGAGCTAATGTAGGCAATATGCTTTGCATACCTTAAAGTGCTATATAAATGCTAGTTATGACTAAATATGTTGGAAAATACATTTTAGGAGTGAGAAATGAGAGAAGTTAAAGACTTGCAGGCTTCACAGAAGCCTCATGCCTATATGTCATTAATATTTCCTTGGTGAAATGAATCAGAAGGTGCTAAACATGGCGAGTACCTTATAGCTTCATAAAAGGTGAATTGGGGTTTTTTTTAAAGATAGTCTGTATACAACAAAACTACTGACTCGTTAGAGCAAAGATCAAAATGAATACAAACCTAGAAGAATAAAAATAAGAAAATGTATTGCGAGTAATTAAAAGACCTGATCTATTTAAACAAGTTATTGATGCCAAAGAATGGAAAACGGATTGAGGAAATATAGTATATTGATGCCAGTGATAATAACCTCATACAGAAGTTTAACTGATATAAATCAATTAGTATAGCGAGGAGACTTAAAGATCACCAAAACTCCCTGAGTCAGCAAATGTTTATCTCAAATTTGCTCGATCAGGCTAAAAGATGGTGAATCCAAAAGCAACATCAGCTTAGAATATAACCTCAATTATGAAATCTTATGTTGAAGAATGGTAAAAAAAAATTACGAGTTCTATCACTTCGCAAAACAGCAAGAAGTAGAAGAGAGAAAAAGAGTTTAAAGAAAGTTTGGTGAGAGATCTAACTAGGTAAAACCATTTCAAGGGCATTTAGGATGAAACTGAAAAGATAACAAACAAATATGGAAAAGGTCCATAAATATGTTTATAAGAAGCTCTTTTCACCATTAAGGACAATGAAACCAGCATATTTATGCATTAACAGAAGTATCAAAGAGGGCATAAAAATGCTTTAAATAAGACAAGGGCAGGAAAGTTGATAGACTAGATCATGTGTTCACAGAAGTGGTCTTTGGTGACAATTTTGAAAAGTTACACGCTTAAGGTATTCAAAGGAAGGTGTCATCAGAACAGTCACCTAAGGCTATGCCCCATTTAGGCTAGGCTAATTTTTCCTTAAAAGGTACTGAAACAATACTGGAGATTTAATTCACTCAGGAGACTAAGACTCGGGCCATTGGCAAACCTTTCTAGAGTACCAAAACCCAGCCAGGACAAGGGCTACATTTCCTCCCTCAGGTTTCTGACAGCATATCAGCAGCATGATCAACACTAGCACAAGGAAATCTTCATTCAAGTGAATCAAAGTAGTATGAATGAATATCCTTTTTCAATTCTGAATGTCCTCTCACACCTACTGCCAAAGACACATCCTTTTATAAACTGATTAATGGATCATAAGTGTTTCATTTTGTTTCAATATTAAACTTGAGCTATCAGACCAGCCTGAGGCAGAGCTAGTCTACTATGGGAGGAACAGCTATAAAAGAAGTTTAAAAAACAAAACAAAACAAAAACAAAACCTCAGACTTCATTATTACACCCCCCCCCCAAAATGTAAGTGAAAGTACATTAATAATGATCAACCCATATGACAACTTTCCCATCTATATAAAAATTTTATGAGAATAATCTATATGCCTATCAAAGGCATCTTTGATAATAGTATTAAAATGGAACAGATAGGCTTTTGAAAACAAAATTCCACAGCAAATCATCTTTTTGTCTCCACATAATTTGACTGAAGATGTAGAGAATTTAAGATCCCATTGTACTTATTGTATGGTGAGTTGGATTTTGGTAGAGCAAAATGCTGTCTTAAAGATTCTCCTTTAATAAAGCTTCTTCCATGCATATATCAAAAGTATACAAGAGTCCTCAAAAATTACAACAGAGATGGTCTTGTTCAAGGACCCTTTGTTCATTAGACTTAAGCTAGGTATAATATAGGGAATGCTATCCTTGCTAAATTTGTTCACCACCGTCATGGAGGTGATCCAGTGCAGAATCCAGGTCAAAGAAGGATTTATTATCAATAGTGAGGTCCTCCAGATGTTTTCTGTTTGCAAATGACATTGTACTGATGGTTTCAATGCCTAGAACACTACAGAGCCTCCTAAATGAGATTAAGAACCACTCAAAAGAGTTTGGCTTAACTATCCACACAGGAAAATCCAAGTGGATGAAGAATCCCTATTTTCCAGACTATGATAAGTAGTCAATCAGTCAACTGGCATTTATTAAGCAGCATATTTATTAAACACCTACCATGTGCCGGGCACTATGCTAAATTAGATGGACTTTTATAGAGCTTGCCACACCAACATGTGCATATACACCTATATATATGCATATGTGTGCATAGAAATATATATGTATGTATATCTATAATCTATATCTATATATCTTGGATAGGCATAGTAAATGGACTGTGAGTTGTACTCAGTATTGTACAGGAAGAGAAAAGTATGCTAGGTTGCTTGTGGCTAATAATAAAATTCTTTTCATGACTTTCTAGTTTCCTTAAACAAAGTCCCATCTTTTAATAGCAATATTCTTCTGCTGATTTTGTATCATTTCAAATCATAGAACACTACATAGTCTTTGGACGACTGTAGTTGAATATCATTCATAGGGCAACGGAGAGGCACATGGTAGGCATGAAAAATACTACATGCAACATATTACAAACATGATATTATTCAGGAGAATTGGTATAAAGCATGTTGTCAAAAATGTATGATCAAAAAAGATGGACTGTTCATGTGATGATAGTGAGGAATAATTGATAAATGGTATATGAGCTCCATATAAGCACTTAAGAAAGATCCTCAGCATGTTGGGTGTATTCCCTATGACAAATTTAAGGAAGGATATCCATTATCCAGGACAGATCCATTGGATTGTTGGAATCTTTATATGGAATCTCGCATGGGATAATAGGGTCTTAGATTTAAAGTTTAAATGGGCCTTGGAGTTTATCAGGTCCAACATTCTCATTTTTAAAATGGAAGGACTGAGACCTAGAGAGACAAAGTGACTAAGGCAAGGTCACACAAGAAGTAAATAGTAGAGCAAGGATTTGAATCCAGGGCCTCTGATTCCAGCTCAGAGTTCTCTGTATTATTTCATCTTGCACACCTGTCTTTGACTTTCTTGAGAAACATGCCAAACTGTAGTATTTCTGGTATACTTTTTTTAGTTTTCCAATTTGTTTTTTCCAATTTCCAAATTGTTTTCCTATAGAATTTTAAATTCTAAATTCCAATAGAATTCTACATTCTAAATTATTTTCCAGCGTGATAAGATTAATTCAGAGCTCTACCAATATGACATTAGTTGTGCTAGTCATCCTACAGCCTCACCTACATTTACCATTTTTATCTTCTCCCATATTCACCAATATGATGAGTATGAAGTCAAATGCCAGAGCTGTTTAATTTGAATTTCACTTACTACTGGAGCATTTTTTTTTGACACAGTTGTTTATCATAATTTGGCCTTGATAATGTGTTACAGTCTATTCACGACCATCATATGCCTCATTATTGCCATTTGGGTGACATGTAACTTTAATTCTTAGAGCCTGTGGTATTCCATGATTCTCAGGCATATGGCATCACCAGAAGAAGATTGATGTAAAAAAGAGGAGCCTGTATTTCAGGGAAAAGTTTGGGGTCATTAAAAGCACTGCTCAATATAACTCCCCTTTTATTCAGCTCTGGGCTCAGCTCACTGTCCACTTGTACAGTCTGCTCAAGATTTATGTATTGGTCGACCACGTGAATGGATTGCTTATCCAACAGCATATCATAACTTGGATGATGATCCACTTGCATTTTCCTATATGGGTAGTTAAGCCAACCTCTTTTTGAGTAGTTGTGACCCCTTTTTGAGTGGCCATAAATTGTAATGTTTTGGAGCTTGCTGCAATCAATACTATCTGCAAAATGGAGCATTTGGAGGCCTTCACTATGTATAGGGGATTTCCATTCCATTTGGAGTCTTGGATTGGACTTCTTTCATGACCATGGCAAGCTTTGGTAAATACATGTCTCCCTGTATTGTTGTACCTTGCTTGATATTAATAATCAGAGGACCACTAAACAAGGTTTTCTCCAGTGGCATGTTGATAAATGTTTAACAACTAGCTCTCCCAAAATGTATGACACACTTTCAAATTTAATCTGCATTATTAATACTTTTCTTATAACTTTCTTGAATCTAGACGATCAACACAATAAATCAAGCCCTGATCTGTAGCATTTGCTGATTTCTGAGGTATAAATGCTAAAACTGAAAATTTAACAATCAGCTCTTAAAAAGCCAGTATGAGCTATCTCCAGCACAACCCTGGTTATTGCTACAGTTACATCTTTTGAGATACCTGTTTATTTTTGATACATGAACAGGTTACACTCTGCTGGAAGGCACAAACTTAAAGGTAGTGTTTTATTTTTCTGATTTAAATGTTTTTTCATGATATAAAAAAACCAACAAGCACAGTAGAATCCTGTATCCTCTACGCTTTTCAGTTGATTGTGTGACTTTTAAAGAATACAGTTTGCAAAAGCATGCATTTTCTTCTCAAACATTCTTCAATAATATCCTTGACATGTGTATAAATTTTCCATATAAGAATTTTGTAACAACTGGAAAGTAGGCATGTGGGTGAGGAGTTATTGGCATTTTTGGTAGTAATAAAGTCCAAAATTTTTTCCAAATATTTAATGTTCTATTCTCTTTTACATATCTTAAGAATTAATCTCTTAATGCCTGCAAAACTGTGTTATCTTCAGCACACATTTTCACTGTATATCTTTGGTCTAGTCTAGCTATTTTTCCCATTTTTGTTTTCCTTGGTGCTATTTCTATTTCCCCATGCAGCATACCAGGAATTCTAATTTTAGAGTCCAAATGTATCGACTCCACTGCCAATGATGTGAAATAAGAGTTTGTCATATTTTATTAGTTAATTTTTCTTACTCTAGTTTCATTTATGCCTTAAGGATGCTTTTGCTTACTGGAGTCTTCTGTTAAACTTTCTTTAAAAATTTTTTTTTTTTTGCCCATTGCTTCTTGCTATTTTGTGAGGCAAAACTACTTATAATTTCTACCCCCTACTCCTTTTTTCCAAATGAGTTTATATTCTAAACTGGTATTTTCCATTGCTGGTAAATGCCTGCTTGACAAGGTCATTGTTTTTCCTAATTGAGAAGGGTTTTAGGCTTTTGGGTGATATCCTCATGATGGGTTTACATGATTAAATTTCCTTTGGAAATGGTGATAGACTGTATTGATGTCTATTCTACTCCAAGTCTCTTATTTTTCAGTATCTATACCTTGTTTAATTAGGTCTGGTTAGAGTTGCTCTAATTGTGTGCCACATCTCTCACTTTTATTCTTTCTCCTAATTTAGTGTTGATTTAGATCTTCACTGTAACAAGTCAATGATTTGAATATACATAGACAGTTGAAATGGAAATGTTTCCTACATCAGCAATCATTTTTTATTTATTAAAATGTGATCAGTTTAATTATTTCAGGGTTAGCTGGTTCTTGCTTTGTCTGATACATCTCAAATTTCTTCTTGAAAAAGGTATTCATGCTATTTCTTTAGTTGTAAGTCTTCTCTATAGCCTACATTGGGTTCTCTTGCTTCTTACTTGTGAACAATACATTTCTCTCATACTCATTTTTGCATTGAAGTCTTGGAATGTTAAAGTATATATTGATTTAATTTGGGTGTCTTAGTGACTTTGTCATAGAATTTCTCTGATCTTTTGTCCTCTGAAATAGATGTTGGCATGCAAACTGTGATTATGTTCATTATGATCTTTTAAAAATATTTATCATGAACCTTGCAACATAGGATCACTAACACCATATTAAATGATGTTTCTTGTTGCCTATAGACACATGCTAAATAACTTCTGCTAACTCTTTTATTTGTCTCTCCAAGGAGAACCTGTGAGCTATCCTTCCACCTTTCAGTTCTACTTCTGCCCACTATGGCCAAGTAGAGCAAATCTTCACAAGATAGTTCTTCAAATACTTAGACAGCTATCACATCTTCTCTAGGTCCCCTGTCTCTCTGGACTAAACATTTCCAGTTCTTTCAGCCAATTATCCTTTGGAATAATCTTGACATCCTTTACCACCATGGCCACCTTACTTTGTATACTCTTTAACTTAACAATGCCCCTCCTATATCATCGTGCTTTTTTAGAATTGAACACAATACTTAGGATATACTTGATGGAGACAGAGCATAAAAAGGTTATTGCTTTCCTAATCTTGGATTTTTTGCCTTATTTAGAGAAGTACAAGATAACATTAGCTTTTCAAGCTGCCATCTTGTGACTCTGAGTTCCTGTTCAGGTCTAGACCTATCAATGATCACATTGACAACTCATATTGAGTTTGCAGTTTATGATTTGGAGGAGCAAAAACCACTGGACTTGGCCTAACATAACTACTGTCAGTTATTAAGCCAGTACTGGTGACACTGGGAGAGAATTTTAAAATTCCTAACAATTAGATCAATGTAAAAGTGTAATGGCTGCCACAGGAAGTAATAAATTCTCTACTGGAAGCCTTTCATCAGAGATTGGATGACCGCTTGTTAGTATGATGTAGAGGGATTATTTTTCAGGTATGGGTTGAACTAGTCAGTCTCTTAAGTAGCTTCCAACTCTGAAATTTTGTGATTCTTCATGATATCTATGGTCCCTTTTTGCTTTATATTTTTAAAGGCACCAAGTCTTACCTTGGCATTTTGTCTTCCCTAACAATTAGCTTTTTCCAATAATATACTTCATGTAGTTGTTTTATTTTTTATTTATTAAAAGGATAATGGAATATGAAAACATGCTAACATCTGTCTCAACCAATGAAAAGAAATTATGAGGAGGAGGGGGAATAGGGAAGGGAAAAGGGAATAGAGAAGGGAAAGGGGAGGAGGGAAAGAGAAAAGGGAAGAGCCAGCTAGGGAAAGTAGAGGAGGGAAGGATCTTCTAGGACACAGAAGGAGAAACGAGAAAGCCTACGAAGTCTAAAAATCTTCCAACTTCAGAAATTTTCATCTGAAGCATGAAATTTAATCAGATGTTTAAAAATAGAGGAGCAAGTGAACAAACAGAATTTTGGACAACAGGAAACTGGGGCTGGTGTTATTTTTTTGTTATTACAATGAAGGCATATACTGGAACTAGTTAAAGATTGTAATGAATGTCAGGTTACTAATAATGCTGAGATAAAAAAACAAACATAATTAATGTTTCATTTTTCCTGACATGAGAAGATAAAGAATGGGGTTGGAGGGAGCAGGTTGATTGCTCCAGGAAAGGTTAATAGCTCCAAGGCTGCAATCTTCTCCACTGAGGAGATGTTGGCATCAAATTTGCTGGAGATGAGTTCACTCAATATGGTGAGCTTCTTCTTGCCATTTTTCTATAGCTCATCTTACATTTCTGTAGGAATATACACTTAATAAAGTGTGACTACACTGAAAACCAACCTAGGGGGTGTAAGTCAAGTTGCATGTGAGAAAACTTGGGTTCAGGGAAATTAAGCGATTTGCCCAAGCTTACATAGCTGAGATTCAAACCCAGGGCTCCTGAATCCAAGTCCCAAGATTGCTTCACTCCATCTCAGCTACCACTCTATAGACAGAGTATTCTTGAGTCAGAAGCCACACATGGCTGGTGTTCATTAACTCTAGTTCTCCTTGTGGGTAGAAACCACTTTCTCCAGTCCAGTCAAGTCACCCATTTTTTACTGAGAATCTATTATATGGCATTCAAAGTTGTGTAAAATCTGGCTCTTACCAACTTTAATTCAATAATTCAATTCAATTCAATAAACATTTATTAAATGATTACTATGTGCCAGGCACTGTGCTAAGCATTGGAGATACAAAAAGAAGCAAAAGACCATCCCTGCCAACATCCCTAATTTTATCTGATGAAATTTTCATCCAATCCTTAAAAATCTAACTAGATCTATAGATAGGGAAAGAGTTTATACCTAAGCAACCAATAGAGAGGATTGCAGAAGACAAAATGGGCAAATTTAATCATATATAAAATTAAAATTTAAAAGGGTTTGCACAAATAATTCTAATGCAGTTAAAATGAGAAGAGAGCAGGTATCTGGGGAAAATATCTTTGTAGCAAATGCTCTCTTTTTTTTTGAGGATAAAAAATGAACTCATAATCTTTATTTCTCTCATTCACATTTTTAATAGCATTTTATTTTTCCCCAATTATATGTAAAGACAATTTTTAGCATTCATTTTTACAAGATTTTGAGTTCCAAATTTTCCTTCCTCTCTTCCCTCCCCTCATCCTAAAATGGTAAGCAATTTGATATAGGTTATATATGCAGCAAGTGCCCTTGACAGCTACATCAAAATGTTGACTCATAGTGAGGTTTTTGTTCATTAAAACCTCTAGCTCTTTTTTCCGCCAGATGCGCTGCCCTCCAGGGCTGACTTCCTTAGGAGATTTCTTCAGCCATGTTCTCTATATCATTTTGTGAGTGAGTAAAATTGCCTCTCAGCAAAAGGCCAAAATCCAAGTCTCATAAATTTGTTAGTGTTACCCAATGGCCAACTGTCCCCTGTTACACATAAGAGAATTTTCTCTCACAGCTTCCGTTAAGCCTAGAGTAACTAAAATTCCTGTTCATAAAGAGATAGCATCACAAGAATTTGAAAAATTTGTAATGATCAGAGTGTCCCAAAAGTCTTAGTGCAGTTTTTTACTTAAAATGGCACTAAGACTTTTGGAACACCCTGTATATATTCCCCATGGATAACTGCACATTGACAGTATGTATGACTGTAGTTATCTTTACTGTTTTTTATTTAAATATTCTGACAACTTTTGAAAATAGCTTATGCAACAGCAAAGCCAAGGAATTGAGGAGTAGGTAATAGGGATATGGAGGCTGTGAATATAAGTGATTTTTTTTTAAGGAATTTTGTCATGAAAAGGAGTTTTATAGGATGATAATTTGAGAGGATGTCAGGATCAAATGAGAAGTTTTTCATTTTGTCTAGAATAGAGTGGACCTGAGTGTTTTTGTAGTTAGTGTGAAATTGGCCTGTCCATGAGGACAATGTATAGATAAGAGATGCTGGGTGATGCTCTAGTGAGTCGTGCCCTTGGAGAAGATAGAAGAGGAAGGGATTTCAGGCACAGGTAGAGGGCAAGGAGAATTTCCACTTCTTCAGAGGAAGGAGTAAAAGAGGAGAACATAGGAAAAGATACATTGGGGTTTTCAGATACAGAATGAAGTTGAAGATAGTTGGAGGAGAACATGGCCATCAGTAGATGGTTGAAGGTGAGGGAATATACTGAAAAAAAGAGTGGGTTTGAGAAGGTATTGGGAGCTTCATTTGAGATGAGATTTGGAATAGTCACTAGAAGAAGTAAGAGAGAGAAGTGATTATCAAATTCTTTTTATTGCACACTCATATCCACAAAAAACTTGAATATGCCCCCTGAACATATGTATATTTACTTATTAAGTATATTATATATGTAATATTTACACTTAAAATATGATGTACATTATAAAAGAAACATAAAAACAGAAATTAAAAGATAAGATAAAGATGAAATAAATAATATTTTTAAAATAAATATTTTATTTTTTAACAATAGAAAAATTTTCTCTTACTAAAAATAATGAGAGCAATGTGATCGAATATACTTCATTATTTTATAAAGTCTTGGTTTACCACTTTGTCAAACAGATATTCAAAGGTTTGGTTTTAAGTGCAGAGTATTTTGACCCTTGATTTTAATGGTTGTCATAGTTGAAAAAGATACTTCACCAGGATGCATCAATTCAAATGGAGAAGTGCATTGTTGATGGTACTTATCTTAGTTAAGATACTAATTTTTTCAATCCCATGTGCCAATTATGAAAATATTTTTGTTGATGTTCTGACAGTAAATTTCCATCTTCTCTGATGTCAATCAGTTGTTCTTGTAAGTTATTATGTTGATTTTTTTGTTTATAATAGTGGCTTCAAAGCCTTCTGAAACCTTTCGTTTGGAAGTAAAAACAGGCTACAGATTTGTTTCCTAGTTTTTAAAGTGTGCAGATTGCAAAAATTTATATTAATGACATATTTAATTTTTGTGGAAGGGGCAAATGCCAAGTTTTTAAATGTCTTGATAATTATAATGACTTCATACCATCATTAGACAACACAGGATGTTCCCTAAGTCCTAGTGCAGTTTAAAGTTCAATAGTTTTAAACTATTTAAACCAAACCTAGGATAAGAAGGGAAATGGTGAATGGAGAAAAAACAAACAAACAAACCAACCAAATTTGTATGTATCAAATTTCTCTGATAAGGGTTTGATATTCAAGATATAAAAACTAGCTATCTATCTATCTGTATGTGTATATATATATATATATATATATAAAAATATATATATTTGGTATCCAAGATATATAAACTATATATATATATAATATATATATATATATATATCAACTATATATGTGTGTGTGCGTGTGAATACTAACCATTTCCCAATAGATAAAGTGGTCAAAGGTTTTGCCTCATACCCTGCAGATTGGCAAAGATGACCAAAAATGACATAGTCAATGTTGGAGTGAGTGTGAAATAATAGACACACTAATACATTGTTGGTGGAGCTGTAAAAACAATTTGGAATTATGCAAAGTGAGTGACTAAGATGTTTAAATCCTTTCAATCAGAGACTCCATTACTGGGCTATACACCAAGAAGTGATTGATGAGGAGAAAGTCCCTATATAAGGGTCAGCTAGGTGGTGCAGTAGGTAGAGCCCTGGACTTGGAATCAGAAAGACTTGTCTTCCTGAGTTCAAATCTGGCCTCAGACATTTAGTAGCTATGTGATCCTGGACAAGTCACTTAACCATGATTGTCTTAGTTTCCTCATTTATAAAATGAACTGGAGAAGAAAATGGCAAACCACTCCAGTGTCTTTGCCAAGAAAA
Source organism: Vombatus ursinus (assembly GCF_900497805.2). Lineage (NCBI taxonomy): Eukaryota > Metazoa > Chordata > Mammalia > Diprotodontia > Vombatidae > Vombatus > Vombatus ursinus. Next base: position 53,069,725 of record NW_020954556.1, read on the forward strand.
CTCCAATGGGGTCATGAAGTTGGACATGACTGAAAAACTGCTGAATAACAACATAGGAGCACTTTCTGTGATAGCAAAGAATTGGAAACAAAGTAAATGTTCATCAATTGGGGAATAGCTAAACAAATTATGGTACACGAATATAATGGAATCTTCCTGTGATGTAAGAAATGAGGTATATTATGAACACAGAGAAGCATGGAAAGATCTATATGAACTGATGCATAGCTAAGTAAGCAGAGCCAAGAAAACAATCTATACAATAACTACAACAATGTAAATGAAAAGAACAACCATACACCAAATAAGTAAATAAATGGATGACTATAACAAGATAATAAAAATCAAGCAGAACTTCAATAAAGAGGTATGAGACAATACCCTTTGTGGAGGTTGGAGATCCACAGGTTTTATACATTGCATATCGTTTTCAGCTTTTTTCAATGTATTGATCAGTTGTGCTGATTTTTTCTTCTTTAAAAAATACTATTTGTTATATGAAATGGATCTCTGCAAGGGGGAGGGGAAGTATACTTGAGATACCTATGATGATGTAAGAAACAGAAGACATCAATAAGAACATTTAAAAAACACAGGAAAAAAATAAAATAAATTTTCATTGATAACTTTTGTTTCTAAATCCCCTAAATTTCTCAATGTGCCTTTGTTCTTTCCCAGGGGTATATGGGTAAATTTTTATCAACCAGCTCTCTAAAAGCGTGACACACTTTTACCTCTAATCAGCATTACAATATTTTCTCCATCATTTTCTTAAGTCTGGACAATCAACAACAACAACAAAAATCAACCGCTGATTTGTAGCCCATTTCTGAGGTGTAAATGATCACATTGAAAATTTAATAAGTGGCTCTCTAGAGCCTGTTAGAGCTCACTCTAGGACATACCTGAACCTCTCCATCCCAGGGAGCCATTCCTTATAACAAAAAATAAAAAAGAAGAAAAATAACACTTTCCAGCAACACTAACCAGCAATCAATCAGCTAATCAATAAGCATTTATTAAATTTTCACTATATGCCGGGCCCTGTGGTAAGTGCTAGGGATATAAAGAAAAAGCAAAAACAAGACAAAACAAACAATAAAACCTGGTCCTTGCTCTCAAGGTGCATGCACTCTAATGGAGGAAAACAACATATACGTAGATCAGTACATACAAGATAAACATGCAAGATAGCATTTGAGGGAAAGGCAGCCAGGGGACTGGGTCTACTGGTCTCTGGAGGAGTCTTAAAAGTCTGACATTATACATAGTATTCCACACCCACAGTTCCTTACCTCTGCAAAGAAATGGGGGGAGATACCATCTCATAACTCTTCTTTGGGGTCAAGTTTGGTCATTATGATTTCACAAAGTTCAGTTTTGGTTGTTTGGTTGTTATTCTTTCCAGTTGTAGTCATTTGTGTAGAAATGGTTTTCCTTGCTTACTTTTGCATCAAATCACATGCCATTCCATGCTTCTCTGTATTCATCATATTCACTGCTTCTTACAGCCCAGTAATATTCTATTATATTCATATGCCACAACTTGTTTAAGCATTATCCAATCAATGGGCATCTACCTCTTTTCCAATTCTTTGGTACCACAAAAAGGGTTATAGCAAGTGTTTTTTTGCACTGGGGCCTTTCCTTTTGTTATTGTCTCCTTGGAGTATATTCCCAAGAGTGGGCTCTCTGGGTCAAAGCGTAAGTGTATTTGAATCACCCTCTTTGCGTAATTCCAAATTTCTTTCTAGAACTGTTGGACTAATTTACAAAGGTGGGAACAGTTTTCAAATAGTGTGAGCATTTAACTAATCCAACTTATTCTGTCTGGAGAGAGAGAGAGAGAGAGAGAGAGAGAGAGGGAGAGAGAGACAGAGAGACAGACAGAAACAGAGAAAGAGAGAGACAGAGAGAGACAGAGACACAGAGAGAGAGAGACAGAGAGACAGAGAGAGAGACAGAGAGAGAGAGTCTATGCCCATGCTTTCGCTACCAGAATCAAGAATTTGGAGGGCTTGAGACTCAAATTACCATTTGGGAAAGGAGAATGAGATTCTAATCCCCAGGGTTGCAGATGGTGATTGATTGCTGCTGCCATGTTATTCATTTCTGTCTCAGTGAAATGTTTTACCCTTTCAATGCTGTGCCTTACTTGGGTTTGTTACCTGCTGAACACCTAGACCTTTGTTAACTGCACAAGTTCTCAAATTTTTAACGGAAAAGTAGACCAGATAATTTGCTATTAAAAATTCCCCATGGTTTGACCTTAAGCTCCATATGGTTTAGAGCAGGCTGTATTATAGGCTTCACCCTGCTGGTGAACGACTGTTATTATTACTCTGGTGGTAAGTGGAAAAGACGTGATTTGAACCCAGGCCTTCCAAGTCCAGCCCTCTTCCCATTACATTAATCGGAGGAGCCACCTCTTTCACAGACCACACACTTCTGCATGAACATTTGGGGCCAGGAGGATGAGGGTCCCCTTAGGTGAACTGAGCAGTTCTGAAAAAAAGAGGAGGGGGTGCTTTTTCTCTGATTAGAATGGGAGAGAACATCTGGAGATCATCTAGTTCCTTGAGTGGTCTGGAGAAGAGAATGAGGAAAAATGAACCCAGAGCAGGGTCCCAGTAGGTGGGGTGGGGGCAAAGGGTAGGACATTCGTCCTTTCGTTCTACTCTGCTCTGTGTCTAGTTGTGGGGGAGGGTGACATGGAGCTGAGTTGCTGCTTTTCACTATGATAACAATAATAATGATACCTGACATTTATACAGCATTTTAAGGTTTTCAAAGAACTTTACATACATTATTTCACTTGATCCTGACTTCACTCATATTTCTCTTTCTTGTGTCTCTTGGAGTCAGGAGAAAAGGAGAGAAAAACATGAGATGAAATGGACTCATAGTTAGAGGGCTGGTGGGCTGCTGCAGATCCTGCCGGGGAGATCCTGAAGGAGCTTACACAGATCTGGAACTGAATGAGAACCCAGCTTCTACCTCCTTCTGGCAGACTGTCCCAGATCCCATATGCGGGGGCTAGAGGACCCCAGGTGAAACCAGCACCAAATGGGACCATCTTCTCCCTTCCTCAATATCCATCCCTCTCCCCTTCCTGGCCAGACACTGACTCCTGTCCCACCTCCCATTCCCACCCCCGTGGGAGGGAATTGAGAATCCCTCTCCACTCTGTCTAGTAGGCACATTCCCTCATTTCTGATGGTGGTGAGCTCCTCCTATGTGGACATATACCCCAGAGCATCTAAAAGTCTCCTGCACATTTCTTTTTTATTTTCAATCATTTTTTATTGATATCTTCGGTTTCTTATATCTTCATAATTATTTTAAATGTCCTTCCTCCTCCTCCCGCCCCTGCCCAACACCCCCCCAAAGAGCTACCCTATATAACAAACAGCATTTTTTAGAGGAGAAAAAGCCTGCTGATAAACATATTGAAAAAATCTGAAAGCAGTGTGCAATGTGTAACACCTATGTACCTCTAACCTCTACAAAGGGCTGGGTTGAGGGTATCCTCTAATATTTCTTTATTGGAGTTCTGCTTGATTTTTATAATTTTGTTACATTGATTTTTGGGGGTGTGGTTGTTTTTTCCATTTACCTTGTAGTTATTGTGTAGATTGTTTCCTTGGCTTTGCTTACTTCACTCTGCATGCTTCTCTGTTCTCATCACACACATCATTTCTTACAACACAGTAATATTACATTACATTGATGTACCACAATTTGTTCAGCTATTCCTCAGCTGAAGGGCATCGACTTCATTTCCAATTCTTAGCTATCACAAAAAGTGCTGCCATAAATATTTTGGAGTATATGGGGACTTTCTTCCTTGAGGTGTTTGCCCAGTAATGGAGTCTCTGGTTGAAAGGATGTGGACATCTTAGTCACTTAATGTACATAATTCTAAATTGCTTTCCAAGATGGTTGTCATTTCACAGTCCCACCAACAATGTATTAGTGTGCTTGTCGTTCCATAACCACGTCAACATTGGCTATTGCCATTTTTTGGGTTAATTTTCAGGGTGTGAGGTAAAACTTCAGGATTGTTTTGATTTGCATTTCTCTTATTATTAGTGATTTGCAGCATTCTTTCATGTGGTTGTAAATACTTTGCAATTCTCCTTTTTGAGAATCATTTGTTCATATACTTTGACCCCTTATCTAGAGTCAAATGGCTATTATTCCCATTAATACTTATCAATTGTTTATACATCTTAGATACCAAACCCTGATCAGAGAAATTTGATGTAAAGATTTTTTTTCCCATTTGACTCCTCCCTTCTTATCCTGGGTGCATTGGTTTTTTTCTGTGCATAAGCTTTTCAGTTTCAAGTATTCAACGTTACCTATTTCATCTTTTGTAATTGTCTCTATTTCTTGATCGGTTAAGAATGCATACCCATAGCTCTGAGAAGTATCAGATCTGTTTGTAATATTTTCTAATGTGTTTTAATTTTTTAATAGCATGATCTTAAATATTAAGGTCTCATATCCAATAGTTTTTTTCCCCTGAGTTTTATCTTTGCCTGGTGTAGGAATTAAGAATATATTTGGGGGTAGCTAGGTGGTGCAGTGGATAAAGCACCAGCCCTGGAGTCAGGAGGACCTGAGTTCAAATCTGGCCTCAGACACATAACATTAGCTGTACGACTATGGGCAAGTCACTTAACCCCAGCTGCCACCATATAGTGTAAGGTGTTGGTCTAAGTTCAATTTATGCCAGAATGCTTTCTAGTTTCTCAGAAATTTTTATAGCATAAGGAGTATTTTTCCTAGGTAATTTATGTTTTCCACTTTATCAAACTCCAGGTTGTTGAGTTTTATTGTTTCTGATTCTCTCTTGTCTGTTCCATTGATCTATTTCCCCTATTCTTTAACCAATACCAGATAGTTTTGATGACTATTTCTGGAAGGGCTATTTCCCTTCATCCTTACTTATTTTCATTTCCTAGATGGTTTTCTGCAACTTTTATTTTTCCAAATGAATTTTATTATTATTTTGTCAAATTCTGTAAGGTATCCCCTTGGTAATTTGGTTGGTAAAGTATTAAAAGTGCAAATTAATTTTGGTAGTACTGCCATTTTTATTATATTGGCATGGCCTAGCCATGAGCACTGACTAGTCCTCCAGCTATTTAAGTTATTTTTTATTTCTTTAAGGAGCACTTTGTAATTGAATCTATGTAAATCTTTTATGTGCTTTGGTAGGTCAATCCCCAGATATTTTATGCATTTTGTAATTATTTGTAATGGAATTTCCCTATTATTGCTTCTTGTGTTTTTTTTTAAATATAGAAATATTTTTGATTTTTGAGGATATATTTCATAGCCTGAAACTTTGCTGATGCTATAAATTATCTCGATTATTATCTTTGCTGATTCCCTAAGATTTCTCCAAGTATATCATCATATCATCAGTAAATTGGGATAGTTTTATCTCCTCTTTACCTAGCTTTATGCCTTTTACTTCTTTGTCTTATTGTTGTTGCTAGCATTTCCAGAACCACATCAAATAATAGTGGGGAGAATAAGTATACTTGCTTTACTCCCATATTTATTGGAAAAGGTTCTGGTGTATTTCCATTGCATATGATGCTTGCTTTTGGTTTTCAATAGAAGCTTTTTCTGCTATTTTTTTAAAATGTTTCCTCTATACTTTATAGAGGTTTTAGCATAAAAGAGAGTTGCACTTTGTCAAAGGCTTTTTCTGAATTTATTGAGATGATCATGTGGTTTGGGATGTTTTGATTTTTAATATGATCGGTCTTGCTGGTTATTTTCCTAATGTTGAATTATCCTTGCATCCTTGATATACATCCTACTTGGTCATAATGAATGATTTCTTGGATGAATTGCTATGGTTTGTTTGACAGGATTTTGTTAGGATTTTTGAGTCAATGTTCATTAATGATATTGGCCTGTAGTTTTTTTTTCCCTCCCTGAGTTTTAACTTTCTCTGGTGTAGAAATTAAGAGTATATTTGTCTCACAAAAGGATGCTGGTAATGGGTTTTCTTTCTTAATTTCTGAGAATAATTTGTGAAGTATGGCTACTGTCTTTTAAAATTTTGATAGAATTCTCCCATAAATCCCTTAAGACCAGGAGTTTTTTCCTTCGGTAGTTCCTCTACAGCTAGAGCTATTTCCTTTTCTGAGACTGTGTTATTTAAGATCTCTATTTGATCTTTTAATAGTTTTGGTATTATAAATATATATATTATATATATTTTTGGGGGAGGGTGGGGGAGGATAAGGCAATCAGGATTAAGTAACTTGCCCAGGGTCACACAGCTAGTAAGTATCAAGTCTCTGAGGCGGGATTTGACCTCAGGTCCTCCTGACTCCAAGGCTGGAGCTCTAGTATTTTACATTTTTGAAGGCATTCTTCTTTTTCTTTTGTATGGGATGGGAGGGTAGTGTGGAGTGAATTAAGGGTTAGGTTCATGGGCTTTTTTTTTTAACCTTCTTTTGGATCCTGGGTGTCTTAGATCACGGAGACAACTGAAATTGCTTTACCTGTTGATGAATAATTTCTATTTGGGAGAAGTTTGAGAAGTTTTGGGGATCAGAGAAGATGTCTAGTCCTACATCTTCTCTCCTGTACATTTCTCTCCACAACTGACTTCTCTTGCATATTGTGTTCCCTAATTAAAGTGTGAACTCCTTGAGAGCAGGGACTATCTTCTTTCTCAGGTGCTTAGTACAGTATTTGACAAAGAATATTCACTTTCTTGCTTTTCATTCATCATTCATTTGTTCATTCATTCATTCATAAAGAAAGAGATAGAAATAGATAGATGAAGAGATGGACAGCTAGAAGGACAGGCAGGTGAATGGAATGTTTCTCATTCTTTACTAACAGAAGTAAACATGGTTCAGGGCGACACTGGGATCAGCAGGAGCTTTCTTCAAAAGGAAACAGAAGGAACCTAAAACTCTGACCAACCATGGCAGAGATGAGCCATCAGTTTGACCAACAGAAACAATGTACCAGGTTCTTCAAACAGCAACAGATTTTGCAAACAGAGATAGCCTCTGCAAATAATACCAGGCTCTACAAGCTGAAAACATGGTTACAAGCAGTAAATCAGTCTGTGTGGGGTCCTGGGGAAGGCCTTCTTTATCTACTTACCTATATGCTAATGCTGTGTTTTACCTGGCTTTGGAGGGAGTTGTCTCAAAGGTGATTCATAGAATGCTAGAGCTGAAAAGGACCTTTGAAATCTACCTCCCAGCCTTCCCCTCTTTCCCCCCTCCGCCATTTTACTGATGAGGAAATTGATGTCAAATAGAGTGGCTTGTTCAGGATCATCCAGCTAGATGGCAGACCTGGAACGTCACCCTAAGCCTTTGTGATTCTAAGATCAGTCTTCTTTCCAACAGTACCATGATGGGGGTCCATGACATGTTGCTATGAGATGCTCTACTCGGAAAGCTGGAAATCTCTCCATTGGTGGATCCAGAGCATGGCAGTCCATGTCACATGCTGACACCTCAAACGCTGGGCCATGTGTGAAACCTAGGCTCTGGAGATGGTGCTAAGCCTGGAATTGCGGACTCAGCAAACCTGAACTCCATCAAGGAGGGGGCTGGGCCACATCTGGATGGGAGCTTCCATGTGTCTAGGATCGGGGTAGCTCTCTTTGTATCACTCAGGATCCCCCACAGCCGTGTGCCTGCTGCCCCCTGTGCAGTGTATTTTTCTTGACTTCAAATAGTAAACATCTGGCAGCATCTGCAGTGCCCAAAATAAACCAAGAGACAATTGGAGCCGTTTGTTGCTATGACTAGCCCTGGACACCAGTGAGGGTATGAGTGGGGAAGTGGGCTCTGGCAGTGCCCAAACTGGATCCTGGGGGAACTGTGACTCATTCTTTTATTAATCTCCTTACAATTGATGGATAAAAGGAAGAGAGTCTAATCAATTCCTGCTAGTGTCATTAGCTCAGCTTAGAGACAGGAAGGAGGCTGGTTTGGGTCCTGATAGAAAGTATAGAGTTCCTCCTACCTTAAAAGACAGGGTCAGTGGTCAGGCCTGAGGATGGGGAAGCCCGAGTGCCTGCAGAGTCCATAATGAGGAAGAAGGACCAAAAGATCATTGGTCACCTCCATGGAAAACCAGAATAAATATGTTGGGGAGCCTCTTGGAGGAGAAAACCTCAAGTGGCTAAGGAGCCCCCTTGGGGAAAAGGAATGACAGAATTGTCACCTTTTAGATTTGGCAAGAATCTCAGAGGGCTGATAGTGAAACTCTTATCTATGGCACAAACAGCCCTAGCAAATGGTCATTAATTGGGATTAAGCCTCTGCTTGAATACTTACTGTGATTAAGAAGTTACTACCTTATAAGGCTGCCCACTCCATTGTTAGATAGCTACTGGAAATTTTCCCTTATAATGAGTCAAAAGCTTTCTCGCAGCTCCTAGCCATCAGTTCTAATGCTCCCCACTGGAGTCATGGGGGGGGGGGCGGGATAGGAGGCACAGCACAAGGAGGGGATATCTAATTCTTTTCCCACATAATATAACAACCTTTCAAACATTTGAAGACAACAGTATGTTCCACCTTAATCTTTTCTGGGTTAATTTTGCCCAGTTCCTCCAACAGATTCTTATATGACATGGCTTCAATTTTAATCTCACCGTTCTGGTTGCCCTCTGTGGTGGGTCAGGATATTGGTGGAATTAGGGCTTGAGTTAACCCTCCACACTCCCATAACACCATTTGAGATTGTAAAGAAAAGTAAAGAAGTTATGGAGCAGCAGTTTGAGTTAATTTTGTCTCCAGGTGGGCCATTTGGCAAGAAGGATATAAAGACAGTTTTAAGACTCTGTTAGGGAACTCTCGAGATCCCAGAGAACTTCTCTGCTCATTGCTTTTAACCTCTTTAGTAGCAGCTTTTATCTTCCTGTAAATTGCTTTTTAATTGCCTAGGGAACCGCTTTTACCTGGGGGTATTGAAACAGGTTTTTAGTAAAAGGACTGTTTATTTGAACTCTCAGGCTCTGAGTGATCCAGATAATGAACCACAATCTGGACAACTAGTGATGAGAACGGGATCTGGTGCAAAGGTCTCCCTCTTTGGAAGAACTAGAGAGGGATGAAAGGCTAGTGGTCCCTGCCTCTCAGCAGCATAGGAAGCTATGTGATATTTGGCTGGCAGGCAGACTAATAAGCACAGATTTGTAGCTGTAAAGAATCTTAGAGATGATCTCATTTGAACTCTTAATTTTATAGGTAAGGAAATCAAGGCCCAGAGGGTCAAGTGAATGGGCCAAGGTCACACAGAAGGTATACGGAAGATCCAGGATTTGAACTCAGGTCCACTTATTCCGAATTCAGTGCTCTTTCCAACTGCTGCTCTCTAGGTATACCTAATGTTCCAATCACCCACCTTTGTGTCTTCTCACGGGCTGTCTGTCCCTCATGCCTGGAACACTCCTTCCTCACTTCCTCAACTCCATTTTATAGAATCCCTAGCTTTCTTCAAAGCACAGTTAAGGGGATAACTTTTGTAGGAAGCCTTCCCTGTTTTCTATCTCCCTTTTCCCCACGAAATTCCTTTGTATCTAATCTGCAAGTATTTTGCATATAATTAGTCACCTTCCTGACCCCCAGTAGAAGTTCTCTGAGATCAGGGCCTCTTTTGGGGCCCACAGTAGCTGTTCAGTAAATGCTTTGTCATATTGAGTTGGAAGCATATACTAATTGAAGGAGCAACTAATGAGAACATTGGTTATGGTACCAAGGAAGTGCTAAGAGATGAGAAAGAGACCATTGGCCTAGAAAAAATATCACTTTCTTAAGCCCGTCAGAGAGATTTTCAAACCATTCTTTAAAGCTGGGAGACAAGTCAGTGCCATAACTGAACAGTACATTTCTGGACCTTGTTGATAAATGAAATATAAATAAATCTTGGGATAGCTTGGCACCATCAGAGAGCTAAGAAGGAATTCCAGAATGGAACTGTGAATGTTTGCATAGCTTTACACCCAGGGGGCAGCTGAGGAGTAGTGAAAAGAGCATTGGACTGGATCTCAGGAAGCCTGGATTGGAATCCTGGTCTGCCCCTGTGACCTTAGGCAAGAGACCTAAGCTCTCCGGGCCTCGGTGTTCTCACCTATAAAATGAGGGGCCGGAGAGCCATCTCTAGGGTCCTTTCCAGCTCTAACATCCTGTGAGTCTGACCTACACTAAATGTATGGGACAGATGGAGAAACATATTCACATAAAAAAGGTCACTAGCTTTGACATTCTTGGAACAGAAATGCTTCCAAGCAGATGTAAATCCCCAAGCCTTCAAAATTTGGAAGAACAATTCATTTCATTGCTCTCATCAAAGAGTTTAAAATAGTACAAGGCTCACTAGGAAAGAGCTAACAGGAATGGGGGAGGGAAGTTTCAGGTAGTACGGTTTGCAGGATTACAAATTAAGCACTTTGTTGTAAACATTACTTTTTTTTTTTAAGCCAGTTGGAAAGAACTAAAATAGCCAACTAACTCAACCTCTCCCTGGCCAAGAATTCCTCCTAAAGTGACCCTGGAAAGTTGTCTTCCAGGTCCACTTGAAGGCTCTTGCTGTGTACTGAGCTAACCCATTCCAATTTTAGAGACACCTCTAATAGTTATAAAACTCTACTGAATGTCATAGGGGTTTGAGAACAGACTAGCATTTGGGTAGTTCAGAGGGATAAACATTCCCCTTCTTTGCTTTGGGAGACATTTGAGATGGTCTCCATCTTTCAAAAAAAAATTTTTAAACGAGGTCACCCTTTTTTTTCATAATTAATTTATTTTTAGTTTTCAACATTCACTTCCATAAGATTTTGAGTTTTAAATTTTCTCCCATCTCACTCCTCTCCCCCCCAAGACAGCATGCAATATGATATAGACTCTATTTATATATTCATATTAAGCATATTTTCCCATTAGTCATGATGTAAAGAACAATTAGAACTAATGGGAGGAACCACAAGAAAGAAGAAACAAAACAAAACAACAACAACAAAAAGAGAGAGCAAATAGTATGCCGCCATCTGCATTCAGACTACACAGTTCCTTCTCTGGATGTGGATAGTGATTTCCATCATGAGTCTTTTGGAGCTGTCTTAGATCCTTGCATTGCTGTGAAGAACCAAGTCTATCAGTCAGTCATCGCACAATGTGGCTGTTACTGTATACATTGTTCTCCTGATTCTGTTCATTTCATTCTGCCTCAGTTCATGTAAGTCTTTCCAGGTTTTTTTAAAGTCTGCCTGCTCATCATTTCTTATAGCACATTAGTATTATTCCATTACACTCATATACCACAACTTGTTCAGTCATTCCCCAATTGATGGGCGTCCCCTAAATTTCTAATTCTTGGCCACCACAAAAAGACCTGCTATAAATATTTTTGTACATGTGGGTCTTTTCCCCATTTTTGTGATCTCTTTGGGATATAGCCCTAGAAGTGCTATTGCTGGGTCAAAGGGTATGCACAATTTTATAGCCCTTTAGGCATAGTTCCAAATTGCTCTCCAAAATGGTTGGATCATTTCACAACTCCACCAACAATGCATTAGTGTTCCAATTTTCCCATATCTTTTCCAACCTTTATCATTGTCCTATTTTGTCATGTTAGCCAATCTAATAGCTATTATGTGGTACCTCAGAGTTGTTTTGATTTACATTTCTCTAATCAATAGTGATTTAGGGCATTTTTTCATATGACTATAGATAGCTTTAGTTTCTTTGCAAACTGCCTGTTCATATTCTTTGATCATTAATCAACTAGGGAATGACTTATATTCTTATAAATTTGACTCAGTTCTCTATATATCTTAGAAATGAGGCCTTTATCAGAGACACTGGTTGTAAAAATTCTTTCCCAGTTTTCTGCTTCCCTCCTAATCTTAGATGCATTAGCTTTGTTTGTGTGGGTCTCCTTTTTTTGCCTAGGATGAAAGTACAGTGGTTGCTCATTGTCTGATCCCACTGTTGACTGACATGCTCTGTTTCTTACCTGTGTCAAGTCACCTCTCCTTAAGCCAGCCTGGAGGTCTCCCACTCCCAGCAACTTATCATATTGATGCCAGACTTCACAGGCACCCAATAAACTTTAGCCCTATTGCAGCTCAGAACTCCTGAGCTAAAGCAATCCACAGCCTCTCCAGTAACAGGAATTACAGGTGTCTGCCACCATGACCAGTGACTATGTCTGTCTAGATAGACATCCTCCAGCAGAGAGGGGCACCATTACATTGCCACAGCCTAAAAAACTAGAGCTAATTGTTGTAATAGGATCTGATTAAAAGCCCCAGAGAAGACTTTCAAGGAGGAGAAGGCCTCCTTAATGAATATTAACCACCAAATGCACACATTACAGGGACACCCATAACCACCACCAGTGTTAAAGTTATTTCCAGGTGCCATTTGTCTTTCTGCAACTTAATAAGAAAAATAGCTATCATTTATATAGTGCTTTAAGGTTTGGAAAATGCTTTACAAATATTCTCTCATTTGATTCCCACACAACCAACTTGAGAGAGAGGGGTGCTATGATTATTCCTATTTTACAGATGAGGAAACTGAGGCAGACAGAGGTTAAATGACTTGCCCAGGTCACACAGCTACTAAGAGATGGAATTTGAACTCAGATCTGCCCAAATCTGGGTCCTTATCTATTGTGATGCTTAGCGGTCTAGCTTCCACCTTATCCTAAGCCTACCCTCAAAGGTGAAGCAGAATGAGCATAATTGCTTTTCTAAATGACTGTCCTCTAAGTAGTGTTGCAGCTGTTGTTCCTTCGTTCTGGAAGAGGACCATGACATCAGGGAGGTGAAGCCATGACTTGCAAGTGACTTGGATTTAAGTGAGGGAGGGCTGTGCAAAGTCACCAGCCTCACTTTCTCCTCCAGAGCCATCTGGGTCCAGTGGCCAGATATTCATCAGAACAACTGGCAATGGCCCTGGATGCAGTGAGAGACTTTGCCCTTTTCAAGCTAAGGTCTTTAACAGATCTCAATTTGACTGAAGCAAAGCTCATTCAGTGATTAAGGCTTAATAAGAAACGAGGCAAAGAATGGCCTCCAGAAAAAAAAAAAAGATCTGGTAGGTGAAGGCTTTCAGGGTTTCTGGCCAAAACAGAAACAATTGCTCTATTTACATTCATTCTTAGCCAATCAGAGCCCAAACAATGACCTAGTAGGGCTTGACCAGAGATGCATTGTTGTAGGATCGAGGAGAACCTGAGTGATTTGGGGTTAAGGCTGGTCTTTAAGGGAGAAAAAGAAACAGAAAGTTTCCGAGATTAAAATTTACATTCCCTTGGGGCAGCAGTGCACCCCTGAGGGTGTGATACTCTATGGGGACAGAAGAGAAGCAAGGAAGGAATCCATGTTGTCCATCTAGATGTTTGGTCCCCAGTGGGCAGCTCCTTTTTTACCCACAGAGGTTGTTTGTCCTTCACTTTTTTTTTTTTTAATGTGAGGCAATTGGGGTTAAGTGACTTGCCCAGAATCACACAGCTAGTGAGTGTTATGTGTTTGAGGGCCGATTTGAACTCAGGTCCTCCTGACTCCAGGGCCGGAGTTCTACCCACTGCACCACCTAGCTGCCCCTTTGTCCTTCATTCTTGCAGAGGACCAGTACGTTAGAAAGATGATGCCATGACTTGAAAGTGAATTGTATTTAAGTACGGGATGGTTGTGCAAAGCCATCTGGGTCCTGAAGGCCAGATAAGTACTTGTTCTGTGATCTCTTAAGTATACTCTTCAACAGTAAGTACAAGGACAACAACAAACATTCATTAAGCGCCTATAAAGAAAGGCAAAAGAGTCCTCAAGGAGCACACAATCTAATGTGGCAGACATGTAAATAACTATGTAGGAACAAGATACAGACAGGATAAACTGGAGGGATTCTCAGAGGAAGTAGCATTCATGGGATACTTGTATGGGAAGGTAGCACTTAATGCACCAGAGGATCAGAGATATTGCCTTCCAATTTATCAAATGTGCTTCCTAAAAGTGGTGCCCAGAACTGAACACAGCAGGTACTCCAGGTGTGGTCCCACTAGGGTAGAGTACAGGGAGACCATCATCTCTGGGGGCTGCACACTCACTCTCTCATTTACTGAAACCCAGGATGGCATTAGCTTTTTGGGTTTTTGTTTTTTTTGGCAGCCAAGAGAAAATGATAGTGAATGGGGCTGACTGTTCAAAACATATTGTGTTTACCTTATACAAATGGGCACAGACAGTAACAGTAGATAATGTTGTATAGAAACAGATCTCACTTGATGATGAAAACACTTGATTACCCATTTGGTCTATGGATCCATTATCTAATTTATTCTTAAATATTTACAAAATTAGTTTTTCAGCAGCAAATGCAGTGGTAATGATGTGGTATAGGCCCTGGAAACCCTCTCACCTCACCCCCTCCTCAAATTTCTGAACTGTTCCATATGGCCCAGGCCAAGCTCATCTCAGTATAATTCTTTCAACTGTCCTGGCATTGTGGCTTTGACCCCGCCCCAATTGCCAATTTTGTTACCTCTAACCCAGCCCAGCCCTCATTGTCTGCAGACTCACTAGGAATCTCGCTCATCCCAACCAGTGTTTTAATAGACCTTATCTCGGAAACAAGACTTGGGTTGAATTCTTTCAAGGCAGGACCCGCATGTTTTGCCCTGCATTTTGGGGTTCCCAACACCCCTAGACCTTAACACATGGTTCTGCACACTTAGACCACAACAGGACTGCAAATCAGCAGGACTATCTCCCAGAAGGACCTCCACCTCAGCAGACTCCTGGAGAGCCTGTGGCTAAAGGGGGTTATTGGTGATGGTTATGTCCTTTGAGGAAAAGGATTTTTTTTAAATGCATTTCATTTTTCCCCCAGTTACATGTTAAAACTTTTTTTTAAAATTTTGAGTTCTAAATTCTATTCCTCTCCCCTCCCCCCTCCCTGAGACAGTAAACAATCAAATACAGGTTATACATGTGCAATCATGTAAAACATTGAGGAAAAGGATTTCTAAGACTGTTGGTAGAACATGTTCTGTTTCTAATGTCTTCTTGCTCTGAGTGTTCAGCTTCATAAATGAGGAGAAGTAGGAGGGAAAAACAGTAACTTCCAGTAGATTTGTAAACTCCTTGAGGGCTGGGACTCTTGTTTTTGTCTGTCTCAGCAAGACCTTGCATGAACATTTGTCGTTTTTCAGTCATATCTGACTCTTTGGGATTTCATTTGGGGTTTTCTTGGCAAAGATACTGGAGTGGTTTGCCATTTCTTTTCCAGCTTATTTTATAGATGAGAAAACTGAGGCAAACAGAGATAAGTGACTTGGCCAGGGTCACACAGCTAGTAAGTGTCTGAGGACAGCTTTGAACTCAGAAAGACGACTCTAGACCCAGCACTCTATCCACTGAGCCACCTAGCAGGTTCTTAATAGATGTTCACTGAATTGAACTGGAGGCATTGGTACAGGAGAAAGAACCCAAGATTTGGAGTCAAAGCCCTTGGGTTTGTAGCATCATATATTTAGAACTGGAAGAGACCTCAGAGGCCATCTATGAACTCTGTCACTTAGTATCCATGTGACTTTGGTCAAGTCATTTTCCCTCTTTGGGCCTCAGTTTCCTCATCAATAAAATGAGAGGGTTGGATTAGTTGGCTTCTTAAGTTCCTTTCAGCTCTAAATAGGTGATCCTATGAACTGAACTTTATAACTTTATAGTTGGAATTAAAGGGCTTATCAGTGCAAGCATCATAGGACATGTATGACCATATGTATGACCAAAAGTTAAGAGCAGATGAACCAATATAAATCAATCAATAAACATTCATTAAGCATCTACTTTATGTAAAATACTTACGCACTGAGGAAAGAAGGAACCTACTATGTCCCAGACAGTATGCTAAGTACTTTACAAATAATATCTTATTTGATTTTCTCACAATAACCCTGGGAGGTAGGTGCTATTTTTACCCCATTTTATAGTTTAGGAAACTGAGGAAGACAGAAGTTAAGTGACTCATTCAGGGTTACACAGCTAATAAGTATCTGAGATAGGATTTGAATTCAGGTCTTCCTGATTCTGGGGCCAGTGCTCTATCCACTAAGCCACCTACCTGCCTCAGTATGGGAGATACAATACACTCTCTTTCCTCATGGAATTTATAATATAGTATAGTAGGAGTATGTGACACAAACATTGAAAACTGTAATATACACAATAATCCATAAGGAAATTAGAGAGGTACAAAGAAAGTTGAATGTGGATGTTCAAAGGAAGAAGGGTTATTAACAACTAAGGGGAGGATCAGGGAAAGTTTTGGGGGGAGGCGACATTTGAGTTGAAAGGGACTAAGGGATGGGGAATTGTCTATCTCCTAAACTAGCAATTTGAAGAGAAAGACTGAGCTCTTGGCATCAGTGGTTGAAGGAGGTGGGAGGGAGAGATGGGAGAGGGTGGTGAAATGCATGGAAGAGACAGCACAGTGCCTTGGGATATTGCAAATGTTCCCAGGCCTGTCCCTGAGCTCTGAACATTTTGTTTTGTTGGGAGTTTATTTTATTTTTGTTTCCTGCTTCCTGTAGGCCTGACCTGAGATCAGCAAAGAGTTCCCTTGAACCTATCCTTTTCCCAAATGACTGATATAAAAAGTTCATGCTGAGAGACTTCTCACATTCCTAGGGGAGAGACAAGTCAATCAATTAATTAACATTTCTTGTGTCTACTATGTGCCAAGGTACTGTGTCAGAAATTGGTGGCAGTCTTTGGTTTGGGGGAACCTTTGATTTATGCATAATAGAGTCCAGGCAACCCCAGTAAAGGAGTAAGTCTAGGAATCCAGACCAAGGAAAGTACCCTGGCTGGTGGCTGGGGTATGTTCTTTTTTGCTCCAAGAGACTGCTCAAAGGATGCAGAGGTGAAAGCTGTCTTATAGATCATCTAGATCAACCTCATTTTCCAGATAAGGAAATAAAGGCCCAGGGAGATTAGATGAGTTTCCTAAGAACATGCAGGAGCCAAGTTTCAAACCTATCAAGTTGCCTTCGAGAAGTACATTATTGGTTCAGCAGTATCAAAGCATCCAAGTAAAAGCTATTAGGTTTGCTTAGAAATACACACACACACACACACACACACACACACACACATGTATATGTGTTTAAAGAGGACTATACAATCCTATATAGCAAAGTAATAGAATTCATTCATTCATGCATGCGTGCATTCCTAAAGCACGTCTAACCATGTTACTCCTCTGCTCAAGAAGCTTCACTGGTTTCCCGTTGTCTTTAAGATAAAATACAACCTTTTCTGTGGGACAATTTAAATCTCTCCCTAAACTGCCTATACTCTATATGGCTAGGGTGATGACGCTTTATTCCCCTCACATATTTTGTGCTGCAGTCAAACTTGGCTAATTCCAGTTCTATTTCTCACCTCCAGGGTTTTGCACATTCCTGGAATTCTCTCCATCTCCATCTTCGGCCACTTGGAACCCCTAGCATGGTACAGAAGGAAAACACAGGCTTTGGATTCAGAGGACCTGGTTTCAAATTCTACCTTCTGTCCTTTAATACCTGTGTGACCTTGAGCAAGTCAACTTCTCTGGGCCTTACCTTCCTAATGTATACATTTGAAATATTGGATTAGATCAGCTTTATGGTCCCTTCGAGCTGTAACTCTACGATTAACTTAACCTAGCTCCAAATCCCCATTTTATTAGATGAGAAAACGATTCCCAGGGAGGATGAGTGACTTGTTCAAAGTCAAATGGGTAGGAAACAGTAGGTCTAGCCTTTCCAGTAAAATCACGCTGCCATGATGAGGGCTTTTCTATGGCTCCCTTAATATTTTGTAGATACATAAGTGCCATTATCATCTCCATTTCACAAATGAGGAAACAGACTGAGAGGCACTTGGGGAACTGATCAGCTTCTATGGATTCAATGATCATCTCTGCACTGATGATTTTCAAATCTACCTCTCCACCTTAAACCAATCTTTTGACTTCCAGTCTTGCATCTCCAACTGCCTATTGGACATCTTGAATTGGATGCGCTGAAGACATCTTAAACTCAACATCTCCAAAAGGGAATTCATTATCTTTCTCCTCAAACTCTTCCCTCTTCTTAACTTCCCTGTCAAGGATACCACCATCTTCCCAACTCAGGCCTCTAACCTAGGTGTCATCCTTGATGCTTTATTATCTCTCAACCCTCCCATCTCCTCCACCCATATCCAATCTATTGCCAAGGCCTATCAATTTCATATTTGTCACCTCTCTAGAATGTGTCCCCTTCTCTTCTCTGACACTGCCACCACTCTGGTGCAGGCCCTCATCACCTCACACCTGGACCATGGAAATAGCTGCTGGTGGGTCTGTCTTCCTCAAGTCTCTCCCCATCCCAGGCCATTCCCCATTCAGCCACCTAAACATCCTAAAGCATAGGTCTGACCATATTCCCCCTCTTTTCTTCTCCCCCAATCCAGTATATCTCCAGGATCAAACATAAGATCCTGTTCTACATTCAAAGCCCTTCATAATCTATTCCCCTTCCCGCCTTTCTGGTCTTCTTATACTTACATGCCCTCCTTTGCTGATGTACTCACACTGGCCTCCTTGCTGTTTCTTGAACAAGACACTCATCTCCTGACTCTGGGCATTTTCACTAGCTGTCCCCCAAACCTGGAATGCTTTCCCCCTTCATTTATACCTCCTAGTTTTTTTAAATCCCCAGTTAAAATATCACCTTTTACAAGAAGCCTTTCCTGATATCTCTTAATTCTAGTACCTTCCCTCTGTTAATTATTTCCTATTTATCCTGTCTATGGCTTGTTTGTATTTACTAGTTTACACGTCATTTTCCCCATTAGACTGTGAGATCCTTGAAGGCAGGGAAAGTCTTTTGCCTTTCTTTGTATTCTAAGCATAATGCCTGGCACATAGTAGATGTTTAATGTTCATTGATTACCTGGCAGACTTGCCTGGGGTCACACAGCTAATGTATGAGGTAGGATCTGAACTAATGTCTTCCTGACCCTCGAGTATTCCATTCCGTCCACTCTGTCTGGTTTTTAAAGCCATTCACAACCT
Organism: Vombatus ursinus; assembly: GCF_900497805.2. Classification (NCBI taxonomy): domain Eukaryota; kingdom Metazoa; phylum Chordata; class Mammalia; order Diprotodontia; family Vombatidae; genus Vombatus; species Vombatus ursinus. The sequence goes on from NW_020954556.1 coordinate 53,088,840, forward strand.
GGCTTTAATCTTCCTTTCCAGCCTCATTGTAGGTTGGTCTCCCTTCTATTCAGCCTATCTGTTCTCCTTGTTCTTCTCAAATAGGATAAATCAACTAGTCCTTTGAATTACCCATCTCTTGTGCCTAGAATGTACTCCCTCCTGACCTTCTGGTCACAGGATCTCTCCCATCCTTCAAGACACAGATCAAATAGCACCTTCTACATTAAGCCTTTGCTTGATTCCCCACAACTGTTAGCACCCTCTCAAAATGCCTTGTATTTAATTACTCTGTATTTCACTTGTACATACTTATACATGCATTTCTTGTCTCTCCCAATGGAATTCAGGTTCCCTGAGGTCAAGGATTGTTCCTTTTTTTTTTAATCTTTGCATCCCCAGTGCCTAACAGGATACTCAGTACCAGGAACTGACAGGGAAAGTCAACAATGAAACATGTATGGTCTTCAGTTCTGCCCTGGGCAGGCCTTGTCAGTGAAGTTTCATCCTTTCCCCCCCCCTTGAAAACAGAATGGAGAAAAGTAGATGGGGGAAGATCACAGCTTCAGAAGAAACACCTGCATCATCTTGTTTTATTTTTATTTTTTTTCTTACAAAAATAAACAATTTAATTAACAAGAAGTACAAAAACTTCTGGATGTACAAACTCCAAGACAGGGAGCGCCTGGGCAATGCTGCTCTGCTGCTTTCACTGAAAGCAAAATGAGGCAAGCTCTAGTCCCATGTCCTGGCTCGTGGCTCATGCTGCAACCCCATTCCCCAATCCCCCACATTTCGGCTCATACTGGTATGTTTCCCCCATCCCTAACCTCATGAGGTCATAGAGGGCTCCCATAGCATCCCCTTAGGAAATAGCTCACATACATATTTACTTATGGCCCACCTCTCAAGGCCAAATCTCAATTCACAGAGAGCAAGTGAGGTGGCTGATTGTCCACACACAACCCCTACGTGGGGCAGGCAACCAGTCAGAAAGGGGGGAAGCAGCATGGCCTCCACCTACATTCTTGGGTTATAAAGGCAGTGACTGTGACACCATGGCAACACTGGGGGAACAGCGCCACCCACAGGATTGTCTCAGCAAAGGGAGAAGGCTCTCTCCCAAGGTCCTAGCAGGCTGGCCTAACCCCCTGATTTTGGCCCCAAAGGGTCATTCCAGGATTGCCTGCGTCTCTCTCTCTCCACCCCTGACAGTCTGTGCACAGGGTTCCTGGCAGGGACTGCCGCCATCACCATCACCAGTCTGTTAAACTCACATTTTTACATTTTGATTTATTGCACGTGTGTCCTGGTCTTTTAGATCTGCTCCATGACATCCTCCCCGCCCACTGTCGGCTCTGGGGCTGATGGCCAAGGTCAGTCAAGCCCTCGGGCTGGTCAAGCAGATGCCCTCACGTAGGTGATCTTGTTAGGATCGGAGACTGTTTGGCTCCAACCAGTCTTGAAAAAGACAAGCTGTCTACCTGAAGGGCAAGGACAGAAATGGTGATGAGACAGACTGAGGAGAATGAAGGAAGCTCTATATTCCCAACAAAATGGGAGAAGGGAGGGAAGAGAAATACCTTTCCCATAATCTTTTTAATCAAAGCTTGTCTGTACATAGTTGTTTGCATACTGTTTCCCTCACTTTAGTAAGCTCCTTGAGAACAGTCCCTGTTCTGCCTTTCTTTGGTATCCCAGCTCTTAACACAGCACCTTGCACATAGTAGGTGCTTAATAAATGCTTACTAACTGTCCCCACCAGAAAAGGAGCCTTGTCTTGATATGGCTCCATACTTAATATGAGCTTCCTTTATGCATCTGCAGAGACGTGGTGTGGTACACAATCTCTCTTCATCTCTACCTTCCAGAACTTTGACATTTCTTTAAGGCTCCACTCAGGGGTCTCCTCCTTAGAAAAGCCTTCCCTGATCCTTCCAGTTTTACTATTGCCTTCTTCCTCAACTCACTGCATATTTACTTACAGAATCACAGATCTAGAGCTCCAAGGGACCTCACTCATTGCACATAGTGGGAAATAGAGGTCAAGAGAAATTAAGTGAGTTGGTTAAAGTCACACTAAGTGTCAGAGGCAGGATTTGAACCTAGGTCCCCAGACTGCAGGAACCTAGGTCTCCAGACTTTTTCCCACTGTACTACGTTGCCTTTTCTGTGTCTATGTTGTATTGTCTCCCCCTACCTCCACTAGAATATAAACTTCTCAAAGGCATGGGCTGCCATTTTGGTCATCTCTTTAATCCCTTGCACAGTCTCTTGTACATAGTAGGTGCTTAATAGGAGTTTGTGGAATTGAACTGGATTTGCTGCCAGCCTTACCTGTCCAGGTAGTCTGGTTGGTGACCACAAAGGCCCGGCACTGGGAATGACTTTCACAGACATCCATTGCCTCAGCCAGACTGAACACAGAGAGGAGACAACCGCCATGGTGATAAGAAGGCCAGCAATGGTAATTCTCTTGTGGGATAGTAGTGTCTGGGACCCGTCGGTATTCTAGGACAAGCATTTATAAGCATTTTCCATCAGCAGGTCTGCGTGGTTTCAACTCCACAGAATACTATGCTCCAGCTCTCCATCACTCCCTCCCCCAGGATAAGCATATCACCTGAAATCTTACCACTATGTAGACTGACTCAGGTTTGATTTCCAACACCTTCTCAACTTGCCTTCTGTTCTGTTGTCTTTCTCCTTTGATTGGAAGGCTGGAGGATTGGAGGATTAACCTCCATCCAAAGCCTTCCTTTATAGGAGGCTCAGAACCTTTCTGATAACTGCATTTTCCAGCACCATCCAAACCTGGCTTCTAACCCATGGACGATGCCCCCGTGAAGTATCCCTAGTGTTCACCTCCCACTTCAGCTTCCTTTTGTGTGTTGTCTTCCCCCATTAGAGCGTAAACTCCTTGAGGGCAGGGACCGTCTTTTTCTTATTGGTATCCCCAGCACTTAGCACAGTGCCCGGCACATAGTAGGCACTTACTAAATGCTTGTTGAATTGAATTAGGATCATAGCATTTAGAGCTGACAGGACCTTATAATATCATATGGTTCAACCTCCCTGTTTTAGAGATGCATAAATTGGGGTGTAAAAAAACCAAATTTGGTCAAAGTCATACACAGAGGAAGGGAGAGGCAAGTCTAGAACCCAAGTCCTGACTCCAAATTTCATGCTCTTTCCACTAGACCTGCTCTAGGGAAGAATAATATAAGGTTTAGAAAGACATAAGGAAAGAAGGGCTACGGGGCAGAAAGAGGAAGGACTCAATGAAGGCTCATCACTCTGGAAAGGAGGTCCCCCTGCTCCCTTCACTGCTCCTGTCTAGCGAGCCCCATGTCACATTCTGGCACATGAATAAGCCCAAAAGCCATGTGTGCAGTCTTTTCCTCAGGCTGAGAAGGAAGAAATAAAGGGAAAAAAAGCTTGTGCCCAGACTGGAAAACTGAGGCCAAACTATAGCCTTCTCCCCAGGGCAGGGATGACAGCATCTGACTCTGCCGAAGCTAGGATGGGGGTTTAGTCATAAAGTCAAGTCACAGAAAGGTCAAAACTCCTTCAATGTCCAGACTTGGGATTCTGGGAACCAATAAACAAAGCAATGAATGGATGCAGTCCCCCATGCCCTCGGGCTGACAGCACAGTCACAGTAACACACGATGGCTCATATATACAAAGGGACATACGTACACATGCTGAGTCAGCTGGATACAGGCCCCACTCCATCCTGAGGTCTGATGGACTTGTGGCTGAGGTTAAATTATTTAGGACTTTGGGGCTTGCCCTCATTTCTCCCACCCCACAACTGAAATTTGGGCTCCAGGCCAGATAATCAGGAAAGTAACAGGGAGGTGGTTCCAGGCTGGTCCAAAGGTCAGGAGGATAGGCAAGAATTTTGAAGTCAGGAAACATATATATAAATGATGGGCAAAATATGCTAATGAACATTTATTTTGGAAGCAGTAGTGTGGGCATTTAACAAAGGTGCATGTGTTAGAATCTGTACAATTTTCTTGGTGGAAAGAAAAATTAAGGCTCAGAGATACTCATTGCCTCAGCTGCCTTTAGGCTCATCCTCAGAGCTCTACAATCCTTATAATAATCCAGAAAGTTTTTTTCCTCTCTTTCTTTCTCTCTCTCTTAGAGCTGGAAGTGATTTTGACTAGGACGATCCCATTTCTGGAATTTATGAGTTAGAAACTTTTTGAAACTCACTCCTTTCTTCTCTTTCTTGGCCTAACTCTTCTTCCTCCACGGAGGGGACAGGACCAAAGTCCAGGGTTTGCTGTGATTTACAGCCCCATAAACTGAGTCCCTGGGGACAGAGCTGGCTATTGTTCACCTCGTTAAACTTTATTTACAGGGCTAATGAGCCCCTCCCCCTCTGCCATCCTTACAAATAGGCCAGAAATCCCAGAATTTTGCTCCCTGTTCCACGTAGCCCTGGCCAAACATGCAGGGGATTTAGGGCCTGCAGCTGAGGCCCATGACCCAATCTGTCCTTCCAAATAGACAGCAACCTGATTTCTTGGAGGGGTCGGGGAAAGGGAGCATGGAGAGAGACAGGTCTAGCTGAGCCTTTGACCAGGTGTGATTACAAGTTAAAGGTTACCAGTGCTTAGTGTTTTTTTTCTTTCCTCTTTTTTTTTTCCACCTGTGCAGGCATTGATTGATTTCTCATCTAAGAGGGTTCATTCACTCCCTGCTAGCCCAGTGTTTTAGCTCTAGAGATGAAGGTTTGGGGAGGAGAGGACTTACCCTGCTTCTCAGTCTATCTTGGCTTAGTTCAGAGAAGGAGACTTGTTCCCTGCTCTGGCCAGTGACAGACATATGGATATCAAAGCTCAACCAGTAACAGCCATTGAATCACTCAGACTCCCTACATTGGCACATACGTGACCAATGGCACATATGGTGGTGGAGCTCACAGTTCATATGTCCCTGGAAGAGTGGATATTCCTGAGGGTGCCAAGGAACTCTGGTTGACTTTTTTTTTTTTGTGAGGCAATTAGGGTTAAGTGACTTGCCCAGAGTCACAAAGCTAGAGTGTTATGTGTCTGAGGCTGGATTTGAACTAAGTCCTCCTGACTCCAGGGTCAGTGCTCTATCCACTGCACCACCTAGCTGCCCACATTTTCCTCTGATTTTGACCCCCAGCCTTACCACTCCTCTTTTCCTTGCTAATGCCATGCTTTCTGTATAATTGCTGAAAACTACTTTTTTTTTTTGGATGAGGGCAATTGGGGTTAAATGACTTGCCCAGAGTCACACAGCTAGTGAGTGTTATGTGTCTGAGGCTGGATTTGAATTCAGGTCCTCCTGACTCCAGTGCCGGTGCTCTATCCACTGCACCACCTAGCTGCCCCAGAAAACTACTTCTACAAAGCCCTCTGATGCTGTACTCTCTTCTCAGCCCTGGCACCTACTCCCAATTGACATTACTCACCAGCTCGAGGGGAATTAGTTGAGTTCTGCAGATACCGCCCGCTCCGGTAGAGATGCAAAACCTTCTCTAACTGTGCCAGTGTTTCATCGACTCCCCAGGTGAGCTCTCCTGTGGGTCAGAATGTGGCCTTAAGATGGTGCTAGTGGAAGCTATTAACACAGCTTTATCTGAGATGGGGAGGGATGGCTAAGGATGTATACCCAGTTACTTCCCTTAGAAAGTAACAGCTCCTTTCTGAGATCACACTCTTAGTCTTTCATCACTAAGATGGGGGGGAGGGCATGATTAGTGGGGAAGGGCATGGCAGGCTAGCAAGGTTGCTACAAAAGAATCCTACAATGTACACAGAGTGATTTGAGGATTATCTATTTATTCAGAGTTATTTGTGCTACTGATCAATTGCCCTGATGCAGGTAAGTGAGTAGTTAGAGGTCACAAGGGAGGGGGTAGATCTCACTGAGGAGCTAGGGTGCAGAAATTCCTAAGGTATCACCTGTAGCATTGACGATGCTGTCCAGCAGTGGCCGAAGGGAAGGAGGGGCACTGTGGGGTAGGAGGTATGTGAAGAAAAACCTGCCAAAGAGAACTCACACCAGTCAGTTTCCTGGCTTTTGAAGACTGGTCTCCCCCAGGGACTTACTCCTTAAAGATTCAAGCACTGAGTCACTTCTTCAGGGGAGACCAGCCCGTCAGGCCTATGGTCAAAGTAAATCGTGGAATTCATTCAAACATATGCTAAAATAATGTGCCTCATGCCAAACAGGAGAATTCTCCCCACTGTGTCCCCTCTGCTTTACTGCTCCCTCTTGCCTGAGAGTAATCACCAGACTCAGGGAGGCTCTACAGGCTGGGCCAGACTTGTGGCTTCTAAGTGGCAAATATCTGAGGCCAAAACCCAGAGACCAGAAGAATGGTGGCCCTAGTGGTGGGGAGTGTTGATGCTGGCAGTACTCCCCAATGCCGCTTTACTCCCCCTTCCTTCACCCTCCCCAAATCTGGAGACTATTTTGAGAAGTCTCCAGTCTGGCTTCTCCTCCGATCAGATGATCTTTCTTGGAACTCAAGGATCTATTTTTAGCTTCACTGTCCAGGGGCTGGAACAGTTCCCTTACATGAAAGGAGGCATGACCCCAGCCCCGTCCCATCCCGTCCCATCCCATCCCATCCCTGCTCAGAGATATGTCCCCCTTCCATTCCCAGATTTTCCATCCTTGACACCCGCAGTGATTTTCTCTCTTTCTGTTCCCCAAACTCTCATTATGATTTTCTCTCTTACATAAATTCATGGAAATTCTACCTGGGCCTCCCTGAATTCATGGACCCTGAGAGCCTAAAATTTCTAACCTTCAAAACTAGCAAAGTTTAGCAACTTCTAAAAAGAAGAAAAAAGGTTATAAGGGAATAAAAGGGGGGATGAGGAAGTCACCTATAGTTACTGAATAGGTTTCCCAGTCTCCCTCCCCCTTTCATGCCCTAGTCTAAGTTATTGACAAGCAGCTGTAGTGGGCAAAGGAGGCAAATTTTGGAGGAAAGGCAGACTGTGGATGAGCAGAAGTAAGGGAGTCAGGGGAAGGGGCCTCACCTGTAGGCATTGTATAGGTTCCTCTTCTCATTCATATCCTGGCACCAGCCCTGGGTTGAGCACTGCAGGGTGAAGTTCCTGGCTGGAAACTCAAGAACACAGTCCCCAGGACTTTCACAGGGTGTCTCATCCACACGGGCATCATCCAGGTCAGTCACCTTCAACTCTCCATCCACAAGTACAAACTGTCTAGGTCGGAAGTCCAGTAGAGTCACTGAGCCCAGGGGTGAGTGGGCAAGATGGTGGAGCAGGCGGCCAAGGCTCAGGCAGATCTGAGGAGACATAGTCACTCTACTCAACTCCGTCCATGACGCCCAGAGACTTTGCATTCATTCTTTGCTTACTCTTCCATCTCTGCTCTAGCAGCACCAAAGGTCTGCATGTGGGCTGGGTAAAGTTAGGAGGAAGGTGATGTTGGAAGGGAAAGAAAGGTAAGAAATGGGGACATAAGGAGGGTAAAGTACTTCTTTGAAGTCTTTTCTAACAGGAAGGGCTTCAGTATTGTGTGTCAAGGGAGCGGAAGAGGATGGTTTTAAGATCTCTACTAGTTCTAGGACGCTAGCTCTCTTTGGCCCAATATGAGTATGTTTAGTAGAGAGATCAGGATACTTTCTTTGCTGCCTTTAAAAAACAAAACAAAACAAAACAATCTCTTTGGCCACCAGCAGCAGAGAACATTTTCCTTCCCAATTTTGGTTGGAAGTGCCAAGACTATCCCTAGAGAACTTTCTTCTAAGGGAAAAACACCTAGGAGAGTAGCTGAAGTGCCCCCTTTATCATGCCCACTCACTCGGAATCGGTCCTCCCAGGAGGTCTGAAGTAACTGGATCATCTCTACGGGGGAGCCAAGCTCTGTGATGGTGGTCAGCGTATCTGGGATGTCCTCACTGTCCTGGTAACAATATCCATAGAGCTGGAGGAGAAACAGTGGGTGGGGTCAGGAGGGAGCAAGCACCGATCCTTCCCGCTGGCATCCCAAAGCCCCAACCCTGAGCTATGCTGGTTTTGTCACCATTCGATGACCAGTCAGAGTGGACTATCAGGTGGCTTTAGTTTCCTGAGCAGTTTGGGAACAGTAGTTCTATGATGGTTTCCTTCTTTTCTTTAGACCAGATGCTAAAGTAAGTGCTGACCCCTCCTTCCCCACACAGTCTGGACCTTGAGAGTCTGATCCTTATCCCTAGAACTAAGGACTAACCTAAACTCACCTGGCAGGATGATTAGTTTCCCACTTATACACATTTCTCTAAAGTGAACCCTCCCCTCAAAGCCCTGTCCTTCATCCCCTACCCCATGCCAGTATTTTTATTCCCTATGGCCTAACTCCTTGTCATACCCCTACTCCAATTTCCAACATCTTACTGGGCTCCATTCCTCCCCTGGGGTTCTTCACTTCCAGTTTGTAAATTTAAAAAAAAAAAGGTATTTTGATAACTATTTCAATATAACTGGTTTCCTTTGTAACCCTACATACTGTGTTTCATGTTGCTTAAAATATTACTCTGGGAAGAGATATGTAGCTTTCACCAGACAGCCAAAGGGGTCTGTGACCAAAAAAGTGAGGAACAATCCCTGATCTAACAGAGTCGGTAACCAATAAATGATTTTTGAATGGGATGGAAATGGAATTGGTTAAGGTGCAAACAAGACACAACAAAATATTTCAGAGTGGTGACCATTACCAATGGGGCAGTAGGGAAGGTTGTACTTCTCTTAAGATTCCTTCCAGCACCAATGACCAAAGGTCCCTTCCAGATCTTAGGACCAAACCAGTAAGTCCCAGGAAGCAACACTGCTTCCCTAAGGCACCTGGCAATCAGGCCTGGTTTAGATAGATGAAGTAGGTCGATGTTACTTGCTTTTGAATCCATGGAGTACAAATACAAAGGCAGAACATTTAGGTTCCTTAGCATGGCAATCATAGACCTGAGAGGAGAAGAGCCCTTTAAGATATCTGCTTTAGCCTCTTCAATTTCACAGATTAAGAAACTGAGGCTAACAGGTGTCCTGCCCAAAGTTCTTTAGATCAGATAATAAGTAAGTGATAGAGCCAAGGTTCAAATCTAGCATTGAAGAATAAAACTGCCTCAGTGGCCTTTTGTCTGGCTCCAGAGGGCAAAACTGGGAGTAATATATGGATAGTAGAAGAGGCAGATTTGGGGTTGGTATAAGGAAAATGTCCTAGTGATCAGAACTACTAGTAGAATGGACTGCCTCAGATGTAGTTGGTTCCTAATCCCTGGAGAGTTTTAAGCAATGGCTATAGAAGGAATCCTTTTTTAGGTACTGGTTTGGACTAGAGGTCCCTTTCCAACTGCGATTCCATAATTCTTAGGCTCCAAATCTGGAGCTCTTTCCATTACAAGCAGCTCCACAGTGGGATAACCACCCAAGTCATAGCCTTGCCTAGTCAGAACAGTTACTAGCATTCTCTCAGATACACACACACACACACACACACACACACACACACACACACAGAGCTGAATTACACAATCCCATACATGGTTCTTAACAATCCCACAACCACAGGCACATACTCCCAGCTATACAGTGGCACAGAGCTCCAGTCTCACACTTGCATATCCAGTTCCCGCCATACCTCATAGGGCTAACCTAGCTAGAATCATTCAAGTACTAGTTAACACGTTTCCTTATTTCCAGTTCAGAGTTTTCCTGTCCAACCCAAGGTTCTCATCACTGTCTCCCTCTTTCCCCCAGATGGAGATTCTCCAGTCCAGTTAGACTGTCTTCATGCTGGGCCTGAAGGGAGAAGCTGAGCCTACTTAACTGAGAAGTTTGGGCTAGCTACCAGTCACCCCTCCCCCTTCCTCCCCCCAATCAGCCAGGGAAGACGCAGCACTAGGAAGGGGGGATTTGAGTTGGGTGAACAGCTTGGGCCTGGTTCTCATTTTCCTGCCCAGCATCTGAGTCTTTGTGGGGAAACTTCTGAAGGTTATTAAACACCCGGAGGTCGTTAAATGTGCTGTTAACGAGGAATTAATCAACACCCCTCAGGAAAAAATAAAAAGATGCTATTAACCCTCCCCCCCCCCCCCA
>NW_020954556.1:53099018-53142746 GCF_900497805.2 Vombatus ursinus
CCCCCCCCCCCCCCCCCCCCCCCCCCCCCCCCCCCCCAGGAAGCATGAAGATGGCCAGTTAAGTCACATCTTTTGTTCCTTTCCAAAAAGGAAGAGATCCAGGACCAGCAGGCAGGCAGGCACACAGATTAGGGGCAAGAGTCGATGTAGAGGACAGGCAGACCCAGAGCAGGGGGCTGAGGCCCCAGGGGTACCAGGGAGAAGGGGGGGGGGGAGAGGGACAGCCTTTGGCCCTCTGACCCTGGGCTAAAGCAGCATCTGTCACGTGGCAGGATCCCCTCCCCCCCCAGCTTCCTTCTGCAAGTGTGGCCTGGGAGATGAGAGCTGACCAGAGCTAAGCTAGTAGGGGGAAGGGGGAGAGGTGAGGAGGAAGAAAGGTGGGGAATCCCTCAGTCATTGGACCTTCCATTCCCAATCTTTCTCAGTTTTAAGGAATCAATCTTGGGGGCCTACAGGAGTCTGGGTCTTGTTCTAATGCTTACCTGCAGTGTGATCCTGGATAAGTCACTTCACCTAAATTTTAGTGGTCTCATTTGTATAGTGGGGATCATAATACTTACTATATTTTTGCCTTTCTTTGCATCCTTAGTGCTTAGCCCAGTACCTAGTACACAGTAAACATCCAATAAATATTAACTACCTCATAAGTCTACAAAAGATCTATTTTGTAAACCTTAATATTCTATAAAAAGTTTAGTTTTTATTATTTCCTGGCCCTCAGGAGTCAGCAATCAAAGATTGTTTGTAGTTTTAAATTATTAAAATTAAATAATGTAAGGGTTTAATTTAATTTCAAGATTTTAAAAAAATCTCCAGAGCCTGCCTAAGTAGATCTTTTAGGATGAGCTATTCCTGATACATCACTATGTCCAATGAGCAACCAAACTGACCCCAAAGTAGACTTGGGATGAGCCCCAAATGGACAGAGTAAAGGTCAACTCAGGAGATAGAGAGAGGAGGTTTCTGGTTGAACTTCTATGACCGATAAACCTCTCAGAGGAGGGGTTCATAACCTTTTTTGTGTCTTGGACTCCTTGGGAAGCCTGGTAAAACCTATGGAACTCTTCTCAGAAGGATATTTTTAAATAAATAAAATACATTAAATTACAAAGGCAACTAAAAGTTAGTGAAAATAAAGATGGGATTTTTTTGCCCCATCTTAGTTCACAGACTTCCCCAGAAATCTAACCAAGGATGCCCTAAAAGTACCAGTTTGAGAACCCCTTCCTAAGAGGCCGGATAAGAAATTTCCCAAAGTTTAACACCAAAGGCTAAAGAAGAACCATACAGAAATTAAGGGAGGGTTAATTTAGCTTCTTGTCATCGTGCCTGGGGTGGGGGTGGGGTGGAGAGGAGAGAAGCTCCTTAAAAAAAAAAAAAAAAGTCCTGATCTTTCCCCTTCTCCCTAATCCATCTTTGTAACAGGAAAAGAGATCAAAGCTCAAAACAAAAGTTCCTTCAACTAAAACTACGAGGGGAAAAACAACAACAATAACAACAACAACAACCACCACAACAACAACACTATGATCCACCAGGGCCAGTTGTACCTGAGGGTTTACAAAAAGATTCCCTGGAAGTTAAGGAAGTGGGACACACCCAGATGAAACAGGCCATGCACCAGAATAGAGTGCCAGCGACAACCCAACAACCGAGCCACCCGCTCGATGGACGATCAATCTGGCCACACCTCAAGGTTGGACAAAGGAAGATTTTGTTTCTAAGGCCAATGTAAAATTTAACCCATCAAGAGTTAAACTATTGCCATCAGTATCTTCCTTTCCCCCTTTTCTCTCTCCCCACACCCCTATTTGGGCTCTTTTCCCTTTCTCTCCCTTTTCAGTTTACTCCAGTACATGTGGAGCCTCCTGAGTCTCAGTAGAAAATTGGGTTGGTTGGACCCAGGGGGCCCAAGCTCTCCCCTCTTCAGACTCCAACTGGAGTTCCTGTAGAAGAGGCAGAAGATAATAGGACCTTTTGGAAGGGCATTCACTTGTGTCCCTGGGAGCTGGGCAATCACCCAGGGTGGGGATTTTCTCAGCTGGGGAAGCTGTTCCAACCCTAAACACCCCAGGAGCCAGAGATAAATAGTTCCCCTTAATTTAATTCAGCAAGCATTATGAAGCACATACTCTGTCAGTGGCTGTGGGCTGGGTGAGACGCAGGAGGATAAGGAAGGTTGCATTGAAGTTTTAGGGGGAGGCACGCCCTGGGGAAGCTGTAGATGGCATAGGGCAGCCTAAGGGAGGTTATGAGGGACTGGATGGAGTCCGTAATCAGAGGCTTCCCCTGTCTGTTTCTTACCTAGTTCCCTGTCTCTCTCCCCATTCCCTGCCCCTAGCTGGGTGTAGCAGACAAAAGACATAGGCGTGGGACTCAGATCTGGTCTTCTCTTTCTTCTGGCCACTTGGACATACAGCCAGTTATCGTTGGACTCCCAGGCTGTCTCTCCCCTCCCCCCAATTCAAGCCCTAGGAGGAGACATGAGCTGGGGGTGTTTGTTTGTACTCTTGGAGTTCTCAAAGCTCAATTCTCAGAGCACCCTGAGCTCTGGACACAAGACTCTCAGTGTTGCTGCTTCTGTCACAGTCAGACATGGGGCAGGCTTCTAAAGTCTCTAAATAAACCCTCCACAATTCCCTTAAGTCTTGGAGCTAGATGATTTCCTCTTCCCTTCACCCTCCCAAATTCCCTTAAATCATAGGGGCTCCACAGATCCACACAAGGACTGGAAATGGGGGGGGGTTTGGCTTCTCAGGCAGAAACTGAAAGTGATCTGAGGTCACTTCTGGAACTAGCCCTGGCATTGGGGCCCCCTTCTTGTTCTTCCAGATTCAATCACTGCTCCTGACACCTGACTGCTTCATAGCTCCGACAAGGTCACTCCATTAATGGAGCTGACATCCCCATCGAGATTGAGCTTTCCTTTGAAATTTTTTTGTTTACGGGTCATTCCCAGAGCTCAAGGCTCTTTGACCCTGCCTGGGGGTGGGACACACAGACTTAAATCTTTAATTCCCTGGAAACCTGGTGTAGCCTGGTACTTCCTTTACCAAGGATTTCAGAGCAGGCAAGGACTTGGTAGATCTGGACCTAAGAAGCTCATAGCTCCTGCCAGGGAGCAGGCACATAGCAACCAGGGAACAGCCCCAGGTAGGAGGCATGGCACAGCAACACTATACCCCTCCTCCAGATTCTAGCTATGCCAGGCCCACGCCTAGCTACCTGCGGCACGTTGGGGTATGTCCTTCGTTAGTAAAATGCAGCGCCTCTTGTCGGAAGTCTATTGGGCACGTGTCCCGTCCAGGACTCACAGCCCACTAGGGGTGTCCTGTCCGCAGCACGCTGCGGTGTCCCCTGCCCACAGGGTGGGTGCTCCTCCAATACCCACTGCCCACTAGGGTGCCCTGTCCCCTGAGGCCCAATACCTGTAGCACGTTGGGGTGTCGCAGCCTCTCCAGCAGCACCATCTCCTTGAGCAGCTTGTGCGCTGCCAGCCGGTAACAGCCCCGCCGAGCCCCGAATTCTCGGACGCAGCTGCCCAGGTCGTGGCCGCTGAAGTCCACGGCCTTGAGCGCTACGGCGACGCCGCCAGGCAGGCGGACCCGATACACCGCCTTGGTGTAGCCCGAGCCCACGTACTGCGCCCCGGACACGTTGCGGAGCGCGGCGCAGCCCAGGCGCGGGGGGTCAGGGGCTGGGGGCCAGCCCAGTGTGCCGTCGGGCGGGGTTCGGGCCCGGGGAACTCCAGGGGGCCGGGGACGCTGCAGGCCCGGGCCGCCTCGGGCCAGGTCCATGAGGCGCCGCCGTTCCGGTCGGCCCGCGCCGGGCCCGGGTCCTCCCCGAGTGTAGCGCTGCACCTCCTCGTAGCGCGCCCGGATCTGGCGCGCCAACTCCCCGCGGCCCCCACGACGGCCCGGGGCCGGGGCTGGGGAGGGGCCGGGGGGCTGGCCTGGCCGAGGCGGCTCCGATCCCGGCACGAAGAGCACATTGAGGACAGAGCCAAGCAGGAAGGAGGCGCAGAAGCCCGCGGCCACAGCGGCCCGCCGGCGCCGCATCACCGCTCCCGCCCCCCTCTCCTCCTGGCTCTGCTCTGCTAAGCTCCGCTTTCCCCCCGGCCCCGTTCTCGGCTCGCTCAGGCTCCGAGGCGGCTCCACTCGGCGCCCTGCCGGACCCCCGCCCAGCCCGCGCGCATGGCCCCGCCGGTCCCGGTCCAGCTCCCGGCCCCTTGCAGGCAGCGCATCAGCCTGACACTTGCCTCCCTCTTGCTCCCCCCTGCTCCCCCCGCTGCTTATAAGGCCCGAAGCTGCCCCCGCCTCCACCCCGCCCTCGCCCCCGCCTCCCTCCTCCCGGGGCCCGAGTCCGCTTCCCGGCACCGCCCCCTCCGGCCGCCCGGCCCGGCCTTCTCCCTCTGACTGACAGCGGGACCTCCGCCCCCCCCCTTCCCCGGCCTGGGAAGCGGAGCTGAGGCAGCTCTGGCCCTTCTCAGCTCTGTGGCCCCGAGACGCGGGGGACAGGGCGGAGGGCTTAGGGGAGAGAGATAGAAGGGCAGCGTATGACTCTCTGCCCGGGCAGTGAGCAGGGTCTGTGGAGTAGAGCTGGAGGGTGGATAACGGAGCAGAGGCTGGCGGATAACGGGACCAGGGCGGGAGGCGGGTAACAGGGCTGAGAGTGGGGGAGGGGGGCGAGCTGTGAATAACAGGGAAAGGTCACCTAAAGGTGTAAAGGGCAGGCAATTAACTGGGTGGTGGTGAAGGTAGGACACTTTAAAAGTTATTGGGCGTGGGAGCTGGAGTTCCCTTTTTGGGAAGGGAAGGCCCCAGACAATACTCAGCGCTGTTAACTCAGCATTCCATCATCCATCCTCCCGCCTGTGGTGGGGGTGATAGTACTGGGACCCTCGGTGAAGACATGAACGACTTCAGGATAGGGACCCAAACACCTGCGTGTGAGGTTGGGGAGTAGAGGGCGGTGCGGATTGTTCAGGTGTTTGAGGCTGGGTCCCATAGAATCCTCCGTATTTGAATCTTTCCACCCATCTCCCCTAATACAAAGTCTTTCCTCGGCCCCTCTAAACCCACCCGGACTAAGGGAGGCGCCTTCTTTAAAGCATCTCTACTATGATCGTTTACATTACTCGTGACTATCTTCTGGCTATCTGGAGGACTCAGGAAGCTGAACACGACCTGTGTGTGCACATCTGTCCTGTGTGTGTGCATGCACACCTGTGTGTGCACAAGAATCTGTACTTGTGTGAGTTGCTTAGTGTATATGCAACTGCTGCAGGTGTGTGCGCGCATATTTGAGTGCATTGTTTAGAGTCGTTTTTTCTGAGATAGTCCGAGTCTTTTCTGGGTGTCAATGTGTAGAAGTTTGTGTGTTTAACACTGTGTGTGTGTGTGTGTGTGTGTGTGCCTGTGCCTGAGAGCTAACTCTACTGAGATGCCCATTTCCCCCCCTCCCTCCCTGATTGCATCATTAGTGCTAATTGAGGGGCTTTCACACCCCAGTGCATTAGCTGTTTGGAGTGAGCTTCCCCCCTCCTGAGAGAGATAAGCCGTTGCCCCTCCCCCTCCTCCGCTCCCGCACTCCACTTCCCGACCTCCCTGGGTCTGTCCACCCAGCCCCCATCTTCTTCCTGGTCACCTTACTGCTTCCCTCCTGAGCCCTGTCTGGCTAACCTCCTTTCTCAGCCACACCCCCCCCCCTTCCATCGCCAAGGTGACAGGCACTGGCCTCTACCACTGAGAAGGTGGTGTAAAGGAGTTTAAAGTAGAAGGATGAGGGGTCTTTTTTGGTGACAACGTTGGGGAGGTTTATCTGTTGGGATTTGAGTTTGTCTACGAACTCCCTTAGGGGTGTTGGGAACTGGTATACAATCATTGCTCCTACCTATGGGAATATGGAACAAGATTTCCTACTTCTGCTCTCTTGGGTTGGGGGTGGATGAAGTGTGGATGGGAGAGGAAAGAAAAAAGCTGTATCAGATTCTCTCTCATTGCTCTCCCAGCATGTGATCCTCAAAATGCCATTCCCAGCACTGATTCCCTGAGACTTCCTAGATTCAGAGAAAACCTAAGAACCCAGACTCCTCTGATTCTAAGTGCTCTAGCCTAGCCCATTTTTGGGTTCCCATTTTTGGAGGATAGGAAATGACAGGATTGGAGAGGCAGGCTTCCAGTGGAGGCCTAGGGTCTGGTTGGGATTGGGGTCTGGTCCTGATTAGGAGTGTTCTGTCCAGTCCGAGCCCCTTGGCTGCAGTGGGGGTAGGGGAATGGGGGTGGGGTGGTAGTGAAGAGAAAGAGGGGAAGGAGCAGATGCCCTTCCTGGCCCTCACACCAGATGTCTTTGGTCTGTCTAATTAACTGTGCTGGGAAAACCAACCTGGGTTTGTAAACAGAGCTACTGGCTAAAGTCAACACGGAGCAGCGGCAAACAGCAAATACACTCCTCACACTCAGGCCTCAGTCCAATTCAGTGTGAATTGTCTTTGGGAGGGGGAGTGGGAAACTGTTTGGTACCAGGGCCCTCAAAGTCTATGGATCATAGCAAAAGAAAAATCACCAGCAAAATTCTGACTCTTTCCCCTCAATGAATCAGGATCACAGAACGTTAGTGTTTGAAGTATGATGATTCTTAGAGATCTGGTCCACTTCCTCCCCCCTTCCCACTCTTTTGGTAGATGAGATTCATAAGCCCAGAGACCTAAAATGAATTGCCTATGGTTGATTAGCTAGTTGATGGAGGAAGGGGAATTAGAGCCCAGGTCTCTTTTTTTTTCCTCTTTAGTTCCCACTGTCCCAGCTAACCTAGGGTTGAAGGGAGGGGAAAGCAGAGGGGATGCTGCTTACCTTTAAGCATTCAGCTGCCCTATTCACAGTCATTTCTACAAATCTGCATAAAACTCTCACTCCTGGGAGAAGCTATTCTGAGTATTGAGTCAGTGAAGAATTCTCCTAAGAGTCAGCTCAGCCTGGAAGTTTGGGGACTGCCTTTGAAATAAAGACTCAGACTTTTCTTTCCTGATTTTGTGGGTCTCCAGCTTCAAGACTGTAAGCACAACTTGAACATTGTTATGTTCCTTACACATCATGTAGGTATTATAATAACATGTTCCAAAATTAGATAATTATTCCTATGATATCTTTGCCAAGATACAATGTTTCTGTTATGGTTATGAAACTTGAATGCACATTGAGGCACAGACGCATGTACATGCACACACATACAGGCCAACAGACACATTATACCCCTCCTCCCCACATTTAGATTTTTGTCGTCTAAAACTAACTTAGGCTTGAGATACACACAGATGTGTGCATGAGCACACACAAAATGGCAAATGGGTCTTTGGGCTCAGAAAGCAGAGGTTGAACTTTGGACCATCTAGAGGCTCTGAATTGGTGACTGAGCTCTTAACTGAATTTAGCTTGCTTGCTTTTGCCACCCAGGGAGAAAGAAAGTCATTTCAAAGAATTGAAGGAATTGAAACTTTACAGGCACATGTTTCTTAGGGAATCCTTAGACTGAAACCCTTTAACCTAAAGTCCTCAGGATTTTTCCCTTTCCCCCCACAACAGTTAAACACTTATCTGAACACTTATCTGAACATTGCCCCTCAGATTGTGGAGTGTGTATTTTGAAATGGTGTATTTTGTTATCAGAGCTAGCATAATGCCCTGCACATGGTAGGTGCTTAGTAACTATTTGCTGAACTGAATGGAATGGATTGGAATTAGAATCCTCAGACTTGAAGACCTCAGGTCAGAACATGCTTAAATTAATATGAGGGCAGACTGGGCCAAGGGTTCGGTGCACAGTCAACTGCTGGAGGAAAGGGTTAATGAGATCCTGTGCTTAACTCAGAGTGGTCCAGTGCTATACCATGACCTGTCACTGAGAGTGCCTCAATGAGAAGGGGCTTAGAGAGTCCCAATGGAAAGGGAGAAAAGAAGAGATATATTACATAATCATCTTTCCTCTCAAAACATCTCCAATTTTGTAGTTCTGGTGCTGTCTCTCTTTTAATTATTTCTTATTTATCCTGTGTATAGCTTGCTTTGTATGTATTTGCCTGCATGTTGTTTCCTCCATTAGACTGTAATGCTATTAATGTAATGCATTGTCCTTGAGGACAGGGACTGATTTTTGCCTCTTTTTATCTCTCTAGTGCTCAGCACAGTGCCTGGCACATGGTAGGTATTTTATAAGTGTTTACTGATTGATTTTTTAAAAAAGTCTCTGATTTATCTCCTTTCTGATTCTATTGCTGCAGGTCCTAATTCAGCTCCCTCCTCACCCCCCATGACTTTGATCATTGATTAAAGCAGCCTCCTAACTAGTTTCCTTGTTCTCCAGGCTCCCTGGGACTCAGTGTAACCTGTGGCCCTGATTGATTAATCTTCTGAAAAAGCCACTTTGATTATCATTGCTCTATCAACAGCCTTCGCTGTTTTCCTATTTCCAGTAAGATAGACATTTTGGCATTCAATCTGGTCCCAAATTAATTCTACTGCTTTTATGTCCCAGCTGGTATGTACTCTGTACTCTAATTATCTCAACACACTGTATTCATCTCTGTCTCTGGTGAGATCTGTGATTTAACATATAAATTCCAGAGAATCACCTGCAACAAGGTAGAAGTTAATTGACTAGCCTAGGGTCTCACTGGTAATGAATACCAGAGGTGGAATTTGAACCTGGGTCTTTCTAACAACAAGTCCAACACTCTAGATCAGGTTGCCTTACATTTATTCTAATTTGTATCATAGTTATTTACTCTCTCCCTTTTTAGAATCTGAAGGCAAGGAACTAGCCTGTCATCTCTCTCACTCTCTCCCCTAACCAGCTGAGTACATAGCATTAAGTAGGTGCTTAATGCATGTTTATTGAATTAATGCTGACGGAATAGTAGACACTTAATACTTCATTCAGCTTGCTGCAGTCATGGCAAGTTTGAGCTGTTGAGAAGCCAGCACAGGACATCTGCTACTTGTCATCTCAGCAAGAAGTGACTTTCAACTTTGGAGCTGAGCAAAGAGTTATTCCCATGGTGGAAGTGCAGGAAGGTCCCACGGGAATTTCAAGATTCCAGATTAACAAGAATTTGATTTGAATTAAATTGAAGATCAGACCCATTTATAAAGCCTTCTCTGTCTGACTAGATGCCTCCCTCATTCTCTGTCCCTTCTTGGAACTTCCTCCTAAATCACTTATCACACAATTTTCCTGTTGGAGTTGGTTGTGAATGAATCTTCCTAGCAAGACCCTAAGCCTCAGTCTTCTGTTTCTCCTGTGTCCTCCTCAACTTTGTCAATGAACGAGATTTTATTAAAATACCTACTATGCACCGGGTGCTTCGATAACTTCTGAGATTACAAAGACAAAATTAACATGGTCGCTGTCCTCCCAGAGTCCATTCGGAGAGACAACAAGTGTAGTGTAAATATATGCAAAATAAATGCAAAGTAATTGTGGGCTAAGTGGCAGAAGTCAGTTTAGAAAGTCTACTTCAAGTTCCCCTATGGCCTCCCTTCTGTGTTCAGTTCTATGAAAAGCATTAGAGGAATTCCTTGAGAGGAGGGACTATCTTTTACCTTTCTTTATATCTCCAGTATTTAGCGTAGTATGTGCTTGCAGTAGGTGCATAATAAATGTTTATTTGATCTACTGGAGGAGAAAGAAAGGGTAAGTCCCCTCCTCCTTCCCCTCCTTCAGGCTGTCTCAGTCAGTTTATATCCCTTCTCTTTTTTCCTCTCCACTTTCCAAACTTTAGCCTGGAGGCTGTTCACAGAGAGCCAATTCTTCATTCTTGACCTTTGACAGGAAGAGAAGTTGTTCAGTCCACTTTGGATGGGTTCTGATGTGTTATCTATCTCCATTTCCCCCACCCCCTTCTTCCCAGGCCAAAGGTCTCTTTGGGATATCAGGAGCCCTTTTGGCTCTGCTGAATCTTGAGCCCATCCCAGTGAATCTATCCATCCATCTATCCATCTTTCTGTCCAGTCTTAGGCATCCTCCAGCCCCCAATCTTATCAAGAAAGAGATACCTTTGGGAGTTTTAAATTGTATGTTGGGGCATGCAGGGAATAGATCTCTCTGGAACACTGAAGACTGGGGGTGGGGTGGGGTGGAGGTCAAATTACTAATCCAGAAACCCTAGGGCCTTAATTTGCACCTTAGTAGGGGAGAAGGACTCGCCTCTCTCCCCTAGAGGTAAAGCTAAACTGGCTCCTCCCCTGACTATGTGTCTAGGGGCTCTGGCCCCTTCTACTGTCCCCTCTGCAAAGAGACTAATTGGGCATGCTCCCCCCCCCCCCCAGGCTTCCATCTCCTTTCCTGGGGAACCTGAGCCTACCCTCTCAACCCTCTTAACCAGATGCTTCCCCTTCTGTGGGCCATTAGACCCGGCTTTACCAGCTCCAAAGGATCCTCCTTCCTCAAAGGATACAGTTAAGGGGGAGAAAGGGAAAGGGGGAGAGAGGCACATCTCAGGGAGCCAGGAAATGGGCTGAGAAAGAGAAACAATGTAACACAATGTATCTGTATTGGTATGTGAACATTGATGAAAGGAGGAGGGGGAGCAAGGAGTGTGTGTGTGTGTGTGTGTGTGTGTGTGTGTGTGTTGTGTGTGTGGCTAGAATGTGAAGGGCTGAGATGGGGTCACAGAGACAGAGACACAGAGAGTGAGAGACGAAAGTGACAAAACTGGAAAGAGCTCAGAGATTTGGGGAATCCCCAAAGTTCCTAGGCTCTGGGAAGGCCTCATCCTCTGATAGCTCATTTGGGAAAGAAATGTCTCATGTTCCCATCCTGAGACCCCACGGAGAGGAACTAAGTTCTTTTCCAGTAACTGGTGGAATTTCTCCCTGCCTGTCTCTGTATGTGTCTCTGTATGTCTCAGTCTCTGTCACTGGTTCTGTCTCTGTTAAATTTAGTCCTTTATGTTAGTATGGGGCCCTATTCTTCTAGCTGTTTGTGACCTTCCAGATCTGTCTCTGTGCCCATGTCCCAGAATCTCTCTCATTTTCTTGGTCTTCATCTCTATGTCTGAGAATTTCCAGGGGACTCAGGCTCTCACTCTTGCTCAGGAAACCCGACCTTCATCATCTGTTTTTTATATTTGGGACGTCAGCTTTACTTCCTACCTGGTGGGGATAAGCTGTCTTGTTACCAGCTCTCCCACTCCAAGGAGCCCATTGCCTCCTTCTCTCTTCTTCTTCCTCCCTTCCACCCCCTAATCCCAAACTCAGATCCCTTTTTTCCCTTCAGGGATTCAGAGTTGTCTCCTCCCCAGTTCTGTTTATATGCAATTAAGAGGAGGTAGAGGACTAGGCTTGTCCAAGTTTACTGCAAGGGAGTGGTTCCCCACACTATTGGAGAGGCTGGTTTGGGAAAAAAAAATGAAAGTCGTAGTCACAGAGAAGCAAAGATCTTTTTAACTGTGTCAGCCAGAGTAGATCATTGCCTCCATTCCTCTGTTTCCAGCAAGAAATCAGAACAAACAAGGCTCAGGAAAATTTGTTGACTTATTTTTTCTGAGGTGTGATGGGATGGAGTGGGGAGCATTTCCAGAGGTCTTCAATGTAATAGGGGAGACCTGCCTTTTGAGGATTTCATAGTTACGACAATTCTAAAGTTATTGCTCTTTCCCCTCTCATCAGCCCACAGCTATAGGCTATGAGACTAATGATTACTGAGAAATGAAGTGACCCACTGACCCAGACCTGTGAGCCTTTGAAGAAGCAGGAATGGGTACTTCTCCATGAGAAGAAAATGGAGCGATGACTGGTCATTTCCTTACTGAAGATGACCAAGTGGCTCAAAATGCAGCCCTGAGATCATCTTTGGAATTCATGATATGAAGAATAATAGACGTAATTAAGATAAATTTAGTTGAATGGGATGGGGAATGAGTTATTATGAGTTAATATGAGTTATTATAATGAGTAAGGCCATGGAATCTCAGGGACTAAGGGATCTCAGAGGTAATCTTGGGGGCCTCTGGTAATCTAACAGAGGCCTCCAGTGGTACCTTCACACAGAACACTAGGGAAAGTATTCACCCTTTCTAGGGAAAAGTTTCACTGTTTTTGGATGAAGGGCAAAAGAGAGCAAAACCTGCTGAAGTGATGGGATTGAGTGGATCCAATTTCTTTTTTTGGAATGGTGGGAGCAAACAGGCTTGTTTTCCCCACAGCAATCCAGAAATTAGAACCTTGTCTTGACTCCTTCTTGGAAGTATCTGACCTCTCACACCCTGCACTTCCTTCTACTCTGCCAAAAGAAGGCAAGGGTTGGATTTTTGTGACTGCTTCATTTCTTACCCTGGGGCAAAACTCTGGTTACTCAATCCTGGCTCTGGGAAGGAGGATGAGAGGTAGTAGAGAGGATAAGGGAGGAGGCTAGAGTGGGCATGTGTGTGTATATAGGTCCTGTGGAAAGGGAGACTCCAACACAATCCAGCCAATCCTTTGTGCTATAGGGCCTTCAAAGCCCCACTGACCCTCAGGAAAGAAACTTGATGAGATTCAAAGGGTCAGTACAAGTCCCAGTTTCTCAGTCTGTATGAATAAGTGATGTTAATCAACATTGAAAAGGTCACATATCCAAAATGGCAGCAACTCTACATATAGATTCATTGTACTGACTAGCCCAGTTTCTATAGCAGCTCACATTTTCTTGGCCCTAAGCTCTAAGGTCTTCTAAGCACTTTCCTCACTAAACCTTGTGAAGCAGGTAGTGCACGTATCATTAATTCCATTGAACAAATATGGAAATGGAGTAAACTCAAAGAGGTTAAGTAACCTGCTTCGTTCAGGCCACGCAGCTAGGGAAACTTGGGACTCAGGCAGCTAGACTCCAAGACCAAATCCAATCTTTTTCCTACTATGCCACTATTCTTTGATTTTCTTAATACAAAGTCCTTGGCTTTTCCAGCTCTTTAGTTCCCAATATACAATTTGTCACTAAGTCCTACTATTTCTTCCTTTGAAAGAGCTCTTCCATTGAACCTTCTTCTGCATTCTCATTTCTATCACTCCAGTACATGTCTTCATCACTTCACTCCTAGACCATTTCTCCCTTCCCACCCATCTTGCATAGCACTTCCAGATTACTTAGCTTCAGATTCTGCTTTTATCACTGGATGGGATGGAGAGATGTCCATTAAGTGCCACAGTAGATTCAGAACTGGTTGAATAAGATTAAAAAAATGATGATTAAAGGTCAGATGTCAATCTGAAGGAAGGTCTTTAGAGGAGTGTTCAGTCTGTTTTTATCAGCATTTTTATCACTGATTTGAATGGAGCCATAAATAACTTATTAAACTTATAGGTATCATGAAATTGGGAGGGATAGCTAAAATATTGGATGACAATTAAAATCCAAAAAGATCTTAATAGTCTAGAATTTGTCTGAATTGAAGATGATTAGATTTCATAGGAATAAATTTAAATTATTATACTTGTGTTTCAGAACTTCATTGGTTCTGTGATCTCTTCAATGTGCAATTGACCTGAAATGGTGGAGAATCAAATCCATCCACACCTCTATATTCTTTATGATTCTTCTACATGTCATCCCATAAACCCTCCAAAAGGGTTGGAGGGCACTCAATATTTTGAAAATTTTCTTCTAGATGGCTTGACTTGAATGGACACTAGTGGAGCATGTAGATGCTGTTCATCCTTCCTTTCCAAGAGGACCAATGACCTCACAGGGTGATGTCTTGACTTTCGTGTGAATTGGATTTAAGTGAGGCAGAGTTACACAAAGTCATCAGCCTCACTGTCTCTTCCAGAGTCATCAAAGTTCAGTGGCAAGATAAAAGTCGGGATGACTGGCAAGGGCCTAGGATGCAGTGGATGATGTTGGTGTTTTCGACGTCTGACAGATCTCTAGGCTCTCCACAACACCTACTTCAGCCACTTTCATGGCTGTTAGTTATTCTCATCTGCCTGTTCCAGCAGGGGAAGTCTTCACATGCTTGGAGTAGACATCTCCCTAACTCACCAATGGATTTGAGGCCTGTTGGTTACCCGTAACCTGGTTTAGCCTGCCTGCCCAGATGGTTTTACTGAAGTATGGCTGCTGAGGATGCTACAGTTTCTTGGAGCCACAGGTGAGAGCTGGGTGAGAGGTAGACACTAAAGGTGCTAGTCCTACATACTTTCTTTCCACTCACATCTCTCTGATGATATTGTCTATGATACTTCTCCCGCATATTTATTCTTTCTTGGTAATATGCCACATAGCCTACTCATGCCCATTAAGCACCTTTGCATTGTTCTCTGGGGGAACCACCAACTTTTATTCTTTGGAGACTGTGTTATTCCATGACTCACAGCCATATAGAATTACTGGAGAAAGACTGGCTTTGTTTTAAGTAATTAAAAGCACTTTGCAATTTCCTAAAAGCAATTCAGCCTGCTCTCTACCTCCTGTTTAATTCTGTGTCCAACAGATTGCCCATGCCTATTATCTGTTATCCACCCAACTACATATATCATATTCTTGATAATAGGTATTCATCCACTTAGTTTTTCCTGTGTGTATAGTTATGTTGATTTCCTTTGAGTGGTTATAGATTTCCTTTAGAAATGCCTGGAACGTCCCAGTATTTTATGTCTAGTACAATGTTATCCACCAAAAAGAATGTCTACAGGACCTCACCATCTATAGGGAATCCCTCTTTCAGTTGGAGTCTGTTGGATATCCTCGGTGATAGGGGCAAACACCTTTGGCAAGTATACTGTTTTGTGCTTCACTTGATATTAACAACCAAAAGACCATTTAACAAAGTTATCTCAGTTGTTACATCTTTCAAGGAATATAATCCTATGTGCTTTTATAAGCTGTATGTTTTTTCTGCATATGGGAGACACCTCACTGGGGAAAGGGAAGAGGACAAATTGAATGCTATGCTAAGTCCTATGCTAAATACTTTAAAAATACTATCTCATTTGATCCTCACAACAACCTTGTGAGGTTAGTGCTATTATTATCCCATTTTACAGTTGAGGAAACTGAGGCAGACATCAGTTAAGTGATTTGCCCAGGGTTATACAGCTATTAAATCTGAGAAGTCTTTAAAGTAGCATACTGTTTGACTGACTCAAGTGATTTTTTTTTTTAGGGTCAACACACAATCAGTGCATTGAAACTTGTATTGTCTAAACCCTTTAGTCAACTTTCAGGCAGTAAAGATGTGGTCTGATTCTCCATGACTGTAGATATACCCCCAAGGTCTACCTTGGATGCTCTTCTCTATATATTTTTTTGAGCTCATCAGCTTCCCTGGGTTCAGTTCTCTGTATGTAGATGTCTCAGAGATCTAAATGTCTTGCCCTAGTCTCTTCTGAGTTCCAATCCTGATTCCTGAATGGGCTATTGCATATTTTGAACTTAATGTCCCATGAGTATCTCAAAATCAACATTTATAAAATAGAACTCACTATCTTTTCCCTAAACCCACCCTTCTTTCAGACTTCCCTATTTCGGTAGAGGTTACCACTATCTTTTCAGTGTCTCCTATGTTTACAACCTTGAAGTTATCCTTATATCCAATCAATTGCCAAGTCTTCTTGATTCTACGTCTTCAACATCTTTCATGTATGTCTCCTTATCTTCATTCACTTGGCCACCACCTGGGTAATTTAGGCCCTCATCATCTCTTACCTGGACTATTGTAATACCCTCCTAATGGGTCTCCCTGCCTCATCTCTCTCCTCTCCATCCTAATCCTCTAAATAGTTCAAAAGTGATGTTTCTAAAACTCAAATGTGACCATTCCTTTCATCTGCTCAGTAAACTCCAGAAGCTTCCTATGTTCTTCTGGATCAAATATCAAATCCTCTCTTTGGCATTAAAAGCCTTTCACAACCTAACTCCAACCTACCTTTCCAGACTTCTTTATATTAATGACCTTTATATACTCTAGAACAGAGGGATCAAAACAGAGAGGTAATGCTCCCTGAGTGGGACCTCACCCTCAAAATGTAATTGAGAAATATTTAACAAGATAAATAAAAATACAATAGAGAATAGAGAATGTTAATATGTGGTTTTGGCAGTCACAATATGACCCTAATTTATGGCCTAGAGGCCCCTGTTTCTGTTTGAGTTTGTCATCACTGCTCTAGAGTCCAGCCAAACTGGCCTTCATGCCATATCTCATATATGATGTTCTAGATCTAGCGTTTGTTTCTGTGTCTTTGCAAAGACTCTTTCCCACATCAGGAATGCCCTCACCCAGAGCTGTGCTGGGAAATGTTTTAACAATTGTCTATCTGGAAGAAAAAAGGAATGACTGGCAAACTTTTAAGTTTAATTTGTGCTATTAACATTTTCTCCATTATTTTCTGAAGTCTAAACAACTGAAAAAAATAGCAAATCAAACCTTGATTTGTAGCTTTTGCTGATTTCTGAGGTATACATGCTCACACTGAAAATTTAACAATAAGCTCTCAAAGTCTATTGGAACTGGCCCCAGCACACTCCTGCCCCTACCCCTAGAAACCTTAGTTTTCTTCAAACTAAGCTCAGGCCCTACCTCTGACCGTTCTCCTCTTATCTGCCCAGCTGCTATTCTCCCTGTCTCCCCAATTACTTTATATTTATTTTGAATGTACTAAATAGTTATCCATTTTCATCTTGTCCCCTCTAATGGAATATAAGTTCCTCAATAGTAGAGTATCTAGCAGAGAGAAACCATGTGTGTTTATGTGTGCATGTGTATATATATATATATATACATATATATATATACACACACACACACACATGCATATATACAAATTATGTTATATTATATCTATTATATATTTACATATATTATACATTTATATATGTACATTATACATATACACATATATTTACATATATACATTATATATTTACATATATATTTACGTATATATGTATGTGTGTGTATGTGTATTGTACTATATCTATAGTAAGTACTTAATAAATGCTTGCCCATTAATAGATGAAGAATGTCATTTGTCAAAGATTGACTGTTCCCTTCTTCAACCTTCAACAAGGATGACTTTGATGCATGTGTAGATTATACCACTGTCGATGTAAAATTAAAAGAGGACCACATAGGACTGAGGGTCTTCTTCATTTCATAGGTTGCCATTGCTGAAGAATTTATAAATAAGTAGCTAGTCTACTGGGGATGAGTCTACTCTGTACCTAGTAGGGTGGTTCTATATTAGGTGAAAAAAATCTTGTAGTTGGGTCAAGAACATCAACTGTACAGGGATTGAATGGGAAAACAGGTTAGAAAATTCATGTGCAAAAGATATGGGGATGCTAATGGACTATAAGCTCAGTGTGAGTCAATATTGTAATATGGGTATAGAACAGTGTTTAGAACAAGTGAAGTGATAGTCCTGATACATAAAGGTATAGAGGCAGCTAGGCAGCACAGTGGATAAAGCACTTTACTTAGAATCAGGGAGACCTGACTTCAATTCTAGCCTCAGAAACTTAGTAACTATGTGATGCGGGACAAGTCTCTTATTCTTTGTTTGCCTTAGTTTTCTCATCTTTAAAATGGGAATAATAATAGCACCTACCTCTAAGGGTTCCTTGTGAAGATCAAACGAGAGAATCTTTGTTAAGTACATTGCAAACCTTTTTGTTGCTGTTATATTCTGGTGTGGTCAGATCACATTAGTCCCAATCACCACATTTTAGGAAGGACAGCATTGCAAGTTCAGAGGAAGAAGACTGGGATGGTGAGGGGACTCAGAATCATGTTCTATGAAGTACTATTGAAGATGAATTAGGTAGGGGTGACAAAATAGTTGACTCACAGAATCTCAGAGTTGGAAGGGGCCTCTTCTTATCTGACTCTTACCTGAACTATCTTCTTTAAAATGCACCTGACAAATGGCCACCTAGCCTCTACTTGAAGATCACTTCTGAGAGAAGTGATCCATTCTACTTTTTAGTTAAGAATGCTTTGCTTTATATCAAGCCTAAATTTACTTCTTTGTAACTTCTACTTGTTATTTCTAGTTCTGACCTCTGGGGGCAATGAAAACATGTCAATCTATCTTCCATATGATAGCCCTTCAAACACTTGAAGGCCACTATCACACCTCCCTTTTCCCCACTCTCCTCACCAGTCTTTTCTTCTTTAGGATAAACATCCTTTGGTTCCTTCAATCTGTCATATGGCTTAACCTCGAGAGCTGTTCCCCATTCTAGCTTAACTCCTTGGGACATTCTCCAGCTTTAGGAAGCTCTAGACTTTTCAAAAATGTGGTGCCTAGAACTAAGCACAATGCTCCAGGCTGTGGTCTAATGTTATGATATAATGAAGTGATTACCTCCCTAGTACTGGACACTATACAGTGTAATATTCCATTTATTTCCTTCATTGTCATATCACATTTTTGACTCATATGGAGCTTGCCTTCCGCTAACTTCTCCTCACCCAGTAAGTCTTATTGACCCAGTCAATAAACGTTTGTTAAGAACTTTCTGTGAGCCTAGCACTATGCTAAGAAATGGGGATACAAAAAAAAGGCAAAAGACACTCCCTGCCCTCAAGGAGCTCACTATCTAATGGGGAAGACAACATGCAAAAATCATGTACAAACAAGTTGTATGCAGGATATATAGCATGTAATTAAAAGAGAAAAGTCACTAGACATTAAGGGGGTTTGGGAAAGGCTTCCTATAGAAGAAGGGATTTTAGTTGGGACTTGAAAAAAGCCAGGGAAGTCAGGAAGTGATGAGGACAGAGAGCATTCTAGGCATGGGACAGTCAGAGGAAGTGCCCATAGCTGAGAGATACAGTGCCTTATTCCTTGAAGAGTTAGGAAGCCAGTATGACTGGATCAAAGTGTACATTTCAAGGAGTAAGGTGTAAGAAGACTGGAAAGGTAGGAGGGGGATAAGTTATGAAAGGTTTTGAATGACAAACAGAGAATTTTGTATTTGATCCTGGTGGTGACAGGGAGTCACTGGTGTTTATTCAGTAGGGGGTGTGTGTGTGACATGGTTGGACCTAAGCTTTAGGAAAATCACTTTGGTGATTGAACGGAGGATGGATTGGAATGAGAGATCTGCGTCAGGCAGATCCACTTGCCTTATGACTATTGCAATAGTCCCACAAGAGGTGGTGAGGGCCTGCTTCATCAGTATCAAGACAAAAGGGGGTATATTGGAGAGATGTTGCAAAGGTGGAATTGACAGGCCTTAGCAAGAGATTGGATGTAGGGGTGAGTAGGAGAAAGAGAAGGGTTGAGGATGGCATCCAGGTCATGAACCTTGGGGACTGGGAGGATGGTGGTGTCCTTGATAACAGTAGAGAAGTTAGGAAGGGGAGTGGGTTTAGGGGAAAAGATAATGAGTGCAGTTTTGGACGAGTGGAGTTTAAGATGTCTGTTGGATATCCAGTTTACTTGCAGAACTTTTTTTGGTTAATAGCTGTCTAGTCGTGTCTTCCCCATCATGTACTTGTGAAATTGATTTTTGAACCCAATTATGAATTTACATTTATACCAATTAAATTTCATTTCATTATTAGTGTTCTTTTTCTCCGTGAGCCTCACATATACTCCATGTGGCCCATATCTCTGACCTGAGGCCCTTGCCTCTTTACTGAGAAAAAGCACATTCTTTTCTCATTCTCTTCATCTCAAAACCCTTTGAAATAATCTCCTCCTCCTTTGCCCCAGTCTCCAACAAAGAGTGGGTCTTTCTCTTTGCCAAGGCCAACTCCTCTGCATGTGTACTTGAGCCAATTACTTTCTTCTTCTCTTGTAGATTGTATCATAAATCATATCATCTTTCTCAAATTTTTAACCTCTCCCTACCTCCTGGTTCCTTCCCTACTGTCTATAAACATTCCTGTCTCCCCTATCTTTAAAAAAAATCACTGCAATCCCTTCAAGCTATCATCCTATAGCTCCCCTTCCCTTCTTAGCCAAACTCCTTGAAAAAAGCCATCTACTATTTCCTCTACTTCCTCTGCCCTCACTAACTCCTGTTTCTTGATCACATATTCAACCTAAACAGCCCTCTCCCAAGCTACCAAAGATCTCTTAATTGACCAATCTCCTGTTTCTTTCTCAGTCTTCATTCTTTCCCACTGATCTGCTACACTTAATACTGTTGACCACCTTTTTTTCCTGGATATTCTCTTCTTTCTGGGCTTTTGTGACACTCTTCTCTCCCCGTTCTCCTTCTGCTTGTCTGACTAACCCTTTTTAGTTTCCTTTTATGGCCGTGAATGATATTACCCATATCATGTTCACATAACTATGGGTGTTCCCCAAGTCCTCCTCTTTACCCTATATACTCCCTGAGTAACTTCTTCAGCTCCCATATATTTACTTATCACCTCTAAGAAGGTGCCGTCTATATGTATAAGGGACTGAATACACACACACACACACACACACACACACACACACACACAGAACCTCAGTCTCTCTCTTGAATTTTAATTTCAGTCCTGACCTTAGTGATTACCCATTGGACCTTTCATACTGTATGTCCCAAAGACATCTCCAATTTAACATTTCCAAAACTTGATTCAATAAACTTTCTCCCCAAACCCTTCTCCCTTGAAAAATCAGTTTCTCTTAAAGGCACTGTTGTCTTTCCCATCTCACATGTTTGTAACTTTGGCATTATCCTCTTTCTCCCTCCCCCTCTCTGTATCCAATCAGTTGCTAAATCTTGCTGTTTCTACTGCCACAACTTTTCCCATCTGACTTCTTTGCACACACAGCCACCATCTTAGTTCAGGCCCTCCCTCATCACCTCTCACCTAGATTACTGCAACAGCCTCCCAATGGGTCTCCTTGCCTCAAGTAACTCAGTACACCCTGCTGCCAAAGTAATTTCCCTTACAAGCGCAAATCTGACCGTGTGATTCCCCTACTCAGTAAATTCCAAGGGCCTCTTGATGCCTCTAGGCTAGAATATAAACTCCTCTGTTTAATTTTTAAAGGTGTATGCTACCTGGCTTCAAGCTATCTTTTCAGCCTCATTGTACATGATTCTCCTTCCCAAACTCTGATCCAGTCAGACTGGCCTCTCTCTTTCTCCCATGTGGCATTCCATTTCCCATCACCATGCCTTTGTAGTGGCTTCCCAAATGCACACTCTTCTTATCTCCACCTCACAGAGTTCCTTTTTTCCTTTATGATGCAGTTCAAGTACCGTCTTCTTCATGAAGCCTTTTTTGATCTCCCTAATTGCTAGTGCCTTTCCTTCTCAAGTACCTTGTATTTGATTATTTTGTATTTATTTCTACTTGTTCACTCCATATTTCTGCTTTTTATAGATACCTATGCATTTGTCTCCCTCCTTAGGACATAAGCTTTTTGGAAGTAGGGATTTTTTTTTCTTTGTATTTGTATCCTACACGTTGCCTGAAACATTTGTTGTGTTGAGTCATTTTTCAGTTGAATCTGACTCTTCAAGCCCATTTGGGGTTTTCTTGGCAAAAATACTGGAGTGGTTTGTCATTTCCATATCCAGCTCACTTGACAGATGGGGAAACTGAGGCAAACAGGGTTAAGTCACTTGTCCAGGGTCACACAGGTAGTGAGTGTCTGAGGCTGGATTTGAACTCAGGTCCTCCTAACTCTAGGCCCAATGCTCTATCCACTGTGCCTTGTTGATTGATTAGTTCAATTTCCTCCAACATTCTAGCCTGAGATATTTTGGAATCTTCATTCTGTCCTCCACAATGTAAGCTATCCCAGATTGGTGCCATCTACAAATGTGATAAGCCTTAATCTAAGTCATGGAGAAAAATGCTTAACAATGTTGGCCCAAGCATACATCATTCACTAGAGATCTTTCAAACTGACAAAGAAACACTTAGGAGCATACTTTGGGTCTGAACATTTCAGCAGTATCAAATCATCAAATTGTATTGTCATCTAGCTCCCATTTCCATCTTTTCCACAGGAAGAGAATTATAGGTTTTGTCAAAGACTTTGCTAAATTCTAAGTAACTGTATTTATAACATTACACAGAGCTCCCAATTTAATAATTCTGTCAAAAAGGGACCTGAGGGCCATCTTGCAGGACCTATTCAGAATGAGGTCATGTTGTCTTTCAGTGTTCCTAATTTCCAATTCTAGGTGTCCACCGTTCATTTATTTAACAATATTTTCTAAAAATCATACAACTTCCTTCAGTACCCATTTTTTGCTAGGTGATCTGAATTCATCAAAGGCAGCTAGGTACTTTACTGCTCTCTCCATTATTCTGGTTATCAAATCTTTATGAGCCATTTTTGGATATATCCTTTCTAATCGAAAGAACATTCTTCTTGTCAGAAAATGAACAAACCAGAATCAAAATGAGTTAGACAGCCCTGCCTTCTTTCTGCTCCCCTTTATTCCATCCATTCTGAGCAGAGATCCCATCCCTTCTTTTATCCTCCTCTTTTTTCCACCCCTCCCCACACTTTCTTTGCCAGCCTCAGTTCATTCCAGGCTTTTGCATTGTAAACACTATTCCTACAGTACCAGCTGTGATTTTAAATTCATCTTTTGCTCCCTGTTGTTGCTTCCATCTCAGGTATATATTGTTTTATAATTTAAATTGGCTGGTGAGTTCCCTATGTATCCACATTGGTCTCTTTAGAGCAAATGAGATCATATTTATAAAACTGTTAGCACAGTGCCTGGCACAAATTAAGTTACATATAAATGCTATTTTTTTTCTTTTTCTGCATTAAAATTGTTTCTTATTGTGTCCTTTTGCTCATTTGAGTACATATTTTATTCTTGCTCATTTTCTACCTCTCTTAACAGGCCTTTCCCCAGAGAATTTTAGTCCATGAGATACTTCCTATCCTTTTTCTCAATGCTTTGAAATTTGTTCTTCCCAGATCTAGGACAGATGTCAGGCTATTTCCAGTTTTCTCTTCCTTCATCATATATTTTAAGATGGAGTGATCACTCCTACCCAAAGTTTTCCAAATTTCCATCCCAGCAGTCAAGTCTTCCTTATTCATGACAATCAGGTCCAGAATAATATTTCTCCTTCTTGGTTCCTCTACATTTTGAAGGAATAAGTTATTAAAGTGAATCAATAAATCATTTGCATTTCTATTTTTGGCTGAGAGCATGCTGTCCTTTTTGTTTGTTTGTTTTTGTTTTTTGGTGAGGCAATTGGGGTTGAGTGACTTGCCTAGAGTCACACAGCTAGTGAGTGTTGTGTATCTGAGGTCAGATTTGAATTCAGATTCTCCTGACTCCTGACTCTGATTTAAACTCAGATCTTCCTGGCTTCAGGTTCAGCACTCTATCCACTGCTCCACCTAGCTGCCCCTGAGCATGCTGTCTTTAATACATTTCTGGATAATTGAAATCTCCGATTACTACTATGAAAGGCCTCTCTGTGCCAGGCCTGTGATTTTTTTTTTTTTATATTCCTTATCTCTTTCTTTGGTCCAGGTGTTCTGTATGTAATAGATTCCAATGATAATATTATTTCTATTTTTGCATCCATTCATCTTCACTGATGTGCTCTCTTTTATTTTCCTTCTCAGATTCCTTGTTTTTCCCATTTAATTATCATCTTAATATGCAATGCTACTATGACCCTTTCCCCAACCCCCATTCTGTTTCTTTTGAATAAAGTATAACCTTCTAGGGGGCAGCTAGGTAGGTGGTGAAGTAGATACAGTGCTGAACCTGAAGTCCAGAAGATCTGAGTTTAAATCCAGCCTCAGACACTCACTAGCTATGTGACTGTGGGCAAGTAATTTAACCTTGTTTGCCTCAGTTTCCTCATCTGTTAAATGAGTTGGAGAAGGAAATAGCAAACCAGTATCTTTGCCAAGAAAACCCCAAATGGGGTCACAAAGAGTCAGATTTGACTGGAAATTACTCAATAACAACAGCAACAACATATATCCTTCTAGATTTGGGGTTCTTACCCTTTCGTGTGTCATGAACCCCTTTGGCATTATGGTAAAGCCTATGGACCCCTTCTCAGAACAGTGTTTTAAATGCATAAAATAAATGAAAGTAAATGATCAATTTCATTTAGGAGATATTGAAATTAAAGACGTAATTTTTGAAATCTATCTACAGATCCCTTAAGGGTCTGTGGACCCTCAGGTTAAGAACCTCTGTTTTAGAGCTGTATTACAGTCTCAATGACAGCTATGACCTCAAATTCCCCCCCCCCCCGTTAGGATCTTCAGTTTGTCTTGGATAGTACTCATACTTTATGCTATTTTCAAATATCAAAGGACTGCCTTGTGGGAGAGAAATTAGGCCCATTTTGTTTGCCTGGGCATGGAAGAACTACAACCAATGATTAGAAGTTTCAGCTTGATGGAACTATGGCAGGGATGCAATTAAGTCACTCCTTCCTTGTTTTTTGGGTCACTTCTGGAGCATGTGCCCCAGACAACATCTGCTTGTAGATAGAAGAGTGAAAATAAGATCTGTGAAGAGGGGAAACATGGATGTTGAGCTGCTTGGGAGAGAGAACTGCACATTCATACAACCCCTAGAGGGAACCATGAGCACTGAAGAGCCTGTGCCAGATGGAGTTGCTGAGATGGTGACAGAGTCACGATGGGGAGGAATAAACCTGTCCACCTGGCTCTTGCGAGGACTAGAAAGCTTAGCCCAGCAGGGAAACACATATACTGAGGAACTATTCCTTCATGGTTACTTTGAGTCATGTCAACTGGGCAAGTCTGGGGAGAAAGGTCGGGTCTTCATTGACCCTGGGCCACTCAGTGCAGTTGTCTAAGTCAGAAGGACCACTTTAGTTCTTCTGGAAAGCGAACACAGTTTTCCTGATCGTTAAAGGGCTGGGGTTCAAGCTTATTCTGAAATTTTTTGGTGAGTATGTGTGTGGGGTAAATAAAACCTGTCCTTTAGTCAATCTCATTCATCTGATTGCTTGAAGGGGCACTGAGGACCCTTATTGGGAAAGCAAAATGAGCCAGTTGATGTTATTATTTCTCTGAGTAGAGGGGTGAACTAGTGATTTTTAAAAATCAATTAATGAATCAATGAAAAATTTATTAAATGCCTACTGTGTACCAGGCTTTGAGCTAGGCACTGACAATATAAAGACAAAAATGGAACAACCTCGGACCTCAAGAAAATTACAAAGACAAGTAAGTTAACAGAGGCATCAAGGTAGCATAGTGAGCCTAGAGTCAGGAAGAACTGAGTTCATTTCCAGCCTTAGACACTAGCTGTGTGACTCTGGGCAAGTCACTTAATCTCTGCTTCAGTTTTCTTAACTGTAAAATGGGGACAATACTAGTACCTACCTCCCAAGAGTGTTGTGAGGATAAAGTGAGATAATATTTGTAAAGTACCATGCAAACCTTATGGCCGGGGATATGGTGGAACCAGCTTAAACAGGTCCTTGAGAACTATTGTTAAATTTTCAGTGTGAGCATTTGTACTGCAGAAGTCAACAAACACAAATCAGGGCTTAAATCATTGTTTTGTCGATTGTCCAGCTCTAGAGCTAAACTTAAGAAGGTAGTGGAGAAAATGTTAAGAATGAAGCCTCAACTTAAAAGTGTGTAATGTGACCCATTCATCCCTCCCCACTTCCCACAAATGTTAAACGTTTACTAGCACATCCCTTTTTAAAGTGCTAGTTATTATTATTACTACATTTCATTGTTGGAGACAACGTGTATAAATAATAAGTTCATATCAAACATGTATACTTTTAACTTGGCTTAGTTCCTGACTCCCCAGGCTACTTTCCCACTTCCACCCAAAGGGTCTTCTAATACTAGAGATTCTTCCACTCTTTCAGCCATGATCACTTCTAACCCAGCCATCTTTGACCCAGTGGCCCTCTCCCACCTGAATCCATCATGAAGCTGTGGCCCACTTGGTATAGATTACATAAAATAAAACAAGTATTTATTAAATAATTAATATGTGCCAAGTATTATGCTGTGTTCTAAGAATGCAAAGACAAAAGTGAAATATTTATTGCCCTCAAGGAGCTTACTAATAGAGGAGAAAACATGTCTACTTGTTGGCAGGGCTACTTTGATTATTTTGCTGCACTTAAAAGTCATGACCTTTGTTAAATAAGAAGACTTTTTAATTGCATCCGTCTAACAGAACAGAGTATGAACTGGGCTTGCACAATTCCTTGAATCAATCAAATCCATTATGTGAGATACTGGGTCAGGCCCTGAGGCATTTGTATAAATAGGAGGAATGATCTCAGAACCAGACTGAAATGCAGAAAGGAAGACTGCGATTATGCAGAGATGAAACAGAAAGAACCAGCAGCTACAGCGCTAACTAGTAAAAGAGCAAGAGAAGGTAGAATTGAGTTGTGGCAGGAAAGGGAGATATTTAGGAGGGCTGTTAACCCTATAGGCATCTTGGAGTAGAAGACTCAGTTTAATGTCACCAGTCATATCCACCTAACTGAAGGATTAAGAGAAGTTCCAACCTTACTCCCCCCCCCACACCTCCCCCCCAATAAAACCCCAAACCTGAAAGACTCTTTCTCCAACTTCCCATCCTGGTGCCTGTCTATCCACAGACACTGTACTGCAGTCTGCCTTTTCATTTTCCAGATGTTTCTAGCAATCTGAATCTTGCCTCAATCACAAAGAGGCCAGGAGTTAACCACACATGCATACACACAAAACACATGATACAGAGAATTCAAAAGCAGAGGTGAGGAGGGAGGGGTTTCTTGGCATGAGTAACAGTCAGTGCAAAGACATAGAGATGGAAGTTAAAGCATCTTGTGTATGGAACAGTGTGTAAGAGGTCAATATGGCAATATTGTAGAGTGTATGGAGAGATGTAGTATTTAAGAAAACCAGAAAAGTAGGAAGGGGTTAGATTGTGAAGAGATTCAAATGTCAAATAGATTTTATGTCTTTGATCCTGGAGACAATAGGGACTGTTGGAATTTATTGAGTAGTGGGAGTTGATGTGATCAGACCTGTGCTCTAGGGAAAATCACTTTGATGCCTGTAAGGAGGATGGATTAGAGTGGGAAGAAGCTTGAGGTAGGGAGACCAAATAGAAAACTATTGCAATAGTTCATGTGAAAGGTAATGAAGACCTGATTCAAGGTGGTAGGTATGTGATTGGAGAGGAAGATTTGTTTGTGAGAAATATGGAGGTCCAAAAGACGAGATTTGGCCACTAGGGGTATGTGAGTAGGGAGCTCAGGATGATACTGAGGTTGCAAGCTTGGATGATTAGAAGTATAGTTGTACCATTGATAGTAACAGGAAGTTCCAAAGAGGTATAGATTTTGTGGGAAACAATGAGTTGTGTTTTGAACCCACTGAATTTGAGATGCCTAAGAACATCTTGTTTGAAATGTCCAATAAGCAGTTCATGATGAAGCATTGGAGCTCAGGAAATAGAGTAGGACTAGATATAAAATCCACTCCCCCCCCCCCCAACTCGTATATCACTGATTCTCCGTGCCATACAATTTAGCACTTGATTTACATGTATTAGTTTTATTGTCTCAGACAGTGAGTTTCTAGATGAAGGAGAGCGTGTCTTCATCTTTTTCTCAGACACCTAATGATGGGATAGTAGTTTGCTTGGACCAGACTATGATTCTGGCTAAGTTTGTCCAGGGTGCTCTATTCTCCCTTAGTATTATGGTGTCCCTTAGCCCCTGATCCCTGCCTCAGTCCCAGTATCCTTTTCCCCTCAGCTCTAGTGCTGTCCCATGTGTAGATACCTAGAGTTTCCTTTGTGGTGTTCCACTGGAGAATACCTTCTGTCCCAAAGTTAACTCTCCTATTTCAGCTCCCTCAGGACCCTGTTCCCTGGGCTTTCCAGGGTGACAATCGACTAATCCCATAACATAATTTAGCTAATGTGCTAATGGGAAATGTGAGAACTCTAGTTCCTTCTCTCTCCAGGTAATTTTCATGAATTTTTTCTCAGGGGTCTTCTGTAGACAAGAAACAAACAAAATATGTTGTTTATCAAAAACAAAAACAAAGTTTGTAAAAACCGAATTAAGCTCAAAGCTTAAAAAAACATTTTTTATTGTTTCAAGATAGAAATCAGACTTTTCTGTGACTATAATCAGGTCCCATGCCTGCAAGTTTGCAGAGTGATTTTTTCAGGGTGGAGCCTTTTCCCTAGATCTCATCTTTGTAGGTGAGATTGTCATTAAAGCAGGTCCCTAAAAGCTAACCTTCTGGCTGTGACTTGTAGAATTCAGTTTTAGGTCTCTTTTTTGTGGGGGTTGTCCTTTTTCTAAGGACTTCTATTCAGGGCCTGGTGACTGCATATTTCTTTAGATCAATGAGATATTTTTTTCTAATGAGAATATTCCTTATCATTGCGGCCCAGGGGCTTGATTTCTAATTGTTGCATGTGTGTTAGTATCATTGCCTCAGGTAGACAGTGAGTTTTCAAATGAAGGAGAGCATGTCTTTACCTTTTTCTCCGAGAACCTAATGACAGGGGATGCCCAGGATAGAGCCTTGGAGACACTCACAGATAGGGGACATAACATATCTGATGATTCTCTGAGGAACACTGAGGAGTGGTCAGAGAGGTAGAAGAATAGGCTGCCATAGGAATTTTCCTACGTCTCATGGAGCTATTAACTTCCTAGCATTACCTGAGCCATATGCCCCATGTAAGGACTCTTCCAACACCCTGAAGAGAATACCGTGTTTAGAAACTCTTTCTCTATGAAGTTGTCCTCAGGAAATCTGCTTCACACTTTTCCACCTCGTTGGCTCACTCCCAGCTTCTCTCCACGCTTTCCATTAGTCATCAAGGACTAGTTTCTCCTACTTTGGGGAGGTCAGAGAAGACTGAATCAGAAAATCAAAGGGGAGTCTTGGAAGCCCCTTATATTCAGCTCCCACCCCTTTCACTCTCCCCTCTAGGGGGATACGTGAGCAGAGATGCGAGCCCTCAGACTCCTTGACAAAGGACTTGTGGGAAATCTGGAGATGAGACACTGGCCAGAGGAAGAAATGAGCTTGGGAAAGAGAGACAGTTCCCCATTCAGATGGAGGCAGCTGAGACTGTCTTCAGGATGGCTCATTATTCCTATCAAGGTAGCATTTTTATTCAAACCATCTGTGGGCTTGTGAGGCCTGATTGGACTTGGCGTTTCAGCCCTGTGCTCCTGCATTACGCCTGACACGCATATGAGGGAGCGTGGTGGGGGTGCTGGTTTCAGGGGAGGGGTGTAGCTCCTTTTCTCTGAGCCCCAGGCCTCCCCTCAACTCCCAACAACTGGAGACCAAGGCAACCCCACCCCCTCCTTCTCTCCCAGGGCTCTGCCAGCAGGCAGTGTTGTCTGTAGGAGACGACTTTTTTCTGCCCAAAGTCTGGAGACCTGTCTCTAGTCCCTTCCCTTTTTTGCTATTTATTTTAAAGTTTTGTTGATGTTTTATTTTTACATTACAAATATTTCTAGATTATCTACCTGTAATACCTCTCTGTAATAGCTCTCTTGTAACAAAGTAAAACACTTAGGCAAAACTCAATATAGTGAACCTCATCTGAAAGGGCATGTGTCATTCCATAACCTTAGCCCCCACCTATTCCCTCCATTTAAAATATATTTTTTAGTTAGTAGAAATCCTATTTTTTTCCTCCCATCCCAACCCCACTGAAAAATAAATTCTTTGTAGCAAATGTTCATAGTCAAGTACAATAAATTTCCTTATTGGCTATGTTAATATACGTATATATATTAATATTTATAACATATTTTATATATTTATTATATACACATAAATTATATATAATTTATATATAATGCATATTCATATATTTATTATGCACATATCTTATATAACTATGTATGTATTCATATATATTTATTATAAATATTTTAAACACAGCCAATGAGGAAATTTGTTGTGTTTCACTATGACTATTTGTTACAAGGGATTTATTTTTCAGTGGGGTGGAAAGTGGGCCACACACACATATGTATGTGTATATATATATATATATATGTGTATATATGTGTGTGTATATATATATGTGTGTGTATATATATGTGTGTGTGTGTATATATATATATACATACATATATATATACATATATACATAT
Source organism: Vombatus ursinus (assembly GCF_900497805.2). Classification (NCBI taxonomy): domain Eukaryota; kingdom Metazoa; phylum Chordata; class Mammalia; order Diprotodontia; family Vombatidae; genus Vombatus; species Vombatus ursinus. The sequence continues at coordinate 53,129,092 of NW_020954556.1, forward strand.
ACATACATATATGTCTTTGCACCCTAAATCTAGAGGGAGGTGGCTAACAGGCATCACCATTGCTCTTCTGAAATCATGAATCTTCACTGTTCATTGTAAGAGTTCTTACAGCTGTTAAAGTTTGTTTTCACGGTGCTATTATTATCATATTGTTTTCTTGGTTCTGCTCATTTTCATTCTTCAAACCAATCCTCGAAATTGTTTATTTTTGTAATATTGATGTTAAAGTATGAATTGTTCTTCTGGTCTTGCTCACTTCCCTTTGAATCTGTTTCTATGTTTTCCTATGTCTTTTTGAAATCATTGACTTCTTTCTTTTTTACAGCACACTAGTACTCCACCCATTCATATACCACAATTTATTCAGTCATTCCTCAATTGATGGGCATCCCTTTAGTTTCCATTTTTTTTTGCTACCATAAAAATTGCTGCTCTAAATATTTTTGAACACAAAAGGCCTTTTCCATTCACTTTTAAAAACTTTTCTCAGTATGCCAGTGGGACTGTGGGCAAGTCAGTAGACCTCTCTAATCCTCCCTTTCCTCTTGTATAATTAGGATAATATCATAGGCTCCATCCTATCTCACAGGCTTGTTACAAGAATCAGGTAAGACCCTATCTGTGTAACACTTTGCAGAGTATAAAGAGAGGATATGGAAAGGCTGTTACTTTTGCTGTTCTTATACTAACGGTCTTTTCAGTGTAAGGGAAAAAGCCTGTTGCAAGAGTTATCGTCTACTGCCATCTCCAGAATTCAGGGACTGAAATCCTTCTTCTGCTTAGGGTAAGAATGAAGAGGGGTAGGATAAGATAGTGTTTTAATCCGAGGAGGTGAAGAGAGAAGGGTTGATTTATGATTGGAATCTCAATGGAAAATACAGCTTCTCTTGGCGGCATGGAGGAAGAGCTTGAGAGATGCTGGTCCTGTGGTTGCTTTCCCTTCTGTCCAGTGTCACTCAGAACACCTCTTCCTCTCCTCTCCACCTAGCCAAGTGTATGCATTCTTCTAGCCCATATTCAACTTCTCCCTCCTCCTGAAGTCTGCCCTGGATACAACTGCCTACGTAATTTTCCCCTTCTCTGAATTCCTGAGGCATTTTTTATTTGAACCACACAAATTGTCACTTAACTATCTACTACATTATATTGTTACCTCCATAACTGTTTCATGGGCTTAGATACCCAGTTAGAATAAACTTCTTTAATCTAAAGAGGATAGGAACCATTTTTATTCCTTTTTGTCTCCCCAACAGTGCCTAGCATCCATCTGGATGCAAAATCAACCCTCACTAAATTGAATCGAATGGAAGGACTGTTTGTCTAGTAAAGAGAGGCTTAGATAATCAGGGAACAGATATCTGATGAACACAGCTAAATAGATAATAAAGGATGATAAATAAATAAAAAGGATAAAAATAGATAAAATTATCTTTTCTTTTTAAATATAGTTTTATTTTTAATTAAAATCTACCTTCTCTTCCTCCCTCAAATTGAAAAAGAAAGTAAAATAAAATCCCAGTAACAAATATGCATAGGAAAACATAAGAAATTCCCAACCTATAACCATTCTTCTTTTATTCATCTAGGACCTCAATTCCCCCTTTTCTGCATCTTTTTAATTTATCTCTCTTCATCTGCAATTTTTCCCTTGTCCATAAAGATGCATAGATCTCTCCCATCTTGAAAGGTCCCTGCCCTAATACTAATTCTCCAATTAATCACCATTCATTTTGCCTATACCAACTTCTTGAATGAATTTTCTACATTTGCTCCCTAGGATCATAGTTTCTGAGTTGGAAGAGACCTCAGAGGCCAGCTAATTCAATCCCCTCTTTTTGCATAAGAAAATTGTGGCTCAGGGACAATAAATACTTTTCCCAGGCCATATGCATAGTTAGAGGTAGGAACTGAACTCAGGTTCACTAGCTACAGAGTAGAGGCTCTTTCTACTACATCACACTGTCTCTGGTTCCTCCCCCTAATCCCAGTTCTTTAACACCTTTAACAACTGTCCCCACTACTCTACTGAAACTGCTCTGCTTACCAATGACCTTTGAATTGTCACATTTGATGGCTTCTCCTCAGAGCTAATTGTCCTTGACCTTTTTGTAGCATGTCACATTGCTGATGGCCTCTTTTTTTCCTAGAAACTTTCTCCTCCTCTGACTTCTGTGATGCCACACTATTTGCTAAAGTTCAGTCCTTGGCCTTCTGTTTTAGGTTCTCTCACTTGGTGATGCCATTACACTCTGAAGGTTATACCTCTTCTCAGATGACTCACAGATCTTTATCTCTGGCCCTGAGCTGTCCCCATTTCTAACTTACTGGAGAATCCTCCTTTCAAAATGGATGTGTCTAAAACAAAATGTAATTTGCTTTACAAACCAGTTTCCTTTTCTAATTAATCTATTTCTTTATCAACATCCTCCAGCTAGCTGAGGATAGACTTGGTATTATCTTTGATTCTTCCCTCTCCGTCTCCTCCATATGTCAACAAATCCTGTTGTTCTTTCCTTTGAAATATCTGTCATTTATTTTCTTTCTGTTCCCATGGCTACTGTTATAGTCAAAAGCAGAGGAATTAAAACTAGAAGAAACCCTAGAGATCAAATAGACCAATCACCTCATTTGACCAACAAGGACAAATGAGGCAATATTGTATAGTAGATAGAGTCCATGACTTGTAGTCATTGAGATACAGGTTCAAATTCTACCTTTCACACCAACTGGTTGACCATGGACAAATCACCTACATTTACTGAGCCTCAGTTGCCTCATCTGTAAAGTGGGTATTATAATACCTATTGTACTTCTGCTATGAAGTTGTTATGACTCAAATAAGACAATATATTATTGTAAAGCATTATATAAATGTCAGCTATTATTATTAAACGAGACTCAGTGAGACTTGGTCAAATCTTGGTCATATCTTTGATTTGGTCAAAGATGCCTAGGTTGTTAGTGGCAGTGCCCAGACTCAAACCTAGACCTTCTGATTTCAGAATCTGGCACTAGGCACTTATTACTACACAATTCAATACTTGATCATCCTCCATTTTGTGTGGGTTCATCTTGTCTTCTCAAGTAGGCTGTAAGCTCCCTGAAGGCAGAGACTGGATCTATTTCTTACCCCCACCCCCCCCCCCCTCCCCCCTTCAGCTTGGCACAGCACAGGGCTGGGTCCAGTACAAACTTTGATTGATTGATCAGTGGATGAGGCCTGATATAGGAAGAGCCAGGGGAGGGAAGGGAGACTGAATAGAGATTGTCTTTTGGATAGAGAAACTCTTGGGGCCCCAACCCTTCAGCCCCTTCCCTTCCCCCCTGATGTCTTTAGCTATAAGTAATAAAGCAGGAACAATAGGGGGTTTCTTTCTAATTAAAGGGAACAGTTAGTGTTTCCACTTCAAAGCTCGGAGAGAGGGAACTTTTGTTCCCCCTGCCCTGGGAGCCTGGGAGCCAAGGAGCCCTGGGCTGGGGAAGTAGAGCTCTAGGACCAGCCAAGCATTAAGTCCGTGAACCTGAGAGCCTCCTGTTTGCCGGGAGAGAAGCTCAAATTTAAAACAACAACGTAATTTGGTAACTTCGGCCCTGATAAAACAGTCAAGGGAATTTCTTCTCTCCCAGTGACTGAAGCCAATGTTATTACAGGTGTGTGCTCACACACCCGCACTAGACACCCACATCATACATACTATACACTACATATTGGTCATATGCTTATATACCACATCTCACACATATCATGTACACACATATGCACTGGCATGTGTGTTACGTACAAAATACCCATCACACACATGCCATGTACACATGCATACATTTACATATTCTTCATACATGCATTTTGCTTACAATACATATATCTGCATTTTACAGCACAGGCAGCAAAGACCATCTATACCCCTTCCGCTCCTTTACCTGCAATACACATGGCCATACCATCCACCCTTCCCCACCAAATACATTTTCCTTCCCTCCTCCCCTTCCCATTTGCCTGTCAAGCTCAGTTTTCCAGGTACTGTGGATCAAGTCCCCTTGATAGCACCTTCTCCATTTCCTCCATCCAGCAGGGAATGTCCATCCTTTGTTCTGCTTTCTGTTGGTTCAGCTGAGCTGTGTGGTTCAGTTAGCCTCCCTATGTTCCCCAGTCACACACAGGGCCCCTAACCAAAGCTATAGCTTGCCCCCTCAACTTAGCCATCACTTGACCTCATAATCCCGCCATTGACTAAGCCCCTAACTCTGGCTACAAGCCAATTTGCTGATCACACCAAGGATTTCACAAATGGAGACTTTGTTAGAGAGTGGATGCTTTTGCAGAACTCATCTTCACTACCGGTGACAGCTCAGAATCCATGTCCAACTGACGGGTGCCATATTTGTGTCCAAATGATGGCGCGCTTTGGAAGGAGCTCTCACAAAGGTATTCATAGTCCACTATGAAGTCTCATATTTGGTTACCAGGTGATCGTAGAGTTAGAATTTGGAAGGGATCTTAGATAACATCTATTCAAGGATCATGGAGTTCTAGATCTGGAGCTGGGAAGGACCTTAGGTCATCATGTCCAGACCTCTCATTTTATAGATGGGGAAAAGGAAGCTCAGATGAGTGAAGAGACTTAACCAAGGTCACATATGTAGGATGCAGAGGTGGGATTTGAACCCACGCTCTCTGATTCCAACTCCAACTCTAATTCCTACCATAACTAGCACCACCATCACTACTACTACTACTATTACTACTATTGCTGCTACTACTACTGCTACCACTGCCACTACGATTACTGCTGTTGCTGCTACTGCTTCTATATCTATTGATGACTACCTCACTTAAATCCAATTCCCTTGAAAATTACCCCTTGATGTCATTGCTTCTTCTTGAAATGAAGAACAACAGTAACTACAACTACTACTACTGCTACCACTACTACCACTACTATTGCTGCTGCTTCTGCTAGTACTACTACTACAACTAGTTATTTGTACCCATACTAATAAATAACATGTATATATAGCTTTAAAATGTGCAAAGTGCTTTTACAAATATTATCTCATTTTATCCTCACAACTCTGGGGTAGAGGTGCTATTATTATCTCTGTCATACAGTTGAAGAAACTGAAGCAGATAGATGGTAGGTGTCTTGCCATGGGCTATGTAGCAAAGGAAGTGTCTGAGGTAGGATTTGAACTCAGGTTTTTCTGACTCCAGTTCTAGCATTCTATCCACTGTACCACCTAGCTGTGTCAATACTAGCATTATTTCCACTATACCACAATGTCTCATCTATACATACTGTTCATCTCATTGCCCTCCCCTTCTCTCCTCCACAGTGAAGCAGGTTACTCCAGTAGACGGGGATACTCTCCCTAATGAGCGGCCACCCACTGCTCTCCTTACCGTACTCTGTCTTTCCATTCTCCTTGGTACCTGGTCCTGATTCGTGGTCTGGGCAGATAATCTACAAAGACTGGAATTTGGATTAGTAATAGGATGACACGAGAAGGTGCCATAGAGACCTGCTACCTGGTTTGGGGCTTATTTTGGTCCTACCCTTGCCCTTCTGGCTTTTCTTTCTTTCATTTTCTTTCTTTCTTTCTTTCTTTCTTTCTTTCTTTCTTTCTTTCTTTCTTTCTTTCTCTCTTTCTTTCTTTCTTTCTTCCTTCCTTTTGAAGACTCAGGTCTCCCTGACCCCATGTCCGGTATTCTATTCACTGATATAGGTGGCATTCCACTCTTACTTTGTGGCCATGAATTAATATTGACCCAGCTGGGCAGAGTAGCCTTGGACAGTGGAGTGAGTAAGGAAAGAAGATTCCCCTCCCTAGTTTTCTAAGGTTTGGTTTGGCATCAGAGGATGGGGAAGCCCTATCATTTATCTTGCATACAGTGTGCTGGGGACTCAGCAAATATTTGATGATGATGTTAATGAACACAGACACAGGCACAGGCACACACAGACACTGCCCTGCCCCCCCCCACATACCCCTTTTCCTCTGTCCTGACTATGTGTAATGCCCTTGGCCCCCTCTGCTCCAAGGTGCCAGTGCTACCTCCTTGCCTTTTTCTGTTATTCCAGAGAGGTACCCTCATGTGTTTGTCCCTGTAGTTTGCTCCCCCTACCTCCTTAAGTCTCTGGCCTGGTATATTTTGACCAAGGCAGTTTCCTCAGCACGTGATCCCGGTTACACGGGTCATGGCAGCCCCACTGCACTCTGCCTAGTCCCCCTGATTATTTCTCCTTAATTGAGCGTAAAGAATGTGTGGAATGTGGAGCTGGGTCTGGGAGCAGGGACTGCATCAGCTCCCCCTGGGCATCAGGGATTCAGGATTCTGGTTTTGGGGCCCACAGATAGGCTAGTGACTCCTTGTGTATCATTCATCTATAGCATTATGTGAATGTCACATCTAAAACAGATGCTTCACTCTTGTCCTACCCCTCATGCTATGGGTTTGGCTCTCTTGGGTCATTTGTCTGGCTTCTTGATCATCTCACCTCCGTGTTCTTCCATCTTCCAAAACCTGTTCAGGACTCACCTCCTTCAGGAGACCTTCCCTATTTAACCTCATTCAGCCTTGATACCCTGACGTCTCCTTCCCCTCCGCCCCCCATTTCTCCTTGTGACTGGGAAGACAGTCACAGGAATTGTGCTAAGGCACAATTTTGAAGGGCTAAGCTCTTTTCCTAAAAGAGGCACTATTTTAGGACTTGGTTGAACAGTGGAGGACAGTATCTAAGGGGATGGAAAGACAGTTTAGAAGAAGTCTTGAGAGGTGGTTCTGGATGGAGGCAGAGGCCAGAGATAATTAGTTTCTCCTCCCTTGGGATCTTCAAGAATTTAGTGGCATTTCTTGTCCCCTTGGAACCCCATCTTCCCTTGTCTGGTACCAGCATGTGTGTCCAATGGCGTAATTCCCCTAAGTATCTTTTCCCAGGGTTGGATGATGAAGTATTTGCCTTGTTGACCAGATGTGCAGCAGTTGGAGCATGAACATGGACTCAGTGGGGATGAGAAGATGTGTGGAGTGACAGGGGGATGAAGTTACATGCTGTGTCTGTCCACAGGCTCCACTCAGCCCAGGGAGGAGAAACTCTGGGCTCCCTGGCCCAGAGTACAGCCCAGGCTTCTCCATGGGAATGGAGGGCTGGGAAGGAGAGCAGAGACTGGGAGAAAGAGGATGAATTAAAGAAAGCAGAAGGTTTTTCCCTTCCAGGAATGCAATATGTCTTAACTCAGAGATTCCCTTTTGAGGGCCTGGCTGATCCCCAAAGATTTCTATGCAAAGGTTTGGATGAGTCCGAAATCTTTATCCCAGGGCCTGGTGATTACAATATCCCTGCCCAAGTACATGTACACACACACACACACACACACACGCACACACACACACACACACACACACACACACACGCACACACACACAGAATCAGAACATTTAGCCTAGCAAAGAGAAGATGAGGTGTTTGGAGACTTGAAAGTTACATTCAAACCTGTCCTCAGTTCCTCCTCAGAGGACTTTGACAGAGGAGGTTAACAGCTGTTCTCCATCTCTCTTGAGGCCTAAATAAGAGGAAATGGTTAAGGCTCCAGTGGGAGGGAGTTAGGTTATATTTAAAGAAGGGCTTCCTGGCTCCTTGTCTTTAAAAACTCATTCTGAACAGGGGCCGAGTGACAAAAAAAGCCAGCTCAGATGCAGGGGGATGGATGAGATTGTCTTCTATGTTTCCCTCCAACCCCTGGAGTCTCAGACTGCTTTCCATCTGCCTCTTCAGCCCACTGGTATTCAGGTCCCTGGAGAATTCTCTCTGAGCATGGCAAGGCTGAGAATGTGCTGATTATATCCTGCAACTTCTGGAAAGTTCCTGCTGTTAGTGATTTGCAAACTTTTCCCAAGTTGAAAATTCAAAACAAAGTTAAAAGTAAGTGGGACTTGCTATGGCACTTGGTGTTTTATCATTGGGGGTGTTTATGTGCAGGGTTCCCCTGAGCACGGCCACGAACCCATTCATCTTTACGGCATCCCTGAGTACCAGGTATTATCGGGGCTTAGGGTAGAGCCCGGGGTCCCGACTGTGAATTACATTTTCATCTGTTTTCCTGAAGTAAAAGTATGGCTTCACAACCTCATCTCCATCTCCATGGTGCCCCCAGCAGAGGTGATCCTAGGTTGGAAACTGCTCAGGCCACCAACAAGAACAGTCTCACTGAATGCAGGCTCTTGATCCCCTGGGTTGAGGCTGGGACAAGGAGCTGAAGGAGGGTGGATTCTAGGAAACCATTACCCAGAAACCATCTATCCCCATCTGTGTCCACATTCCTAATCACAGCAGCAGCACTGGGGCCCAGCCACATCTGGGGGCCTGACGGCCACATCTGCATCCTCCCCCTCCCAAAGCCAGTCATTTTTGCTCTTACTTTTATCTACATCTGTGGAGTGTGGGGGGAATCTGTGGATGGCAGATTCCCAGCCACAGGAGAGACTGATTCTCTTGTAGGAGTTGGCTCTGGGGGTTACTCAACAATGTGGGGATTGGGCATGTGTGGTAGTTGGGGATGGCAGAGAAGAGGGGCTGCGTCTACTCACTTGTGCTACTAGGACAATGACGCTCAGAGTCCTGGGAATAAGAGCTCATATGATCTATAGGAACTGAGGGGGAATCCAAACCCTGTTATGGTCCCTGGGTCTTCTCTAAGTTATCCCCTTTCTCTCACTCCCATTCTTCCACCTCTCAGTGCTCTGCAGTTTGGGTTCCAGCTTCTGACCTGAAGACAGGATCCCTGCAAATGGTGCTGGGAATACCCTAAGGCTCTTCAGCTGCCACCTCCCAGACATATTTTAGTCATTTGTGGGCTTGTAACCTAGAGTCTTAACTGGTTCATCAAAAGGTCAGTTAGTTATTTGGTCTGCAGTAGTGAGAGTGATGCTGTTGAAGAACAGTCCTGTTGAGGTGCAGTTGAGGTAGTCTGGGAGAATCTCTCAGGCTCATCCATGGTTTGACCAGAAGATCCATTGGGTAGTGCTAGGAACTGGACTTGCAGGGTTAATGCAGGACTCCTTGGAACCTGCTGGTCAGGTCATACCAGATAGGAGAGGTACTTGGAAATAGTTGCTCAGGTTGTGGCCTAAGGGCTTTGGCTGTTTCTAAAACTATGAAAGCTCAGGCCTACTTTCTTAATTCTGTCCTACCTGGCTAGGGCCTCTGAATTTAAAGGGCCCTTGCTGGTCTCTGACTAGGCTCTCTCTGTCAATACATCATGGCAGGGACTCTTTCTCCAGTTATTCCGGGAAACTCAGAGGAGATCTGTAAGGCTGGGGTTTCTGGTCTCCTGGTCTCTGCTATCATCCATTGAAAGATTAGGCAGAAGTCTTGATCATAAGGCCCCTGTTGCAGGCTATGACCCAAATGGAGTGGGAGGAAGAAGGGAGCAGCTAAGTTGGACAGAATGTTTCAGGAGAGGTATTCTATCTGATGTCCCTTCTTTGGGGGAGAGAAAACTGATGCTGGGGGAGAGTGTGGGGGTCAGCTATATGGCATGCCATACAGTTATGATGGCGTATAGCTATGGCAGCTAAACTTAGGTGCAGTCTATTAATATGGGCTTGAGAAACTGTCCCGGGATGCTTTTTGGGACAGGGATTTCTGATCTATTTTGGTGTCAGGGACCTCTTCAGCAGTCAAGTGAAATCTATGAATGCCTTCCCAATTTTTAAATAATTGAAGGAAAGGCTAACTTTCAGTTAGAGGCTAGTGAAAAGAAAAATAATTTTTTCCCCCATCCAAGATGATGGATCCTTTGATATCTATCCATGGACCCCGTGGGGGTTTAGGATTAAGGAACAAAGGAAGTTATAACTTTGTGTGTGTATGTCTCTGTATACAAGTATTGGCGTGCAAGTTTTGGTGAACCCTGCATGTTTTCAGCCCACTGGGCAGTGAAGAATAAAACTGGCTGAAGGTTAACTGCTGTCTCTTTGCATATTAATCTGTATTACTGTGAAAAGTAGATGGGCTTCTTCATGGCAGTAGCCACTGCCAGACTTGGCATTCTTCTCATTGCCTCCGACTGCTCTGGGGTTTTTGGATATTTCCCTGGGTAATTTGGAGGGTTGGTGTGTATGTGTGTGTGTGTGTGTGTGTGTGTGTGTATGTGTATGTGTGTGTGATGAGGGACCCATGTGCCTTTCGAGGACTGTCTTCTGACTGAAGGTTTTCCGTTAATGTATTTATTTTCCCGCCATTCTCATGTTGCCAGACTACATAATCACAATTTTATCTTGTCTCTGAATTCAAAAGATGCCTCTCAATCATTTCTCCTGAAGTTTCTGTGTTCTGCAGTGAGGAGTTCCAGTTTCTGATCTGGAACAATAGGCATTTTGGTTCACATGGGCATGACCCTCTGGTCTAGAGGTCTGTGGGGGGAATAGGCCCATGGGTGGTCTAAGGGAGTTTGGAGTTAATAAGCCTTGGGTTTATATTTCTAGAACTAGCACATCATTCAAACCATGACTCCAATGTCACTCAGAATGGAGCTGTCCCACATAGTTCTGAACACAAGTTCAGAGAAGCTTGAGCCCATGTCTGAGCTCTCACTGAAGATCTGCACAGAAATCCATATGGATCTCATCTGAATGGGTTTGGTTTGGCTTCCCTAACAGCCATGACGTCCCAGTGCAGACAGAAAACATTAGAGCTCAAGCCCTAACCTCACCCTCAGTGATGCTGTTGATGGGAGCTGTCACTGCAGTAGAAACTCATCCCCAGCCCCAGGCTCAGCTCACTCCAGACCTTGACCTTGCAGAACTAAAGTAGTTGTCTGTTATGACCTTTGTGAGTAGCCTGTGTTGAGTTGAATCATTTTGGGTTCTGAGGTAACTGGAACATAGGCCTGTACTGGTTTTATTTCCTTGTTTTCCTTTGAAGATGAGGGAAATATTTAATTGGCTAAGTGATTACGTGGTTATCCCACCATTTAATCAGGAGGCTTGCTGATTGGCTGAGAGGGACCCTGATTGTAGAGTGAGCCAATGAACTCTATAAAGTCTATGGGAGACGATCTTCAGAATTAACTGGGAGGGTTTTTAGGACAAAAAAACCCACTCTTATTTAGCCTTAGTTCCCTCATATCTTTTGTCTTCTGAGTGGACCCCTCTGGCTGGAGGGCAGAGCCATGGGCTCCAGAGCTTCTATTTAAGAAAGGGGTTTAGCATGGCCTTTTCCCCATTTTCTACCAGCTACACTGCTTTTGGACTTCTTCAGATCTTCCATCATGCTCCCAGGAAGGATACCTCTAACCCCTTCCTCCTCCCCACTTTTCAGCTTCCTCTGTTAGATTGTAAGCTCCTTGAGGGCAGGGACTGTTAAACAGAAAACCCTAAACAAACTTGTATTTATATCCCCAGTACTACTATATGCCTGGCACATAGTATGTGCTTAATAAATATTTGTTGACTGACTGACTTTAGTGGGAGCCAGATGTTCTGACCTAGGGGGAATTGGGATAGGCCCTTCTAGGTTGAGAGAATTGTGGCTAGATAGAATTGCTTAGGAAGCTTACAGGCCACCTAGTCTGAGGTTGGGTAGTTTTTATATTCACAGTTCTAATTACCTTACCTTGCTGCATTATTTCTGAACATGTATGTTCTTTTCCCTTGTGAAAAACAAACAAATAACCCAAACCCAAACCCAACTGTGGAAAACTAATTCTTACGTTTTGGAGTGTATAGAGACCAAGCCAAGTTATGGTGGTAGCTATGAAGAAGGAGAAGAAGGAGAAGAAGAAGAAGAAGGAGAAGGAGAAGGAGAAGGAGAAGGAGGAGGAGAAGTAGTAGTAGTAGTAGTAGTAGTAGTAGTAGTAGTAGTAGTAGTAGTAGTAGTGGTAATTAGGATTTGAGCATGATGGATCTCTGAACTTCCTAACCTCAAGGGCTAGGAAGGTCCAGGAGGCTCAAAAGCTCAGTTTGGGGTGTCTTCTTTCTTAGAAAGGAAACTCCTGGAGGGCAGGGACTGTTTTTTTTCTTTTTCCTTGTATAGTTAGAGTTTAAGCACAGTGCCTAGCACATAGAAAGTGCTTAATAAATATTTGCTGATTGGTTGCTTGACAGTGAAGGTTTGAAAAGTAATGAAAGGCAAAAGGCTCTGCAACTTCACCCAGATCAGCTCCAAGCAAAGATATTAGTGTCCACAGAATCCTATTCAGGGATGTGTGAGACCCAAGTTTAGAATCCTTCAACCCCCTCACTCCACATCATTTCCTAAGCTCCATCATTCTCCTTGTTCTTTGCCTGCTGGGAGATAACTATGGTGCTGAAGGTGTGATTCAAGAGGATTATGGGTAACATTTTTAAAATTTTTTTAAGGTTTTTTTATGGTTAAACATTTGTGACACCTGAAAGGTTTTCCTACACTTTGTTTCACTGGAGTTTGGGGCTGATTAGGGCTAGATTTAGGATGTGGGCTAGGCTTTGGATTTAGGCAAGGATAAGAAGCAGGATTTTGGTTAAGGTGGAGGTTGAGTTTAGGAGGCTAGGGATGAGGGATTGGAATTAAAGTTTAGGTTAGAGTTAAAATAATTGAACTGGCTGTGACATTAAGGAGATAAACCAAAGCCAGAACAGCCATGTCCTGAAGTGACACATCTTTGGGGCCATCCAGCTCTCTCCAAGGTTTCTAGCTCACCTTAACATAGTGCCTGGCATATAGTAGGTGCTTAACAAATTCTTGTTTACGGGACCCTGGAAAGAGAAGGAACTTTAAAGGATTGGGCTTGAAAATGTTTTGGGGGTAGACCACTAGGGATTTATTCAGGGCTGTTCCTGCCTCAGTCTCCCCAGTCCCTAATCCACTTGCCTTTCAGTCTTCTTGTCCTGGACACCTGGATCCCCCAAGCAGAGATCTCAACCCCTAAATGTCCATATCTCCCAGTGGACCTCAATCCACCATACCCACACCCAGATCTCCCCATCCCCCATGTTTCTGGTCTACATCTCCTGGGGGAAAGGGGGAGGCAGGATCTTCCATGCCCAGCCCTATTCCTTCTCCTCAGTCTCTCTCTCCTTTCCCTCCCAGGGCTGGAAGAGGCCAAAGAAAACAGAGAGCTCTCCCCCCAACCCCCCACTTGCTCTCACTCTCGCTCTCTCTCCCTCACTTCCTGCCTCGGGAAGACGTTTTTACTCCCTCCTCCGTCCTGGCCCCAGCCCTAGCCTTGGTGTCATGTTTCCCTCTGGAGCCTCCAGTCCATGGGGGGGGGGGGCGGGGGGGGGGGGGGAGAGGTGAAGTGGGTGTGAAATCGGGGGCTCCCAGTCTTGTCCAATTGCCTCACCTTTCTCTTTCCCCTACCCTACCCCACTCCACTGCTTTTATCCTTCAGTATAGAACTCTCTCTAAGCACCCTCCTCTCATTAAAAATAGAAGCAAAAATGAATCTTTGCCAGTCTGCTGGGGAAGGGAAGTTTTTCTCTGTGGGGGAAGTGGGTTGATTTCAGTATGGAGAAGGGAGTATGCCTCTCAGGTTTTGTGTGAGGTGGCAGGACAGTACCTCTCAGAGAACACATAACCCACCAAGGGGAGAGAGAGGAAGGAATCGCTTAGGTGTGATTGAAATGGGACACACACACACACACACACACACACACACACACACACACACACACA